>NC_081310.1:6895000-7520000 GCF_026419965.1 Kogia breviceps | reverse complement strand
TATTAGTAGACAGCTTTTATATCTATTTCTCTATCTGTTTATCCATTCGTCTACCTGCCTATATGTATGCATATATTAAAAACCATAGATACATATTAAAATCTTCCAATTCCAATCCAATTAGCACAAGGTTCTTCTAGCATTTCTTTTTTAAATATTTTTAATTCCCTTGTCCAACAGTGAGAAACGTGTTTCTCATTATTTATAAAAATTTCTTACGTGCTTAATCTGAGAATACAAGTGAAGTATATGATTCAGATTCACTAATCTATATCACTGTGAATTTTTTTTCTTTTTGGCTACATGGCATGTGGGATCTTAGTTCCCCAACCAGGGATGGAACCCATGCCGCCTGCAGTGGAAGTGCAGAGTCCTAACCGTTGGACCAGCAGGGAATTCCCATTCCCTGTGGAAAGCAAACCTACTGGCAAGAGTTGAGAAGAGTTTGCGGTTCTTTGATTTTTTTGAAGAACAAGCACTTTTCAAGTCTCTGTGTGACATTTCCTGATGATTTGTTGGCCAAAGCAAGGCAAATTCAATGCAAATAGGAAGGATATTTCACAACTGCACTTCTACAGAGAAGCGTGATGCGTTGTGGAGCGGTGTTACTGTGACAGTGCATCAACCCTTCACATCCAACGTGCACTCGCTCACTGCTAAGATCCCCAAAGCCTTATCTCATTATGTCATCAGGCTCAAAATCCACAATTTGTGAGCACATTGCCTGGGTGTAGATGAAGCTCTTCCGATGTACCTACTCTTCATTCATAGACCTCTGAATTAAAAATAAATAGCAACAGGGAATTCCCTGGTGGTCCAGTGGTTAGGACTCCATGCTTCCACTGCAGGGGTCCTGGGTTCCATCCCTGGTTGGGGAACTAAGATCCCACCTGCCACGAGGCACGGTCAAAAAAAAAAAAAAAAAACAAAATGAAATAAAAATAAACAACAACACAAGTTATCCAGCCCCCACACCCTCGTATACTGGTCACACTCTGCGGTAGGCCGAATTCTAAACGCCCCTAAGATTCCCCCTCCGATGTACGTGCCCTGGACAACCTCCTCTCTTTGAGTGTGGGTGACCAGTGAATATGATGGGATATCTTTCTTACAATTAGATAACCTATGTGTTTGCTTACGGTTAATCAAAAGAGCGATTATACTGAGTGGGCCTGACCTAACCGGGTGAGCATTTTATTTTATTTTTATTTTTATTTTTTTTTTTTTTTGCGGTATGCGGGCCTCTCACTGTTGTGGCCTCTCCCGTTGCGGAGCACAGGCTCCGGACGCGCAGGCTCAGCAGCCATGGCTCACGGGCTTAGTTGCTCCGCGGCATGTGGGATCTTCCCGGACCAGGGCACGAACCCGTGTCCCCTGCATCGGCAGGCGGATTCTCAACCACTGCGCCACCAGGGAAGCCCCGGGTGAGCATTTTAAAAGAAGGTGAACGTCAGAGATTCGCGCTCCCGTTGGCCTAGAAGGAAATCAAACTACCAGCGTGTAAAGAGAACCGCATAGCAGGGGATGATGGGTGTTCTTTGGAAGCCGAGGTCCTCCATCCTGCAGCCGCAAGGAGCTGAATTCTGCTCACAGGGATCTTGGAAAAGGTACTTGAGTCTCAGAAGCGGTCCCAGCCCTGGCTAACACCTTGGATTTAAGCGAGTGAAACTCTGAGCAGAGGACTTGCCAAATGGCACCCAGATTCCTAACACACAGAGACAATGAGACAATAAATTGTGTTATTTTAGGCAACGAGTGTGTGGTAATTTATAGTGTGGCAATAGAAAATTAGTGCATGGGCCCATTTAATATAACAGAGTATAATAACTGGTCCAGAGAATTTCTGAAATCCAGACACAGGTTCCTATTCTAGGGGGCAGGGAATGGTCTCTACGGAGGCCCCAGCTTTCCTCCCTAGAAGCAGCTCCTTAGCCTGACTCTCTCTGTAGTTCTTGGCTCCACCCTTTAGATTACCCTTCCTTAAAAACGTACAACAAATGAAGAGAGATAACAAAACAGAACCGAACTCACAAATAGGGAGAACAAACTAGCAGTTACCAGTGGGAAAGGGAAGGGGGGGAAGGCAAGGTAAGGGTAGGGGGTCAAGAGGTACAAACCACTATGAGTAAAATAAACAAGTTACAAGGATATATTGTACAGCACAGGAAATATAGCCAATATTTTAAATCTGTAAATCGAGTATAATCTATAAACAAAGCAAATCACTGTGTTGTACACCTGAAACTAATATTGTAAATCAAGTATACTGCAATTAACAAAAGAAAAACCACAAACAAAAAAGAAAGAGTCCATGTTTTCAGCAAAGCATCCCTTCTGCAGTATGTGTTTCAAAAGTAAGGCCAAGAGCCCTCATTTAATTTTGAAACCTCTCAGTTCCTTCTCCATCCAAGCTGTCAGTTTTTAATAGTACACTTATTTAAATAACTTTGTGAGTTTCCTAGGACGTTATGGAGACTTTACTTCATGCCCCCAAAGTCACATTCATTTCAGGATAGACTTCTCTCTCCTTCTGGGGTGTCAGGCTACTATGTAGCAATGTTTATATGGTTTTTTAATCCATCTTTGTCACACTGAACAGATCTTTCGGCATGGCCTTAAATCTTTCTGACATCTAAAGTAAAGGCCTTACTACCACACCCTTGCTTTGATCTTTCCCTTGCTTTAAGAATTTTTTGCCAAATAGAGAGACTGAAAATGTAAAAGCTTTATTTTCCAAAGCAGCAAGTCACCTCTCCTCTATTTTTCCTCCAAATCACCCTGGCAAAATGAATGGTTCCTTATTGTCTCTCCTCTTTGTCCTCATAACTTAGCAAACTCAGCTAAGAAAAAGCCGGATACTTTCAAAAACTGCCAGGACATGTCCTTAGCCAGATCCAACAATTCATTAGATACAGATACTGTCTTTCAAGGTTCTTTCATGTGGGCCAGTTATTCTACCTCAGCATACACGGGTCCTCAACCTCTCAGCCCTCAGCAGCTTTTTCTGTGCCGCATTTACAGAGAAGGAGCAGTTTGTTTGCAATTTTTCCAGCCTGACGTCAGGCGTCCTCCTGGTTTTTCCTCCTGTATTATCTACCTCCTTACATTCCTTCCAGCTTGTACCTGCTGCCTGGCCAAAGAGAGACATATCATTTTAGGATTTTGCTATGGCAGAACCCCATTTCAAGGTAATATTTCTATCTCAGATATTTATCTGTAATTGCATACACACACACACACACACACACACACACACACACACACCAAAAATTATTGGCTTAAAACACTAACATTATCTTCTCATGATTCTGTGCCTCAGAAATTTGGCCTGGACTCAAGTGGATGTTTCTACTTTTGTTCTTGATGGAAGATTCTCATGTGGCCACAGTCATTCGCTTGAGGCCAGATGGCCTCACTGTACGCTAGGGGGTTAATGCTAGCTGTCCTCTGAGCCACGTGTCTACAGCTTATTAGCCTGGGCTTCACATGCTGGAAGTGTGATTAGAGGGTAAACCCCAAAGCAAAAGAATTTTTTAATGTCTCTACTTGTGTTACTTTTTTTTTTTTTTTTGTCCTACTGGCCAAAGCAAGTCACATGGCCAAACCTAGACTCAATGTGAAGGTGACTGCAGAGAGCATAAATATGGCAGATACAGGAAGCTTCACTGGGAGTCATGATTCTGACAGCTTTCACAATCCGTTATTGGGAATACCCTGCGATTCTAAGACCATGACTAGGACGGTCTATCACCCCTAAGTTATCATTATTTAAGACTCCTGGTACCAGGCTTGGGTTTGCTAAGTGTATTTTTCAATGTTCATTGGACCATCTGGTCACCCTCATGGAGGTCACTTCTATTACAAAACTATTCTCCTTAAGTCCCACCAGGTCTGGTCTGAATTTTTTCCTGGCATTCTGTTAGTCTACACTAATGAGGCTCAGCAGTTATCTCATTTGATTCTACTTGAGTTCCTAGAGGTACTCTCTGTCCTTTGTATAGCGTTCTCATCATACCTTGCCCTGATATTTGATATATATATATATAAACACCTTTAATATCTATTATATATTCTGTTACCCTCAGGTACAAAGTGTTCTCCTCTAAAACAGATACTGAATATTTTGAGTTACAATGATGACTATAAGTAATCTTTTTTTTCTCAAATAAGTCATATTCTAATTAAAAAGGAAGTTTTCTGAACAACTTAATCTTTTTTAATGCTAATTAATTTATTTTTATGTATTTAATTATTTTTGGCTATGTCGGGTCTTAGTTGTGACATGCGGGATCTTGGTTGTGGTCTGTGGGCTTCTCTCTAGTTGTGGCATGCAGGCTTCAGAGCACGTGGGCTCAGTATTTCGCAGCACTTGGGCTCTCTAGTTGTAGTGCATGGGCTTAGTTGCCCCGCGGCATGGGGGGACCTTAGTTCCACTACCAGGGATCAAACCCGCATCCCCTGCGTTGGAAGGCAAATTCTTTACCACTGGACTGCCAGGGAAGTCCCTGAACAACTTAATCTTATATTAACCCTAATTTGACTTAAGAACACACGATTTTGAAGAAGTAAGCCTAGAAGAGTTCTTTTCTTTTTCTGTCATGATTTCTTAATAAAAAATTATTGTGAGCTACTGGCATAGTTATAAGAATGATTTTAATTTAAATCATTCCTGTCAGTTCATGGCCTCAATGTATTTCAGATTGACTCAGAATAAAGAAACCACTTTTATTTTCGATGCTGTAGACATGAGAGCATGACCCCTGAATTCTTCTAGCAATACCTCCTTCATACTGGGTGAGGGCGAGAGTTTGAAGGGGTAGAGAATGACGAGGAGACAAAATACAGAAAGAAAGTCCTAGTGAATTTTGAGTCATTTCTTTTGGTCAAGTCTAAGTGTTACTATTGTTTTGTGTTTTTTTTTTTTCCTGGATACATTTACTAATAATTACTTTATTTGTATAATTATTTAGGAATATTTTTCCTGTCACTTGCAACTAACACTATTCTTGATTAACATAAAACCTAATTAAGGTGTTGATTCTTCTAGGGAGGTTATTGCAAGAAAAATTCAATTATAGCCACATACAACCAAAAATTAATGACATTTTTTCTTTGTGGTATATGTAAAAGTTGAATGTTTCCATATAGTATGTTCCATTGCAATTCACATCTGTCTATAAAAACCACCGGTCTGTCATCTTCCACATCATCCATCTTTCCTCTAGTCTCCTTAATATTAGTCATTAATCCCGCATATGAGCGTTCGTCACTTACTTTAATTTAGACACTATGCTTTGTGATGTGGAATTGTCATTGACAAAGTATATTGCCTTCCCTCAAAGAGTTTTGTCCACTTTAGGAAGAGAGACAAACAAACAGTGAGTTTAAATACAAACCAATGAAAGTTGATGGGGAGACTTTCTGGCATGACAGAAATCTTCTGTATCTTAATTGGGTGGTGCAGGTATGTACATTTGTCAAAACTCATAGAAATTTCCAAATAAATTTGAAGCATTTTATTTCACATAAATAATGCTTCAAAACAAAATGTATTGTGATAAGGGGCAATCATAGGAGTAAATAACAAAGAAACATGAATTTTTGTGTTTGTACACCTTTGCTCCAATATCATCTTACTTTCACTTTGTACCCATCCTACTCTATTCCAGTTTGCCTTGCGATTTTATTTCTTTCTCCGTTTTCTGCTTTTTCTGCTTTTTCCTATGGCCTTCAAGAAATTCTAGCTACAGACTTAGACTTGATCAAATATTCTTCTACTGTGTGTCACAGAAAAGGTTTCTTAGTTAATTACACAGTATTCCTGACTGTGAGCATAAAATGAAGTAAGAAAAGGAAAACTAAAAAAGTGTATATAAAATGAGAAACGTTTTGGAAAATATTTCAGGAAAAGATTGATAAGAGTGAGCAGTTAATAGAGACTCTGAGGTAATAAGAGTCAGAAAAACTATTCAGCTTAAACACGCACACAGCACATACAGACACTCATTTGTAAGTGTTTAGACTTCAGCTTAGGCTTTCTGTGTTTTTGGTTTTGATCTGTTTAATAGATAATTATTTTCTCAAATTTTTCTCTATCTTTCATTTGATAAAGGAAGCATACAATTCAGAGGAAAATAAAATGACTCCAGGTGAGAACTGGAGAGTTTGAACACTATCTGGAAGAATGACCCAAGCAAAGACCTCCACCTGCGCTTTACTGTCTGTCTTCCAAGCACTTTCATGTGAGCTAGAGTCTCTCACCAGGAAGTAATGTATATGCCGAAAAATGAAATCAACACAGCTCTAGGGGACCCTCTTCCTTTATCCACTATGCATGGTTATTTTTTTAACATCTTTATAGAGTATAATTGCTTTACAATGGTGTGTTAGTTTCTGCTTTATAACAAAGTGAATCAGTTATACATATACATATGTCCCCATATCTCTTCCCTCTTGCGTCTCCCTCCCTTCCACCCTCCCTCTCCCACCCTCCCTCTCCCACCCCTCTAGGAGGTCACAAAGCACCGAGCTGATCTCCCTGTGCTATGCGGCTGCTTCCCACTAACTATCTATTTTACGTTTGGTAGTGTATATATGTCCATGCCACTCTCTCACTTTGTCCCAGCTTACACTTCCTCCTCCCCATATCCTCAAGTCCATTCTTTGGTAGGTCTGCATCTTTATTCCTGACTTGCCCCTAGGTTCTTCTGAACATTTAAATTTCTTTTTTTTAGATTCCGTATATATGTGTTAGCATACGGTATTTGTTTTTCTCTTTTTGACTTACTTCACTCTGTATGAGAGTCTCTAGGTCCATCGACCTCACTACAAGTAACTCAGTTTTGTTCCTCTTTATGTCTGAGTAATATTCCTTTGTATATATGTGCCACATCTTATTTATCCATTCATCTGTCAGTGGACACTTAGGTTGCTTCCATGTCCTGGCTTTTGAAAATAGAGCTGCAATGAACGTTTTCGTACATGACTCTTTTTGAATTATGGTTTCCTCAGGGTATATGCCCAGTAGTGGGATTGCTGAGTTGTATGGTAGCTCTATTTTTAGTTTTGTAAGGAACCTCCATACTGTTCTCCATAGTGGCTGTATCAATTTACATTCCGACCAGCAGTGCAAGAGGGTTCCCTTTTCTCCCCACCCTCTCCAGCATTTATTATTTGTAGATTTCTTGATGATGGCCATTCTAACCTGTGTGAGATGATATCTCATTGTAGTTTTGATTTACATTTCTCTAATGATTAATGATGTTGAGCATTCTTTCATGTATTTGTTGACAGTCTCTATATATCTTCTTCGGAGAAATGTCTGTTTAGGGCTTCTGCCCATTTTTGGTTTGGGTTGTTTGTTTTTTTGATATTGAGCTGCATGAGTTGCTTGTATGTTTGCAGATTAATCCTTTGTCAGTTGCTTCATTTACAAATATTTTCTCCCATTCTGAGGGTTTGTCTTTTCGTCTTGTTTATGGTTTCCTTTGCTGTGCAAAAGCTTTGAAGTTTCATTAGGTCCCATTTGTTTATTTTTGTTTTTATTTCCATTTTTCTAGGAGGTGGGTCAAAAAGGATCTTGTTGTGATTTATGTCATAGAGTTTTCTGCCTATGTTTTCCTCTAAGAGTTTGGTGGTGTCTGGCCTTGCATTTAGGGCATTAATCCATTTTGAGTTTATTTTTGTGTATGGTGTTAGGGAGTGTTCTAATTTCATTTTCTTACATGTAGCTGTCCAGTTTTCCCAGCACCACTTATTGAAGAGGCTATCTTTTCTCCACTGTATATTCTTGCCCCCTTTATCAAATATAAGGGGACCATATGTGGGTGGGTTTATCTCTGGGCTTTCTATCCTGTTCCATTGATCTGTATTTCTGTTTCTGTGCCAGTATCATACTGTCTAGATTACTGTAGCTTTGTAGTATAGTCTGATGTCAGGGAGGCTGATTCCTCCAGCTCTGTTTTTCTTTCTCAAGATTGCTTTGGCTATTCATGGTCTTTTGTGTTTCCATACAAATTGTGAAATTTTTGGTTCTACTTCTGTGAAAAATGCCAGTGGTAGTTTGATAGGGATTGCATTGAATCTGTAGATTGCTATGGGTAGTAGAGTCATTTTCACGATGTTGATTCTTCCAATCCAAGAAGATGGTATATCTCTCTATCATTTTGTATCACCTTTAATTTCTTTCATCACTGTCTTATAGTTTTCTGCATACAAGTCTTTTGTCTCCTTAGGTAGGTTTATTCCTAGATTTTATTCTTTTTGTTGCAATGGTAAATGGACGTGTTTTCTTAATTTCACTTTCAGATTTTTCATCATTCATGTATAGGAATGCAAGAGATTTCTGTGCATTAATTTTGTATCCTGCTACTTTACCAAATTCATTGATTAGCTCTAGTAGTTTTCTGGTAGCATCTTTAGGATCCTCTATGTATAGTATCATGTCATCTGCAAACAGTGACAGTT
Organism: Kogia breviceps; assembly: GCF_026419965.1. Lineage (NCBI taxonomy): Eukaryota > Metazoa > Chordata > Mammalia > Artiodactyla > Physeteridae > Kogia > Kogia breviceps. Next base: position 7,511,534 of record NC_081310.1, on the reverse strand, counting down.
TTACGTATTCTTTTCCAATTTGGATTCCTTTTATCTCTTTTTCTTCTCTGATTGCTGTGGCTAAAACTTCCAAAACTATGTTGAATAATACTGGTGAGAGAGGGCACCCTTGTCTTGTTCCTGATCGTAGTGGAAATGGTTTCAGTTTTTCACCATTGAGGATGATGTTGGCTGTGGATTTATCATATATGGCCTTTATTATGTTGAGGAAAGTTCCCTCTATGCCTAATTTCTGGAGGTTTTTTTTTTTTATTATAAATGGGTGTTGAATTTTTCAAAAGTTTTCTCTGCATCTACAGAGATGATCATATGGTTTTTTCCTTCAATTTGTAAATATGGTGTATCACAATGATTGTGTATATTGAAGAATCCTTGCATTCTTCGGTTAAACCCCACTTGATCAGAGCATATGATCCTTTTAATGTGCTGTTGGATTCTGTTTGCTAGTATTTTGAGCTTTTCTGCATCTATGTTCATCAGTGATATTGGCCTATAGTTTCCTTTCTTTGTGACATATTTGTCTGGTTTTGGTATCAGAGTGATAGTAGCCTTGTAGATTGAGTTCAGGAGTGTTCCTCCCTCTGCTATATTTTGGAAGAGTTTGAGAGGATAGGTGTTAGCTCTTCTCTAAATGTTTGATAGAATTCGTGTGTTAAGCCATCTGGTACTGGGCTTTTGTATGTTGGAAGGTTTTTAATCACAGTTTCAATTTGGTCTGTTCATATTTTCTGTTTCTTCCTGGTTCAGTCTCAGAAGGTTGTGCATTTCTAACGATTTGTCCATTTCTTCCAGGTTGTCCATTTTATTGGCAGATAGTTGTTTGTAGTAATCTCTCATGATCCTTTGTACTTCTGCAGTGTCAGTTGTTACTTCTCCTTTTTCATTTCTAATTCTATTGATTTGAGTCTTCTCCCTTTTTTTCTTGATAGGTCTGTCTACTGGTTTATCAATTTTGTTTATCTTCTCAAAGAACCAGCTTTCATTTTTATTGATCTTTGCTATCCTTTCCTACATTTGTTTTCATTTATTTATTATCTGATCTTTATGATTTCTTTCCTTCTGCTAACTTTGGGTTTTTTTTTTGTTCTTCTTTCTCTAATTACTTTATGTGTAAAGTTAGGTTGTTTGAGTTGTTTCTTGTTTCTTAAGGTAGGCTTCTATAGCTGTAAACCTCCCTCTTAGAACTGCTATTGCCGCATCCCATAGGTTTTGGGTCGTTGTGTTTTCATTGTCATTTGTTTCTAGGTATTTTTTGCTTTCCTTTTTGATTTCTTCAGTGATCTCTTCATTATTAAGTAGTGTGTTGTTTAGCATCCATGTCTTTGTATTTCTTACAAATTTTTTCCTGTAATTTTTATCTATTCTCATAGTGTTGTGGTCGGAAAAGATAATTGATATGATTTCAATTTTCTTAAATTTACCAAGGCTTGATCTGTGACCCAAGATATGATCTATCCTGGAGAATGTTCCATGAGCACTTGAGAAGAATGTGTATTCTGTTGGTTTTGGATGGAATGTCCTATAAATGTCAATTAAGTCCATCTTGTTTAATGTATCATTTAAAGCTTATGTTTCCTTATTTATTTTCATTTTAGATGATCTGTCCATTGGTGAAAGTGGGGTGTTAAAGTCCCCTACTATGATTGTGTTACTGTTGATTTCCCCTTTTATGGCTGTTAGTATTTGCCTTATGTATGGAGGTGCTCCTATGTTGGGTGTATAAATATATATAATTGTTATATCTTCTTCTTGGATTGATCCCTTGATCATTACGTAGTGTCCTTTGCCTCTTGTAATAGTCTTTATATTAAAGTCCATTTTGTGTGATATAAGAATTGCTAATTCAGCTTTCTTCTGATTTCTATTTGCATGGAATATCTTTTTCCATCCCCTCACTTTCAGTCTGTATGTGTCCCTAGGTCTGAAGTGGGTATCTTGTAGACAGCATATATATGGCTCTTGTTTTTGTATCCATTCAGCCAATCTATGTCTTTTGGTTGGAGCATTTAATCCACTTACATTTAAGGTAATTATCGAGATGTATGTTCCTATTACCATTTTCTTAATTGTTTTAGGTTTATTATTGTAGGTCTTTTCCTCTCGTGTTTCCTGCCTAAAGAAGTTCCTTTAGCATTTGTTGTTAAGCTGGTTTGGTGGTGCTGAATTCTCTTAGTGTTTGCTTGTCCGTAAAGGTTTTAATTTCTCCATCAAATCTGAATGAGATCCTTGCTGGGTAGAGTAATCTTGGTTTTAGGTTTTTCTCCTTCATCACTTTAAATATGTCTTGCTACTCCCTTCTGGCTTGCAGAGTTTCTGCTGAAGGATCAGCTGTTAACCTTATGGGGATTCCCTTATGTGTTATTTGTTGTTTTTCCCTTGCTGCTTTTAATATTTTTTCTATATATTTAATTTTTAATACTTTGATTATTATATGTCCTGGCATGTTTCTCCTTGGATTTATCCTTTATGGGACTCTCTGTGCTTCCTGGACTTGATTAACTATTTCCTTTCCCATGTTAGAGAAGTTTTCAACTATAATCTCTTCAAATATTTTCTCAGCCCCTTTCTTTTTCTCTTCTTCTTCTGGGACCCCTATAATTCAAATGTTGATGTGTTTAATGTTGTCCCAGAGGTCTCTGAGACTGTCCTCAATTCTTTTTATTCTTTTTTCTTTATTCTGCTCTGCAGTAGTTATTTCCACTATTTTATCTTCCAGGTCACGTATCTGTTCTTCTACCTCAGTTTTTCTGCTACTGATCCCCTCTAAAGAATTTTAAATTTCATTTATTGTGTTTTCCATCATGGTTTGTTTGCTCTTTAGTTCTTCTGGGTCGTTGTTAAACGTTTCTTTTATTTTCTCCATTCTATTTCCAAGATTTTGTACCCTCTTTACTATTATTATTCTGAATTCTTTTTCAGGTAGAATGCCTGTTTCCTCTTTATTTATTACATCTGGTGAGTTTTTGCCTTGCTCCTTCATCTGCTGTCTGTTTCTGTCTTCTCATTTTGCTTAACTTACTGTGTTTGGAGTCTCCTTTTTGCAGGCTGCAGCTTCGTTGTTTCCATTTTTTTTGGTTTCTGTCTCCAGTGGCTAAGGTTGGTTCAATGGATTGTGTAGGATTCCTGGTAGAGGAGACTAATGCCTGTGTTTTGGGGGATGAGGCTGGATCTTGTCTTTCTGGTTGGCAGGTCCACGTCTGGTGGTGTGTTTTGGGGTGTCTATGGCCTTATGATTTTAGGCAGCCTGTGTGCTAATGGGTGGGGTTGTGTTCTTGTCTTGCTAGTTGTTTGGCATAGTGTGCCCAGCATTGTAGCTTGCTGGTCATTGAGTGGAGCTAGGTCTTGGCGTTGAGATGGAGATCTCTGGGAGATATTCACCGTTTGATATTACGTGGAGCTGGGAGGTCTCTTGTGGACCAGTGTCCTGAAGTTGTCTCTTCCACCTCAGTGACACAGGCCTGATGCCTGGCTGGAGCACCAAGAGCCTGTCCTCCACACAGCTCAGAATACAAGGGAGGAAGAAAAGAAAGAAAGAAGAAGATAAAATAAAGTAATTAAAATAAAAAATAATTATTAAGAAAAATAAATTTTTTAATTAAAAAAGAAAAAAAAAGCAGACAGAAACCAAGGCAAATGGTAAAAGCAATGCTATACAGACAAAATCACACACAAAAGCATACACATGCACACTCACAAAAAGAGAAAAAGGGAAAAAATATATATATATCATTGCTCCCAAAGTACACCTCCTCAGTCTGGGATGATTCATTGTCTATTCAGGTATTCCACAGATGCAGGGTATATCAGGTTAATTGTGGAGATTTAATCTACTGTTCCTGAGGCTGCTGGGAGAGATTTCCCTTTCTCTTCTTTGTTCGCCCAGCTCCTGGGGTTCAGCTTTGGATTTGGAGCTGCCTCTGCATGTATGTCGCCTGAGGGCGTCTGTTCTTCGCTCACATAGGATGGGGTTAAAGGAGCAGCTGATTCAGGGGCTCTGGCTCACTCAGTCCCGGGGGAGGGAGGGGCGAGCCTGCGATGGCAGAGGCCAGCGTGACATTGCACCGGCCCGAGGTGCACCGTGTGTTTTCCCGGGGAAGCTGTCCCTGGATCCTGGGACCCTGGCGGTGGCGGGCTGCACAGACTCCCAGGAGGGGCGGTGTGGAGAGTGACCTGTGCTAGCACACAGGCTTCTTGGTGGCGGCAGCAGCCTTAGCGTCTCATGCCCGTCTCTGGGGTTTGAGCTGATAGCCGCGGCTCATGCCTGTCTCTGAAGCTCGTTTAGGCGTTGCTCTTAATCCCCTTTTCTCCTGCACCAGGAAACAAAGAGGGAAGAAAAAGTCTCTTGCCTCTTTGGCAGCTCCAGACTTTTCCCGGACTCCCTCCCGGCCAGCCGTGGCGCACTAACCCCTTCAGGCTGTGTTCACGCCGCCAATCCCAGTCCTCTCCCTGGGATCCGACCTCTGAAGCCGGAGCCTCAGCTCCCAGCCCCGCCCGCCCCGGCGGGTGAGCAGACAAGCCTCTGGGGCTGGTGAGCGCTGGTCGGCACCAATCCTCTGTGCTGGAACCTCACTGCTTTGCCCTCCACACCCCTGTTACTGCGCTCTCCCCCGTGGCTCCGAAGCTTTCCCCCTCTGCCACCTGCAGTCTCCGCCTGCTTCCTAGTGTGTGGAAACCTTTCCTCCTTCACGGCTCCCTCCCACTGGTGCAGGTCCCATCCCTATTCTTTTGTCTCTGTTTTTACTTTTCTCTTTTGCCCTACCCAGGTACGTGGGGAGTTTCTTGCCTTCTGGGAGGTCTGAGGTCTTCGGCCAGCATTTAGTAGGTGTTCTGTAGGAGTTGTTCCATATGTAGATGTATTTCTGATATATTTGTTGCGAGGAAGTTGATGCCCGTGTCTTACTCTTCTGCCATCTTGAAGCTCCTCCTGTGCATGGTTCTTAAATGGGGATTTCAATAAAAAATAAGTACACAATATTTATTTATTTATGCATTTTTTAAATTTATTTTTAAAATTTATTTATTTTTTTGCCTGCATTGGGTCTTCATTGCTGTGCGTGGGCTTTCTCTAGTTGCGGCAAGCGGGCACTACTCTTTGTTGTGGTGCACAGGTGGGGGCTTCACTTTTTGTGGTGCACGGGCTCTAGGCATGTGGGCTTCAGTAATTGTGGCACTCGGGCTCAGTAGTTGTGGCTCGCAGGCTCAGTAGTTGTGGCACACGGGCTTAGTTGCTCCGCGGCATGTGGGATCTTTCTGGACCAGGGCTCAAACCCATGTCCTTTTCATTGGCAGGTGGATTCTTAACCACTGTGCCACAGGGAAGCCCCATAATAGTTACATATTTATTTTACAAGTAAGTTTTTAGAGGCAAATTTCAACTTTTACATTCTTAGCAAGATTTTTTTTTAACTGCCAGGATTTAGACTTTAATTTTAATTATTAAAGCATCATTAATATCTTTAATGTTATTTGAATAAAGTACTTTGCAATATTTCTCTGGTATGTGCTTTGAACACATATCTATTTCTCAGAATATTAGTGCTTCAAAAAGCCATATGTGGGCCTTTTCAAACCTCTTTAAATAAGTTGTATGTATATGGAATTTTTTTAAAAGAAAGGCAGCATTGAATTAGCAAGCCCATGTCTTCCTTTTCCTGTATACCAATGCCAGCCTTAGGTTTAAGCAACCACATCTCCAAGGCTGTCAAAATTTAATAGAATGAAAGAGAAAATGAGTTTGGATTTTTATTTCACCCTAGATAGCAACTGATTTTGGAAATAGTTTGTAGATTATAGATTGAGTTTTTAAGGATAGACTTTGAAGGGTATTTCTCTTCCTCATAAGCAATGATCCTGAAATTAAAACTCTCCCAAATGATCTACAGTGCTCTCAGTACTTCTGCTTGGAGCCCTCATATGCCACGCTAGAGAGACCATGTAGACATTTCAGCCCATGCTCAGCAGTCTACCTGCCCTTCAACCATCCCAGCTCTCAATCCAAAGCAGCACATATGCTATGTCTTTAAAATAAAATAAAATAAAATTTAAACAGAATAATAGTATTTGTAAACTATTATCAGATAATTGCCTCACAGCTTCCATCCCTTTGTTTTTAATTTCCAATTAGGAAAATATTTGATTCAACAAAGAAAACATCCCAAATTTCGATTGAACTCACAAAATTTATGCATAAAGTAACTGATTTACTAAATCAGATTTTGTTTGTCTCCATCTATCATCTATTTAATTATGCATTTTAATAATGGTGTAATTTAACAAAGTAATTTACTTGAAATATTTTTCTTAAAGAGTGCAAAGTAACATCTTCAAATTACAACAGAAATCTTCTTTCCAACTATTATGTAAGAAAAAGAAAATAGATTTTCTAAAGAATAAATACTTAAGCTTACCCTAAATCTAAAGTCTGGAGTTCAATTAAAAAGGGAGAACAAAAAGTAAACTGTGAAACAGAACAATTTTGTATGGCTATATAGACCTATCACTTTGGAAAAGTGGTTGGCCAAAGGATTATTTTAATATTTTAAAATCAATACTATTACACAGAATAAAGGGAAGGCTTAAGGTGATTTTATTTTACTTTAAATATGCAAATAATGTTTTTCAAATGTCCTTTGCTGTTTTGTGAGAATGTTTTATTTGCAAACGTTTTATCTGCATGCAGTTGAGAGTGGTATATATTTTTTTGTGATGGATAATACAACATTATTTGGTTGGTGTCACTCCATTTGTCTGTTTTCTGGTGTTCCCAGTATCTATCTCTGTGTGATAAGCCACCCCCAGGTCAAATGACCTAAACCATTTTATTATTCTTATGGACTCTGTTAGTCAGAGACTCGGAGAGGGGGCAGTGGGGAGATATCATCTTAGCCCATAATGTCTGGGGCCTCATCTGGACAACCTGAATGGCTTGGGGTGGCTTGTATAGATGGGGTCAAAATACTTGACGCTGGAAGATCCAGTTCCAAGATGGCTTTTTAAAATCACACATCTGGTTTCTGCTGGGAAGGCTGAGGGCAGATTCAGCTCACACTGGTGACTGGCATGTTCCAGAAATAGTATGGAAGCTGAATAGTGTATAGGACACAGCTTCACTATTCAGTTTTCACATTGCCAGCTGGAACACCTTCTCTAGAAATACTTCCACATGGAACCCTGATATGCCACGCTAGAGAGGCCATGTGGATATTCCAGTCCACGCTCAACAGTCTACCTGCCCTTCAACCATCCCAGCTCGCGATACACAGCACCGCATCTGCTGTGTCTTTAAAATAAAATAAAATCTCCTGTAACCGATAGTTGTGTTTCTACAAATTGGCTAAGCATATATAATTACTGAAAAGATACTTTAAATATTCAAGACCTATCCATTATTATTGACAGCTATGGTAAGCCCATTATCTTATTGCCTATAATTTTGTAATTGTAATAGTTGGTTATTCCTTTTGAGAAAGCAGGTTAGTTTCTAATTTGTGACCACACTCATTGTTTTAAATTTTATATTTTGTCCACGGAATAATTGACACTCTCTCCATTTGTTGTGCTATTTTCTGTCTATCCATCTATCATCTATTTAATTATTTATATTTATATACATCTATATATATGTAGAGTGAGTTCATTAAAATTATTTTTTTAATTGAAGTATAGTTTATTTACAATGTTGTTTTAATTTTTGCTGTACACCAAAGTATTCAGTTTTATATATATATATGTTTTTAAAAATATTCTTTTCCATTATAGTTTATCATAGAATATTGAATAGTTTTCTGTGCTCTACAGTAGGACCTTGTTATTTATCCATTCTACCTGTAATAGTTTACATCTGCTAACCCAGACTTCCCACTTCATCCCTCCCCTAACTCCCTCCCCTTTGACAACCACAAGTCTCTTCTCTGTGTCCATAAATCTGTTTCTGTTTCATAGATAGGTTCATCTGTGTAATATTTTAGATTCCACATATAAGTGATATCATATGGTATTTGTCTTTCTCTTTCTGACTTACTTCACTTAGTGTGATAATCTCTAGGTCAATCCATGTTGCTGCAATGGCATTGTTCTGTTATTTTTTTATGGCTGAGTAGTATTCCATTGTGCATATGTACCACGTCTTCTTTATCCATTCATCTGTCAGTGGACATTTAGGTTGTTTGCCTGTCTTGGCTATTGTGAATAGTGCTGCTATGAACATAGGGGTGCAGGTATCTTTTTGAATTAGAGTTTTGTCTGGATATATGCCGAGGAGTGAGATTGCTGTATCATACAATAGCTCTATTTTTAGTTTTCTGAGGAACCTCCATACTGTTCTCCACAGTGGCTATACCAACTTACATTCCCACAAACAGTGTAGCAGGGTTCCCTTTTCTCCACATCCTCTTCAGCATTTGTTATTTGTAGAGTATTTAATGATGGCCATTCTGATTTGTGTGAGATGGTACCTCATTGGTTGTTTTGATTTGCATTTTTCTAATAATTAGTGATGCTGAGCATCTTTTTCGTGTGTCTGTTGGTCATCTGTATGTCTTCTTTGGAAAAATGTCTACTTAGGTCTTCTGCCCATTTTTCTATTTTGCTCTTTGTTTTTGTTGTTGTTGTTATTGAGTTGTATGAGCTGTTTGTATATTTTGGAAATTAAGCCCTTGTTGATCACATCATTTGTAAATATTTTCTCCCATTCTGTAGGTTGTCTTTTCATTTTGTTTATGGTTTCCTTTGCTGTGCAAAAGCCTGTAAGTTTGATTAGATATCACTTGCTTAGTTTTGCTTTTATTTCTAACTGCCTTGGGAGACTGACCTGCGAAAAGGTTGGTGTGATTTATGTCAGAGAATGTTTTGCCTACAGTGTCTTCTAGTAGTTTTATGATGTCATATCTTATATTTAAGTCTTTAAGCCATTTTGAGTTTATTTTTTGTGTATGGTGTGAGGGTGTTTTCTAATTTCATTGATTTACATGCAGCTGTCCAACTTTCCCAACACCACTTGCTGAAGAGACTGTCTTTTTTCCATTGTATATTCTTGCCTCCTTTATTGAAGATTAATTGACCATTGTATATTCTTGCCTCCTTTATCAAAGATTAATTGACCATAGGTGTATAGGTTTATTTCTTGGCTCTCTATTCGGTTCCATTGATCCATATGTCTGTTTTTGTGCCTATACCATGCTCTTTTGGATACTGTATATTTGTAGTATTGTCTAAAGTTTAGGAGGTTTATGCCTGCTGCTTTTTTCTTTTTCTTCAGGATTGCTTTGGCAATGCTGGACCTTTTATGATTCCATAAAAATTTTAGGATTATTTGTTCTAGTTCTGTGGAAAATGTCATGGGTAATTTAATAGGGGTTGCATTAAATCTGTAGATTGCTTTGGGTAGTATGGCTATTTTAACAATATTAATTCTTCCAATCCAAGAGCATGGGATATTTTTCTATTTCTTTGAATCATCTTCAATTTCCTTTATTAGTGTTTTACTGTATAGTTCTCAGCACGTTAAGTCTTTCACCTCCTTGGTCAAGTTTATTCCTAAGTATTTTATCTGGGGCAGGGAGATTGTAAAAGGTATATATATTTTTTACATTCCATTTCTGATATTTCATTGTTAGTATAAAGAAATGCAACAGATTTCTGTATGTTAATCTTGTATCCTGCTACCTTGCTGAATTTATCAGTTCTAATAAACTTTGTGTGGAGTCTTTAGGGTTTTATATATATAGTATCCTGTTATCTGCATATAATGATAATTTTACCTCTTGCCATTTGGATACCTTTTATTTCTTCTTCTTGTCTGATTGCTGTGGCTGTGACTTCCAATACTGTGTTGAATAGAAGAGGTGAAAATGGGCATCCTTGTCTTTTTCCAGATATTAGTGGAAAGGCTTTCAGCTTTTCACCATTGAATTTTATATTGGCTGTGGGTTTGTCATAAATAGCTTTTATTATGTTGGGATATGTTCTGTCTATACCCACTTTTTTAAGAGTTTTTTATCATGAATGGATGTTGAATTTTGTCAAGTGCTTTTTCTGCATCTATAGAAGTGATCATGTGGGGTATTTTTTGTTGTTTTTTTTTGTTTTGTTTTGTTTTGTTTTTGCAGTATGCGGGCCTCTCACTGCTGTGGCCTCTCCTGTTGTGGAGCACAGGCTCCGGATGCACAGGCTCAGCAGCCATGGCTCACAGGCCCAGCTGCTCTGCGGCATGTGGGATCTTCCCGGACTGGGGCACGAACCCGCGTCCCCTGCATCGGCAGGTGGACTCTCAACCACTGCACCACCAGGGAAGCCCGATCATGTGGTTTTTGTATTTTCTTTTGTTGATGTGGTGTGTCACACTGATTGATTTGCATATGTTGAACTATACATATGAAATTGGGATGGATCCCACTTGGCCATGGCGTATGATCTTTTTTATGTACTGTTGGATTCGGTTTGCTAATATTTTGTGGAGAATTTTTGCATCTATATTCATCAAAGATATTGGCCTGTAATTTTATTTTTTGGTGGTGTCTTTGGTTTTGGTATCAGGGTGATGGTGGCTTCATAGAATGTCTTTGGGAGTGTTCCCTCCTCTTCAATTTTTTGGAAGAGTTTGAGAAGGTTCAGTGTAATTTCTTCTTTGTGTGTTTGGTAGAATTCTGGTCGTGGACATTTGTTTGTAGGGAGTATTTTAATTACAGATTCTATTTCCCTTCTAGTAATTAGTCTGTTCAAATGATCTATTTCTTCTTGATTCAATTTTGGTGGGCTGTATGTTTCTAGAAACTTGTCCATTTCTTCTAGATTATCAGATTTGTTGGCATATAATTGTTAATAGTATTCTCTTATTTTGTTTGTTTGTTTGTTTTTATTTCTGCAGTATCAGTTGTGATTTCTTCTCCTTCATTTCTTATTTTGTTTATTTGGGTCTTCTCACTTTTCTTCTTGGTGAGCCTGGCCAGAGGTTTGTCAATCTTGTTTACCATTTCAAAGAACCAGTTCTTGGTTTTATTTATTTTTTCTATCTTTTTAATCTCTATATTATTTATTTCCTCTCTGATCTTTATTATTTCCTTTCTTTTGCTGACCTTAGGTTTTGTTTGTTCTTCTTTTTCTAATTCTTTTAAGTGGTAGATTAGGTTATTTGAGATTTTTCTTGTCTTTTTGAGGAAGGTCTGTATTGCTATGAACTTCCCACTGAGAACTGCTTTTGCTGCATCCCGTAGATTTTATATGGTGTGTTTTCATTGTCATTTGTCTCAAGGTATTTTTTAATTTCCTATTTGATTTCATTGTTGACTGGTTTTTTAGTAGCATGTTGTTTTGTCTCCATGTAATTGTTTTTTCTCATTTCCTTTTCTGCGGTTGATTTCTAGTTTCATGCCATTTTGGTCAGAAAAGATGCTTGAGGAGATTTCTATACTCTTAAATTTATTGATGCTTGTTTTGTGCCCTACTATGTGGTCAATCCTAGAGAATGTTGCATGTGCACTTGAAAAGATCATTAAAATACCTAATTATAATTTTTGTAATTTACGGTAATTAAAGAGACATTCATATGAAATGCAACTAAATTGTTGATCCATCTGAAGACTTGAGTAGATGCATTTGTTTCCTGTTCTTTAAGGAAACAATGTAATGATGGTAAACAGACACAAAATGAAATGACTCGGTTGGAAAAAAGGATTCTTTGAACCATTAAAAATTTTAATAAAGTTCTAGAAGAAATAGCGGGGAAGGTGATAATGAATAAAACAGAGCCTAGATACTCAAAGCCTAGAATATGGCCAGGCTGGGACAGCAGGGAGGAAAGAAAACTAATCTATGCAGTCTCCAGATTTGTAATCTGGAGGAAAAAAGTGATGAGGGGAAGTGGACCTCAAAATAGGTGAATTGACTAAAAATATGTCCATGAAGAGTGAAGCCAGTATGGCTCTGTTTCTTCTCTCATCCTTCAATTTTCATTTTTAGCACTTCCACAGTTTTGCCTTTTCTCCCATTAAACTGAACAACTTATACTTAAACGTGGATCATCAGCTTAATAAAAGATGAGAAAACTCACTTTCTCACTGTAAATTATATTACCTACATCTAAAAATACCAAAAATTTATATATAAACTGACATACCAAAAAGTTCTCTGATTCATGGAAGGGAGAAGTAGTGCAAAATTGCCAATGAAAAACACAATTATGAAATGTATAGCTTCTTCTTGGCTTTGTTTATATTAATTATTCACCAAATTGTATCTCATGTAACAGAACATATTTCAATTGTATGTGGTACCAGTTAAATTTCAATTCCATGTTGAGTCCAAACATTCAGAAAAAAAATTTTTTTTAGAGAGAAACAGAAGGTATGAATGCAGTTTTGGTAATGTCTTTATAGCCAACAATTGTTTTCACATATTTTCAATTTATAAATGAAGAAGTCAGAGAAATATCTTCCAGAGTGAGTTGTCGTATTTCATTGACTGGAGAGAATACACAATGGCTGAGAGACCAACAATGCATTGTACAGTTGACACAACTGAATGCTTGCTGGATGAAAAATCAGTAAAGCAAATGATGGCACTGCCATTTTGCAGTAATAAAGTAACTTGTTAAATTACAGATTTAACTTCAAACAGTAAGTTAATATCTGACCTATGGATGAATTTACTAGTGGAGCTGGACTTGATATTTTTCTTCCATCCAGTGTCAGTCCCAAATTATCACTGAAGAAGGTGTTAGTGTGAGTGTGTGTGCATATATGTGAATGCTCATCAACAACAATAAAGAGTGATGACATAATTCAATGTTGAATACATTTTTTTAAATTATCTGATTTATCCTAAACAACTCTCTCTGGTAACATTTACTCTGATGGTGTGAAAACATAGTGTGTAAAAGTGCTGGTGCCTTAGCATAAGTCAAGGTAGTGACACCAAAACATATTAGTAGTCACTGTTCTTCACTGCCATGTACTGCTCCCACCACCCTACAAATAAAAAAACCGAATTTCACTTAAGAATGTCCTTAATTGGAAATTCCCTGGCAGTCCAGTGGTTAGGATTCTGTGCTTCCATTGCACGGGGCATGGGTTCTATCCCTGGTCATGGAACTAAGATTAAGATTCTGCAAGCCATGTTGCATGACATATATATATAATGTCCTTAATAAAAATGAATATTTTTGAATGTTACTAAATTTGGACAGTTGAATATATATCTATTTTTAATATGTCTACTGAGATAATTGACATACTATAAATTCCACATATTTATGGCATGTAGTTTGGTATGTTTTGACTAACTTTTGACTAGCATATACACCTGTGAACCCATCAGTTCAATCAAGATAGATAATGAACAAGTCCATCAGACCTGAGTTTCCCATGCTCCAGAGCAACCACTCCTTCCTCCTTTTCATGCCACCTGCCCCACTACTATCCACTGGCAGTGAATGATTTGCTTCACTGTCATTAGTTTGTATTTTCTACAAGTCTACAATTTTGCTATCTGTTTATCTTCTTTGGTGAAGTGTCTGCCCAAATCATTTGTCTATTTTTTATTCAGGGGTTTGGTTTCTTACTGAGTTTTGAGAGCTCCTAATGTATCTACATACAACTTTTATCAGTTGTCTGATTTTCAACTCTTTTCCTTCAGTCTCTGTCTAGACTTTTCATCTTCTTAATGGTATGTTTTGAGGAGCAGAATTTTTTAATTTTGATGAAGTCCAATTTATCCTTTCTCTTCTTAAGAAACTACCACTTAATGAGTTTTGGTGTAGTATCTAGTAAGAGGTCTAAGATGATCTGAAATGACTATTGAAATATGCTATTAAAGTACTGTAAGATAAGAATTTCTTCATAAACTTCAAACAAAGTATAGCAATATGTGAAATGTGGAAGCAGATAAAGGAATTCAGCTCTCTTCTACCAAGCTAGACATTAAGGAACTTGCAAAAATGTAATTCACTGTTTTTGTTGTTGTCTTGGAAAATGCAGTTACTTTTCATAAAATGTCTTTATATTAACATGTGACAGGCTTATCACTCTTGTTTTAAGTAGATTAATATATACATATGTAAAATATTTTCTCAATTCAAATTTCCAATATAGCAAATGTTAATCTATTAAGATACATCCCACATAAATAAAATCTCTTTTGGGGGGCCTGATAACTTTTAAGTGTGTAAAAAGTTCAAAGACCAAAAATTTTGAGAAATACTAATTAAGACATATTACAAAAACATATATGGATAGAGTTTTTATTTTTCTTCTACTCACAAGAGAATTAATTCTCAGGTAAGCCAAGTAATTTGTCCAGTGCCATCCAATTCAAATATGCTAGACAAATGTAAAATAAATAGCTAGTGGGAAGCAGCCGCATAGCACAGGGAGATCAGCTTGGTGCTTTGCGACTACCTAGAGAGGTGGGATAGGGAGGATGGGAGGGAGACACAAGAGGGAGGAGATATGGGGATGTATGTATAGCTGATTCAGTTTGTTATAAAGCAGAAAATAACACACCATTGTAAAGCAATTATAATCCAATAAAAGTGTTTTTAAAAAAAACCAAAGCAAATATGGTAGAACTGGGTTTTGACCCAGGCTTTGATTTAGGGAATGAATTTGGAGAATAATGGAAAATATGAAGAATGAAGAAAAAGGAAAAAATATTAAAAAGGGAAAAGAAAGGAACAGTTGAAATCTGATCATGAGGGAGAAGAGGGGATTATGAATTTCATGCTATTAGACCCTGTTCTGGGAGTCTAATGTACTCTCAGTAACTGTACTTTCTAATACTATACTTACTCTGCTGAAATTTCTGGAAGATTTTATTGTTATTGTTTGATTTTGATTGTTGATTTTAGAATTCTCCTTTTTTATTTTATTTCATGTTATTTTTAGGTTTTGCCTTCAACACTTTATTGAGAGAATTTAGGCTTAGATATAAGCCTAAATTTGTATGTAGCTAGTAATGCTTGGAGCTTGTAAAGGACCTTTTTCCTTACTGTTAGTCTCATATTTTCTCTCTTCCATTAATTTTTCTTTCCTTTAAGCACTGGCACACAGTGCTCTAATATTTTTTTGAGGACTCGCTTCAGCAGATGTCTGAAAAATTTCAAATTTATTCTCCTAACTCCACCTTTCAGCATTATTTTTTTTTCCTGATGACTTAAAAAATTTGTTCCATTGTCTTGATATTCTTCTGTCTTAGTTTGAGGATTCATAACGTGCCATTATAATGATTTCTGCCTCCCACAGATATATGTGTTTTAATGCACATTTTAGGTAATGCGTATTTCTGAGATGAATATCATTTTTAGATGACATTATAATCACTGTAAATCATGTCATTTGGTCACGGGTGATACTTTCATTCATTATAATTATTTTTGTAAAATTTTAGTTAAAACCTATCTTATTAAAAATATATATTGAGTTCTTATTGAATACCAGACACAGATCAAGCATTGGCAAAATAGTAGTAAAAAGGCAAATAATGTCTTTGTTTTCAAAGACCTTACATTTTGATAAGCATAGACAAAATAACTAGTTAATTAAATTAATCAAACAAATAAAGTTATTGCAGATAGTAATAAAGATTATTATGAGAATAAAGCAGAGAAGGGATGTGGGCCAAATGACAGTAAGTTTTTATTTATGGGCAGGACAGAGAAGGCTTCTAAGGAATTTGAACTGAAAAGTAAACAACATGAAGAAGCCAGTTGAAAGGGAGGAAAACTTCCTGGTCAGAGTGGACCACAGTGCAGTCGTCCATATGCAGAACTAACTTAGGTGCTCAAAGGCAGATGGAAGCTAAGCTTGCCAGATCACACTAGCTAGAGTGAGGATGAAGTCAATAGTTAGATGAGAGCTAGATCATATCGAGCTTTGCAGACCAAAATAAGAAATTTATGTTGTATTCTGAGTGCAGTGATAAGACATGGGGAAGTGTAAAGTGGAGCTACATAAAGTTATGAAGATTACTCCAGCTACTTTGTGGATAGTCAACTGAGAAGGCAGGAGCAGAAGCAGGAAGGTCAGTTAGGAGGAGGATACCTGACTCCAGAGAAGATGCAGTGTTAGCTCGCACTTGTAGGGTTGAAATAAAGAGAGCAAACTGGTGGAAGTCAGGACACACTTTGGTGGAAGAGACTTGTTGGGGAATGACTTAGGCTGTCACTCAGTGTTTTGTCCCTATGTATCTAGGGGAAGGGCAGTGTCATGAAGCGAGACAGGAAAACTGGAATTGGAGGCATCAATAGTGACGTTTGTTGTTGGAAGCGTCAAGTCAGACTTGTCCATAGCAATTACATTCACAGTCATCTCATAGAAGCAAATACACATCAGTGGAAAAGAAAGAGTGCAGTTTCATGTATGCTGATGTGAGCCTCTACTTATTTTTTTTTGGCATGTTTACACAACTGGTAATTTATGATGATTACTTTCACATCTTGGAGACTTTTTAAAATTTTCAGTAAAAGATATCTCACTCTTAGAATACTAGGACTCTTTTTTTATTACTAAAACAATACTTTTCAATATTCATCCCTTAATGAAATTAATTTATCTCTCTTAATAAAGTTGAGAATATTTAGAATTTACAATTTATGGTCTCATAACACATCTTGCAATATTAAGCTTCAAGATATGTTTGATTTCTCAGTAAGTGTTTTACATGAACTTATCATTTGAAAACACTCCACATTTTCTTTTTATTTTTAATGTTGTTACCATGGTAACCATAGCTGTTTCTTGATATTTCACCTCAAAAAAGGAGCCATGTCATTTTAGATGGAAATAATATGGAATGTGGTTTCCTGATCTTTCCCTGTCTTTTTCTCTTTATCATTATGATGACAGAATGTAATGATAATTTTAAAATTCTGACTGTATAATGCCAACTTGCTCTAGGGTTTGTAGCATGCCTTAGTTTTCTTTGCTTCATGTTGCTGTAATGTAAATACTAAATGGCTACCTAATTTTACCACTTAAGCAATAGTTATTATACTATTATAGTTTTGTAGTGTGAAAATTGACTGCCTGTATAAATTAGAGACCTTGAATCATACTACATAACGAGCAGTTACCTTGAATCATACTACATAACGAGCAGTTATATAAATTCTTGGCAAAGCTTCAAGCAAAAGTGAAACTCCTGCTAGAATACTCAGCACATTTAAGATTTGAGCTGTGTGATGTGTTGTGTTTGCAAGTCTAAACTTTAAAGCAGGTGTCCTGATGGAAGATTTTTTTTTATTTGAATCAACTGCCTGTTTAAGCTAATTTTAGCTAAACTTCA
The DNA here is from genome assembly GCF_026419965.1 of Kogia breviceps. Lineage (NCBI taxonomy): Eukaryota > Metazoa > Chordata > Mammalia > Artiodactyla > Physeteridae > Kogia > Kogia breviceps. The sequence goes on along the minus strand of NC_081310.1, from coordinate 7,494,260 downwards.
AATCCCCTCTTTTTAGAAAACCTAGTATAGGAGTGATCTGCTACTTGACTGTCTGATATCTATTTTCCCCTTAAAACAATGCAACCTGATTTTATTTAAGTTGGCAATTTTCCAACTTTTCTAGCTGGTGAGGATTGCTAATGAGCTATAAAAGGATGCCAGTTGGGCTGGATTCTGGGAAAGCTTTATGAAAGGTTCTAACTCAACTGTGATGTACAATTTTTTGTTATTCTTCTAACATACTTTCTATAGATGTTGACCTATTGCTTCAGAGGCCATATTGGGCCATGAAGATGTAGTCTGAGCAGGAACCTTGAGCTAAGAATGGACAGGGAGAAAGTTTAAAAAAAAAAAAGACTGAGCTTCTTATGTCATTCTGGAGCTTTTATAACAGCCCTGTACCACTGGATTTCATGTTATGTAAAAAAAAATTAAACTTTATACATTGGTTAAGTTGCTAGGTCTTCTATTATGGTCTCTCAAACGTACTGCCTCACTAATGCATCTTATATAATGAAGCCAGCTGTTATGTCTGCATGCTTTTATTTTCAAAATCTGCTAATATTAATAATTCTCCCTGAGGTTTACTTTATGTTTATTCTGTATGAGCTACTTTGAACCTTTCATTTGACCTTCACAACAGCTCCATGAAGTATTTATTATTATCACCATTGTTTGGATGAGAGAACTTTAACATGATAGTGGAGTAAGGATGTTTACCAAGGTCACATGTCTTCTGAGTTCTGTTGGCATTTGAATCCACCCAGCCCGCCCCAGGGGAACTTTCTTAACTTTCTTAACCAACTTTCTTAACTAACTTTCTTTATATGCCCTCTAGGAAGCTGTAGGTCTGCGTTTGGAATAGGGCCCTAAATTGAGTCTGAAAGAATATTTTGCTGTTAAAGAGGAATAACTATAAACCTGGTTAATGAGGTCACAGTAGTATGCAGTTTTTCTCAACAGCTTATTCTTTAATTACCTGATTTAACAAATATTTTTGTTGTTTGTTTTAAACATTCTGCTTCAAGTATAGGAGTGGATGTTAAACAAATACGCTGTGGAAGAAAGTTTCTTCTCCCAGTAGGTTATCATTAATAGTCTGTGGATCAAAATAAAAGTGAAATTCAGTCTCAGGATCAGAAATAAAGGAAAATAATATTATCTTAATAAAGAGTAAAAATTCTAGGACTTACTAAGATGGGTCCTAAAATTGCAGAAATATCAATTATTTGTGGACTAAACTCTATCTGCTGTATGTATGCGAAGCTCGGTACAGGAATTATCCATATTTAATTCAAGCAATAACATTATGTCTAGGGTGCAATACTTTCCCCATTTTATAGGGAGATGGAGAACTAAAGGAATATTAGGTAATTTGGAACATTCAACTAGATGAGCATATAAACAATATTTTGTTTCATGTTGTATTGCTTCTCCTAAAACGGTGTCTATCATATAGTATTATAGATACTAATAATGGTTTGGAATAAAAATCACACATCTGGGAGGTATGGAGCTGGTTTTAACACTCCATGTTTAACTCCACAGTGCAACTTTATACCACTATTCCGTAGTGTTTAATTTGGAAAAAAGTTGAAAATTCTGCTCTGACAGTAGAATTGCAAAGAGATAACAGTTTAAAAATAAATAGATGCCTGTAAAGTAGATAATTATCATGCTTAGATGTTGCTTTTTGGGAAGAACCCTTGATGATTAGGAGAAAACCAGGAACTTTAAGGCCAAGTTAATATGAAGCAAATTATTTATATTTATATATAGTTATTTCTGTTATTGTCAACTCATTTAAAGATATAAGTATGAATATTAACTTTGAAACTTGTGTTTCTCCCTTGGCTCTCTTTTATTTCTTTGTCAGGAGTATGACTCATAGCTACATATCATTAAGCCCAAAACTTTTCTCAAATGCTAGGCTTATATTTTAATATAAGATTTATTGATTTTATCTAAATATAAAAGTTATAGTAATAATAATAGTAACTCAGGAGTGCACTTACTCTGTGCCTTTTCTAATTCTCCATGCTGACTCTGATGATCTATTGTGATAATGCATATGGAAGAGCTTGATTAAACTCATGGTCTAAATACCATTTTAATTATATGTATGTATGTTTGTGTGTGTGAATTGATGTAATATTTTTTTGGTGAATGTGTGAAAAAGGTGTTGGTTGAACTAACCAGGTAATCACATAATTGCTTCTTAAAGTATTTAACTGTTGAGCAACTATACCTCACATATGTAAAAATATTTCAATAATTAGACAACTTAAATCTCTATCTCGTTAAAACAGAAAGAAGTTAAATCAGTTCTGCTCAACTTTTTTTTTCTATTATTACCCCCCACCAAGGAGCTTTTTTAGACATTATTTTTCTAATTACCCTCATGTGAAATTTTATGCCACATGTATACTGTATATCTGTTTATATACTTTATGTATATCTGCTTTATGCAAAAGTAAGATAAATAATTTTCACTATCTGCACCATCAGTTTCAGCACCCGTGGGGTGATGTCTCTCATGAGACTGTGTGTGATAAATAATAATTTGTATAGTAGCATTAGTAGGAACTTCATGATAATAAAAATAAATGAGTTGATGCTGACTGAATGAGACCTTTATTATTGAATTATAATAGTGGGACTGAACTATGAAGTGCTTATAAAATATGTGCACAGAGTATTTGATACTTCTCCATTCAGGAAGTAGAGCTTAATTCTCCTGCCCTTAAGTGTGGGCAGGATTTAGTGAGTTATTTCTAACAAACAGGATATGGCAAAAGTGACACTATATAATTTGTGAGTTAGTCATTAAAAGTCTGTCAGCCTCCTCCTTACTCTCTCTTTTGGATCCCTGGCATTGGGGAAAGACAGCTGTCATGTGAGAACATTCAAGAACTCCCTTACAAAGGCTCACATGGCAAGGAGCTGAGGCCACCTGCCAACAGCCATGTGAGTTAGTCATCTTGGCAATAGATCCTCAAGCTCCAGTCAGACCTTCAAACTATTGCAGCCTCTGCCAGTATGTTGATTGCACCCTGGTGAGAATTCCATGTGAGAACCACTGAACTCAAGCTTTGGGAGAACCAATCCCAGAAATCTGACCCACAGAACAACGAGATTAAAAGTTTGTAATTTTAAGCTGCTAAATTTTGTGCCAATTTGTCATGAAACAGTTGATAACTAGTATACTATAGTTAATGATTTTTGCACATATTTTCTTTTCTTGCCTCTCCCGTTGGGGAGCGACGCACAGGCTCAGCGGCCATGGCTCATGGGCCCAGCCGCTCCGCGGCACGTGGGATCTTCCCAGACAGGGGCACGAACCCGCGTCCCCCGCATCGGCAGGCGGACTCTCAACCACTGCGCCACCAGGGAAGCCCTTGCTTTTCTTTTGATATAATTATTTTCACTGTGGGAATAGATTCTATTAGATTGTGTTATTATATTTAAATCACATCCATCAATTAGCTCTTCTAATATCCTAGCTTTTTGTGTTTAAGTATCTGCAAATACCCTAGATTTTTTTTTTTTTTTTTTTTTTTTTTTTTTTTTTTTTTTTTTTTTTTTTTGCAGTACACCGGCCTCTCACCGCTGTGGCTCTCCCGTTGCGGGGCACAGGCTCCGGACGCGCAGGCCCAGCGGCCATGGCTCACGGGCCCAGCCGCTCCGCGGCATGCGGGATCCTCCCCGACCAGGGCACGAACCCGCGTCCCCTGCATCAGCAGGCGGACTCTCAACCACTGCGCCACCAGGGAAGCCCCAAATACCCTAGATTTTAAAGCTGTGGTAATAATGAAATTTAATTTTATATTTGAATATTATTTAGAGTTTATAAACACTTTAACATATATTACTATGTTTAAATCTTAAATAATGCTGAGAGGTGCATTGATCATATTTTCCTACTTTATGAAGAAAAAAGAAAAAGACTTAGTGCTTTTAAATATTATGTTCTCAGAGTCACACAGCAGGTGACTCAGTGCTGGGCCTTTGGTTCAAGAATAGTATTCTCTCCAAGGCATCTTTTTGGAATGCTTTCTAATATACGACATGTGAAGATGAAAGAAATGGATATGAGCTGACTGTATTGCCATGAATAAAAAGTATCTATCTGAGTCAAGTTATATTGGAATATTAAAGTGTGTATTTGTGGCATGATAATTTTAAGTAAATTATCAAAAATAACTATGTGTATTAAGGAAAATATTCTAAAATAAATGATTAACCCGTTAGAAGTACATCATTTATTTTTGATTAAGAGTTTCATTATAAGAAGGAACTGAGAATGAATCACAGTGTCAGACCAGCTTCTCTTTATTGTATTAAGGATAAATATTATTTTGAACATAATACAGTGAAGGAGCACACTTACATCTTCATCCACCTTCTGTTTTGGTTTTTAGATGCTTTCTTTTCCCTATATGTTACTTTTGCATTTCAGTGGAATGTTTAGAAACTGAGGAAAAGAGTCTTATTGGGGTCTGGGAGACAATTTTGGTAGTGCTTGTTATTTGATAGTTAGCAAAATAATTACATAGATTCTCTAAAACATAGTGGTTTTTTGAGAAATACTATTTCTTTGAAAATAACAATAACTACTTAATATTGAATTCCTTATTATAATGAATTAAATTTAATCACATTAAAAAATCACTGCTTTGGAGGACTTATTTGGAAACTTAGAAACAGCATCATATTTAAATACAAAAAATGGATCTAGGGCTTCCCTGGTGGCGCAGTGGTTGGGAGTCTGCCTGCCGATGCAGGGGACACAGGTTCGAGCCCCAATCCAGGAAGATCCCACATGCCGCAGAGCGGCTGTGCCCGAGGGCCATGGCTGCTGAGCCTGCGCGTCCAGAGCCTGTGCTTCACAACGGGAGAGCCACAACAGTGAGAGGCCCGCGTACTGCAAAAAAAAAAAAAAAAAAAAAAAAAAAAAGACCTAAGTTTTGTAAAAGAAACTTACAAGAATGAAATTTTAATTCTGCATCCTAAAGAAGGTTATCAGCCTTGAAAATAACATAAATGATATTGAAAGTTATTGTCTTTCTGTTTTTTCAGGAGGGGCCAAAATTGTGATATATAAATATAGTATGTTTTGCAGGGATATAAAGACTATATAGGGCAGAAATACAGTCCAGTAGATATGCAGATGGGTTTAGTTGACATAGCCAGTGGGTTTGAAACCTAATTCTACCATTTACTATATATGAGATCCTGGACAAGTTACTTCAATTCACTCTGTCTTAATTTCCACATTTTCTATATCTTTCTTAAGCCACTGAATTTTCTCTTGTACATTAATGGTCACAATTTATAACTGATGAATGTGGTATCATGTCATCTTCTTTGCAAAATTTGTTATTCATAATTTTCTGTTACAATTAATAATGCTAAATATTAGTATTTAGAATGGTACCTGGCACAAATAGGTAATCAATAATGTTAGAAATGATTATAAACAGCACAAAATATCCGTATTGACCTCATACTAGTGACAGAATCCATCCATATTACATTTCTTCTAAGACTTCTGTTAATGGCTTAGAATTTTATATTTCCAAAGGCTGCTCTGGGCACTTTCCTTTCCCTTTAGGCCATACAGTCTCAAAATGAAGGTTTATTTTCTCTTTCTAGAATATCAAACATAAAATATAATTTTTGAATACTATTTTCATAATATTTTTGTTGGTTTTTACATTGTAACACGGATATTAATTTGTGGCCTTTATTATTACTTACATATTTACTTTAGAGAAAAATCAAAACATCAACAGTAACCTTAACACGATGTGTTTCCTTAGTCCTCTTATAATGCAGGATGCCTTTCTTCAGATTCTGTTTTCCATCTGTGCCATGAAAAAAATAGAATCCTTGGGGAACTCACTTTGTTTAAATGCTGTATTACATAAATGTCTTAGGTTAATGGGAAGTAAATCCTCCTACTTGCTGAGATATTTAAAATTTGCTATGCCTCTCTGACTTTGAAATCACACATACATTTTGTGATTTGGAATATGCTATATTTATCGGAGAGTATGAGTATTTTCACATACATTTTTGTGCGCTTGTTTTGGACCATGATCCACCTTTTTTTAATAACCATTATCATCTGCATTGAATTAGGTAGTATTTATAAGTATTTGTCTTAGGTTTGTGTTATTCTTTCTTTTTTTAACATCTTTATTCAAGTTAATTGCTTTACAATGGTGCATTAGTTTCTTTTGTATAACACAATGAATCAGTTATATGTATACATATATCCACATATATCCTGCATCTTGTGTCTTCTTCCCACCCTCCCTATCCCACCCTGTGGTCATAAAGCACCAAGCTGATCTCCCTGTGCTATGCTGCTTCCCACTAGCTATCTGTTTTACATTTGGTAGTGTATATATGTCAATGCCACTTCCTCATTTCGTCTCAGCTTACCCTTCCCCCTCCCCATGTCCTGAACTCCATTCTTTACATCTGCGTCTTTATTCCAGTCCTGCCACTAGAACAATTGTTTGTTTGTTTTTTTGATTCCATATATATGTGTTAGCATGCAGTATTTGTTTTTCTCATTCGGACTTACTTCACTCTGTATGACAGTCTCTAGGTCCATCCACCTCACTACAAATAACTAAATTTCGTTTCTTTTTATGGCTGAGTAATATTCCACTGTATATATGTGCCACATCTTCTTTATCCATTCATCTGTCTATGGACACTTAGGTTGCTTCCAAATCCTGGCTATTGTAAATAGTGCTTCAATGAACATTGTGGTACATGCTTCTTTTTGAATTATGGTTTTCTCAGGGTGTATGCCAGTAGTGGGATTGCTGGGTCGTATGGTAGTTCTATTTTTAGTTTTTTAAGGAAGCTCCATACTGTTCTCCATAGTGGCTATATCAATTTACATTCCCACCAACAGTGCAAGAGGGTTCCCTTTTCTCCACACCCTCTCCAGCATTGTTTGTTGATTTTTCAATAATGGCCATTCTGACTGGTGTGAGGTGATACCTCATTGTAGTTTTGATTTGCATTTCTCTAATGATTAGTGATGGTGAGCATCCCTTCATGTGTTTGTTGGCAATTTGTATATCTTCTTTGGAGAAATGTCTATATAGGTCTCTGCCCATTTTTGGATTGGGTTGTTTGGCTTTTTTGATATTCAGCTGCATGAGCTGCTTGTAAATTTTGGAGATTAATCCTTTGTCAGTTGCTTCATTTGCAAATATTTTCTCCAAATCTGAGGGTTGTCTTTTCATCTTGTTTATGGTTTCCTTTGCTGTGCAAAAGCTTTTAAGTTTCATTAGGGCACATCTGTTTATTTTTGTTTTTATTTCCATTTCTCTAGGAGGTGGGTCAAAAAAGATCTTGCTGTGATTTATGTCACAGAGTGTTCTGCCTATGTTTTCCTCTAAGAGTTTGATAGTGTCTGGCCTTACATTTAGCTCTTTAATCCATTTTGAGTTTACTTTTGTGTATGGTGTTAGGGAGTGTTCTAATTTAATTCTTTTACATGTAGCTGTCCAGTTTTCCCAGCACCACTTATTGAAGAGGCTGTCTTTTCTCCACTGTATATTCTTGCCTCTCTTATCAAAGTTTAGGTGACCATATGTGCGTGGGTTTATCTCTGGGCTTTCTATCCTTTTCCATTGATCTGTAGTTCTGTTTTTGTGCCAGTACCATACTGGCTTGATTACTGTAGCTTTGTAGTATAGTCTGAAGTCAGGGAGCCTGATTCCTCCAGCTCTGTTTTTCTTTCTCAAGATTTCTTTGGCTATTCAGTACAAATTGTGAAATTTTTCATTCTAGTTCTGTGAAAAATGCCATTGGTTGTTTGATAGGGATTGCATTGAATCTGTAGATTGCTTTGGGTAGTAGAGTCATTTTCACAATATTGATTCTTCCAATCCAAGAACATGGTATATCTCTCCATTTGTTTGTATCACCTTTAATTTCTTTCACCAGTGTCTTATACTTTTCTGCATACAGGTTGTTTGTTTCCTTAGGTAGGTTTATTCCTAGATATTTTATTCTTGGTTGCAATGGTGAAAGGGAGCATTTCCTTAATTTCTGTTTCAGATTTTTCATCATTAGTGAATAGGAATGCAAGATATTGTGTGCATTAATTTTGTGTCCTGCTACTTTACCAAATTCATTGATTAGGTCTAGTAGTTTTCTGTTAGCATCTTTAGGATTCTCTGTGTATGGTATCACGTCATCTGCAAACAGTGACATTTTTACTTCTTATCCAATTTGGATTCATTTTATTTCTTTTTTCTCTCTCATTGCTGTAACTAAAACTTCCAAAACTATGTTGAATAATAGTGGTGAGAGTGGGCAACCTTTTCTTGTTCTTGATCTTAGTGGAAATTGTTTCAGTTTTTCACCACTGAGAACAATGTTTTCTGTGGGTTTGTCATATATGGCCTTTATTATGTTGCGGTAAGTTCCCTCTAGGCCTACTTTCTGAAGAGTTTTTATCATAAATGGTGTTGAATTTTGTGAGGAGCTTTTCCTGCCTCTGTTGAGATGATCATATGGTTTTTATCCTTCAGTTTGTTAATATGGTGTATCACATTCATTGATTTGCGTATATTGAAGAATCCTTGCATTCCTGAGTTAAACCTCACTTGATCATGGTGTATGATCCTTTTAACGTGCTGTTGATTCTCTTTGCTAGTATTTTGTTGAGGATTTTTGCATCTGTGTTCATCAGTGATATTCCCTGAAGTTTTCTTTTTTTGTGGCGTCTTTGTGTGGTTTTGGTATCAGGGTGATGGTGGCCTCGTAGAATGTGTTTGGGAGTGTTCCTCCCTCTGCTATATTTTGGAAGAGTTTGAAAAGCATCAGTGTTAGTTCTCTAAATGTTTGATGGAATTCTCCTGCGAAGCCATCTGGTCCTGTGCTTTTGTTTGTTGTAAGATATTTTATCACAGTTTCAATTTCATTACTTGTGAATGGTCTGTTAATATTTTCTATTTCTTCCAGGTTCAGTCTCGGAATGTTGTGCTTTTCTAAGACTTTGTCCATTTCTTCCAGGTTGTCCATTTTATTGGCATATAGTTGCTTTTAGCAATCGCTCATGATCCTTTATATTTCTGTAGTTTCAGTTGTTACTTCTCCTTTTTCATTTCTAATTCTGTTGATTTGAATCTTCTCCCTTGTTTTCCTTGATGAGTCTGGCTAATGGTTTATGAATTTTGTTTATCTTCTCAAAGAATCACCTTTTAGTTTTATTGTTCTTCGCTATTGTTTCCTTCGTTTCTTTTCCATTTATTTCTGATCTGATCTTTATGATTTCTTTCCTTCTGCTAACTTTGGTGGGTTTTTTTGTTCTTCTTTAGTTGCTTTAGGTGTAAGGTTAGGTTGTTTATTTGAGATGTTTCTTGTTTCTTGAGGTAGGATTTTATTGCTATAAACTTGCCTCTTAGAACTGCTTTTGCTGCATCCCGTAGGTTTTGCACCATCATGTTTTTATTGCCGTTTGTTTCTAGGTAATTTTTGATTTCTTCAGTGATCTCTTGGTTACTTAGAAGTGTATTGTTTAGCCTCCAAGTGTTGGTATTTTTTGCAGTTTTTTTCCTGTAATTGATATCTAGTCTCATAGCATTGTGGTCAGAAAAGATACTTGATATGATTTCAATTTTCTTAAACTTTGCAGGGCTGGATTTGTGACTCAGGATATGATCTATCCTAGAGAATGTTCCATGAGCACTTGAGAAGAAAGTGTATTCTGTTGTTTTTTTGATGGAATGTCCTATAATATCAATTAAGTCCATTTTGTTTAATGTGTAATTTAAAGCTTGCGTTTCCTTATTTATTTTCATTTTGGTTGATCTGTCCATTGGTGAAACTGGAGTGTTTAAGTTCCCTAGTAGTATTGTGTTGCTGTCGATTTCCCCTTTTATGGCTGTTAACATTTGCCTTGTATATTGAGGTGCTCCTATGTTGCATCTATAAATATCTATATTGTTATATAATTATTCTTCTTGGCTTGATGCCTTGATCAGTATGTAGTGTCCTTCTTTGATTCTTGTAATAGTCATTATTTTAAAGTCTGTTTTGTCTGATATGAGTATTGCTACTCCAGCTTTCTTTTGATTTCCAGTTGCATGGAATTTCTTTTTCCATCCCCTCAATTTCAGTCTGTTTGTGTCCCTAGGTCTGAAGAGAGTCTCTTGTAGACAGCATATATATTGGTCTTGTTTTTGTATCCATTCAGCCAGTCTATGTATTTGGTTGGAGGATTTAATCTCTTTACATTGAAGTTAATTATTGATATGTATGGTCTTATTACCATTTTCCTAATTTTTTAGGGTTTATTATTGTAGGTCTTTTCCTTCTCTTGTGTTTCCTGCCTAGAGAAGTTCCTTTGGCATTTGTTGTAAAACTGGTTTGATGGTGCTGAATTCTCTTACCTTTTGCTTGTCTGTAAAGGTTTTAATGTCTCCATCAAATCTGAATGAGATCCTTGCTGGGTAGAGTAATCTTGGTTGTAGGTTTTTCCTTTTCATTACTTTAAATATGTCCTGCCACTCCCTTCTGGCTTGCAGAATTTCTCCTGAAACATCAGCTATTAACTTATTTGTTGCTTTGCCATTGCTGCTTTTAATATTTTTTCTTTGTGTTTAATTTTGGTAGTTTGATTAATATGTGTCTTGGCATATTTCTCTTTGGATTTATCCTGTAGGGAACTGTCTGCGCTTCCTGGACTTGATTGACTCTTTCCTTTCCCTTATGAGGGAAGTTTTCAACTATAATCTGTTAAAATGTTTTCTCTGTCCCTTTCTTTTTCTCTTCTTCTTCTGGGACCCCTATAATTCGAATGTTGGTGAGTTTAATGTTGTCCCAGAGGTCACTGAGACTGTCCTCAATCCTTTTCATTCTTTTTTCTTTATTCTGCTCTACAGTAATTATTTTGACTATTTTATCTTCCAGGTCACTTATCTATTCTTCTGCCTCAATTAATCTGCTATTTATTCCTTCTAGAGAATTTTTAATTTCATTTATTGTGTTGTTCATCATTGTTTGTTTGCTCTTTAGTTTTTGTAGGTCCTTATTAAACGTTTCTTGTGTGTTTTCCATTCTCTTTCCAAGATTTTGTATCATCTTTACTATTATTACTCTGAATTCTTTTTCAGGTAGATTGCCTATTTCCTCTTCATTTGTTTGGTCTGGTGGGTTTTTACCTTGCTCCTTCATCTGCTGCATATTTCTCTGTCTTCTTATTTTGCTTAACTTACTGTGTTTCAGGTCTCCTTTTGCAGGCTGTTGGTTCATAGTTCCCATTGTTTTTGGTGTTTGCCTCCAGTGGGTAAAGTTGATTCAGTGGGTTGTGTAGGCTTCCTGGTGGAGGGGACTGGTGCCTGTGTTCTGGTGGATGAGCCTGGATCTTGTCTTTTTGGTGGTCAGGACCACGTCTGGGGGTATGTTTTGGGGTGTCTGTGAACTTATTATGATTTTAGGCAGCCTCTCTGCTAATGGGTGGGGTTGTGTTCCTGTCTTGCTAGTTGTTCGGCATGGGGTGTCCAACACTGTAGCTGGCTGGTTGTTGAATGGAGCTGGGTCTTAGCGTTGAGGTGGAGATCTCTGGGAGAGCTGTTGCCAATTGATATTATGTGGGGCTTTGAGGTCTCTGGTGGTCCAGTGTGCTGAACTCGGCCTTCCCACCTCAGAGGCTCAGGCCTGACACCCGGCCAGAGCACCAAGATCCTGTCAGCCACATGGCCAGGTATGATGAGGAGTTTCTTATCTTTTGGGAAGTCTGAGGTCTTCTGCCAGTGTTCAGTAGGTGTTCTGTAGGAGCTGTTCCACATGTAGATGTATTTCTGATATATTTGTGGGGTAGAAGGTGATCTGCACATCTTACTCCTTCGTCAACTTGAAGGTTCTTGTCAGGTTTGTGTTATTGTTTACAGCTTATAAAACACGTATATCTAACATATCATGGCATATGTAGCTTTTAAAAATAGACATTAGTATTATGTCACAGATGATAAATATTGGCCTATATTGCCTAGTTGAAATTTGTAGTATCATTACGTAAATTTGGGTCTTAGTACTCTAAACCCATTGATGCTGTTACTATCCTATATGTAAACTAAATTGTTGGTCACAAGCCTTGACTCTCCTTTTATTAGTAAAAATCTGCCACATCACATGATGGATGGGCCACACTACCCTAGAACTACCAACCATGTGACTTGCTTGAACCCATAGGCAGTGAGTAGATATGATGGCAGCAGAGGATTGAATCCCTTTGTGTGGTCATGATGACTCTCTTGCAATTCTGACTTCTCAATGCCATGAGATGTTACCTCAGCTAGTCCATTAGTCAAAGAAGTTAGAGAGACAGATGGAGGTGACCCAGACCCAAACTGAAGCCTGGAGCCAGGCTGAGCCCAGTCTGACTCAAAATCTTTCAGCTCTCTGCTCCAGAGCACATGAGAGTGTTTTCTGATGCTTTGTTGTATAGTATTGTGGTGGCAGTAACTGAATGACACACCATGTTATAAGGATGAATCAACTATACAAAAAATAGCTGATATGGATATGAGAAAGTTAAGTGTCCATCAACAGACGAATGTATAAAGAAGATGTGGCACATATACACAATGGAATATTACTCAGCCATAAAAAGAAATGAAACTGAGTTATTTGTAGTGAGGTGGATGGACCTAGAGTCTGTCATACAGAGTGAAGTAAATCAGAAAGAGAAAAGCAAATACCGTATGCTAACAGATATATATGGAATCTAAAAATAAAAAATGTCATGAAGAGATTAGTGGTAGGACGTGAATAAAACACAGACTTACTAGAGCATGGACTTGAGGATATGGGGAGGGGGAAGGGTAAGCGGTGACGAAGTGAGAGAGTGGCAGGGACATATACACACTACCAAACGTAATATAGATAGCTAGTGGGAAGCAGCCACATAGCACAGGGAGATCAGCTCGGTGGTTTGTGACTACCTAGAGGGGTGGGATAGGGAGGGTGGGAGGGAGGGTGATGCAAGAGGGAAGAAATATGGGAACATACATATATGTATAACTGTTTCACTTTTTTGTAAAGGAGAAACTAACACACTATTGTAAAACAGTTAGACTCCAATAAAGATGTTTAAAAAAAAAGAGAGAGAAAGTTAAATATATGGTCCTAATCCTTATGTAATTCAAAATAAAGTTAATAAAAATATGAGAAAGTAAATATGTTTTTCCATTCAGGCAACAGAATGACGTTGGTGCTGCAATATGTAAGCAAGCAGGGAATAATTATGATTAGCCTTTGCTATCATGTAAACTCTACGATTTCCACCCAGTAGATAATTTTTCCCAGAATGCAGCTTAGAGATTTAACTACAAATGAGATGTTCTATTGCATGTTGGTCTCAGACTATGTATGGAAAGTGATGCTATTGTCTTGGGATGCCTGAGGCACTCACTGGGCCATATTGCTTGTGTGGAGCCCCCACAGACATTTAGACAGTAGGAGCCAGGCATGTGGTTCTTCTTATTATTGCAAGATGCACCTCACTGACAACCTAAGGGTTAGTTTGCGGGCTTAGCAAAACTGTGACTGAGACAAGTGCACAGTGTGGGAAAGAGGTTTGGATGGAAGTGGTAAATAAAATAACGGGCAGGCCATGCACAGACAGAAATAAGTGTCAGATTCTGACTTAAAGCCTGCTACCAGATGCAGCTTAATTGTCACTTGCCACTCACTGATAGGGTTTTGTCTGCAAGCAATTGATTTGTTATGGTCTCTGTGCAGTCAGACCTCTCTGCTCATGATCATCTGTATTTGCAGCCAGTCCCCAGCGCTAGCATCACTGCCTCAGCTCCACCTCAGGTCATCAGGCATTAGATGCACATAAGAAGCGTGCATCCAAGATCCCTTGCGTGTGCAGTTCCCAGTAGGGTTCGCGCTCCTATGAGAATCTCATGCCACCGCTGATCTGACAGGAGGCAGCGCTCAGGCAGTAGTGCAAGTGATGGGGAGCGGCTGTAAATACAGATGGAGCTTCCCTGGCTCTCCTGCCACTCACCTCCTGCTGTGTGTCCTGGTTCCTAACAGGCCACTGTCCCATACCTGTCCGTGGCCCAGGGGTTGGGGTCCCCTGGTCTAGGTCACCTGGGGCTTTTATAAAGGCAGCTTCATGGGTAGGGCAGCCTCGTTCCTTATCTAGTTGTTTTGTTAGTAGCTGTGTCATACAGCTGGCAATATGTTTGTCTGAGATGGATGTCTTTGAAATGGATGCCTCAGCAATCAAAAAAGCTTATTGTCAGGCACTTAACACTACTTGCTCATATATTTCCAAAAATGGTGTGTTTCTTAAAATGTTTTGGTCATAGAATGCTATGAAAACAGAATATTCTGAACATACTTTCAGGAAATTTATAGATATATATGTATATATGTATATACACACATGTATATATAATATTTAATAATTACCAAGGAAATATTTAAAATAATAGATTTCCAATCTTTACAATTTATATTAGAATTTATATATTTTAAATTCTCCACATAAGATTTTGCAGAAGCCCCCTTCATAATCATATGCTAATGTTTGAGTATTTTGTGTTTTGTGATATTTTCTAACTCTTGAACTGGTAGTGATTAGAATACAAGAATAGTATATACTCTATGTCATTTTCTTCCCTGAATGTACCTCCTAAACCTTTGGAAACACTGCATTTGTTTAGGGAATATCTCATTGCATTTGGGGAGAGATTTTGAAGATATGTGCTTGTGATATACTGTTGAGCTGAACCCCACAGGCCTATAAGACCTGTACTTGCCCAGTTTTAAGATAAAAGAAAGAGGCTGGAGTCAGCAACAGAGACATCAGTGGTCTAACGGATGGGGCAACTTACACGTCTGAAGCAAGGTCCTGGAGCAACACTCCACTGTGCGTGGCTCACAGCGGGCAGGACATGGTGGCCGTCTTCACTGGGGGGCGGGGGGGGGGGGAGAAAGGATTACTAGTTACAGGAGAATTGACTTCAGGTGGGCTCATTAGTTATCAGGGAAAACAGCAGAGGGGCACACCTCTCACCACCCCTTTGATAAGAACAATCACCAGCTGGAGCCTGGGGCAAGTATCTATACTTAGGAAGGTCAGTCATGTGCCTAGGCTGTAGGTAAAGCAGGCACTGGTCCTTCAGGGGATGGACAGAGAGCTACAGAGCAGCCATCTTTAGTGACCTGACCATACATATACCCTATGATTTATTTTCAATTAAAATTATTTTGATTAAATATGAAATCACACTGTATTCTCTTTCTTCACTTGTAAAACATATACATCTAGGGAATGTTTATGCCTAAATAAATCATCTTCCTCAAGTAGATAAATACATTGCAGAAATAATTCTTTGCTCTTGGTCAAAAATTAATATTTTCCATGATAAGTAAACCTTCTGAGTAGAAGAAACTTTTCAGTTCTACAGATTTGAAGATAAAATAATTACCTTCATAAAGGAGTTCTTAAACTGAGTTTGGACAGTTATTTTTAAAGATTACTGCTTAGAAGTGTATATTAAAATTGCCTAAATTGTTCCTTTTCTTTTACAAATACATCTGGAAGTGATTCTTAAAGGGGATGTATGGTCATTATTTCTCCAGAAGGCCCATTTTGGGAATTTGGGGAGGTATTTTAGTTGTCCTGGTTGTGGACCTTTCATGTTACTTACAGGGACTGGTGTGTTGGAGGTCATACAAAAAGTGTAATATTGTTAAACAACAAAAATATGAGAGTCCTTCAAAATGTTACAATGATGACAAAAGAATTTTGGGGTTTGGGAGGCCGATGTCTCACTCCTGTGTAGTAATTGTCATCACATTGATTCTGTTTGCCCTTCATTATATCTTCTGCTATAGTAGTACCCAAGAACTACTTATATCATGAGATATGTATTCATTTATTGAAATTCACTTTCCTTTTTTATTCTTTATATTAGAATTACAAAGTAGAACAATAAAAATAGATTTTCAGTATTTAGATCCAGTGAACACTTTGATTTCGGTGTCAGGTCAATACTGCCCTCACAGTGAGTTGAGTATTCCTTCTTTTACTATTTTCTGAGAGAGTTTGTCTAAAATTGGAATTATTTATTCATTAAAAGTCTGCAAGAATTTACCAGTTAGCCCACCCTGAGTTTTCTATGTAGTGAGATATTTCATAATGAAGAAATTTCTTTAACAGATACAAAGACCACTCAAGCTATCTTTTTTTCTTTCCTTAAAATAGCTTTTATAGTTTGTGTCTTTCATAGAATTTGCCCAGTTTATTTAGTTGGGGAATATATTGGCATAAAGTTTTTCATATGTCCATTTTATCATTGTAAGATCAGTAGCATCTGTAGTGATGCCCCCATTTTGATTTCTGATTTGAAAACTTTGTGTCTCCTCTCCTTTTTACTGTAACAATCTGTTGGGAAGTTTATCAGTTTTGTTGACTTTTCAGAGAACTAATGGGTTTTGTTCATTTTCTTAAATTTTTTTTTTACTTTTTAGTTTCACTGATTTCCTTTCTTATCTTTATTGTCATCTTTATTTTGCTTGTTTTGATTTACTCTTGTTTATCTAGTATTTTTAGAAGCTAGATCTTTCATTTGAGACATTTCTTCACTAATATATTTGGTTGTTAAAGATATATAAATTATGCACTAAATAATGCTTTAGGTATAGCCTGCAAGTTATGGTATATTTAATTTTCATATTAATTCAAAACGTTTCATAATATCTCAGGTGACTTCATTTATCAATGTATTGTTTCTTTTGCAGTTTTTTTGGTTGGATCTTTCTGTTGTTAATTTTTATTTTAATTCCATTATGATTATAAAATACAGTTAAACCTTGAACAGCATGGCTGTGAACTACACAGGTCCACTTACACATGCATATTTTTCAATAGTAAACACTATGGTACTACATGACCCACAGTTAGTTGTATTGCTGATGCAGAACTGCAAATATGGAGGAATAGTGAATACTGAGGGACCACTTATACAGAGTACCAACTATAAAGTTATAGGAGTTTTTTGACTATGTGGAGGGTCAGTGCTCCAATCTCCTTATTGTTCAAGGGTCAACTGTGTGCTTCATATGGTTTAAATTCTTTTAAATATGCTTAGACTTATTTATGGTCCAGAATATTGTCTACTGTACTTTGGTGAATGTTCCTTATGCTCTTGAAAAGAGCATGTGTTCTGCTGATGTTGGATAGAACATTCTAGAATTTTCTATTCTTAATTACCCATTAGTTCAAGTTAATAAGTGTTGTTCAAATATTTCAGACTTTTACTGAATTTTTAACCTTGTACTGCTTAATAAGAAAAGTTTAAACAACACAACTATAATTTTGGATTTATTTATCCTTTTAGTTCTATCACTTTTTTTCATGCATTTTGAAATTCTTTTGTAAAATACATACATATTTAAGATTAGTATGTCTTTGTGAAAAGCTGACCACTTTTTCATGATGTAAATGTTCCTCTTATCTCTGGTACTATTCCTTGTTCTAAAGTCTATTTCTTCTAATATTTCAGTCACTGAAGTGTTCTTTTACTTAGTAGTTAAATACTACATTTTCCATTCTTTTCTCTTAACCTATTCATGTCTTCATGTGCATATCTAATTACACATTTGATGGCATTCTCTTTCTATTGAGGTGTTCTAGAACATCTGTATTTAACATGATTAAGATGTTAAAGTATACCATTTTGTGGAACTTCCCTGGCAGTACAGTGGTTAAGACTTCACACTTAGAATGCAGGGGGCAAGAGTTCGACCCCTGGTCAGGGAACTAAGATCCCACATGTTGCATGGTGCGGCCAAAGAAAAAAAAAAAAAAAAGGAAAAAAAAGTAACCTGATTCAAAGTTTACCATTTTGCTACTTTTTTTTCTTTTTTTTGGTCCATCTTCTTTTTCTCTTTCTCTATGTTTTTGACTCATTCAGTAGTTTTTGTGTTTTTTAAATCATTCCATGTTATCTACCTTTTTGGCTTACTGCTTATATTTAATATGATTTAATAGATGCCTTAGGATTGGGGCACACCCCTCAGAGCAGAACAGGTAAATGATTGAAAAAGTTTGAACTAAAACTAATTTTTCTAATTCAAGTGGCTCTGCAGTAAAATAATACCCCCTCAGGGCACTTGGGAGAGCTCACACCTGTGCCTTGTGAGAATACCAGCATTTGGACACCTGCTAAAAAAAGGTTATTATCATTCATTGTGAGTCAGAGAAAAGTGATAATCAACTTAGAACTAAATTAAAATGTTAATTAAAAATGTGTCACATATTCACATATCCTTACTCTTAGTATTTCAGGATACCAGAAGTTAAAGAAAAGATAAATAAAAGGAAAAAAAAAATTACTCCACTTGTACTTCAGGATCTTTGGGTCGCTAGTATGATTAACAATGGAGGGAAAGGATGCTTTAAATCAGATAGAAGAATATGGTTTTAAGGTTGGATGAACATTTAATAACTGAAATGTACAAGGGTGTTATGCAATCTTCCCAAGATGTGATAAAGTATGTGCACCTGGGGAAACAGAAGATTTAACTTAGTACAGTTGGATGAAATGACTGTAGAAAAATGAAAGGACTTCATACATTGGTGAGTTGAGGTTTTCAATATGCTAGTCTCATGTTTCTTTAACTCTACTATAATTCTCAGGCTTTTTTTTTTTAATTGCCTAATATACCTAAGGTAAATGGCACACTCTCATCAGTAGTACCAGCTGATTATAGCAGTGGTTATTTTTTTAACCTATGTATGCATGAGCCCTAAAGTTTAAGCCAGTTATCTCAGAATATCTAAGTTAAGAATACATATAATGGGAAAAAGTTTCCCATGTGTTTCTGATAAGATAGACTCATTGAGAATCACATTTTATGTTGCAGAGGAGAAAAGTAACAATGAATGAGACAGAGATTAAAAATTGTCATTGATAGCCAGTTCAGAATAGTATACAACTTTGCTATTCAAGGGAGGGAATATTTTTAAAAGGTGAGGATGAAATTGTAAATACTACTGAGAAATCATAAAGATTGATATTTAGATTTAGCATTTAGTAAGTCATTGAAGACAGTCAAATTTCAGGGGTCTGATTATCATAGGAATATGGATTTATGGAACTTACGCAGGTGTTGTAGAAATGTATTGGACTAAGTTAATTTATTCAAGATATTTGTGAAGGTAATAAGAAAAAAAAATCCTACCTAATAAATAATGGCAAAAGTGGCAAAAGGCCTAAATAAATCAGAGGAGATCTGTGCATATAAAAGTGTAAAGAGGTGGAGGATGAAGAATGAAGATTTATCAGTAAGAGGGTATCTTTGAAGAAAAAAGGAGAGGGGAAGTGTGGGGGAAAAAGGGGGAATTAGTAATTAGTTCCTAAATGAGCCTCTTTTTTCTCTTAGGCCACAAGGATAAGAAAAAAAATGAGGGATTCAACTTTATGCATGGATTGAAAATGAAGTTGTAATGCGTATGTTATTTTAGAGATGTAGTAAAACCCTTACTTTTTGGAAAAAGCCCACTATTTTTCTTATCTTCTGGTTCCTTTGAAGGCTAAAGGATTTGGAAAAAAGGAAAAATGAAAGTCATTCTCTTTATCCCAGAGTTGATGCAAATAGTTCAAGTGCATTGGCCTATTGAAAACATTTCCTTAGGAATTTCAGAACTCCTAAATCTCCAGAGGTCAAACTCATCAGCCCAACTTATCTTTCTGGTATTATATTCAGATTGGGTTTCTGAATTTTGAAAAATTAAACTAAAATCAGTAGAAATCCCGTGGGTCATGTAGTATTATTATGTTTACTTTTTATATGTTTGTGGCAATTATTAATCTCCCAATGCATCACATACAGCTGTGTATTCAGGCTGTAGCTTATATTCCCTTATGATACCTACAGAAAGGGTGCAGTGTGTCCTCTTAGAATAGCAAAGTTGTGAGAAGCTCTCACAATTCACAAAGGACTTTAAGATTCTTATTGCAACCTTAAGTGACATCTAATTTGCATTTGTACTTCCAGGCTTTTTTGTATGCTGGTGAGCATTTTGAAATGCTTCTATGATCTTTTAAAAATAAAAACCCTTGCTCAAGTCTCTCACTAATTCCACCTTTTACCATTACAGTAGGTGGTAAAATAATCATTTTAGCTCAATATTTCATATTGGGGGTAACTGGCATTAGATAATTTTCCCTTTATTTTGTCTATCAAATCTTGTATTTGTTCTTTCCCCTACCCTTTTCTCCCATGTATTCCAGCATGCATTTCTAAGGGATGTGTCTCAGTCATTCTGTTAAATATTGGGAGTAGCACAGGGAGTCTAACTCATGGTATCTCCTCATTTCATGGATTTTACAATCTAGCTAATAAAGTTTAAACGAGATTATAGTTGAGATTGTGTGCAGAATGTATTGTGAAGCACATAACAAGGTGTTTATGATAAATCAGGGTACTTGTTTTCAAGTTATTAATTGCAATTATTTATTAATTGCAATTAATAAATTTTAATTTAAGCAGAAAAGGAATCTTCTCAGAAGATACCTAGTAGCTCAGAGAATGGAAGGGAAAGCTGGAGGAAGGACCAGGTTCAGATGTGAACCAAGGGAGAGAGCACATGGACACTGTCCTGCCACAGGTACTGTCATCCAGGATGTCCACATTGTCTTGACTCTGAGGTTGCCATTCTGAGTTACCTAAAGGATCCTACAACACTGAATTACTCCATCAGGATTCAAATTTCTGCAGCAGAAATTTTTTAATCACCAAATATAATGTTCATCATGGGCTACTTATTGTTCAAAATTCTTCATATATTTCAACTCACTTAAAAACTCATCATAGTCCAAGGAACTGGAGAGTGTTATTGTGTCTATTTTATCTGCGTTTTCCATTTGAGGAAGCTCAGGCAGAAGAATAAAAGACTTTCCTTAGGTCACAGTCAGAAAATGGCACAGCATCCTGCTATTCTATATTGCCCCATCTGACTGATGTCTGAGGTTTAGGACATGCACAGGGAGAGGGAATTTCTGACCACCTTGCTTTCATTACTGGGAATTAGCACTCTGCTTCCCAGGTATCTGTGGATTCCCCTCAAGTTGGGAGTTTGGATACTGGTCAGCCAAAATGAAAATTGTTCACTAGCCAGTTTGGAAAATAGAGAGATGATACTCTGTAGGATTTCGAGGGACACTGAGTACAGTAAGGCACTGATGCACTGTCTTCTCAGGGGAGGACTCTATCTCCATCCACCTTCTTTATCTAATTCTGACTCAGTTTTCAGTATGTGCCTATATTTCACTTTCTTTGGGAAGAACATTCTCTAAAGAATGGAAGCTCCTTTTATATATAACCATTGTGTGCCCTCAACTTAAATAGCATTATAACATCTCTCATCATTACCTAGTTCCTTGGTTTTCACATTGAAAAATGTAGGAGGAATACTTTCACTTAGTGAAAAGAAAATCATTTTCTTTCATTCTTCACTTTGTCACCTAGAAAATACAGGTTTAATGTTATTTTTATTAGTGTAATAATAATTGCCAGTGCAATTCCAGAATGGGATCATGAGTTTCAAATCAGCAGAAAATAAAAAAGAACACACATTATAGAATGAGGAGTTCAAATAAATCTAATGCATAAAGCAAGAAGATAAAAACACAATCATACAAGTTATATAAATATATGTAAATATTTTCAACTCACCAATTAGATGAAAACATTGTGAGATTGTATTAAAAGTTATTTTTGTTTGGAACATTAAGTACAGTTCCAGGCATATACTAAGCCCTCAATAAATACTTGCTGGGTGTACAAACTGTTTCCAACTTACAAAAGATTTATATTATAGTAGACAATAAGTAAGAGCAAAAGGATGATATAATACTGATTAGTAGAGTTCAAATTAAATGTCTGTGATTAGACAAGCAAAAGCTGAGAGAGTTCAGCACCACCAAACCAGCTTTACAACAAATGCTAAAGGAACTTCTGTAGGCAGGAAACACAAGAGAAGAAAAGAACCTACAAAAACAAACCTAAAACAATTAAGAAAATGGGAATAGGAACATACATATAATTACCTTAAATGTAAATGGATTAAATGCTCCCACCAAAAGACACAGACTGGCTGAATGGATACAAAAACAAGACCCGTATATATGCTGTCTACAAGAGACCCATTTCAGACCTAGGGACACATACAGACTGAAAGTAAGGGGATGGAAAAAGATATTCCATGCAAATGGAAATCAAAAGAAAGCTGGAGGAGCAATTCTCATATCAGACAAAACAGACATTAAAATCAAGAATATTACAAGAGACAAAGAAGGACACTACATAATGATCAAGGGATCGATCCAAGAAGAAGATATAACAATTGTAAATACTTATGCACCCAACATAGGAGCACCTCAATACATAAGGCAAATACTAACAGCCATAAAAGGGGAAATCGACAGTAACACAATCATAGTAGGGGACTTTAACACCCCACTTTCACCAATGGACAGATCATCCAAAATGAAAATAAATAAGGAAACAGAAGCTTTAAATGATACATTAAATAAGATGGACTTAATTGATATTTATAGGACTTTCCATCCAAAAACAACAGAATACACATTCTTCTCAAGTGCTCATGGAACATTCTCCAGGATAGATTGTATCTTGGGTCACAAATCAAGCCTTGGTAAATTTAAGAAAATTGAAATCATATCAGGCATCTTTTCCGACCACAATGCTATGAGACTAGATATCAGTCACAGGAAAAGAATTGTAAAAATACAAACACATGGAGCCTAAACAATACACTGCTTAATAATCAAGTGATCACTGAAGAAATCAAAGAGGAAATCAAAAAATACCTAGAAACAAATGACAATGGAGACACAACGACCCAAAACCTATGGGATGCAGCAAAAGCAGTTCTAAGAGGGAAGTTTATATCAACGCAATCCTACCTTAAGAAACAGGACACATCTCAAATAAACAACCTAACCTTGCACCTAAAGCAAATAGAGAAAGAAGAACAATAAAACCCCCTAAGTTAGCAGAAGGAAAGAAATCATAAAAATCAGATCAGAAATAAATGAAAAAGAAATGAAGGAAACGATCACAAAGATCAGTAAAACTAAAGCTGGTTCTTTGAGAAGATAAACAAAATTGATTAACCATTGTCCAGAGCTATGAAGAAAATAAGGGAGAAGAGTCAAATCAATAGAATTAGAAATGAAAAAGGAGAAGGACAACTGACACTGCAGAAGTACAAAGGATCGTGAGAGATTACTACAAGCAACTCTATGCCAATAAAATGGACAACCTGGAAGAAATGGACAAATTCTTAGAAATGCACAACCTTCCAAGACTGAACCAGGAAGAAATAGAAAATATGAAGAGACCAATCACAAGCACTGAAATTGAAACTGTGATTAAAAATCTTCCAACAAACAAAAGCCCAGGACCAGATGGCTTCACAGGAGAATTCTATCAAACATTTAGAGAAGAGCTAACACCTATGCTTCTCAAACTCTTCCAAAATATAGCAGAGGGAGGAACACTCCCAAACTCATTGTACGAGGCCACAATCACCCTGGTACCAAAACCAGACAAAGATGTCACAATGAAAGAAAACTACAGGCCAATATCACTGATGAACATAGATGCCAAAATCCTCAACAAAATACTAGCGAACAGAATCCAACAGCACATTAAAAGGATCACACACCATGGTCAAGTGGGGTTTATTCCAGGAATGCAAGGATTCTTCAATATATGCAAATGAATCAATGTGATACACCATATCAACAAACTGAAGGAGAAAAACCATATGATCATCTCAATCGATGCAGAGAAAGCTTTTGACAGAATTCAACACCAATTTATGATAAAAACCCTGCAGAAAGTGGGCATAGAGGGAACCTACCTCAACATAATAAAGGCCATATTTAAAAAATCCACAGCCAACATCATCCTCAATGATGAAAAACTGAAACCATTTCCACTAAGATCAGGAACAAAAGAAGGTTGCCCACTCTCACCACTATTATTCAACATAGTTTTTGAAGTTTTAGCCACAGCAATCAGATAAGAAAAAGAGATAAAAGGAATCCAAATTGGAAAAGAAGAAGTAAAGCTGTTACTGTTTGCAGATGACATGATACTATACATAGAAAATCCTAAAGATGCTAACAGAAAACTACTAGACCTAATCAATGAATTTGGTAAAGTAACAGGTTGCAAAATTAATACATAGGAATCTCTGGCATTCCTATACATTAATTATGAAAAATCTGAAAGTGAAATTAAGAAAACACTCCCATTTACCATTGTAACAAAAAGAATAAAGTATCTAGGAATAAACCTACCTAAGTAGACAAAAGACCTCTATGCAGAAAATTCTAAGACACTGATGATACAAATTAAACATGACAGAGACAGATGGAGAAATATACCATGTTCTTGGATTGGAAGAATCAACATTGTGAAAATGACTCTACTACCCAAAGCAATCTACAGATTTAATGCAATCCCTATCAAACTACCACTGGCATTTTTCACAAAACTAGAACAAAAAATTTCACGATTTGTATGGAAACACAAAAGACCCCGAATAGCCAAAGCAATCTTGAGAATGAAAAATGGAGCTGGGGGAATCAGGCTCCCTGACTTCAGACTATACTACAAAGCTACAGTAATCAAGACAGTATGGTACTGGCACGTAAACAGACATATAGATCAGTGGAACAGGATAGAAAGCCCAGAGATAAACCCACACACATACGGTCACCTTATTTTTGATAAACGAGGCAAGAATATACAGTGAAGAAAAGACAGCCTCTTCAATAAGTGGTGCTGGGAAAACTGGACAGGTACATGTAAAAGTATGAAATTAGAAAACTCCCTAACACCATACTCAAAAATAAACTCAAAATGGATTAAAGACCTCAATGTAAGGCCAGACACTATCAAACTCTTAGAGGAAAATATAGACAGAACACTCTATGACATAAATCACAGCAAGATCCTTTTTGACCCACCTCCTAGAGGAATGGAAATAAAAACAAAAATAAACAAATGGGACCTAGTGAAACTTAAAAGCTTTTGCACAGCAAAGTAAACCATAAACAAGACAAAAAGACAACCCTCAGAATGGGAGAAAGTATTTACAAATGAAGCAACTGACAAAGGATTAATCTCCAAAATTTACAAGCAGCTCATGCAGCTCAATATCAAAAACACCAACAACCCAATCCAAAAATGGGCAGAAGACCTAAATAGACATTTCTCCAAAGAAGATATACAGATTGCCAACAAACACATGAAAGAATGCTCAACATCATTAATCATTAGAGAAATGCAAAACAAAACTACAATGAGATATCATCTCACACCAGTCAGAATGGGCATCATAAAAAAATCTACAAACAGTAAATGCTGGAGAGGATGTGGAGAAAAGCAAACTCTCTTGCACTGTTGGTGGGAATGTAAATTTATACATCCACTATGGAGAACAGCATGGAGGTTCCTTAAAAGACTAAAAATAGAACTACCATACGACCCACCAATCCCACTGCTTGGCATATACCCTGAGAAAACCATAATTCAAAAAGAATCATGTACCAAAATGTTCATTGCAGCTCTGTTTACAATAGCCAGGACATGAAAGCAACCTAAGTGTCCATCAACAGATGAATGGATAAAGAAGATGTGGCACATATATACAATGGAGTATTACTCAGCCATAAAAAGAAATGAAATTGAGTTTTTTGTAGTGAGGTGGATGGACCTAGTGTCTGTCATACAGAGTGAAGTAAGTCTGAAAGAGAAAAACTGATACCGTATGTTAACACATATATATCGAATCTAAGAAAAAATAAGTCATGAAGAACCTGGGGCAAGATGATAATAAAAACGCAGACCTACTAGAGAATGAATTTTAGGACACGGAAGAGGGAAGGGTAAGCTGTGTCAAAGGGAGAGAGTGGCATGGACATATATACACTACCAAACTTAAAATAGATAGCTGTTGGGAAGCAGCCACACAGCACAGGGAGATCAGCTCAGTGCTTTGTGACCATCTAGAGGGGTGGGGTAGGGAGGGTTGGAGGGAGGGAGATGCAAGGGGGAAGAGATATGGGGATATATGTATATGTATAACTCATTCAGTTTGTTATAAAGCAGAAACTAACACCATTGTCAAGCAATTATACTCCAATAAAGATGTTAAAAATGAATAAATAAATGTCTGTGATTGAAACTTAAAAGCTAGCATAGTGATAATAATTTTATACAAAGTGAAAGAAAAGGTATAGAGAAAGTTTTAATTGTAAAATGGACAGTTATCTTTAAAAGTAATAGTTGAGAATATGTAAGTGGCAAATTTCATATCATTAAAAATAAAGTAAAAACAGTTAAGTTGTCTAGTTGGGCTCATTAAAACTCTCAGGCAAATTAAAACATTTCAATAGTGCTTATCATAGTTTGGCAGAATACATCTAAAAAAATGATTACTATCATTATTTTCAATCATTATTACCATTTTTGTAACCTCTTAGTATTACAAAGTTATGTAAATTAAGAATATTAAGAAAGAACAGCAAAGAAATCAGTAAGTATTAAGATTAATTACTAAGAAATGACACAGATACCTACAAAATTTTTTGTGGAAGAGACAACTGATTGTCTGCCCTGCCACTCTTCCCCCTTTTCATACTAATAGCCCCCCTAATTGGAGTGCAATGTATCTGGGTAAAAGACATATCTCAACAATCCTTCAGAGAAGGTTGGGTAATGTGACTGTTATCTAACACATGGGATAAAAGCCAAACCTACTGGAGAGTTTGTGGATGATTCTATAAAGGATAGGGTTAGGTACAGACAGCTGGGATGATCACATTTCCCCTCACGCTGATGCCTGGAATACAGATATGGAGGATAGAGCTTTATCAACTTATTTTGGGCCATGAGGATAAAACTTTGAGTCAGAAGAGAAAGTTAGAAGCATCATTCTTGATAAAACCATTGATCTTCTGTGTCCACCCTAAACTCCAATCTCCAGACTTTTTTGCATGAGGAGGAAATAGCTTTTACCTTGTTTAATTCACTGTTATTTCTCAGAATTCTTAATATCAGGGGATTATAATTCTAAATAAAGCAATATTACATTTTATAAATATGTCAATAAAGTAACCAGATAAAAACATAAAAACTTATATTTTTTATGTATCATCAATATCAGTTATATGCATTGAACAACTGAACTCATTCAAAAAATATAATTCTTAAAACAGATTGGAAGAAATTTAACGTAAATTATGCAGAGCTTACATGAAAATTATTATAAAATTTACTCAGAATTTAACAAATGGAAAATAATATTGTAATAGTGGAGAGGACAAAAGAACATTGTAAATCAGTGTGGAGATATAATATATTCACAACTGGATTTCTTTTAAAATTGGAGAAAATGATTCTTGAGTGATAAATGAACAAAAACAAAAAATTGAAATATAAGATTAAAAAGTTCTACCAGCATAACAGTACAGTTCAAGTATTATATGATTAGTAACTGATTAATATGTTTTATTTATTCAAATGTTATTTATATTCAATTTTAATCATTCAAATGATTTATATTAAAATTTAAAATTTTAAATTTTAAAAAATTTATATACATCTGACTTACAATGTTGTGTTAGATGCAGGTGTATAGCACATTGACTCTATATTAGAATATATATATATGATCTTTTTCAGATTCTTTTCCCTTACACATTATTACAAAATATTGGGTATGGTTCCCTGTGTTGTATAGTCTGAAGTCAGGGAGCCTGATTCCTCCAGCTCTGTTTTTCTTTCTCAAGATTGCTTTGGCTCTTGGGGTATTTTGAGTTTCCATACAAACTGTAAAATTTTCTGTTCTAATTCTGTGAAAGATGCCATTGGTAATTTGATAGGGATTGCATTGAATCTGTAGATTACTTTGGATAGTATAGTCATTTTCACAATATTGATTCTTCCAATCCAAGAACATGGTATAACTCTCAATCTGTTTGTGTCATCTTTGATTTTTTTAATCAGTCCTTCTCAAATTCTTCCAAAAAATTACAGAGGAAAGAACACTGCCAAGCTCATTCTCCAAGGCCACCATCACCCTGATACCAAAACCACACAAAGATATCACAAAAAAAGAAAATTACAGACCATTATCACTGATGGACATAGACACAGAAATCCTCAACAAAATACTAGCAAACAATCCAGCAACACATTAAAAGGATCATACACCATGATCAAGTGGGGTTTATCCCAGGAATGCAAGGGTTCTTCAATATCCACAAATCAATCAGTGTTATAAACCATAATAACAAATTGAAGAAAAAAAAACATATGATCATCTCAGTAGATACAGAAAACGCTTTTGACAAAATTCAACACTCATCTATGATAAAAACTCTCCAGAAAGTGGGCATAAAGGTAACCTGCCTTAACATAATAAAGGCCATATATGACAAACACACAGCAAGCATCATTCTCAATGGTGAAAAACTAAAAGCATTTCCTGTAAGATCAGGAACAAGGCAAGTATGTCCACTCTTGCCACTATTATTCAACATAGTGTTGGAAGTCCTAGTCATGGCAATCAGAGAAGAAAAAGAAATAAAAGGAATACAGATTGGAAAAGAAGAAGTAAAACTGTCACTGTTTCCAGATGACATGATACTATACATAGAATATCCTAAAGATGCCACCGGAAAACTATTAGAGCTAATCAATGGATTTGGTAAAGTTGCAGGATACAAAATTAAAGCACAGAAATCTCTTGCATTCCTTTACACTAACAATGAAAGATCAGAAAGAGAAATTAAGGAAACAATCTAATTCACCATTGCAACAAAAAGAATAAAATACCTAGAATGAACCTACCGAAGGAGGCAAAAGACCCGTACTAAGAAAACTATAAGACACTGATGAAAGAAATCATTGTAGTTTTCATTTTCACTTCTCTAATAATTAGTGATGTTGAGCATTTTTTCATGTGCCATCTGTATGTCTTCTTTGGAGACATGTCTATTTAGGTCTTCTGCACATTTTTTATTGGGTTTTTTGTTTTTTGATATTGAGCTATATGTGCTGTTTGTGTATTTTGGAAATTAATCTTTTATTAGTTGCTTCATTTTCAAATATTTTTTCCCATTCTGTAGGTTGTCTTTTCACTTTGTTTATGATTTCCTTTGCAGTGCAAAAGCTTTTAAGTTTTATTATGTCCCATTTGTTTATTTTTGTTTTTGTTTTCATTACTTTAGGAGATGGATCTAGAAAAGATATTGCTGAGGTTTATGTCAGAGTGTTCTGCCAATGTTTTCCTCTAGGAGTTTTATGATGTCTGGTCTTACATTTAGGTCTTTAATCCATTTTGAGTTTATTTTTGTGTGTAGTGTTAGAGAATGTTCTAATTTCATTCTTTTCCATGTAGCTATCCAGTTTTTCCAGCACCACTTATTGAAGAGGCTCTCTTTTCTCCATTGTATGTTCTTGCCTCCTTTGCTGTAGATTAATTGACCATAGGTGCATGGGTTTATTTTTGAGCTGTCTATCCTGTTCTATTGGTCTGTAAGTCTTTGTGCCAGTAGCATACTTTTGGATTACTGTAGTTTTGTAGTATAGTCTGAAGTTCAAGAGCCTGATTCCTCCAGCTCCGTTTTTCTTTCTCAAGATTGCTTTAGCTGTTTGGAGTATTTTGTGTTTCCATACAAATTGTAATATTTTTTGTTCTAATTCTGTGAAAAATGAAGTTGGTAATTTGATAGAGATTGCATTAAATCTGTAGATTGCTTTGGATAGTATAGTCATTTTGACAATAGTGATTCTTTCAATCTAAGAACCCTTTATATCTTTCCATGTGTTTGTGTAGTCTTCAATTTCTTTCACCAGCATCATATAGTTTTTGCAGTACAGGTCTTCTGTCTCCTTAGGTAGGTTTATTCCTAGGTATATATATGTATTTTATTCCTAGGTATTTTATTCTTTTTGATGTGATGGTAAGTGGGATTGTTTCCTTAATTTCTCTTTCTGATCTTTAATTGATAGTGTATAGACATGCAACAGATTTCCATGTATTAATTTTGTATCCTTCAACTTTACTGAATTCATTGAAGAGCTCTGGTAGTTTTCTGGTAGTGTCTATGTATAGTATCATGTCATCTGCAAACTGACAGTTTTTTGTCTTCTTTTCCATTTGGATTCCTTTTATTTCTTTTTTTTCCTCTGATGGCTGTGGCTAGAACTTCCAAAACTATGTTTAAGAAAAGTGGCGAGAGTGGGCTTCCTTATATTATTCCTCATCATAGAGGGAATGCTTTCAGCATTTCACCATTGAGTATGATGAGTAGCTGTGGATTTGTCATATATAGCCTTTCTTATGTTGAGGCAGGTTCCCTCTGTGCCCACTTTCTGGAGAGTTTTTATCATAAATGTATGTTGAATTTTGCCAAAGGCTTTTTCTGCATCTATTGAGATGATCATATGGTTTTTATTCTTCAATTTGTTAGTATGGTGTATCACACTGATTGACTTGCCGATATTGAAAAATCCTTGCAGCCCTCGGATAAGTCCCAGTTGATCATGGTCTGTGATCCTTTTAGTGTGTTGTTGGATTTGGTTTTCTTGTATTTTGATGAGCATTTTTGTGTCTATATTCATCAGTGATATTGATCTCTAATTTTCTTTTTCTGAAGTATCTTTGTCAGGTTTTGGTACGAGGGTAATGGTGGCCTCGTAGAATGAGTTCAGGAGTGTTCCTTCCTCTGCAATTTTTTGCAATAGTTTGAGAAGTGTAGGTGTTAACTTTTTTCTAAATGTTTGTTAAAATTCGCATGTGAAGCCATCTGGTCATGTTCTTTTGTTTGTTGGAATTTTTTATGCACAGTTTCAATTTCAGTACTTGTGATTGGTCTGTTCAAATTTTATATTTCTTTCTGGCTCAGTCTTGGGAGATTGTACCTTTCTAAGAATTTGTCTATTTCTTCTAAGTTGTCTGTTTTATTGGCATAGAGTTGTTTGTAGTAATCTCTTATGGTCCTTTGTATTTCTAAATTTATTTAAAATACCTTTAATATTTGCTATCATGTCAGAGATTCAATTAATTCAATGAAGAAACACTTGAGAGGGCAAATATAGGTTGGAGAAGCTAAAAGCAGAATGTGCCGAAGATGTGTCACTATGACAGAATCAGAATCATATAAATAGTTAAAAATATTTTAACACATTGTGTTAAATACAAAATTGTGACACATGTATAAAGTGACATATTACAGTGTTTCATGATTGATTTTTTAAACATTTTAAGTAAAAGCTTAGAGAGATAGCATAATTTTTATAAACTTCCATAATCCATCATCTGTCAGTGTTCTCATTTATAATGTAACAAGTATGCTACTTATTTGTCCTTAAACGTGTTTGAAATGTTAATGCCAAAGCCATATCCCTTCAAGCTTGGGAACACCTTAGTGTATGAGTAGCATAGCTCGCGTTTAGAGCTTAAATTTCCTCTTTTCCCTTCCCATTATTTTTTTTTTTTTTGAGTTTTTATGTGGAGAATTCATGGGTTACTTGGAAAGCTGACACCAAGGCCTTGGATTAAGATGGGATGTATGACACTGCATATTCTTTCCTCTTGTTCATTGTGTTAGGAATGATCTAGATGTGTCCAATCAGAATGAATCTCACAAGTTTGCTTCACCAAGATGCTTTCTTTAACTTGAATATAAAGGAAGCTACCCTGGGGATGAAGAGAAAAAAACAAAACAGTGGAGCCTGAGATCAGATGATGTCATGCCCACCTTATTCACCTTATCAAACTGTACCTATAAATGGCACCAGTGCTTTATTTTTCAGCGTTATTCAATTCCTATAAATCATATTTGTGGTTTAAGGGTACTTGATTTGGATTTTCTCTAACTTGTAACTGGAAATTATAATTGGATTTGTACACTTTAAGAGTGATGCATAGACCTAAGTGTATAACTTGAAAAAGATAGTTTACAAAGGATCAAAGACCTCAGCCTAATAAATAGGCAGATCTAGGTGGTTAGGAAGAGACACAAGACGTTCCATGGGAGACACGTCTTGGGAGCTGAACATTATAGTAGGGGGAAAATGCCAGCAGGGAAGGTAAAGTAGCTACAGTGGGTTGGAAGGGAGGTTATGGAGAATTTTAAATAAAAAGAGTATTTCCCTAATTACCAAGTTCCAGGGTTACAACTTGCTGAGTATTTACTGGTTTTGACAAATTAGAAGCATATAATTGATCTCTCAGGTACAGTCCAGACCACATCATAAGTGGGTACAAGCAAGTGGTGGTTAGACAGAGTACTACCCTTTGATATGAAAACATAGTTGAGGATAATGATGTCTGACCTTGGTGTGGAGCAGGTAGGTGAAGAAGCTTTGAGGTTTTCTTGCTGATTTTTATCATCTTATTGCTGAACAATAAATATCCCTCTAGGCTAGCTGTTTAGCCAATTAAAGAATGTGCAGTAATCTATTCCAGGAATAAATCTGTTTTAGCCCACCTTCACCTCTGCCGTACTTTTATTTCACTCTTGCAATGCCCCATAAGCAGGATTAGAATGTGAGGTCAGACACAGTTGGCATATAACATAAATGTATAAGGCTAAAAACAAAAAGTTCAAATGCAATAATAAACTATAAAAATAATTTTGCATATAAAATTGATAGAAGCATTAAAATGCTATTTTTTCTCAACTGTAGAAATACTGTAGTTATGATTTCTCATTTATTACTTGTGGGAATGTAAATAGGATGAGTCTCTTTAGAGTAAAATTTGGTAAATTTTAAACAATATATATTTCCATTTATAAGATAAACTATTAAAAGAGGAAGAAAAATACATATTTATATTCCTTATTGCTTTATTTATAGTTGCAAAATATTATAAACTATAGCCGCGTTCAACACAAAAGTTAACTGCCTTATATTGATATATACCTAATGAAAGGTTAAATAGCCATTAACAGAAATGTTTTGAAAAATATTATTGACAAGGGAAACAGATCTGGTATGATAATAAATTCAAAGTCAATATTCAAAACTTTACATTTGATTCAAGTGTATAGATGTGTGTGTCAGTGTGTGCGTGTGTGTGACTTTGCAATACCACCCCTGGGTCTAGTATATTTTAGATCATTGGCCAATCATGATAATTCCATCACCTTTCCTACTGACTAATTCAGGGACAGTGATGTGGCTCAAAACTGAGTGATGACACTTCGGGGAAAATCTAGGGAGCTTCTGGAGAGTTTCTTTACTTCTAAGGGAGATACTCAGGAAAAGATACCCTCTCCTCCTCTAGATGCCATTGTGCTTGTATTCCAGCAATCATATATGTGATTGCAGCAACTACTGTGGTCTTTCTATCCCATAATAATGAAACCAACACTGTGGACTGCAGGATATCTGAATGAATCAATTTTGGGATCCATCTGCCTCTGGACTTGATGTTATTTCTGCATGTTCATTATTTAAACTAATTGTTAATTGTAGTCCAAGAAGTCTCAATTAATCGTTTCCATATCATCACCTATTAATCCATGCAGAAAAAAAAATTTTTTAACTCTGTAGTATATATTCCAGATTTGGTTATGTTATACATATGGAGATTGGCTATTGTATCATTCCTTGGGATTTTCAGTTTTGATGGACTTTACTTTTTCTTCAATATTTTTCATTTGAATTATTTCTTTTAGAAAAAAACTGGTTTACTTACCCTTTTTTGAGTATATTATATTAGTTCCTATTTTATTTTTTTCCTTTTTAATTGTCTTCTAATATCTATTATCTTCTGAATTTTCTGTCAAAGCATGTCCTTCATAATTTTAAGATTAGTTCATTAAGAGATACAAATTACTATGTATAAAATATATAAGCAAAAAGGATATATTGTACAGCACAGGGAAATATAACCATCACTTTATACTAACTTTAAATGGAGTATAATCTATAAAAATAGCAAATCACTATGTTGTACACCTGGAACTAATAAGTATCGTAAACCAAGTATACTTCAATAAAGAAAAAACAAAAACCTTCAGATTTCTTCTTAAGGAAGACGTTGAGTGGTATTATGGCCTACATTAAGGTTGTGATGACTCTTTTTTACAAACCACAGAGACCCCCTAGAGCTATATTGAGAAAGCAAAAAGTTAATTCATAGATGCAGGTGCAGATATCAGCTATCTAGAGAATGGTATGCAACCAGGATACTATTCTCATCTTTTCTCTGTTTCTTTTTATGCATCTACTTCGTTTTTCACTTTCATTCCAAAAACCATCCTCTCCACTCCCTTCCAGGTTACACGACCAAAAATATCAACATATCACTGTGTTTACTTTTTCTCAGTAATAGTAAACCAGATCCAGCCATTGGATCGCATAGTTCCAATTTCAGATTGTCAGAGTGAACACAGACTCAGCTTAAGCTGCTAAATTCTGGACTAATCAGATATGAGAGGATGTGAGACATGGAAAGAGGATTCTGATAGATGAGTTTGGATCAAATGTCATAGCAAAGTCAAATGTAGAGAGAGCAATGTATGTACAAATTAATTTGTACAAAGTGAGTTTAGGAGCTTGCCTTATAAGGATGGTTAAAAGAGGACACAGTTCCTACTACATGTAAAATAGATAACTAATAAGAACCTGCTGTGTAGCACAGAGAACTCTGCTCAATGCTCTGTAATGACCTATATAGGAAAATAATCTAAAAAAGAGTGGATATATGTACATGTATAACTGATTCACTGTGCTGTACAGCAGAAACACATTGTAAATCACCTATACTCCAATAAAAATTAAATTAAAAATAAAAGAGGACACAGTTCATAGAAAGGATTCTGTATGTGTGTGGCAGAGAAGGGCTGGATATACAATCACATGAGGGTCCATTAGATTATATGTGAGACTAGAAGGAACATTGTCCTGGATTCCAATCCTCACCTTGCTGTTATCCAGGTGTGCATTTTTGGAAAGTCACTTACTGTCTGTGTAACTTAATTTTTCCCTTATACAATTTTGTGTTAGATACAATTCTAGCTTGAGTTCCTCCTGTCTTTATCTACAGGTATATAATTTATTGTAAAATTATTTGCAAATTCCACCCATTGATCAGCACTGTAGCTTAGTTTATCTCTTTTTTGGTTATGTCCTATAACATTTGTTATTATTAAGATCATTTCTCAGTAAATAAACTGTAAGTACCATAGGGCATAGACCATATATAAACTTGATAGTGTCACCAACACATTTATATATGTATATATTTTATATGTAATGTTTTATATATATATAAAACCATATATGTCTATGTGTATGTAAAATATATATATATACACACACACATATATATATATAAAGCTAGGAAAGACACTGTACATATTTGAGAAAAATCTTGATAATTATTTTGAAATGTGTGATATGAAAAACCACTGTATGATTTAAAATCTGCCAGCATTTTTATAAAACTTTTCAGTATTTATCCAAGAAAAAAAATGCCGATAAAAGAAAAATTACACACATGAAATATAATAAAAACAGATTGACCTTTCCAAATTTTATTAAATTTAAAGGGAATAGTTTGTTAAACGGTGAGAAAAAGGATAAAGCAGTCAAATCTCTCTTGCTCTTACCTCTCTGTGTGATAAAGCTTCTTATTGATGCTGACTATCATGAATTGTAGAGAGCATCACTTTATATTATGCTCAAAAATTATAGGTGGCCATTTGAAGTATAAAAGTTGGTGTCAATTATAGTTAAGTACCTCATTAAAATTTTGAAATTTTTCATTTGAATATTTTAAATAATTTTAACAATACATTGCCATTAACTTGTATTTTATTTTTTATATGACAGATTGTATAAAAAGAATGTAATTATTTTGTCAAGAAGTCTATAAATACCCTTCAAAATTCCCTGTAATTAACCCAAATGTGCTATACAATATTATTTTGTCATGTGGTACAACATGAAAAAGTTAGGAATCTTTGATCTATTTGGTCCAGTATAAGCAAGGTACCTAACATTGTGGTTTTGCAAAATTAACTGGTGAATATACATTGGTACATACACATGTCAAGCTCCATGCTGCTGTAAAAAATATAATGGAGATTCTATGTTTCTATACACTGATATGTAGCAGTTTGTCAGATATATTTTAAGTGTGAAAAACGTGTGAAATATTTGTGCAAGGGAACTTATATACACACCCAGACACAAATATATACATATGTGTATGTTTATATAGATATATATGTGATATATATGTGCATATGTTATATATTTATACTTTAAAGTGAAAAAAAATAGTAATATAAAGCCTGAATTAATAAAAAGTTACCTATAGGAGAAAAGGATGTATGGTATTGGGGAGAAAAATGAAATGTACCTTATAAGTATAATAAAAATAAAATGTACCTTGAAACCATATAACTATTTTCATTTATTTATTTATTTTTAATTTTTTTTTTTTTTTTTTTTTTTTGCCTTACGCGGGCCTCTCACTGCTGTGTCCTCTCCCGTTGTGGAGCACAGTCTCCGGACGCGCAGGCTCAGTGGCCATGGCTCACGGGCCCAGCCGCTGCGTGGCATGTGGGATCTTCCCGGACCGGGGCACGAACCCGTGTCCCCTGCATCTCCAGGCGGACTCTCAGCCACTGCGCCACCAGGGAAGCCCCCCATACAACTATTTTAAATGAAAGTGGTAAAATACTATCCCAAAGGAAGAATAAAAATTAATCCCCCATAACTGCAAACAAGCAGAGGAATCTCAATATGTCAAATCAGTGGTTTAATGACCCAGATAAATGATGAACTTCAAGTGACTTTATTGTTTTGTTTTTTAACTTATTTATTATTTATTTATTTAGGCTGCACCAGGTCTCAGTTATGGCACGCTGGATCTTTGTTGCGGCATGCAGGATATTTTAGTTGCCCCATGCAGACTTCTTAGCTGGGGCATGTGGACTTGTAGTTGAAGCATGCATGCAGGATCTAGTTCCCCGACCAGGGATTGAACTCAGGCCCTCTTGCATTGTGAGCCCAGAGTCTTAGGCACTGAACCACCATCAAGTGACTTTAAAACACACTATTTTGTCTATATGTAGTCAGTATTATATATCCTCAGGGCAAAAAGAACCTCAGAGAAATCCCATCATGCCTTTACTACCTTAATATTGGTAGTAATATTTTTACTATTATTTGGAAAATGTTATAGGTATATTGTAGGCATATGTTATATTGGTTGTAAAATGAAACAAACAGAGTAGATCCTCTTTATCCACAGTCTTTATCTGTGAATTCATCTACTCCTTAACATATATTTGCAACCTCAGAATCAAAACAGTGCTTTTGTGGTCATTTGACGACAAATGCAGAGTGGCCGAAAATATGAGTTCGTAGACACATGTTCCCAGCTGGGGTCAAACCAGGCGATGCTCTGCTTTCTTTCAGCTCTCGTACTGTAAGCAAGGTCCTTTTTGCAGCCTGGTACTTCCATATGTTCACAGTTTTGTGCTTTTTGTTGGTGACCTCACTGTTGAAAATGGTCCCACACTTGTAGTGTTGAAGTGCTGCCTAGCGCTTGTAAGTGCAGGAAACCTGTGAAGTGCCTTATGCAGAAATATGGTTCGCTCCATAATTTTAAAACTCTTTATTTTTAGGTTTCTAAATATCAATTAAGATGATCAGTTCAATTAATAGTTTCATTTCTGTGTAATATGCATTCATCTAGCCTTTCTATACGAATCTTCCTTCACATTTCGTTTTTAATTTATGAACCGTAGGAAGTGAAGTTTGATGTACAAACACAATGAGAGATGAAAGAACATTGTCACACATTTTTTATAGCTAAATGGAATCATCCAGTTTCTTGTCACAAAATATTCTGTAGTGGAGTTCTTCCTATGGAATAATTAATTGGAGAGAATAATTCATTTTTGTCTTTTGGGATTATATATTTTTAAAAAGAGAAAAAAGAGAGAAGTTAATTTCAAAATAAGAGAAGTAGCATCTATGGTCCAGGTTTGGGTAGAGGATAAGTAAGTCCAAGACAAACTGTAGTTGTACATAAATTGTGTCAGATAGCCTATATACCACATTTTCTTTATCCATTTATCCATCGATATGTTTCAGCATCTTGGCTGTTGTGAATAATCTACAGTGAACATGGGAGTGCAGGAATCTAGAGATTCTGATTTGATTTCCTTTGGATAAATATTCAGAAGTGGGATTGCTGAATCATATGGTAGTTCTATTTTTAATTTTTTGAGGAACCTCCATAGTGTATTTTATAATGACTGGAAATTATTCCATAAATTACATTCCCACCAATAGTGAACCAGTGTTCCCTTTTCTCCACATTCTTGCCAACACTTCTTACCTTTGGCTTTTTTGATGGTAATAAAAGTCCTAACAGGTTTGAGTTGATTTCTCACTGTGGTTTTGATTTTTATTTCTCTAATGATTAGTGATGCTGAGCACATTTTCATGTATCTATTGGCCATTTGTATGTCATCTTCAGAGAAATGTCGGTTTGATACTTTGCCTAGTGTGAAATTGAATTATTATTTTTTTGCTATTGAATTTTAGGAGTAACTTATGTATTTTGAATATTAACCTCTTATCAGATATGTTTGCAACTATTTTCTCTCACTCCATTAGTTGCCTTTTCTTTTATTGATTGTGTCCTTTGCTATGCAGAAGCTTTTTAGTTGGATGTACTCACACTCTATTATTTTTGCTTTTGTTTCTTGTATTTTTGATGTAGTATCCAAAAAATCATTGCCAACACCAATGTCAAGGAGCTTTTCCCCTATGTTTCCACCTAGAATATTTATGGTTTCAATCTTATTTTTACATTTTCAATTTATTTTGAGTTTATTTTTGTATGTGATGTGATATATGAATCCAAGTTCATTCTTTCACATGTGGCTATCCAGTTTTCAGAGCACCATTTATTGGAGAGACTATCCTTTGCCCATTATTTATGCTTGTTACACTTTTGAAGATCAGTTGACCATATATATCTGGGTGTAATTCAGAGCTCTTTATTCTGTTCTATAGGTCTGTGTGTCTGGTTTTGTGTGTGTGTGTGTACTATTACTGTTTTGATTACTATAATACATTTTAAGAAGAGTGATGCCTCTGGTTTTGTTTTTCTTTGTCAATATGTTTTGGGCTATTAGGGTTCTTTTTGTTTACCTATGAATTTTAGGAATGTTTTTTCTATTTTTGTAAAGAATTCCATTGGAATTTTGATAGCTATTACTTTAAATTTGTAGATTACTTTGGGTAATATGGATATTTTTACAATATTCTTCCAGTATTTGAACATGGGATATGTTTACATTTATTTGTATCTTCTTCAAGTGCTTTCGGCAGCATTTTATACTTTTCAGTATACCTCCTTGGTTAAATTTAACCTCCTTAATTAAAGTTATTCCGAAGTATTTTATTGTTTTTGTTGCTTTTGTGAATTGGATTGCTTTCTTAATTTCTTTTTCAAATATGTCATTGCTAGTTTACAGAAAAACAACTGATTTTTGTATGTTGATTTTGTATCCTGTAACCTTACTGAATGCATTTACTAGTTCTAACTATTTTTTTGGTGGTGTCTTTTGGGTTTTATATACAGTAATATCATACACTTGCAAACAGAGATAATTTTATTTCTTCTATTCCAGTCTGATGCTTTTTAAAATTTTCTTGGCTAATTACTTTGGTTAAGACCTCCACTACTTTGTTGAATAGAAGTGGTGAGAGTGACTGACTTTGTCTTATACTTGATCTTAGAGGAAAAGCTTTTAGCTATTCACCATTGAGATGATGTTAGCTATGGTCTTGTGATATATTTCCTTTATTAGGTTGAGGTGTATTCCTTGTATACCTAATTCTTTGAAAGTTTTTCATCATAAATGGATGTAGAATTTTGTCAAATATTTTTTCCATCTATTGAGATGATCATATGATTTTTTTTCTTCATTCTGTTAATGTGGTTATCACATTTATTGATTTGTGAGTGTTCTTGTATCCCAGGGATAAATCTTATTTGACTATGCTGTATGATCCTTTTAATGTGCTTGTTGAATTTGATTTGCTAGTATTCTGTTGAGGATTCTTTTCTCTATGTTCATTAGGGATATTATCTTGTAATTTTTTTTTTTTTTTTTGTAGTATAACTCTCTGCTTTCGGTATCAGGGTAATGCTGTCATGACTACATTTAACTATCTTCCAAAAAAGTAAATAGAGAAAAAGTGAAAAAGGACCCCATTAAGAATCAGTAAGCCCAAACAGTATTATAGGAATTTCATAGTAAAAATGTCCTAGTTTCGGGCTTCCCTGGTGGCGCAGTGGTTGAGAATCTGCCTGCCGATGCAGGGGACATGGGTTCATGCCCTGGACCGGGAAGATCCCACATGCCGCGGAGCAGCTGGGCCCGAGAGCCATGGCTGCTGAGCTAAAAAAAAAAAAAAAAAAATGTCCTAGTTTCTCCAGCACATTGATGGTATGAGATAAAATAACAGGAAGAGGAGACTATTTTTTTTTTTAAAGATACCTAAGAGAAATAAAAATTTTTAAAAATGACTTCCTTTGGAACCTCATTTAAATGCACTAATTATGAAAATTATTTTGAGGTATTTGGGGAAATATAACTATTAAGATTTTTTATAAGACTTTATTAAATGACATTGAGGAATTA
This sequence comes from Kogia breviceps, assembly GCF_026419965.1. NCBI lineage: Eukaryota > Metazoa > Chordata > Mammalia > Artiodactyla > Physeteridae > Kogia > Kogia breviceps. The sequence goes on along the minus strand of NC_081310.1, from coordinate 7,453,452 downwards.
CTTTAATTTTGGTAGATAGTAATGTATTATGGTCATTACTATATATACAGTAATGTATAGGACTTTTATATTATCCATGATGAAGTATTTATGGGTGATACGATGTCTAGGATTTTTTTCTAAATAATTGTGATAAAAAGTTGTAGATGGATAGATGAATTAGATCGATGAAAAACTTACATTTGAAGTTGAGTGATGAGTAATTAGACATTATATCATTCTCTCTGTTTTGTTTCTGAAAATGTCCATATTCACAAATTAAAAACAATATTATAAAAATGTTTCTTTTTATCTTCCTTAGAAATAATCAAACTGTGATAATACAAGTAATCTGAGCATTGGATATTAAAAAGCAATAATTTTCCCAATTAGGGTTAGTATTTTTAGTAGGCTTATTACTCTTATCAGTTTGCTCATTATTTTTTCTTCTCCAATTTTTTTTAAAAGAAGCAATCCCGCTTTAGAAATTTTTTCTTCATTTTATAAAATCTATTTATTCTGACTAGCCTTTTAACTTTTGTAAATATCCTACCACCAACTATCTCTTCAGTAATGAAGCTGCTATTCTTAGGTTTCATGAGACTTTAATAAAACATTAAGTACTAACCTTTCTTTTTGCAGAAAATAAAAGGATTTCTTTGAGAGTCACCCATAATTTTGCCCCGTGAAAAGTCTATCAGACTTCCCTGCCACTGTGTCTTCTGCCTTCATTTCTAATTATTGACTGGCTCTGGACCGCTGATCACAGCTTTCCTTTGCCTTTGCCACAGGTGAGGAAAGCGTCCTTTCTGTCTATGCATTCTTGCTTTCTAAAGTGTATAGCAGACTTTTAATTACTCGTAGTACTCCTGAGATAAAGTTGTAAAATTTTCTAGGATTTAATGGAACCCTTAGGAAGAACAGATCTAAATTAATTACGTAACACAGAGTAACTTAAACCTACTACTAGATGTGAATATTGTACAGCCTTCTGGTCCAGACCCGTACTTAGGAACTCTGAGAATACATTACATTCTTGTTTCCGACCTCCCTGCGTATAATAGGTCCCAGATATCCTGCAACATCAGAAGTGAGCAGAGCATGCCTAGATATTTCATAGTTCAGTTTGCTATAATTTCCAAAGATGCGGACAGTTACCTCTGTACACCATTTTGGAACGAAACATCTATCCCTGGAGCCTGAAACATAGCTGAGGATGGGAAGGCAAATGCAGCATGAGTGACAGTAAGCCCTGGGCCTGACATATACTTTCTAAGTGGTGCTTTTAGGGTCACACATGGATATGAGTGTCTTTAAGAGTATGAAAATAAAAATTCAAGTGCAAGGCTTTCAAAACAAGACTATGAAACCTTGAGGGAAGTCAGTCAAAGATGGCGTCTACTTCTTTTTCTGCATATAAGCCCCTTACTTAGCTGTTATCTAGCGAAAGCCCGTCTCACTAGTTCAGATTTTAGAAGTTGGTTAAGTCTAGATATTATTCCTTCCTAGAGCTGGTGATCATCACGATTTTCAGAGGTGGGTGTGGACTTGAGAGAATTCTTCTGAGCCCATAATAATCACCAGATTGATCTTCCTAAACTTCCCTGGGGAAATCCTGGAGTACAGGATTAGCTTATTTTTCAAAGTTTTCAAATAAAGTAAGTATCAATAATGCCACGTTATTCTTATCTAGACTGAGCTATGTAAAGCCCAGTCTTTTTGTATATTGACAGGGTCCTCGAAAGTGAGGTGAAGTTTATAACTGCACATTTTTCCTGTATTTGTTCCAGACCTGTAACTGGAGAGGAACAGTAGGTTTGACTTGAAACTCAGGAGTATAACATTTTTAAATAAGTAACTTCAAGGGATTGTGTATGTATTTAAGGTCATATCTTCCTCCTTGATTTTTCTGAACTCTCTCTGCCCTGAATTCAAGCTCTTCCTTGCCTTCCAGGAGCAACCTTGGCACCTGAGAAGGATGCACTCAGTGCAAAGAGCAGAATTCTCCCAGTCCTGAAGTTTTTTAATTTATTTTTTTGAGGGATATGAGGCAATCTCTTCCATCCATTTCTACTTCTTTTCCCCACTTCCATCCATATGTCCCCAAATACTAGGTATTCATTTCCATTGTTTTTTGAAGCAAATTTAAGCGTTGCTTGACTTTCTGTAAAGTAGGTTAAGATAAACTTAATGATAAGAATCTTTTCTTTTGGGGAAATTCGTCTCTTATAAGCAACTGCTTATAAAAAAAAATGTATACATCTCTTCATGGAAACATATAGTTTACAGAGAGAGTGCACTGAAGGCATGCAGGAAATATCACCACAAAACCCCACACCAACTGAATCAACACAAACAGGACCATCAATAACACAAAATGCAGCAACAACTGCAAATATTTTGCTTTGTATCAAAAGTAGCTGTAAAAGACATCAGTGAACCTAACATTTAGTACTTCTGACTTGTTTCAAATTACTGAATCTTCATTCAAATGACTGTGCTTTTCTCTGAGAACATCGGACTACTACTTGATTTATTTTTTGTGTTCAATTTTTTATCAGTATTTTCTCTCGATTGTTTAGATTGGATAATTTCCATTGATCTGTCTTCTAGTTCACTGATTATATCCTTTCTCATGTCTCATCTAATATTGAGCTAATCCAGTGAAACTTTTATTTGGGTAATCATATTTTTCAGTTCTGTAATTTTCCTCTGGCTCTTTTTTTTTTTATTATGTCTTCTATTTATTTGCTAAGGTCTTCAATTTTTCATTTGTTTTGAGAATATTTGTATTTACTCATTGAGGCATTTTTATGATTAATGTTTAAAATCCTCTTCAGGTAATTATAACATCTGAGTCATCTCAGTGTTACAGTCTGTGGATTGTCTTTTCTCATTCAAGTTGTGATGGTTCTTGGCAAGGCCAAAGGTTTTCAACTGTGTTATATTATGAGACTCTGAGTCCCATTTGGTCTTCCGTGTTATCAACCAGTCATTTGTTTAGATGCGTTGTGCAGGTTCAAGTGGAGGTGGAAGTTCAGCTTCCTTCTTAGATCTGCTACACCTCAGGGCAAGGGAGAGACAATTTTTTATTAACATTTAGCTGGAGCAAGTCAGGTATTGTCACAGTATTTTGTTCTGTGAGGCCAGCTTGTTCCTGACCCTTTGTCTAAAGGAGAAGGCTCTCCTTTGGGTTCTTTTTGTATGTATCTAACACGGGTCCCAGTTTGCTGTCTTCTCCAGTGCCCTGTATAGAATGTGTAGAAAGCAAAAATAAATCTCAGGGAACCCACTGCTGTATCGTCCCTCCAGGCCAATGTCCCTAGGCAGTTCTATTTCTTCTTCCCACCTTTCAGAATCTTTCTATGCTTGTTTGTTGCGTTATGTCAGTGATTTTCAGTTGTAATAGAGAGGAGTAGGAAGGAATGGAGTAACCTTACCTTGGCCGGCGGTGTTATTTTAATAAAAGTGTGCATCTCTAATCTATTTTTAAGCTCATTATCATTGGTATAAATTTTCTCGGAATACATTTTAATTGGATAGCTATCGCTCCAACAATGTTGCCTATCAATTCTAAAACAAAGCTTTAAAACAATAACAATTTATTATTACTATGAATATACAGTGCAGCTTGGCGGTTCTGATGTTCTAGGCTGACCTTGACTAGGCTTGTGCATACGTATATGGCCACCTGGTGGATAAGTGAAGAAGCTGGTTGGTCTGTGATGGTTGCAGTTGGGATGATTCATATCTGCTCCACATGGTCTGTCACAGTGGATAAGGTTCTCTAAGATCGTTCTTATGGCAGAGGGAGTCTGCCATAAGGAGGATGAGGATGTAGGTACAGTAGGTTGTTGGCAAACATGGCCCCAATGACTACTGCCACGCCCCTTTGAAATGTGATTTTGCTGCTCTGCCCGTCAAGAGGTGATATCTATTTTCATCTCTCTCTGAATCAGTGCGTTTTTGGCCAATAGAATACAGAAGAAGTAGCACTGTGCCATTTTGGGGACCCAGGCATTAGGAAACTGGACCTCTTACTTGTGCCTCTAGAATGCTCCCTCTTGGATGTTTGAGCTGTCACATAAGACATCCAACTACCCTGCTAGAGAGACTAAATGGGAGAGACCTGAGAGTACATGAGAAGGAGAACAGCTTAGTTCAGCCCAGTCCTACAGTCATCCTTACCAAGTCAACAGGTAAGTGACTGAAATTATCTTAGACTTTCAACACTAGACCAGCCACTAGCTGAATTCCACTGACTCAGTTGATGGCAAGTGAAGCAGAAGTATCTCACAGCTGAGCCAAATCGCTCAAATCTCCAAACAAAATTTTATGAGAATAATAAAATCATTTTTGTTGTAAGCCTCTATGTTTGGAGTAATTTTCTATACATTCATAGATAACTAGAAAAATAGTTGTATTTCAAGCTTTCTTCCTTTTAAATATGCATTCAGAGTTATTTCCTTTTATATTCTCTTTAACTGCATCTCACAAATGTTGTATTTTGATTTGTTGTCAGTCCAAAATATATTTTTATTTTGATTTCTTATTTGATATTTAAAATGTATTACTTAATTTCCAAACTGTATTATTTAATTTCTGAAATTTTGAGAATTTTCTGTTTGTCTTTCTCTAATTGATTTTCAGTTCAGTTCTACTGTGGTCAGAAAATACTCTGTATGATTTCAAATATTTGAACTTCTTAGACTTGATTTACACAGTAGCATATAGCAAAGTTTGGTAAATGTTTGAGGTGTACTTTAAAAGAATATGTATTCTGTTATCTTTGGGTGCAATAGTCTCTATTATTTAAGTCAAGTCTATGTTATTTAAGTCAAGTATCTTAGTATGTTCAATTCTTGTATCATATTACTGATTTTTATTTGCTTGTTCTTAAAGTTACTGGCTAGGTATGTTAAAATCTTCAAGTATTTTTGTAAGTGGATCTATTTCTCCTTTTCATCGTGTCAAATTTTCTTAATATACATCAAAACTATGTTACTTATTGCATGCAAGTTTAGGATAGTATGTTTATTCCTTTCAAATTGATTACTTAATAATTCTCTTTCTCTGAATCTAATAATAATTATTACCTTAAAATATAATTTGTTATTAACATAGCTTCAAGGGTCTTATTTTTGTAAGCATTCACATTTTATATACATTTTTGTCCATTTATTTTAAAACTTTCTGTATTGTATTTTTCATAGTATCATAAATTTTGGTAAAATTTCTGAATTATACTGTTTATATTTAACGGAACTATAGATACATATCTATTTAAGTCAGTTTTGCTCTTTGATTTCTATTTGTTTTTTCTTTATTTTTCTGCTGTCTTTGGATTAGTCATATATTTAAATTAATCATATTTTTACTATTTTATATATGTCAGATTTTACATCATTTATGGATTTATATATATTTTTTATATTTATATAATACATACAAATAATTTTTATTTTAAGGTCCTTGTCTACTAGATCCAAAATATGAACCATCTGTGACTTTGTTTCTAATGTCTTCTTTTTTCTATTGGTTTTAAGTCATTGGTTTTGTTTTTATCTTGAAGATTATGGAAACTCTAAAAAAAAAAAAATTCTTTTAAATAGAGATTTTCATAGGGATTTTCTTTTGGCTTGAAGGGTAATAGACTTTAGACTTCTACTCCTCCTGGGATGTCCCATCTGGGAATGGGCACCTGATGGAAATACTTTCCTACAGTGGGCCATTTGTATGCCTGACAAAGGAATCAATCCAGTGGTGAGTAGGTGGGCAGCTGTCCCTCTCTAGGATTGCCATGATAGGTAACACCACTCAAAGGAGGAGATTGGAAGACCCCAATGCAGTACGTTAAGGAAGAAGAAGCTAGAACTAGTGCACTTAATTCATCTGATATCACCAACCCTGGTCCAGATATCTGGCCTGTGGCCACACTCTTAGTAACACTAGGCATGCGTGTTCTTTTCCTGTCAATTAAATGGCACAGGCAACCAACAAACTGCTGACCAGAAGGATCCTAAAAATGCAACTATTAGAGCCTTGGATGGCTATGCTCAGATTTGGGATGCTTTATCTGGCTCACACAAGTTTATGGACATTTGAGCAACCAGGCACCTCTTCTTTGGGAACAGAAAAATTAATCTAAACAGAGCTAATTCAGTTGTACTGGGAATATGGGAAGGATATCACTGGAACTATCACCCTGAAAGATAGCAAGTGGTTTTGCAGTGACTCGTTGTATCACTCAGGTATTTATTGGAGTGACCTGAATGGGACCCAAAGGCTGTGTGGCACAGATCTTTGGCTATAGCTTCCACCTGGGAGGTTAGGCTGCTGCATTCTGGTTTTTACCTGGGTACAGGGAGAATCTACCCCACGGTAAGAAAAATTGCCAACCTCCCTCTCCACAAGGCCAGATGGCACGTTTTGTTTTCCATTGGCACCATCATTTTGCTGCCCTCTTTGTTACCCCCACTGGCCTGGAGGACATTAGCAAACATAGAAGCCCTGACTAAATTCACCCACCAAGCCTTAAATGATAGCTGGCCAAGCCTGTCTTTACTGAACGCTGAAATAGCTCTAATGAGAAAGCTGTCCTCCAAAGTAGGATGGCCTTGGACATTTTTAGTGCTTTGCAAGGAGGCTCCTGAGCCATTATCCGAACAGAATGTTGTGTGTTCATACCTGATACGTCTGCTAATGGGTCGTCTTCGTTAAATCCCATCAGGGCACAAATGAACACCTTTGAGTGATCCGACCTCCGGTTTAGGGGAATTAACAAATCAATGATTTGGATCATGGGGCTCTTAATGGAAAAAAAAAAAAAAAGTATTACTTGTTTTGGGAATTATTGTCTTAATCTGTGTTTTTTTCTTGCACAAGCCTCTATTATTGCTGTGACATCTGTTCCAAGGCGGACAGATAGCCACCAGATGAACAGCCCCCGTGCTAATGAAACCCCTTGCTGACCTCTCCAGCACATTGCAGAAGAGGGGGGCGTGTGAGGCTGACAGAGTCGGTCCTGCAGGGTGGAGTGTTGGGGGAGGTCACTGAGAGAACGTAACCGATGGTTGACCTGAGAGCTGACCTGGGGCAGTCGGAGAGTCCTCATCCTCCCCTGTGCTTGGAACGTACATTCCACCCACTGTTCCCACGGTGGGAGCCCTTTTCGAGGACACAGCCTTGAGAGAGCAGTGTGCGGTTGAGACCATCTGCATGGTATTCGAGACAGAACCCAGCTGAGGCCTCTATAAGTGTTTACGATTCTGGTGGGCAGGTGGGAAGATCTACTCTTTTGCCCTGCAGTCACCCAAGACAAGGAATTACGAAGCTCAGAAATTTAAATGGAGGATTTCAAGGAAACGCCTGTTGGCTGAGCTAGTCATCTTATTTCTGGTGTTTCTACATTTGCTCTAAAATTAGAATAGGTGTTCATGTTTGTTCAGTGACCCTTGGTATTTGCAGGTTGTGACATGAGTATGTGTGTGTGTTTACAGTGTGTATGTGTCTGTTTCCCTCCTGTGTTCTGTATGTATACCCACTAGTGTTCATGGTTGTATATACTGGGTTGGCCAATCCCTTTTTCAAAAGGATTACAAAAATCCTTTTGAAAAAATTACACTTATACACACTACGTGTAACTATAATTTGAGAATCAGACCAATGATTAGAAACACATTCTTATGAATCAAAATCAACTATGAAACTAATTTAAGGCCAGGGAAGAAATTATTTCCTTTAAAAAAATTACTTTCTAACAAAATGAGTGTTGGTATAAACTGTTTAGTATTTGTGGCAATAAAGTGAAGTTACTTTTTTATTGTGCACCATGATTTAAAGAGGTTTTATTTTAAAAATCTCATTCTAAGAAATTAAACTTGTCTAGTTAATTGAATTTGTACTGTGACAAACTCTGGAATATTCTGTTAGTCTCTAAATTACATCGACCACTTTCTGCTAAGAATGAAGAAGTTTTACACTAATCAATATTGTAGTACTCTTTCTACTTTCAGTAAAATCTTTTTATCTTCTCTGATTGATAGGACCCTGCTTAATAAGACATAGATAGTCAGTCTATTTAGAATTGACACAGCCTTAAAAAACAAGCAGTAAAAGTACTTAATCTAAAACTTAATTTAACTTAAAAAAGAAGAAAGAAAATAAAAACAATATTTTCCTTAACCTAACTAGAATACATGATTATCCTGGTATTATAAAATTAAAAGTTGTTAAAACATATAAAACACAAATAAATAAAAGGTGATGCTTTAAGCAGGATATCCTTCTACCCCTTACATGGAGTGTGCTCTAAATGGGGCTGGAGAAGTTTTAATAGCCTGACTGTCCATTCACTCTTTGTTTGTGAGGTTCATTCCTGAACACAGCCAAAGGCTGTGTATTCTGCAAAAATAGTTGATTCATCAATTAAAATGTAAGCTCCTGAAATCAGGGGTTTTTTCCTTCCTTTCATAGCACTTTTAGTCAGTATATAAAATAATTCCTGTCCTGAAACGGCAGCTGTAGACGTGGTTTCCCTAACTGGATTAGGGCTTAAATAAGATCTGCTTTTATATACTTGATTTTGTGTGTGTTTTATGTAAAGGTCTTTGTTCTTAAATAAGTTTGATTTAAAGAAATAATATTTTTCTATTCAATAATGAGATAATTGATTTGTAAATATTGTAAATCTCTTCCAGATTCCTCAGTAATTCTTATTCTCATTCTGATGATATTCAAGTGTCATTATGACACTGGAACTGCAGTTACATAGGCGTTTTCAAATAGAGTGAGATAATTGTATTTTCTTAGTTGGCTCAAGGTGGCCAACACATAAAACTCAAATTCATCCAGACATAATTTTCTGATCAAAGACCTGCTGCTTTAGTTGTGTGACTTAGGCCCAATATTTTAGTTTATTAGGTTCAGAGTCCTCTTTAAAAACTGGAATTGAGTGGTTCTAATTCTCCTTCCACTTTAAAATTCTGTGTCAATAAATAGTGGTGAAGCTGATCACCTTGAAGAATTCTAGGAAGGCTTGATGGTAGAAACTCTCAGAGGTAGGGCTTAGAAAGTTAGTATGGACGAGCTATCTAGAATTGGAACTTGTTAAGGGTAGTAACTTACATAAACTGATAAAAATAGTTTTTTAGAAGTAAAAATCCTGGCCTTAGGAGAGCAAATCTGTTGATCAAGAAGGTAGTGAACAATAAATAAGCCCATAAATAAACAATAAATAAGGTCATAGTATTGGCTAGTTCAAAAAAAGTGTGTGTATATATATATATATATATATATATATATATATATATATACACATACATACACACAAATTCATATATATATGTATACATACACACCTTATCCTAATTGAATAGGAGATTTTTTTTCCTTTATGTCTGTGGAACATTTATGTAAACTGGCTTTATAATTAGCCACCAAATAAACCTTAATAAATTTTAAATAGATTTTATAAGACATTCTCTAAATAAAATCCAATAAAAATAGGAATAAATAATTTAAAAGTGACCAAAATCTTATTTATTTTGAAATTTAAAAACAATATTTGTAGATAATTTTTGTGTTAAAGGGGAAATAAAAAAATTTCAAACAATCTAGAAAGCAACTGAAAGAACATTTCTCATCAAAACCTATGGGACTCAGTGAAAATTCTACTCTTTGGAAAAGGTGTAGTCTTAAATGCTTTAACTATTAAAGAATAAAAATATAAAACCTTGATCTTAAGAAATGAGAAGACAAAGAAATACAAATACAGTAAAGATAAGTAAAATTGAGAGGAGGTTCTAAAAAAAAGAAGGTGGTGGACATCACTTTCATTAGTTTGTCAGAATAATTACATATTCTGCCTTAACAGTTGAGACAGTTACAATGTAAGACAATCATTTACACTGATTTGATAAACATCTTAACTGTATTATTTTTTACAACGTTGGAGCTCAGATGATGTAATTCCATGCCTACTCTGGATAAATTAAATGAAAACTGGGATAGACTATTTATTGTCTTTTAGGGTCCCATATCATCATTTGAAATACTGTTTCTTTCAAAACCTAAATGTTACCTTGAAATCCCAGAAACCATCCTCTGTCCCACAAGTGTTATTGCTATCCTCACAGCATATTTCATTCTGACGCCCTTGACATATTTATTTTTTCTAAAAGAGAAATATAATCTTATTAAATGGTTAGCCACTGGGAACAAAAAGATTTTATTTAATCAAAATTACTTTATCAATGAGAAAGTTAAAGAATTAAAGCCATTTTTTTTCTCTCAACATCTAATAGGAATAACACATATTTATATGTCTTAGAATGTTTTGATGTACAGTATTTTTGACATGGTAGATTTTATTATAAGTACTGCCATATGGTCTAAATATTAACACATTTCATTGATTAATGATTTGATATGTGGAGACTGAAGTCCACATTCTGATCTATTAATTGGCTTCATGAGAGAAAATTATATGTATTTGACGATGTGTATTTGCTAAAATTTTAAAGATATTTTTTTCATGCAAATACTATAGTCCTGAGGTTAGAAAGCTTTTACTGAAAGCTCAGCTGGAGAGTAGGAAACTTCCTCCAACATTTGCCATTCTTCCTACTATATTCTCACTCTTTTAAAACATTTCTTACTTTCTGATATTGTGACATGTCACATCATATATTTCAAATTTCTATGCAGCAAAACAGCCATGAAAGTTGTTCTGTTTTTGAGAATATAACCTACAACTCTTTGTTTCTTTTTAAATTGTTATTTTTTTTAAACTTTCAACCTTGCCATTTTAAATTAGGATAAACTCCCCAATAGTATTTTAACTGTACAGAAGTGTATATTTTGCTGAGTTCTAAGAAAACATCTGTGTTGGCCGCCCACATCAGTAAATGGAACATTACACAGACCTCACAGTCCAATTACTCATCTCCTTATTCCTAACCCACAAAGTACACTTACCAGGCCTTTTTTTTTTTCTTCCCTGTATGGAAATTCTTTACTCAGTTTTCTCTATAGTTTTTTTTTTTTTTCATTTAAGTGTGATTTCCTAAACACTATTATTTAGTTTGGAATAACTTTGAATTGTGTATAAATGGAAATATAGGGTAAATACTATGTAAAGTCTGTAGTTTTATTCAAATTTTTTTGTGTGTGATTCACCTGTGTTGTTGCCTGTATCTGTAATTATGCTTTCATAGTACTTTGTGAATACAGCACAATTTATTCATTCATTCATTTCTTATTGGAAGTAACCTACATCCATATTTTGGCCACTGCAGAAATGTCTCTTGTTGCATATGCATTGCTCTTAGATAGGTAGTTCCGTTTTGATAGTTCAGCAGCTATTAGATTTTTCCATCTCAGAACTCCTTTACATTCTTAAAAATTATCGAAAAAGCAAAGACCTTCTATTTATGTGGATTATTTCTATTGTTTTTGGTATTGAATTTGATATTGATAGTTACTGTAATCGAAGTTAAAATGAGAATATGTATATTTTATTTATTCCTTTAAAAACAATAACACTAAACGAATTATAGGTAAACACAAATAATATAATGAAAATTTTATATATTTTCTAAAGAAATAAAATACTGAGCAAATGGCATGGTTTTACATTTTTGCAAATCCCATTAATGTCTTGCTCTTATGTCTGATGAAGAAAGTGGATTCTCACATCTGCTTCTACATTTAGTCTGTTGAAATATCACACATTATGGAGATTCTGAACAACTTTATATCCTTGAGTACAGAAAGTGGAAAAGAAAATCATGTGCTAGCTTTATGAAAACATTCTTTACCTCACAGACCTTAAAAAAGGTCTTGGGAACCCCCAGTGATCTCAGGACCATTCTTTGAGTTTGTACAACTCCTCTGAGTTGTACTCTCATTAACAGTACGTGATCCTGCCCATTGTTCCACATCCTTTCCAACAGATTTTTTGTTTTATCTGTCTTGTAAATTTTAGACAATCTGGTGCGTGTAGAGTGATTATTTTACTGTGGATTTATGTTTCATTTTCCTGATTATCAGTGAAGGTCAGAAGTTTTTCCATATGCTTCTAATTAGGATATGTTCTTTAGAAAGTATTAGTCCAAGTCTCCTGGTCATTTTTCTCTAGGATTATGTGTCTTTGCCATATGGATTTGTTGGAGCTGATTGCTTTGAAGCCCTTTGGGGTTCACGGATACATTAAAATTTCCAATTTTAGGTATTTTGTAATTTTTGAAAAATTCTCAGGTATTATTTTTTTTCAAATATTGCTTCTGATGCAGTACTACTACCTTCATCTAAGATTTCAATTATACATTTAAGTTTTTTCATAACTTAAAAAATATGAGTTTAACACTCTAAATTTCTCTCTAAACATGGCTTTAACTTCATCTTAAATTTTAATGTTACTTATTATCATTCAGTTTCTTGTTCTTATCCTAGTCAGCCATTAACTTCATTTATTAAAATTTTATATCTATACTTTTGACTTTTTATTTTGTGTGTTCTGCCTTGTGTCTGCTACCTTATACATATTATTTGGTTTATATTTGATAAATTTACTATCTAGAGTTCTTGTAAGTTTATTCATATTTTTCTTTTTTCTCATTCCTGTTGTTATCCACACATTCCTGATTATTTTTATTGTTTGACAGATACTGCATTTGAAAAATTGTCTGTATAAATGTCGAGGCCCAAGATTATATTATTTTCCTTCTGAAATCTGAAAATAGTTGTGTTTGTTTCTACTAGATGCCTAGGTTCACTGGCAAAGAGACCACAACTCAGTGCCTGACATTGGCCTGTGTGCTTCAGGTTTACCGATATTATAATTTTCATCTCTTTCTTTGTATAGTTTCTAATCTTCGTTTTGAATTATCTACCTTGTATATTCTGCCTTAGACATATTATTTGAGGAGTAGAATAGCCATAGGATCCTGATCACTCTTCCCTACTTAAAACACTTTTGTCCCTTGGGCTTCACAACACTTCAGTTCCTCCCACATCAGTATCTTCTTGCCATCAGTCTTTTTATTAGTTCATCTCTCTGAATTTCAACATTGGAGTGACCCCGGACCCAGTCATTGACTCTTCTGTTCTTTATCTATATTCACATCTTTGGCGGTTTAATCCTAACTCTTGGTCTGAAAAACGATTTATCCCTGAAGACTTACCAATGTATACCTTCAACTCTCACTTTTCTCCTGAATTTCAGATGCGTGTATCTCGCATGACATCTCCAGTTGGATGCTTAATAAGCATCTCAAACCTAACCCATCCAAAAACAAATTTTGATTTTTTCACCCTCCTGCCAAAATAAATTTTTCCATTTAATTTTTTTTCTATGTCATAAATGGAAACTTCATTCCTCCAGTTTTTCAATCATCTTTGACTTTTTTTCTTTCTTTTACACCTTATATCGAGTTCTTCAGGGGATGCCATCTCTAACTCCTTCAAAATATATCCAGGTTATGACTGCTTTCTGAACAATCTTTCCTTTACAAATCTTGTCCAAGTCATCAGCACTTGTTTCCCGAATTGCACGTTCAATATGGCAGAAATGGCTCTGTCATTCCTGGGCCACTCACCTAAGGACTATTATGTAAAAAGCAAACTTTTATCTACTTTTAGCTATTTTATTTTTGAGGATTTTTTTTCTAATACTTATGTTTAGTGTGTAACCCTACATAATGCAAAAGTATAAATATCTTCTCTTATGAATTTTTAGCAAATTAGCTTTTATGGAAGTGATGAGAGGCATATGTTAGAACTTTGCTTCTCAAATTCCAGTGTTTGTAGAATAGCTTGGTGATCTTCTTAAGATACAGATTCCAGATTAGGGCATCAAGATTTCTGCCTGAGATTCCACATTTCTAAAAGTTCCCAGGCGATACTGATTGATACTCCTGGTCCAGATACCACATTTTGAGTGTCAACTGCTGGAAGAAAATCTATCAATTTGCCCATCGTTATGGATGGCATTAACAACTACTTACCTAATTTCATTATTTTATTTTAAAAAGTGAGTTTTAAGAAGAGGTTTTTCAGAATTAACCTATTCAAAAGCATATTTGCTTCAAATTTTTGAAGACCTCTTACCTCTACATTTATTAATGGACTGACAGATCTAAGCCAATTGGGGACTTTTCCAGAAGGAGTTTGACAGCTGAAATAAGCCTTTCTTCCCCTTACCTGAATGAGGAAGGTAACAGTAGCTGGCTTTGCTCTCTGTAATCAGTGTGCTAGGATACACTCATCAGTTACCCAAAAGAAGAGAGCGACAGACTTTCCTTTTGAGGAGCCATAAGTACAATTAACTGTTAGAATTAAGGCCCAATAATAATGAGCCCAGGAAATTTCCTGCTCCTGCCACAAAATCTCAATACCTGCTTCGTGGGGCTGGCTAAGTGTGAATCTGGAACATCTAGAAATTTCAATGAGAGAAAACAATTAGTTTAAATGAGGTTTTCAATAAAATCCAAATACCTGGCAGTAGTAAAACTAGTGTTTTTCTGTCTCAAGATAATAAGAAAATTAAGGTTGTCATTGGGGAAGGCAACAGGGAAGAGTTTAATCTGTTGTGAATCTTGTTCCTTTCCCCCTTGTATTTGAGAATTAAATAGTTCTACTACAAGATCACACTCAGTCTTTCTCTGCATTTACAGAAAGAATTTAAGGGAGAATGAGGCAGTTATGGCATTTACCATTTGGGAGGATACGTCAAATTCACATTGCTAGGAAATGTGGAACTCACTTGAGGATCTTCTTTTCTATTCAATACATTTATCTCTCTCCCACCTCAACTCTTTTTCTCTCTTTGTTAAAAAATAAAAAATGAGTGCCATTCTGTATTTCAAGATGATGATGCAATGGATGTTGTCTTAGAGACCATTAGTTCAGGAGGAAATGTTGGCATAAAGATCCTCCTCCAGAAAGTTGATATCTTGCGTCATACATTGAAGAGGAAGTTAAGACATTTGAAAATATGTGAGCCTGGTTCTATCTACCCATAGCATCATTAGCCTAGTGGAAGCAACTGTAGACTATATGAGAGATTAATCAAACTTTAAAATGTACAGATCCTTATATCTCCCAGTCTCCTGTTGCATGAGTTATCTATTCCTGCATAACAAATTACTTCAAATTTAGTGGCTTAACTCACAAGTACTTTACTTATGATTCTAGGGGTCAGCGATTTGCGCTGGGCTCTGCTGGGTTGTTTTCTATTAGTCTCACCTGGAGTCACTTATGTGACTGTAATTATCTGGCAGCTCCACTGAGAATGCATAATCTAAGAGGCTTCATTCCCATGTCTAGTAGTTCATGATGGCTGTTTGCTGTATCAGCTACTCTCAGTGAGTTAGGTTGGGTTTCATAGCAGCATTTCAAGATAATAAGGCCCAGTGTGCCATTTACTTTCAAGCTCTTGATTACATTGTCTTTGCTAATGCCCCACTGACCAAAGTAAGTCACATGACCAGGCACAGATTGACTGTAAGGAGAGGGGCTGTGTAAGTGCATGGTGAATCCCTGCGGAGGGGTGATTCATTGGGGGCTGTTGTATTAAAGATTTTTTTTTTTTTTTTTTTTGCGGTACGCGGGTCTCTCACTGCTGTGGCCTCTCCCGCCGTGGAGCACAGGCTCCGGACGTGCAGGCCCAGCAGCCACGGCTCACGGGCCCAGCCGCTCCGCGGCAGGTGGGATCTTCCCGGACCGGGACACGAACCCGTGTCCCCGGCATCGGCAGGCGGACTCTCAACCACTGCGCCACCAGGGAAGCCCAAAGATTTTTTTTTTTTTATGTGAACCATTGTTAAAGTCTTTATTGAATTTGTTATAATATGGCTTCTGTTTCATGTTTTGGTTTTTTTGGCTGCAAGGCATGTGGGATCTTCGCTCCCTGACCAGGGATCGAACCCACACCCCCCTGCATTGGAAGGTGAAGTCTTAACCACTGGACCGTCAGGGAAGTCCTGGGGAGCTATTGTTTTAAAAATCTACCATGCATCTGTGAATGAAGAAGCCAGATCCAATGTCACTCCAGGATTCATAAAATGAAAGATTAACCCAGTATAATTTAACCATAAAGTCATAATTATTCCACCACATTTATTCTTTTGTGACCTTATGTTACCAAACCAAACTTGGGTCTGCTTGCCCACGCATAATAAAGCCGATCTACTGCCAATGGGTTGTGGTGAAGGAAAGTACATACAAGGAGTCCAGGGCAGCTAGTGCTCAAAAAAGCCTGAACTCCCCAGTGGTTTCAGGAAAGCATTTTTAAAGGCCAGGTGAGGGACAGGTGTCCTAGGGTATATGATCAGCTCATGCACAATTCTCTGATTGGTTGATGGTGAGGTAATAGGGTGATGTCACATGGGTTCACATCATCAATGCTCAGGGTAATCAGGAAGTTGACGTCTTCCATTTGGCGGGGTTTTAGCATCTTTGAAACAATTCAGGAAATGTGCATCAGATACCGTTATCTAAATACTTCAGAGAGGAGCTGAAGCAGAGGTATGTGGGAGCAGCCTGTCCAAGGAGGGCCCCAGAGGGTCCTACTTGGTTAAGTTACACTTAGTGGAGGGTCCTTCAGAAACCAAGAGTCAGTGAAAATATTAGAGTTGCCATTAAGACTCTTACAAATCTCTGTGGTGTGCTTCTTTTCAGAACTGCATGGATAATTTATGAATAATTTAAATGTGTATTATATTACACTTCTTAGTAGCCTGGTTTCTTAATAGTTTGGGTATATTCCATTTGATGTTTTGAAATATGAATATGGCTGTTCTGCCTTGAACCCTGGCTCTCCTCTTTGAAGAATCAAAAATATCTACAAGTTTAATTCCAAAATTCTTGAGGAATAATGTTGATTTTAATTATAATGTACTCTTGTCAGTGAGGCTTACTTTGACCCTCTATTTTAAATTGCTTTCCCCAACTTGATACGTATTGCAGTTTAAAACAGATTATATTTTACTTTTTACAATGTGTTTATGGTCTGTCTCCATCCTCCAGAACATAAGCTCCGAGAAAGCAAAGACTCTGTTTCTGACCTGCTTTATTCTAAGAACCAGAATAATAACTGTCATATTATAGTTGCTCAATAAATATTGATAGTTTTGCTTGAATGAATGAATGTATGCTTGAATTAATAAAAAGTTACCTCAAACAGACAGTTTAAGGGTTTTAAATCAGCATACCACAAAGGCAACATCCTAAAACCGTTAACCACCAAAAGCTTTCAAATATGTTGGCAAATGATGTAAAGTTTTATTGATGTGATCTAGTCAAGCATACGGCCATTTTAATTAAGTTGCCAAGGAAGGGCTCTTTAAGGAGATACATTTAAAATTAGACCAACAGTACAAGAGAAGTCACACTTTCAAGTTTCACTCCAGGCAGAAGTCACAATAAATGGAACTTCCTTTAGTGTGACTGAGAAACATGTAAGTTTGTATATCTTGTCCCAAATGGCATAGAGGAGACTAAAGTTTACTAATTCTATAAATTTTTATGGAGCGACAACTGTGTCAGGAATTGTGCATGGAACAGAAGACAAGACGTGTCACGCTCTCATAGAATCTAGTGGATGTTTTAGTGGGAAAGAGAAGCAGAAAGTACGTCGTCTGAGGCCTTGGGCACAGTAGGAGGACTGAATTGTATGTTATGATTAGAGCTTTTAAATCAGGAGATTGATATAATTTGATTTATCTTTAAAAAAGAAGTCACTCTGATCGCTGCATAGGAAATGGAATATAGAGAGGCCAGGTGGAGACAGAATGAGGCGAATGTACGGTAGGCGTGACTCGGACGGTGCTGGCGGAATGCAGAGGAGCGGTCCCCTTCGGGCGATGAGCTGGTATCCACAGGACTGACGGCATTCTTGTGCACTGTGCACAGAGAGTAGGCAGGCATGATTGAGTTTTGTTTCTTAGTAACAGCTCTGTGGTCATTTAGCTCCTTTATGCTGTGCTATTTTGAGGATACTTCATTTTGAGGACACTACAGTTATGAATATCTAATCTTTGAATGTTTTTGCTTTGTTTGTCCCAGAGGTCTAGCAGTAGAATTGGTTAAAAGAGTACATTTATTTTACATGTTGGTGGATGTTATTAAATTGACTTGACAAGAGTTTGAACTCATTTTTGAAATCACATCAGGATTTAATGAGAGAGGACTCTGTTGTAGGCATTATAAAATATCTTCTTTAATCCAACAGCTGAAAAATGGTTTGCCATTGTTATTTTGGTCTGTATCACTTTCATGATGAACCTAAAGCTCCTGTTATGTACTGTTCATTTATGTATTTTTCTGTGTATGTCCTGCCCATGGTCCATTTTGCTAGGTTATTGTTCTTTTCTCATAAATGATGCTAACTGCTTTTTTATATCTTGGAATTAGTTTTTTCAGTTTATTTTTTGTTTGGTGACATTATTATTATTATTATTATTATTTTTTTTTTTTTTGCGGTACGCGGGCCTCTCACTGTTGTGGCCTCTCCCGTTGCGGAGCACAGGCTCCGGACGCACAGGCGCAGCGGCCATGGCTCACGGGCCCAGCCGCTCCGCGGCATGTGGGATCCTCCCGGACCGGGGCACGAACCCGTGTCCCCTGCATCGGCAGGTGGACTCTCAACCACTGCGCCACTGGGGAAGCCCTGTTTGGGGACATTTTGAACGTCTTCTAGTTATCATTGATTTGTTTAATTTTTTTTAGTATTCCATAAAACATTGCCTACTATATATTACAAATATAAAATTAAGTAAAGCCAAAAAAAATTAAATAAAGGTTAGACTTTTTTCCTAGTACTTATACAGCTTTTCTGTGTATACTGGTATATTTGATATTTATTTTGGTTTAAGGGCTGATTATTGATAAATCTTCTTTCTTCCCTTCCTTCCTTCTCCTTTCCTTCCTTCCTTCTTTTCTTCCAAATGACCATTAACTTGTCAAAGCATCATTTGTCTCTAACAAGATAAGCCACCTTCACATATCATAAATTTGCATATGCATTTTGATCTATATCTAGACTAAACTGTTCTATTTGTTTATATTCCAAATAGCTCATTTTACTGTAGTTTAATAATGCATTTTTTAGAAAAGCAGGCCCTACTCTTTACTGTAACTATTTTCTTTAAGCATATTTTCTAGTATTTTTTCATGTTTAGTGTTGTTTTCTTTTAAAATTTAGAATCAGGTTATGGAATTCCAAAAAACAAAACAAATTTAAAACTATGTTTTTTTTTTTATTACAGGTGCATTAAATTGATATTTGAATTTCAACCAAATTCACACCTTCACATTATTGAACATTTCTAAGACAAGGTATTTTATTTTTCATATTTTTACGCTTGATATAAACTTTTAACAATTTACTCATAGAGAATCTATCTGCATATTTATTGTTAAGTATATTTTTGAGCTTTGTTTTCATTGTAACATGTATATAAGTAACTTACTGAGTTTTGTAGATTAATTTTTAACCAACTGGCATAATAAATTCCCATTATTTCTATCATCTGACTATAACAAGAAATAATAAATCAATTACTATTTTATTAAAAGCTTTTATCGAAATAGGATTATTTAATAATATACACATGCATCTTATAGATGTATTTTTTTAAAATATATGTCCACATGTGTATAATTAATACTATTGCTGTTAAAGTTTTTAAAGTAATTGCTGTTGAATTGTATTGAATATATTTGAATGAAACTTTAAAAGAGAATAGATTTATTATATATAATATTATGTAAATAATATAAATACGTACGTATATAAATACACATATATTCATATATCACTTTAGTATCTTTTCAAAAAGTGTTTTAAATAATTGCAACTGGCCTTTATCGAAGGCTATTTCTGTTTCTCTGGAATTTGTCATAGGGCTTAAATTCTTTGGCCTATCAATATATTTAATCATGATTATGAATACAAAACTCCTTTGAATGCTGTTTATTGGTATATTGATCTTGCATAGTACAACTGAAATCTATTTGCTGTGATTTTAAGTAATAATTCTGCATTTATAGTCAAAGTGGATTGGTGTGTAGCTGTCATTATTTTGTATGCCTTTATTGAATTAGGAAATCAGTGTTCTGCTGATTTCATATCTGAGTACCTTCTTATTTTTATTAAATTCTGGAATTATAGACATAGATTTGGTGTAGTCTGTCTTCTGATTAACTGATAATATTCTTCTGTGATTCCTTCTGTAATTAATGCTTTTTCTGAGATGGGTAAATTTTTAGATGAATTAATCATCAACATTTTACATATGAATTATTTGGTTACATTTTCTTTTATATTTCTTTTAGTGTCGTTTTTTGTTAATTGATATTTTCCTAAAAATAAGCCATATCATGCAAGTTTTCAAACATATTTTTATAAGTGCCATATTATACTTTTATCATTCTTTGATGATCTCTGTACCAGTCATTTATTCAATTTCATATCTAATTTTGTAAAATTTATCTTCAGTTAGTTTTCCATGAATCTATTATTTCCCTTTCCTGTGACTTAATCTTTGATATATTTTTCAGATGTCATGCTATTAAAAAAATTGATATTGTGTAATCATTATAATTTCCTTTTCTATAATTTCTTTTTTATTTGATCATTGTATTACAAAACTTTTAGTTGAGTGTTAATTATTATCTTTACTCTTTCTTGTTTTGAAATATTTATGACAATTTTTCCTTGTCCTTTTTTGAAAAGTCACCTTCGTTGGTTATGATGTGTAACAATTTGACTGTAATTTATTTCTAGATATTTTACAATTGATATTTTTCCGCCACTTTGGCATGAATTGTTGAAAGATCTTTGTGTGTATTGATGTCACAGAAATAACACAGTAGAGAGCTCCAAAAGTTGATCCCTCCACTGGAGCATTAGGCTGGCAAAAACTTACAGAATCAACTTTTTCAGAAGTCTGGAACCAAATAAAAAACTTAGATAACCAGGAGGGTGCTTAATGAAGAATGAGGCTACTACATTTTGATGAATTAGCCTACCTGCCATTTCCCACTCCCCAGGTTAGCACCAGCCATTGCCAGTGTTCCTGGGGAAGCTTGCTGGTTTTGGTGGTGAGAAGGTTTAGGGAGGAAAACAATATAGATCTAGTTCTAAAAAGAAAATGTTTTTATGCATTTTGATCAGTATAGAAGCTGACCTTTGTTTCAGTACCCTCTTGGGTTGCAGAAGCTTTCCCAGCAGGAGATTAGAAAGCATGTAAAGACGTGTTCCACCCGATGCTTTGTGGAGCAAGAGAGACAGGCAGAACAAGTAGTAGTCAAACTCAAAAGCATGGAAAGGAAGAGGCTGAGGAGGAAATTCTTGGAGGAATAAAGGCTTAGAAGGGCTCCAAGGTATACCAGGGAATATGGAGTGCCACACACATGCCCAGGGCTGGATACATACTCAGAAAATATCCAAGGATCTTAGGTTTACACCAATGGCTGATCTTTGTGCTCCATGAAAACTAAAGCAGAGTTGTAGATGACTGGGCTTAGCATTGAAGAAGTGCCCTGCACAAAGCCATTCTGAAAAGACCAGAACAATATATTTTCTTGGTGGCCATAGGCATTTAAGGAAATCTCCGTCAAACCACTAGCTGACCAGTGAAATAATGGGATACAGACTTCAGTGACCACACATGAAAAGACATACAGTCTTCGAAAAGATAATTTGGAAAAGTCACTAAATATGTGGACACCTGAAATTCTGAACAATCCATAAGAACAAACTCTCCCTCTCTGGGGAGGGGGAGAATCTGATTTCCAATATTAGCACATTATAATATACAAAATATCCAGTTTTCAACAAAAAATTAAAGGCATGCAAGGAAACAGGAAAGTAAGATCTATTCACAGGACAAAAAGAAATGGACAGAAACTATCCCTGAGCAAATCTAGATATTGGATTTGACAGTGATTTAAAGTAGCTGACTTAAATATGCTCAACAGAGCAAGTGCTGATCCTAAAAAGTTACACAAAGTTAAATGAATCTTAATTAAGAAACCAGAAGAAAAGAACAAGATCTTAGACTCTATATATGAGTATAGATCCAATATAGAGTCACGTATTATAGGGAAGAGTTATAATTATCTTACATTTTAAGAAACTTCTTTGCCCTAAAAGATAATAAGTAAGCATTTCTTAACATTCCAAGCAATAGAGCAAGTTTCCCTACTCACAGTCTTTTACCAGACTGATCAGCGTAGATCACAGAGAAAGTCAGAGAACATGCCCTTTCAAGAAGCAATGAGGCTACACCTTTAAGTTCACTGTTCTAACTCCTATGGAAAATGCAGTTTTAGTAAGTTAGGCTTTCCATCACGTTCCTTTTAAAATCCACTGAAAATAACTACAAATGTATGCCAAGATAAAGATGTGTGGCCATTGTCACGACTTTCTCATGAACATCAGTCTTGTACACGCTGCAGTCATTCCTCTGGCAAATATAAACGAAAACAGGTTGATATTTGGTGCTTCTCACTGAAAGTTAGGTGTTTAAACTTGCTGAGGCTAAACGTATGTATTATCATAAAAATAAATCACATTTTAGTAGGGTTAATTATTTATTTCATAGCTCTTCATCCATTGCTTAAAATAGGGTATCACCTTAGCTGTTATAAAACTAAAATATAAAAATAACAACAACATAGATTGTGGTTTTTGTGGCATTATTTGAACTTAAAGAAGTTGTCACGTCCTGACTAACTAGATATTTAAGTAGTTCCCTAAGTATGTGGATCATAAGGTACGTGCTGTAATCAAATCACCGTTGTTGGGAATGACATGCTGAATCAGTGGGACATTAATAATTAAAGTACTGTTTCTATTTCTTATAAATCACTATACAGAAAATTGCGTCACACTTTCCATAGGCACACGTGAAAAAGGATTATAGTTAGTAAGAACCTGTGCTAAATGTAATTTTGCTGAAATAGAATCTACACCCGTTAAAGCTAGGAAGCATATCAAATCATTTTGGACACACATACTGCTTTACTTACGTTATTTTGAAATGTTTTAAGGATAGAACAAACAAAAAACTACCATTCCATCATCTCCTGGTTGTCATAATTACCTTAAAAAAACCAAGATTCATTTTTAGTCCTCCTGATTTTTAGGAGAAAATGGAGTTGTGTCACTTGATGAAAATCTGTGTGAAAATGTTCTGTGAAACTTAGTGTTATTCTTGATTTGCAGGCACCTAAAACGTTAGAATTATCTAACAGTGTGATGTTTCTCATACTCTGAAGTGCCAGGAAAAATTGTTTTATTACAAAATAAAAGATAGATCAACTTTAAAAACTCATCTTTGTATTGCTGGATTGGTTGTTCAATCACTTAACTTGGAGAGAAGACCTAAGAACCTCTGAGTTTGAGGTCATCAGAGTCAAGAATCTAGGCCTACTGAAAATTGAATCAAAGCTAAACACTATGAAAGGAGCAAGGTGAATGTTGTCCTGAGGTATTGATTCAAACAGAAAATGCTATTTGAAGTTTATTTTTATGAGGTGAGCGGATGGGAAAGCCATTGAGGGAACACTGCTGAGAAAAGGTACAAAGAAACACTGACCTTTCTCAGACCACCCTTCATGTACCTAGTTTCCCAGGCTCTCCTGGTAGAAAGTCAGGATATGTTCTGGATTGTTTTTGAGGGTAGAGTTATGTTTCCACAAATGCTTTTCTGTTCTTCCCATTCTCTTCGTAAGCAATTTTAGTCCCACTGTGATGGATTGCAGGTCTTTCCTACTGTGTTTGCAATTTGCCATATCACGATGACAGGCAACCTCGATGAAGCTGAGGTAGATCTGCAGAGATGGTGGCCATAGGAGTCAGAATGTTGTGTGCTTGGCTATCTTCTTGTTTATTAAAGCCATGATTGGTAAGATGCCTAAGTCTCAGATGGATTCAGAGGTTAGCAAGAATGAGGGCTTGGGACTTTTTAGTCAGTTTCAAGGCAAATAAACAGTGTCAAGATATCAACTGGACAAGGCTGCAGTGATGGAATGCATACAGCTCCTGTAGCCAGCACAGAGACGGTCCGGCAGCCTGCGAAGGGTGAGAAGTCATTTAGGTTACAGTAACTCAGAGTCATGGCCTTGCTACCTGCTATGTAATTCAGCAGATGAGCAGTAATGCTTGATGCCACGTACTGCTTACTGCCTCGTTTGATTAACTGCAGGCCTGGCTGTGGGTAGAAATGAGTATGGTGGAAATGTAGAGGAAGGTAAACCAGAAGGTAGCTTCACTTCATATTTATCTCTTGTTGTCCATTATCTGTTTCTATGTACGTTATTCTACTCCTTGATAAAAGCAACATATAACCCATTCTTTTAGAGTTTATGCTGAAGGTCCTCTAAATATTGATCAACCGCACCATGTTTGTAAATGATGGGATAGGGAAATAAGAACAACAGCAGAAATGAATGCTCTTTAGGTGGATAGATGGAGTAAAATAATTTCCTCATGATTAACACTTGAAGGTATTTGGAGCAACTTTAGAAATAATGATAATTATTTAAGCAACTTAGGAATTAATGATAAATAGTATTGGATTATAAGTCAAAGAACAAAATAAACATTCATGATTCCATAAGTGTATAATAAATAATCAAGTAATATAAATAGGGATAATGCACAGCTCTTTCTCAGAAAAGAAATAATGATAAATGTATAAAAATAAAGGAAGAATAAAGTCACCATTAAAACTCCACAACAATAGTTCCCACAGGAAAGATCTGAAAATGTTTAGTAGGTCAGTGAACAAAAACTAAAGAAAAAATGGAATACATGCATCTTCTCAAAGTATCTCCTCTCCACTAAATATGTATTAAGTATAAAAAGAATAGTTAGTAACTATTCAATAGAGAAAACTGACACTATCTTAACCAAGTTCTCTAAGTTAGCATTGCCAGAAAGAAGATTTAGCATCATTTAGGCACTGAGAAAAATGCATCAATTTTGTGGTTTTCTTTCCAATAATGCATAACTTTAATAGTGATAAAAAATACCATCAAGCTCAAATTGAGAGTCGTTCTAAAAAAATGACAGCAAAAGTTTTAAGGTCATGAGAATCAAGGAAATGCTGAGGAACCATTACATATTCCAGGAGGCTAAGGAGACATGGCAAGAAAATGCAACCTGAATTTGGCCAAAATTGTCAGTGGCTCCACCTCAGCCGTGGAAGACATTCAGGTCAGTGTCAAGCCACTGTCCGGGGTAGTTCAGGGTGATAGAGTTACCTTAGGCTTCCTCCTTATGGCACATGGTCTGTAAATCTCTAACATATCCTGCGGTACCTAGATAAGTATCTCAAATCAGTGTCAAGGTCAATCCTAAACCTTAGGGAGAAATCGACCTGACTCTCTAAGTTAGATCCTGAAGGTTTAAAAGATTTTTTCACAGTTTAACATTTGTGTTCAGGTCCTGGGAAGCCTGGTTGAGGTCAATACTTCAAGTTGACTTCTTGTTGCTTCTTGAAGTCCTATTGATAGGTTCCTAACTAAATACTGTATAGAGAAAAATAAATAAATTTGTTTCTAGATTCTCTTGGTCAGATTAATTAGACTGGTCAATGGGGTGGCATATTTCTGTGAAAATTCACCAAAGCCCAAGATAGCGTAGGCAGAAGAAGTGGATAGTGTTGAATGCAAATCCCGACACTGGCCACTGCTATTGGTCTGAGTGTAATACAGTCCTTTTATAGGTCACTCTGACCAAGGAATGACATCTGTTCTTTGATTATCCTTATAATTATGGCAGGGTAACTTGTTTTTACCTGTATGCTAAAAGCTCAGATCCTTCCCAATTGTTGACACCCACTATAAACTACTGTTTCTTATGAAGCAAAAGAGAAAGGCATGTTTACTATAAATGGATATATTAGTAGTCAAGAGCAAATGTTAATAGATAATGCATAACGTTGGGTGAACACTAGATTTTAGAAGAGGGAATGTAAAATTTTCTAGGGATAACCTGAAGCCTGTCTGTAGCTATCACATCTCTGCTTAAACAGCTCTCATTTTCGCTAATGATGAGCTTCTAATTATTCAATAAGTTAAACAGTTTCCAGTCCCTAGGTTACTGGATGTCTCTGTTACACTAGACATTTCAATCACTCCATTCTACTCAAAATTTTCCCTTGGTGTCTACAACATCTCATCTTCTCATTCTTCTTATACTTTTCTGATTATTTATTCCTTCTCAATAGGGTTTCTTATCTTATCTTCTAAAAGATTACTATTTCCCCAGGATTTGCCAATGTGAAAGTTTATCTACTCCTTAGTGATTTAATTTATCGGGTATTTGCTTTTCACTCTTACACTGATATCTCTCTCTTTCCAAATGTACCATTCCCTGAGAACTTCCTGCTGGGTAGTTTTTTCAGAAAACTCAATATGTTTAAAACTGAACTCACAATCTCTGCATTTTAACCATATTTTATTATTATTTTTTCTCATTAGCTGGCAGCATCAGCCAATCAGGTGCCTGAAAGTTATCTTTAACTCACATTCTCTTTTATATTCTATATCTTACCAACTACGTAGTCCTGCTAAGCGTTCTTAAGTTGTCCCTGTTTTCTCCATCTTCATTACTATGGCCTTTGTGTAGCGTTCATCTGTTGTTTTCTGCGCTTGTATTGTGGTACTCAAAGTTAACTTCCCTGTTGCTGCCAGAAATTTATCTCCTGGTTGATGCCCATAAGATAAAGTGAAAATTAGTTCTAGATTCAAGTACCTCTGCAAACTGTTTCCTGCCTCCTTTTCAATTTTGTTTTCTGCCACTTCTTGTATTGAAGTCCGTGGTCAAGCAACAGTAAAGTAGGAATTTCTACTCCAGTCCTACAAACATACAAACACTCTCTCAACTCCAAGATCATACTTGTGATGGCCCCTGGAATACTCACATGCCTGGAATAATTCCATCTTTCCTATGTGTCCAGAAAAGACAATTTTTCCTTTGAGAATTAGGACTAGCTTCACTTTTTCAGAAAATTCCTTTGGTCCTAATAATTCACTGGGTCTATTATTTGGTATTACATTACTCATTTTTGGTACTCTCATAGTACGTTGTGAATTCCTTTCACTAAAACTATACAGTGGTTTTTGATCATCTGTTTGTCTTTCTATGCTTCTAAGTTGGGGACTTCTTTAAGGTGAGGTGAAGTCAGGAAACATGTCTTTTTCATCTTTTTTGTTTTGTTTTGTTTGTTTTTGTCAAATACAGTGACTGGTGAAGGCTCATCAATTACATATAAGATCTGCTCTTCTATGACTGAAAATTGACTAAGCCATTTTGGCTGTTCTGAAGCAGTATTTATTAAATGATACCAAAGCCGTCTCTGGAGTGCCCTTTAGCAGAAGCAGTGAGTTAAGTGTTTATAGTTAGCAAACTGGTTCAAGAGCCTGTATGAAGCTACTTCAAACTCATTTCCAACTCATTTATTTTAACAGCTAGAGTATTTCTTTAAGCCAGTCCTGCCTTAATTCTTTCCTCCTAAGCAAATGTGGGTTCTGCATGAAGAATAATACAACATAAATCTTATCTCCTGAGCACCAGTTATCAAGGAACAATTTATGTGTTCTTCGTTGCTTTTTTGACTGAACATTACTTAATAATTTGAAACACACCCACTATTGAACATGTACATTGAAAAATACATACATATTAGTAATAAAATATATTTTGGGGCTTCCCTGGTGGCACAGTGGTTGAGAATCCACCTGCCGATGCAGGGGACGCGGGTTCGTGTCCCGGTCCGGGAAGATCCCACGTGCTGCGGAGCGGCTGGGCCCGTGAGCCATGGCCGCTGAGCCTGCGCATCCGGAGTCTGTGCTCCGCAATGGGAGAGGCCACAACAGTGAGAGGCCCGCGTACCACAAAATAAATAAATAATAAAATATATTTTGCACTTTCAGACATTATTATAACACATATATATATTATTTCCAATAAGTAACTGATATTTATCACTTCTTCAAAGTCAAACTACAGGATTCTACCTTCTAGAAATGACTATTTCACGACACCTTGACACCTTTCATTTTTAGATGCCAAAAAGTATGTTTCTACATGAGAATGTCTGAAAGTGCCATCTAGATTTCAACCACATTTCTAACCCTATTTGGGGGCAGCACAATTATGGTAACAAATTAAAATGTTACTAATGTTTTAAAAACAAACATTAGCCAAGCATTGTTTTTTCAAAAAGCTCAAGTCAATATAAACATCAACATTTGTTGACTCTCAAAATACTTGTACACCTTTGCACTAGCCCTTAAAATGGCTCACATTAAGACCAAATTGGGATGATGAAACAAAAAATAGAAAATATGTTAACAACAAAATTTTTTCTAAAAATCATCATAAATTTTATATTGAGTAGCTTTAAATATCTAATCCAACTAGACTTCTCATTAGTTATGATCTTTAAAATTATTTATTTATAAAGGTAATAATATACATCATTTAAAAATTAATAACTATTATTAGGCTAATAAAAATATCAGATCTTTGTCTAATCATTCCTAAATATAAATTCCTGCTGCTTAGATTATATAATTTTTAATATGTTTAATTGTTTTTTGAGAGTTTTATTCCATATTATATCATTATTTTTTGATATTTCTGTTTTAGAAATTATGTGTTAATTTCTTATTTTGAATGATAATCTCTTGTCTATCATGTCTAGTTCCATACTGAGCTTCTATCCCCAATCCTCCAATTATTATATTATCACCAGTTTCATCAAGAAATATTCTGTTTTTTATTATGATTATATAAATATTATAATCATAGAATGCTGTGATTCAGTTACATTTCTTATATGATATTTGTTTTTAAATTGAAGTTATTGATTGCCTTATTTTTTCATTTGACAACAGAATTAAAATTTTCTACCCTACTCTCATTTATCTGATTATCCTTCACGCTCACTACACATCTATTCCCCAGGGATATCCATTTGCTCTAATCATGTAGTTCCTTTAAAAAAAAAAAAACTTTTATGAAGTATAAACTTTATAGAAATGTGCAAAGACATAAATGTATATCTTAATGAATGTTCACACGTTAAACAATCATATGCGATAATCATCCAGATCAAGAAAAGACACATCTTGAACCCTGGAAGTACCCCCTTGTGCTATTCCCTAGTCACTTTTTCATAGCATAACTTTTATCCTAACTTCTAGCACAACAGATTAGTTTAATGTCTTTTGTACTTTTCATAAACAAAAAGAGTTGAAAAGAGTATATATTATTTTTTTCTGACTCTATTATCTCAAAATTATTTTTGTCAGATTATACTATATGGAATTATAATATATACTATTACTACTACACAGTAATCCAATATGTGTCTATATCCCACTGTATTTACCCACTTGACTTTGGACATTTGGGTAGCTCCCAGGTTTTGTTTTCTGTAGTTTTATTATATGTAGTCCTGCTTAGATGTTTAGTGTTAGTGTTCTATTTCTTTTACATCTTGTTACCAATAAGAATTTATCATTCTGATTCCTATGTTCTAAAAATCCATAATGATGTGATTGGATGTGTGTGTATGTGTGTTTCATTAATTGTATACAGTACACAGAAAGTTATTTCAATTTCAACATTGATAACTTCAGTACTCAAAAACAATCTGGTGTAATTTATTTGATAGTTTACATCCATTTAATTTCCTCTTTTTCTTTATATTATTGATACTGAATCTCTTAAAATAATTTTCTAAATTTCTTATCTCTTTCACTGATAGTTCATTGCTTTTTAATTTTGTCTTATTTCTCAGAAGATTTCCTTAATCTTTTTTTCCATCCCTTTTTTTGAATTTGTCTTTTTTGATCTCATATTTTTATTCCAAAAAGCACTTTATAATTCTAATTATTTGACTTTCTTTTTTCAGTAGACTCTTCTGTGTTTTAATAATGCAGTATCTTCTCTTTTTTTTTGAAAAAAACTATATATACATGTATATATATTTGAAATTTTACAGTATTTTTTCCTAACATATTTCAGATTGATTTTTTTTGGCCTTGATATGTCAGGATAGAGACTTTTCACAAATATTTTTTATTCTTTACTTTCATATTCATATTTAATAATGAGGATCTAACATGATGGAATGGTGGTTTATCCATTGCTGTGTACTGAACATGCCACTGAGGAATGTTAAAGACCTGTAGCTATTTTTTTCTTTTTTGGAGATCCATTTTCCCAAAGAATTGTACTTTTCTTTCTTATGATTGTTTGGCTTTGAGCATTCTGTGTGTGTGTGAATCAGGGGGAGTAGAGGGTTGGAGATCTTGTGGTGTGCATACTTGACCTAAATTTACTGTTGTCAGCATGGTTTCCACCATTACTCCATTCTCCTCCTTCCAAATTTTTTTTTTGAAATACTCTTATTTCCTTCTATTATCTCTCATTTCATTCTTTTTGCCCTTTTGGTTCATGCCTTTTAAAAAATTATATTACTGCAATTTTAGTGAAGTTTCAAAAGGAAATGGAGCTGGAATAGCAAAGTACATTCAATTTATCATATTTAATTTGAAGATCTTATGTCACTCCCAATTTCATTAACATCCCTGAAAGTTAAGAAGAGTGAATGTGTGAAAGTTTAGTTATTTAGTTATTTTATTTCTTTCACTGGTTTTTAAATTCCATCATTTAATAATTATTCCTTGACAGTTTAGCAGCTGTGCTAAAAACTGTGCTACAGCAGTTAACCAGAGACATGACTTCTGCCTTTTTGATGACCCTCAGCCGTCCCCCATGGTGTTCAAATGAGGAGAATATTTTCTGATGGAAGGGATTCTTTGAAGGAGCTAGCATGGTGACAGATGGGTGGGTCAGAAAGAGAGAGTCATGCCCTGAGGCTCAAGGAACAGGCAACAGTAGTCTCCTGGGGTGAATTTTAGACACCCTGCACCTACCATGAAGAAAATCTGGCCCAAGGATATGCATGAGTGCTTGGGTTTTTTGTATGCATGTGTGTGTGCGTGTATGTATGTGTCTGTGTCACTGTTTCTTTTTCTCCACCTACTATATGAAGAGCTTAGTGAAGCTGACTGAGCTCCTTGCTCTTTCTTGGAAACAGTGTCAGATGAGGAGCCCAAGGCGCCTTAGGACCAACCGTGTGGTGTGTACTCATTATTATACCCGTGGTTCTGGGAGACAGGGCCATTAAAAAGGTCAGCTTGGGGGCTTCCCTGGTGGTGCAGTTGTTGGGAGCCCGCCTGCCAGTGCAGGGGACATGGGTTCGTGCCCCGGTCTGGGAAGATCCCACATGCCGCAGAGCGGCTGGGCCCGTGAGCCATGACCGCTGAGCCTGCGCGTCTGGAGCCTGTGCTCCGCAACGGGAGAGGCCACAACAGTGAGAGGCCCACATACTGCAAAAAAATTTTTAAAAATATAAAAAATAAAAAAGGTCATCTGGGGAACTTAGGCCTCAGTGTATCAAGTGAATGTGTGTTGAGAAAAACAAAGAAGAGCATCTTAATATATAGAAAGATGAATAATCAAATCTTGGATACCATGGTGGTTTTTCTAAGGTATTTATTGTTAATTTGGTACCTAAAGGGTGAATCAAAGTAGGCAGTGTAAATCTGCGAGCATTTCAAATATGGGGAAAGTCACATTCAGAGATCCTGAGGTGCAAAATAACTCTGAATATTCCAGGAACTAACAAAGCTTAGCATGTTTCTGAGCTATAGAAAGACAGACATTTTTACCAAGAATGTAATGTTAGAATAGGTAGAGAACGATGATTCGGGGTCTTCTATTTTGCAATTTATTCTAAGAGTAATACATGGGAGGGCTATAATCATATTTACATTTGTAAAAATTCTATTTTAGTTCTCCCTAGGAACGAGAAGTAAAGAGAACTTGAACCAAGTGTTAAGTCTGTGGACAGAAGAAAACCCAATCTGTCCTGTTACAGTGTGTGTTTCTGTAACACAAATTAGCTCATCCAAGCAGTTAAATAGGAGAATTGTGTCCGTATAACATAGAGTTTGTATTTTTTCATATCAAATTTTTTCCTGTATTCATAGAGCCGTAATAGTGGGTATGGAAAAATAGCTTTAAGCAAGAAAAAGAAATTCCTCTGACTACTGCATAAACCGGCACTTTTCAGCTCTAAGAAAGTTAAAATGAGCGCCTGATATTTCTATTTCTGGGAATTTAGAGTAACATAGTTTTTCCTATTCTTTTGACTAAGTATAACTAAAAGCCCCAGCAATTGTATATAAAATGAACTTAAGAAAACTCTGAAAGGTGGAGAGAAATAGGCAAACCAACCAGGGGCTCTGGAACCTGAGGAATGATGTTTTGAGGTCCCTGGTTTTTCAGAGACAAGAATTTTATATTATGATAAAAAAGTCAGTCCACCAGGAATAGTAATCCTACCTGTATATACATCTAACAACAGAACTGCAAAATATATGAAACCAAAACTGATAGACCTGAAAATAGAAATAGACAAATCCAAAATTATGGTTGAAAAATTTAGTACTCAATTCTTAACAGTTGGTAGAACAACAGAACTGAAAACCAGCAAGGATATAGAAGAATTCAACAACTCCATCAACCAATAAAATCTAATCAGCATTGATGTAACATCCCACTGAACAATGGTGGCAGGATATATCTTCTCTTCAAGTGCCCATTGAGTATGTACTAAGATAGACCGTATCCAGGGCCATAAAATAAGTCTCAACAGTGTAGGAGAACTGAAATCATACAGAGTGCATTCTCAAAAACACAATGGAATCAAGCTAAAAATCAATAAGAGGAAGATAGGAAAATTTCCAAATACTTAAAACTAACCATTTCTGAATAACCCGTGAGTCAAAGAAGTCTCAAGGGAAGTAAAAGAATACATGAATGAAAATGAAAATTTCAAAACTTATCATATAGCTGCAGAATATAAGACTGTGGTTTATAGGCAGAGGGATAAACATATAGATCAAAGTAGAAGAGTAGAGAACACAGAC
The DNA here is from genome assembly GCF_026419965.1 of Kogia breviceps. Taxonomy (NCBI): domain Eukaryota; kingdom Metazoa; phylum Chordata; class Mammalia; order Artiodactyla; family Physeteridae; genus Kogia; species Kogia breviceps. Next base: position 7,420,446 of record NC_081310.1, on the reverse strand, counting down.
ATAAAACCATATAAATATGCCCAGTTGATTTTTTTTGATAAAGTTTTAGAAGTAATTCACTGAGAAAATATGGCATTTTCAAGAAATAGTGCTGGATCATTTGGATATTCATAGGCAAAAAAGTGATCTGTGCCCTAACTTTCACACTTTATACAAAAATTAACTCAAAGTAGATTATAGACATAAATGTAAAATGTGAAATTCTGAAACTTTTAGGGAAAACAAAAACAGAAGAAAATCTTTAGGACTTAAGGCTAGGCAAAGTCTTCTTAGACTTGACACCAAAAGCATGATATATAAAAGCAAAAAATAATAAATTAGATTCCACAAAATTAAAAACTTTTCCTTTGTGAGAGAGGTAAGGAAACAAGGAGATGTTAAGGAAATAAATTACAAGGTGAGAAAAATGTTTCCAAACCACATATTCAACAATGGACGAATATCTAGAATTTATAAAGCACTCTCAAAATTCAATAATAAAAAGCAAATAATCCAATTTGAGTATGAGCAAAAGGCATAAAGTGAAGACGTACAAGTATCAAATAAGCACATGAAAAGATGTTCAATTTAATTAGCCAGTAGGGAAATTCAAATTAAAACCTACATACCTATCAGAATGGCTAAAATAAAATATAGTGACAACATCAAATGCTGGCGAGAATGCAGTACAACTGAGCCACATATACATTGGCATAATTTAAAATAGTATAGCAACTCTGCAATATACATTGTTTCTTTCCAAAAAAAATGCAATTACTATATGATCCAGATATTAAAGTCCTGAGCCTTTTTCCCAAAGAAATAAAAACTTATGTTCACACAAAACCCTATACAAGAATGTCTATAGTAACTTTACTTGCAGTAGGCATAAGTGGAAAGTACCCAAATGTCCTTCAAGGTATGAAGGTTCTGTAATACATCCAGTCCATGGAAATATACTTAACACTAAATGGGAAAAAAATTGATACATGCAACAACTTACACAAACATATTCCCAGAAAATCATCCTGTATAAAAAAAGCCAATCCCAAAAGGTTAAATATTCTATGATTCCATTTACATAACATTTTTGAAATCTTATTATACTATATTAACATACATAAATAGCATGAAATGTTATTATACTATAATTATGTTTTATGTATAAATATAGAAATAGAAAACAGATTACCAATTGCCAGAGTTTAAAGGGGTGTGGGCAGGAGGGAAATGAATGAAATCAGGGATCTTTGTGGTGATAGAAATGCGCTGTGTCTCGAATGTACTAATGCCAATATTGTGATTCTGATGTTGAACTATTATTTTGCAAAGTATTATCATTTGGGGAAACTGGGCAACAAGTACACAGAATCTCTCTATATTATTTCTTACAACTGCATATTTATGATTATCTTAAAGTAAGAAGTTTATTTTTATTTTTTTAAATGAGTGGCTGAACCTAATCTCCAGCTTAAATGATACACAGTTCCTGAAAAAGGTTGCACTTCTTTCTGTACCCACCTTAGAGATCGTTGACTAGCTACAAGCTAGTATTTCTACTGTGAATGTATATATGCATGTGCACAAGCACACACAAATACCCTTACACACACACACACACACACACACACAAACACACACACAATATTTTTAATATACGAGACAGCCCCCAGTTATTTTAAGCTGTGCCAGCCTGAATTATTCAAGTTATTTCTGAAGTACTGTTAATACTCTGGTAAACCAAATGCACAGGTTTTGAGTTAATACTGTTAATACTCTGGTAAACCAAATTGCATAGGTTTTGAATGGTCTATCATTAATCCTGTTTTCCCCATAATCTGTTTTTTTATCAGTGCATGATTTTGCAAAAGGTAGAGCTTGTCAAGAATGCCTATGTTGAACTGTATGGAAGTATTTGTAGATATCTTTTAAGATCTTTCAATGATAAAATCAACTAAATGTTCATTGATAAGAGAAAGTTGTAGAAGAGTTTATGATGTTTTTTTAAACATCTTTATTGGAGTATAATTGCTTTACAATGGTGTGTTAGTTTCTGCTTTACAACAAAGTGAATCAGTTACACATATACATACATCTTCCCCCTTGTGTCTCCCTCCCTCCCACCCTCCCTATCCCGCCCCTCTAGATGGTCACAAACCACTGAGCTGATCTCCCTGTGCTATACAGCTGCTTCCCACTAGCTATGTATTTTACGTTTGGTAGTGTATATTTGTCCATTCCATCTCTCACTTCGTCACAATTTACCCTTCCGCCTCCCCATATCCTCAAGTCCATGCTCTAGTAGGTCTGTGTTTTATTCCCGTCCTACCTCTAGTCTCTTCATGACATTTTTTTTCTTAGATTCCATATATATGTGTTAGCATAGGGCATTTGTTTTTCTCCTTCTGACTTACTTCACTCTGTATGACAGACTCCAGGTCCATCCACCTCACTACAAATAACTCAGTTTCATTTCTTTTTATGGCTGAGTAATATTCCATTGTATATATGTGCCACATCTTTATCCATTCATCTGCATGATGTCTTTATAGTTCTTCCTTGAGTGCCTGGATCAAGGGTGGGTCTAATTGCTCAGACAGGCATTACTGGATAAAGCGTGAATTTGAGTGATAAATGTAAAAAGAAACTTAAGATTTTTATATATTATGTTAAACTTTGTCCTTAAGCCAAGATAGAATTTTTTGAGATAAAGATACGTGTTTGGAGATTATTGGCAAACATGATGATGATACTGTGAGAATATATGAGAGTAAACTTATAATATAATATGTAATATTATATAACTTTATATAATAAGAGTAGGAAGAGTAGAACAATAATAGAAAGGAGTTGTCAGGTACAGAGCCCCAGTTAAATCCAGCATTCATTTGAGTGGTCAAAAAATATACAAGCCAGGAAGATAAATTATTATGAAAATCATATTTTTAAGTATTTTGAAGATACGGTTCACTTTGTCAAATACTGCTCAGACTCAGTACTATTGAGGACTCAAAAGTTTCTGTTGGATTTAGAATAAAAGAAGCCATTGACAATCCAAGCAGACTCCCTCAAGCTGCGGAGGCAGGATGATCAGAATGTGTTGAGTGGTGAGTGGGAGACGAAGAAACACACCCATGAGTTACAATCCTTTTTAAGAAATTTAGTATCGGAACTCTTTTTTACTGGATAGATCTGGAAATAAAGTCACTTTGCCATGTATCAGTTATGTGAATTTAGGCAATGTTAAGAAACCAAAGAAAACAGAAATCAAGCAACAATCTGTAGTATTCATTCTTCTATAAACACAAACACAGGACTGAGGCTAGAAATGTTCCTTGGGAGAGAGTATTTTCAAATACCTTGAGAAGTTAGGTAGAACTATTGAAACCTCAAGAGAAGGGTGATTGGCAGACACCCAAATAACTAAAAGATGAGCAGCAATTTTGAAAAAGGTTGGAACATGTAGGGGTTAAAGATACACTCAAAACTGCTTTGTGGTTCTTTGGTCATTGGACAAAGGATATTTTAAAAGTAATGTTATCTTTATTCTAATTGAAATTATGCCTGTAATTTCTTGGTACCAGTGAAACCTTTCTCTTTCCCTTTGTTTCTCTAATTTGTAATGAAGTCTATAATATTCAATTCTGTTTACTTTGTGTATATGGATGTTGGATTGTATCTGTGAATTAAATGGAGGCTGCATTTCACATCTTTCACATCTGAGTTAATGTGTTGCATATGAAAGTACGAGTTGGGGACTTCCATGACGGTCCAGTGGTTAAGACTTCACCTTCCAATGCAGGGCGTGTGGGTTCGATCCCTGGTTGGGGAGCTGAGATCCCACATGCCTCATGGCCAAAAAATCAAAACATGAAACAAAGACAATATTGTAGCAAATTCAATAAAGACTTTAAAAATGGTCCACATCAAAAAGAAATCTTAAAACTAAGAGTACATGTGGAAATTTGCAGAACCCTTAGAGATAAATCCACAAGTTATGGATTTTAGTGTTTACTCCAATTATATATTCATTATAAGAGGAGAGCGTATCCATATGTCATGTCATCTGGATGATAATTTAACATGTACGTGCATCAGTTCCTTGTAAGTATAATGGTAGGATGGTTCTGAGTAACAAATAATATAAAACATGCAAAATATAAGGTGACTCAGAGTTGGGGGAAACACTATTTTATTATTAAGTGTTAACCTAACCTGGTATAAGAAAAGGAAAATGTCTCAAAGGAGCATCTCTTCAGCCAGAGCCTCCTCCTTGTAATATCCCCAAATCTCTGACTAAAGTGTCTGCACACTGTCGCTAGTTATCACAATTGGAAAACCTTCATACAAGCCTATGACAGTCTGATGTATATTTTATATTACTATATCTTTTAAGAAGTTAAAGGCAACCACAATGCTTTTCTGAATATTACCTTCTATAGGCTAAACATCTCCAGTGCCTTCAATCATATGATGGACTTTGCATTTCCTCATCATTACGGTTTATAATCTTTTGGATCCCAAATTTTATGTTCTCTGTATTTTTTTGTACGTGAGCCACATGAGGCATAAGGCACAGGCTGTCAGTTACATTGGGCAATTCATTTGTGTCTCTCTATCATTAAACCCACCCTTGCCAAGCCTCTCTGTTTTAAATTCCTTGAATACACTGAGATTTTTCCAATTCCATAGCCTTTGGATATTCTGTACTATAGGTTTGAGATGCACTTTGTTTCATTTGTCATGAGCTTTTTCTCATTCTGTAAAACTTACCTTCAGTGGCACTGACTCAGAGAGGCATTCCCTGATAGCTAAAACCTGCCAGCCAATGCTATTCTTTTTGCAATTGTTTCTTTGTCTCTTTCTTAATAATTTTGATAACATTAAATTATTTTGTACTGTCAACTTTTCTTGCTTTTTTTGGTCTTCTTCATGGAAATGCAATTCTTTCATAAGTGTAGGGGCCATAATTGCATTCAAAATTGTTTTTTGTCTAGTATTTCAGTCAGTAGCTAGCACACAGTAGGTGCTCAGTTAATATTTGTTGAAAGAATATTTTTTAACATCTATATTGGAGTATAATTGCTTTAAAATGTTGTGTTAGTTTCTGCTGTATTAACAAAGTGAATCACCTATATGTATACATATATCCTCATATCCCCTCCCTCTTGCATCTCCCTCCCACCCTCCCTATCCCACCCCTCCAGGTGGTCACAAAGCAACAAGCTGATCTCCCTGTGCTATGCGGCTGCTTCCCACTAGCTATCTATTTTACATTTGGTAGTGTATATATGTCCATGCCACTCTCTCACTTTGTCACAGCTTACCCTTCCCCCTCCCCATATTCTCAAGTCCGTGCTCTAGTAGGTCTGTGTTTTATTCCCATCCTACCCCTAGTCTCTTCATGTCTTTTTTTTTTCTTAGATTCCATATATATGTGTTAGCATACGGTATTTGTTTTTCTCCTTATAACTTACTTCACTCTGTATGACAGACTCCAGGTCTAGCCACCTCATTACAAATAATTCAGTTTCATTTCTTTATATGGCTGAGTAATATTCCATTGTATATAAGAATAAATGAATGGAATCATATGAGTGAGGTATTAAATATGTTAATGTTTTAACTAAATATGTTACAAAATTTTTCTTAATTTTTTATCAGTGGATATATATGATGTGATATATAAGAATAATATTATCATCTCTTTATAAGATCTAAATATGGGCAGGAATAATCTCTGTTATTCTGTTGTCTTATATTCATTTATTCATCTGTTACCTCTGAATCACTCAACAAATGAATATATATATATATATATACACACACATATATAAAACAGTGTTTAAATCTGGAATTAAATTGCCCACCTGGATCAGTATCCAAGCTACTGATTCCATGAACTACATATAGTTTCAAAAGAAAATAGACAACAGTATTAGAAATAGGTTTTTGTTTCCTTATTCTTTACCCTTATTAGTAGAACTAAGATAGATTCTACTTGCTCTGTGGCCATGCCTATATTAAAAGTAATGATTTTCATCTTTGCCTTGTAAACCTTATTAAATGCAGTTAATCTATGCAGATTAATGATTGAATGTTTATATATCACCTGAAGATTTTTGGAAGTCAGTGTTTGAGTTCAGATCTTTGAATTTAGGATGGAGACATCAGTTACATTAGGGTTCCGACTTCAAGAATGCCAGATCTGCCTTTTAGCTCCTAATAGATGGCAAATGTATAGAGTGTAAGTGTATTTATATAAGGGAGTTTGTAAGTTTTATCTTTACATATTTCTTGTATTAGAAGGGATGCAGGATTCAATAATTTGAGGTAATGCCTGGTTTGTGATGCAATATGCAAATATCAAAATGAAAATAAATAAAACTCCAGTCTGAGATCATATGTATGATGTATGTGGGAAAGGTTAATGATCGGGTGTGTGTATGTGCTGATCAGGGAAAACCTGCTAGAGGAAAAATAGTGAGTCACTATTTGAGTAATGTGAAAGCTTAAAATTGGAACCAGACACTGATAAACAAGCCAAAGAAATTAAAGTAACGCACAGAGGAAATGCAAAAACTAACCTAGTTGCCTCTGTGTTAGTTTGCTGCAACTCTCTCCCCATCTCTGGTAAGGTCTGTTTAAAGTTCTACAGTTTCTTCCCCATTTTTATCACAAAGCAGTCAAACTCAAGAGTCCAGATTCTTACACTCTATTCTTTGTGAGTTCCGTATTTACCTTCCCTGCTACTAGTCATTGCTGGTCATTGAGTTCATTCTCCTCAATATCAGCATCTCTTCTCTCTTCATATCTCTAAATGCTACAGTCCCTATTTAATAAAGATGATTTCCTTTCTATGACTGACACATTTTAATTCAGTAATAATAGTGGAATTTTTAAAGCCTTGAAACAGAATAATAACATGAATATATTCACAACTACCAGTGGCAACAAGAAAGGACTTTTTACATTATCATCCTCAGGAAATTAAAAACTTGGGACTTCATAAGTCACGATACTTTGCATGTTCTTATAAGGAAATGCATATGATTTATTCAGAGGAAGATATCATATTGTACACAAAATAAGGCAGCAATTAAGAGCAATTTACTAATTGAAAATGCCCTATTTTCTCTTGCCAAATTATATCTGGAATTCTTCTGGTAGTGACATGCACTCTAATGTTCTCTGGAGCTACTCATGCAGAACTATGGAATCAGAAGATGAAGATAATAAAATTGTAGGTATAGAGAAATATTGTCACAGTAAATGAGATGATTCAGAGTGTCTCAGACACTTAATCCAAGTAACTGAGTCTTACAGCTCATTTTCTATTTGCTTTATATTCTGCTATTTTAATAAGACTAAAGTAATATTGGTGCAAGAAATCAGTATTACCAGGTTTCATTCCTGATTATTTTACTTTCTAACAGTGTAAACATGGGCAAACCTCCAAATGTCTCTCTAATACTGGTATTGGAACAATGAAAGACCAGTATGAGATAAATTGAGAGGATGAACAAAAAGTTATTTGGAAAAAATATACACATCAGTATTATAGTTACTGTGATATCATGAGGGCACAATTTGGCCATACCTCGCAATCAGCTATGCCACACAGGTAGGGAGATCTTAATTCTCATCTCAGTTCAATCAGCAATTTGTTGTAAAACTTTGGCTATTCACTTCCTGGATTTCTGCCTAGATTTTCAGCTATACATGAAAATAATTTCTGGCCTTACAGAAATGCTGTGAGGGTCAATTTCTGATTTTTAAATCAATATAAGGAAGAAATGATATTAAGTTTGCAAGATGGCAAGTCATCAAAATATATTTTATCTCAATACTGAACTGTGTTTTACTAAGTTTGTATTTGGGACTTCTGACTTTCTGGTTTTCATGGTACAGTGTTAGTGATACCTGATTCCTCTGTACTATCAATCCCATTAATGCGCAGAAAAATATGCACATATTTATTCCTGCATTTCTGTTCTCTCGGGGTTTCCATTCCGTCTCCTAGAAGAATTCTCTTTAGTGTTACTCTAGTATAGGTTCTTATGGTGAAAATCAAAACAAAGTGTTTTTTTCCCCTGAAAACATTTGTTTATTCTCAATATTTAATGACACTTTTGTTTAATTTTGAATTTTAGAAAATAGTATTTTTTCTGTATTTCCCTTTTATATTTAATTCATTTATATTTATATTTATATTTATATATTTTGCGGTATGCGGGCTTCTCACTGTTGTGGCCTCTCCTGTTGCGGAGCACAGGCTCCAGACGCACAGGCTCAGCGGCCATGGCTCACGGGCCCAGCCGCTCCGTGGCACGTGGGATCTTCCCGGACCGGGGTACGAACCCGTGATGTTCCCTGCATTGGCAGGCGGACTCTCAACTACTGCGCCACCAGGGAAGCCCTATAAATATTTTTGATTGCTTTCTGATTTTTATCATTTCTGTTGAAAAGTCAGCCATCAGTCTTACTTTTGCTCCTTTGAAGACAATACACCTTTTTCCCTCTGTCTGCTTTTATGAGTGTATAGGGTTTTTAAAAATTATTTAATTAAAATGTGCCATGGTAGAATGTTTTATTGTTGTTGGTTTTGTTTGTTATTGCATTTATGCTGCTTGAGATTCTTTGAGCTTCTGAAATATCTAATATGCTATTGAAACTACCTATTGAGTTTTTTAGTTTTAGGATGTCAATTTTATCCTTTTTTCTATATTCTAAACTCTTGAAATTTTCCTTACTTCCATGCATTTTTGTCATACTTTTTTGTTTCCCTGAACTTACTAACATTACTATTTTTAAGTTCGTGCATTATTCACATCTTTTATATATACTGTTTGTATTTTGGCTGTATAGTCTAAATGGGAGAAAATAGAGTCATGAGATCATAAGAGAGAAATTTAGTCCTGATGATAAAATTTTATACTTCAAATAAAGGTTGCCTGAAGCATTGTCATTATGTCTGGGCTCATCAGTTAAATCAGCAAAAATATTTACTATATATTTCCTACATACAAATTCATTTTGGTTTTGATGTTCTGTCAGCAGTGACAGTTGAGTAGCAGAATTTAAGGAAAGTTTTTATTTCTAGTCAGAATTTCATCCTTCACGAACGTTCAGCTAGCCTTTGATCACAGTAACGACACTCAAGGCAGTTACTAAAACAACTCAATTATCTTCATAGGCAACCGATATCTGAACGCTTTCTTGCTGCTGTGGCCTCTCCCGTTGCGGAGCACAGGCTCCGGACACACAGGCTCAGCGGCCACGGCTCACGGGCCCAGCCGCTCCGCGGCACGTGGGATCTTCCCGGACCGGGCACGAACCCGTGTCCCCTGCATCGGCAGGCGGACTCTCAACCACTGCGCCACCAGGGAAGCCCTGAAGGCTTTCTATTTGACATAAGAAGTATTACCATTTAAATTTTCATTGATGAAATTTGTGACTAGTTTATTTGCATAGTGAAGGATAACATGACATCTCATGGATAAAATAAGCAATATTCAAGATATGTGTATTAACTAGTATATTTTAGCATCGCTTCTTACAGTTCCATATACAAAATAAGCCCTGTAGTTTGTACTCTTTAGGGATAGAATCCAAAGCTTGATCCTTAGTCTTGTGTCCAAGTATTGGAGGGATATAGAAAAAATTGGAGGGATATAGTTGTCTGAAAATAAGGTAATGGAATCCTGACTTGGAATAAGATAGCATCTTATTTGAGCAAGCTTATTGGTCAAGATATATTGGATTACCTGGCAGCACAGAGAGCTGGGAACTGCTTGGTGTCTGCTTACTACTGAACGCACGTGTAATAAATGTCTGGGTTTATGTCTTGGAAACAAATTTTGGGGGCCAAATTTTTTGGTGCCTGTCCTTTTTAACCAAAAATAGTTTAAAGGTTGTGCTTACCCTGTTGTTTTAGTTCCATTAACAAGGACAGTTATTCCAACAGTACTTGTTTCACGGGCTGGGATTAAATAAGATGAAGTACTTAATACAGTATGGGTGCATATGAAGTGCTCCAATAAGATGCTAGCTCTGATCATTAGAATTAGAAGATGGATTGCTCATTACGTTATATTATCTTGTGTGGGAATGTAAGTTGGATGGGCAAAAATCAAGAAGGGAATTAGGTGAAGTGAATTCTTGCTAAGTATAATGTTAGAATTAACTTGATTAATGACCTAACTGGATTCATTTCACAGTTTCCTGAGGATAATACCCAGAAGAAATCCCTTCAGTTAAATGTCCATTTACCTAGTGTTCTTCAAAATGCAGTTTAAAAAAGTAATGGAGAATATTGTTCTCAGGTAGGGTAGGACTTTTTTAGATCCTCCAATGATTTCCATCTCTTGTTGACTATATGCGTGTCTCTTAAATCTGATGGGGAAGCGTGAAGAACTAACTCTGGAGGGAAAATGGCATCTTTAGTCTCTTTTTTTCTTATTTGTTTTTTAGTTCTCCTCTTTCTTAGTCCTCCATAGGTAAATGAAATCACTAACTTGAGGGGTTTGATTCCTAGAAAGTTTCAAGGAGACTTTTGTTAGTAAGAGGAGTCTCTGTATATTAAAAGGGCACGTATTTAATGTGATTCTTGTGATTCTTGTTTTCTTTATACTAATGATACTGGAGAAAAAAAAAAATACGTGGACCATGGTATGCTTCCTTTACCAGGAGTTCTGGTTACTTTGCTCTTTTTCTCATGAATGCTGTTACTCACTTGGTTATTGGGTAGAGCTGCCCAGGAGTCTGGAAAGAATAGAGTAAATTTCCAAGTTTGTGTTTGAGTTTAGGAAATAGATCTTTTATCCCCATATTCTCCTACAGAACTTATTAGAGTCCTTAGAATTGAGAAAATAAGTAATTATTCCACAGAAATGCTAACACTAGTAACATTACATTTTACAAATTGTGAAGCTTTTGAATATGCATAAGGATATTTTATTCTCTTAAAAAACCTGTAAATTTGTATATATGATATTAATTTAGTTTTTAAAATAACTATTTAAATGAAATGTTGAAATAAATGCTTGAATCTATGTATTAACAAAACAAGGGATTTAAAATACAAATCAGGGATTTAAAATAAAATACAAAAATTTTTTCTTTGTGGTAGTACAAGTTTTGTTTTTTTAAACAGGCTCATGTGATCTCAAATTCTGTTTGACCATGTCAGTAAGAGGTTTCAACTATGTTTATAAGATAATCGCCCATTTATTGGGTATCTACCCCATTGGAGGTATTCTAACAGTGAGCAATTCTAAAGTTTCACAAATGAAACAAACTTTTTGTTTGTTTTTCTGTAGTAATTTCTTACACATGAAAACCACTAGAACAACCTTCTGTGAGACTTGAAAATTCAGAACAGAAAGGACTCAAGGGTTGAATCTAGAGTCAGAGCTGTGATATTTGACTCTGACACCACCTCCTGCAGCAAAATGCCCAGTAACTTAGCAGGAAGTGCAGTCAGATGGCTCTCTCTCTGGTTTCAACCCTCTCACAAATTCAGCCCAGGCAATTTTTTTTGTTTTTTTCATGCATCTAGGAGAATTAAAGGAGGTAGACAGTGAGTGAATGAGAGAATATTTACATATATATATATGTATATATATGATGTGTATCTATAAATATTTTTTTCAATTCTACATGTCTTATTTTAAATCTGAAAGTCCTGCCTACCCAATAAATGCTGCAAATAAAGTGTTATAAGAGATTTGTATGTCTTCCTAAAACTTATTGCATCAATACTCTTCACTTTAGGTAAGTAACTATACATGTAATTGTCCATAAGTTGACCATCTGTTATTTAGTTTATTGAGGTTTAATTAGTTATGTGACTCTGGGATGCAGGCAGTTATGTTAAAGGTGTTTTAGAGTTTAAAAAATAACTTTGAATAAGCTATTTTTTTGTTATTGTAATCAATTAATGAGATGGTTATTATTACTTTCTTTGTATTATTACTTCCTTTGTACTGGAGAAACATGAGACACAGAGATTGATTAATAAAGCCATTGATTAATGAAATTATTCAGCCTGTAAAACATTGAACTTATATTTCAACTATGTAGGGTTTTGCTCCTGAAAAATCTGCGTTCTTTTTAGCACATCTCATGTTACTTCCTTGTTTTGAAATTTAACACCTCTGATGACTTTAAGAAATTCATTTTGAAATAGTAGATGCTGTGAGTCTTTTGAATGAGGAGTGAATCATTAGAATATTTTTCTTACTAATAGATTTTTGTTATATAACCTATATCCCCAATCTAGCTGAAGAATTAAATCTTTACAAACCATAAATGTGCCATGTGTCTGCCATTTTGCATATTATTCATTTTTATATTTTTAGCAAAATTATTATTTTTATAATTTAAGAATATAATTATAAAGAAATTGGATTTTCTCAAATATAAAAGGTGGAACAGTGACAGAAATTTCCACAGACAGTGCATTATTATTTTGCCATTCAAAATACTTCTGTTGTTCAACTTCACTTCAAAAGGATGAAACAACTTTTGTTTCAAGCCAACAAAATTTGGCTTGAAATTTGGCATTGAAAAATGAAATAAGCCAACAAAAATTACATATACTGTAGATATATAGAACAGTTTTAATAGTCTTCACCTACTTTGTAAAATGGTACCTCAATACTTTTAATTGATTAGACAATTTTTGACATTTTAAATACTATAATTATGCAGAAATACTTATGTCAGAGTTTATTACACATGTCAATTTATCTTTAATTCACCTACCTTGTGAATTTACACTCTGATTTTAATGATTCATCTTTCAATAAAATATAATTTTATCTTATGTAATTTTTTCCAATAAACTAAGAAAGGGTATTTGTTCAGATTTTTGTTTTTATGAAGTCATCTCATCCTTTTAAACCAGTGCTTTGAAATGTTGCCATTAACACTTCCTCTTATAAGTGTTAAAATGGTAATGGGCCCACACAAATAAGTGGGAGGTGCTAATGGACATTTTATTTTTCCTGAATGCAGAGTATCTATCAGAAAAGAGATGCAGCATAGCTTTTTAAAATCTTAGTGGTTTCTCTTCTTATTAACTGAATTTTACATGAAGAACCAAAATGTAACTGCAATAGATTTTGTTTGTTTGTTTGTTTGTTTGTTTTGCATTACGCGGGCCTCTCACTGCTGTGGCCTCTCCCGTTGCGGAACACAGGCTCCAGACACGCAGGCTCAGCGGCCATGGCTCACGGGCCCAGCCGCTCCATGGCATGTGGGATCTTCCCAGAACAGGGCATGAACCCGTGTCCCCTGCATCGGCAGGCAGACTCCCAACCACTGCGCCACCAGGGAAGCCCTGCAATAGACTTTTATATTGTGTAAAATAGATATAGAATATAAATGTTATACAATTTTTAATATAAATTATAGGCCAATTTTTATTGCATATGAGTAAGAATTACTTTTGTCTGGATCTATTATGAAACAACCTATTTCTGACACAGTCAAATGTTTTTGGATCCCAAGGCTCATCACATGTTCATGCTATACCAGAGAAAACTCTATGTACCTATTCACTTTCACTGAGAATAACATAAAGAAATAACATGAACAAAATAGCTTTAAATTGTTGTGTGATGCACTATACCATATGTTTCTATCTGGACTTCTCAGAATCCCAATCATCCAAAAGCTTGAACAGCTGCTGCCATTTTGCAGATAATTGCTATAAGATTCATTTTGCCCTTCCGTTGTTGATTTCTCCTTCTGTTTCTGTAAGTCCAACTGGGTGCTTATCACATCCTCCTTCTAAATGTGTCTGCTTTCCTCCCGAGTTCACTTTTTAAAGTAAATACTTTTATTTAAGAAAAAATTTTCAGGTATGTATCTTTCCAATATATATGAAAACTTATGATAAATATTTCTCCTTCTGCTTACACTGTATTCTCAACAAATATTTAAATTAGGGCTAACCTTTAAAAATGTAACATGCCTTCCCTTTTCTTGACAATAGATTATGATTTTTTCAGTTACAAGCTTTGAGAGCATGTATGCCAAAGGGGAGAAAATTGTCTTTTTTTTTTTTTTTTTTTCTTTTGGTTGCTTTTAAAAATTTAAAGAACATTTCTAAATCTGAAATGATTTTGTTTAAATATTTTTTTTAGGGAAATGGAGAGAGTTTGCAAAAGAATAATGGCAATATTGAATAATTAGTGGTTCTCACAAAGACTATTTTTCCTTAACTATTTCTTACCTGTAAGTAACATGTTTTATAATTATATTTTATATAAATTTATATAATCCTCTGGTCATTTTACTGAAAAATGTTTGAATATCAGGTTTTTCCTCTTTAAATTTCTTCTCAATTAACTGGCCATTTCTAGAAATTAAAAATAATTGGAAAAATGTAGTAAGGTGAAATATAGATTGCTTTTCCAAACCTATACGATCATTGAATATACTGAACACTGTACCTATGAAAAGAGTGTTGGGACACCTTCAAGATGGTGGAGGAGTGAGACATGGAGATCACCTTCCTCCCCACAAGTACATCAAAAAAATCTGCATGGGGAACAACTCCTACACAACACCTCCTGAACGCTGGCAGAAGACCTCAGACTTCCCAAAAGGCAGGGAAATTCCCACGTACCTGAGTAGGGCAAAAGGAAAAAGGAAAAACAGAGACAAAAGAATACAGATGGGACCTGCACCTTGAGGTGGGAGCTGTGAAGGAGGAAAGGTTTCCACACACTAGGAAGCCCCTTCACTGACGGAGATGGGGGGAGGTGGGGGTGGGGGAGGAAGCTTCAGAGCCACGGAGGAGAGTGCAGCACTGGGGTGCAGAGGGCAAAGCAGAGACATTCTTGCACAGAGGATCGGTGCTGACCAGCACTCACTAGCCTGAGAGGCTTGTCTGCTCACTCGCTGGGGCTGGTGGGGGCTGGGAGGTGAGGCTCAAGCTTCAGAGATCAGATCGCACGTAGAGGACTGGGGTTGGCTGTGTGAACACAGCCTGAAGGGGGCTAGTGCGCCACAGCTAGCCAGGAGGGAGTCCGGGGAAAAGTCTAGAGCTGCCTAAGAGGCAAGGGACCATTGTTTCAGGGTGTGCCAAGAGAGGGGATTCAGAGCACTGCCAAAAGGAGCTCCAGAGACAGTCCTGAGCTGCGGCTATCAGGAAGCACCCCAGAGACGGGCAGGAGATGCTAAGGCTGCTGCTGCAGCCACCAAAAAGCCTGTGTGCGAGCACAGGTCACTATCCACACCTCCCCTCCTGGGAGCCTGTGCAGCCCGCCACCGCCGGGGTCCCAGGATCCAGGGACAACTTCCCCCGGAGAGCACACGGCATGCCTCAGGCTGTTGCAGTGTCACACCAGGCTCTGCTGCCTGCAGGCTCACCCTGCATTCTGTACCCCTCCCTCTCCCCAGCCTGAGTGAAACAGAGCCCCGTAAACAGCTGCTCCTTTAACCCCGTCCTGTCTGGGTGGGGAACAGATGCGCTGAGGCCACCTACACATAGAGGCAGGGCAAAATCCAAAGCTGAACCCCAGGAGCTGTGCAAACAAAGAAGAAAAATGAAAATCTCTCCATGCAGCCTCAGCAGCAGTAGATTAAATGTCCACAATTGACTTGATGTACCCTGCATCTGTGGAATACCTGAATAGACAGAGAATCATCCCAAAGGGAGGTGGTGGACTTTGGGAGCAACTGTAGACTTGGGGTTTGCTTTCTGCATCTAATTTGTTTCTGGTTGTATGTTTACGTTAGCTTTGTATTTAGAGCTTATTATCATTGGTAGATTTGTTTATTGATTTGGTTGCTCTCTTCCTTTATAAATTTATATATATATATTTTTTCTTTTTTCTCTTTTTGTAAGTGTATATGTGTATGCTTCTTTGTGTGATTTTTGTCTGTATAGCTTTGTTTTGCCATTTGTCCTAGGGTTCTAACTGTCCATTTTGTTTTTGTTTTTGTTTCTTTTAATATAATTTTTACTGCTTGTTATCATTGGTGGATTTGTTTTTTGGTTTGGTTGCTCTCTTCTTTCTCTTTTATTACGTTTTCATTTTTAATATTTTTTTCTATTTTAATAACTTTATTTTATTTATCCTTTTTCTTTCTTTCATTTTTTTCTCCCTTTTCTTCTGAGCCTTGTGGCTGACAGTGTATTGGTGCTCTGGCCTGGTGTAAGGCCTGAGCCTCTGAGGTGGGAGAGCTGAGCTAAACAATACTTTATAACGGAGAGATCACTGAAGAAATCAAAGAGGAAAAAAAACAAAACAAAACAAACAACAATGAAAACACGATGACCCAAAACCTAAGGGATGCAGCAAAAGCAGTTCTAAGAGGGAATTTTATAGAAATACAATCCTACCTCAGGAAACAAGAAAAATCTCAAATAAACAATCTAACCTTACACCTAAAACAATTAGAGAAAGAGGAACAAGAAAACCCCCAAATTAGCAGAAGGAAAGAGATCATAAAGATCATATCAGAAATAAATGAAAAAGAAATGAAGGAAACAATAGCAAAGATCAATTAAACTAAAAGCTGGTTCTTTGAGAAGATAAACAAACTCTTAAACCATTAGCCAGACTCATCAAGAAAAAAAGGGAAAGATTCAAATCAACAGAATTAGAAATGAAAAAGAAGTAACAACTGACAGTGCAGAAACACAAAGAATCACGAGAGATGACTACAAGCTACTATATGCCAGTAAAATAGACAACCTGGAAGAAATGGACACATTCTGAGAAAAGTACAACCTTCCGAGACTGAACCAGGAAGAAATAGAAAATATAAACTGACCAATCACAAGCAGTGAAATTGAAACTGTGATTAAAAATCTTCCAAGAATAAAAGGCCCAGGACCAGATGGCTTCACAGGCAAATTCTATCAAACATTTAGAGAAGAGCTAACACCTATCCTTCTCAAACTCTTCCAAATTATAGCAGAGGGAGGAACACTCCCAAACTCATTCTACGAGTCCACCATCACCCTGATACCAAAACCAGACAAAGATGTCACAACAAAACTACAGGCCAATATCACCGATGAACATAGATGCAGAAATCCTCAATAAAACATTAGCAACAGAATCCAACAGCACATTAAAAGGATCATACACCATGATCAAGTGGGGTTTATCCCAGTACTGCAAGGATTTTTCAATATATGCAAATCAATCAATGTGATACACCATATTAACAAATTGAAGGAGAAAAACCATATGATCATCTCAATATAGGCAGAAAAAGTTTCAACTAAATTCGACACCCACTTATGATAAAAACTCTCCAGAAAGTAGGCATGGAGGGTACTTACCTCAACATAATAAAGGCCATATATGACAAACCCACAGCCAACATCATTCTCAATGGTGAAAAATTGAAACCATTTCCACTAAGATCAGGAACAAGACAAGGTTGCCCACTCTCAACACTATTATTCAACCTAGTTTTGGAAGTTTTAGCCACAGCAATCAGTGATGAAAAAGAAATTAAAGGAATACATATTGGAAAAGAAGTCAAACAGTCACTGTTTGCAGATGACAAGATACTATACATCGAGAATCGTAAATATGCCACCAGAAAACTACTGGAGATAATCAGTGAATTTGGTAAAGTAGCAGGATATAAGATTAATGCACAGAAATCTCTTGCATTCCTATACACTAATGAGGAAATATCTGAAAGACAAATTAAGGAAACACTCCCATTTATCATTGCAGAAAAAGAATAAAATACCTAGGAATAAACCTACCTAAGGAGACAAAAGACCTGTATGCAGAAAACTATAAGACACTGCTGAAGAAATTAAAGATAATAAAAACAGATGGAGAGATATACCATGTTTTTGGATTGGAAGAATCGTCATTGTGAAAATGACTATACTATCCAAAGCAATCTACAGATTCAATGCATTTCCTATCAAACTACCAATGGCATTTTTCACAGAACTAGAGGAAAATATTTCACAATTTGTATGGAAACACAAAAGACCCTGAGTATCCAAAGCAGTCTTGAGAAAGAAAACTGGAGCTGATGGAATCAGGCTCCCTGACTTCAGACTATACTTCAAAGCTACAGTAATCAAGACAGTATGGTACTCACACAAAAAACGGAAATATAGATCAATGGAACAGTATAGAAAGCCCAGAAATAGACCCACACACATATGGTCACCTTATCTTTGATAAAGAAGGAAAGAATATAAAATGGAGAAAAGACCACCTCTTCGATAAGTGGTGCTGAGAAAACAGCCAAATGTAAAAGAATGATACTAGAACACTCAGTAACACCATATACAAAAATAAACTCAAAAAGGATTAAAGACCTAAATATAAGGCCAGATACTATAAAACTCTTAGAGGAATACTTAGGCAGAACACTCCATTATATAAATCACAGCATGATCCTATTTGACCCACCTCCTAGAGAAATGGAAATAAAAACAAAAATAAACCAATGGAACCTAATGAAACTTAAAATCTTTTGCACAGCAAAGGAAACCTTAAAGAAAAACAAAAAGACAACCCTTGGAATGGGAGAAAATATTTGCAAATGAAGCAGCTTACAAAGGATTAATCTCCAAAATATACAAGCAGCTCATGCAGCTCAATATCAAAAAACCAAACAACCCAATCCAAAAATGAGCAGAAGACCTAAATAGACATTTCTCCAAAGAAGATATACAGACTGCCAACAAACACATGAAAGGATGCTCAACATCACTAACCATTAGGGAAATGCAAATCAAAACCACAATGAGGTATCACCTCACACCAGTCAGAATGGCCATCATCAAAAAATCTACAAATAATAAATGCTGGTGGCTGTGGAGAAAACAGAATCTTCTTGCACTGTTGCTGGGAATGTAAATTGATAAAGCCACTATGTAAAACAGTATGGAGGTCCCTCAAAAAACTAAAAATGATCTACCATATGACCCAGCAATCCCACTACTGGACATATAGCCTGAGAAAACCATAATTCTAAGAGTCATGTACCACAGTGTTCATTGCAACTTTATTTACATTAGCCAGGACATGGAAGCAACTTAAGGATCCATCAACAGATGAATGGATAAAGAAGATGTGGCACATATATACAATGGAATATTACTCAGCCATAAAAAGAAATGAAATTGAGTTATTTGTAGTGAGGTGGATGGACCTAAAGTCTGTCATACAGAGTGATGTAAGTCAGAAAGAGAAAAACAAATGCTGTATGCTAACACATATATATGGAATCTAAAAAAAAAAAAGGTTATGAAAAATCTAGGGGCAGGACAGGAAGAAAGAAGCAGACCTACTGGAGAATGGACTTGAGGCTTTTTTGTCATGTCTATTAGTTGGTGGGTTTCACTGCAGCCAAATAATATTTAGCCTCTAAAAGGATGGTAAGTAGAGTAAAAGGGAGGGCAAGTATTTTTTCTGACACAACAATGAAATATTACTGCTAAATAAAACACATATTCCTAGGTTCAGTATTTGTATTAGGAGGGATATCACAAATGGTAGCTATTAGGAAAATTTTATGCAGTTAGCTAGATTCAAGAATACTTCTTTACACTTGATGTAGGAAAATCTTGTTAAAATCAGCGAGGAGTTACCTTTGATTATTTCTAACTCATTAAATATTTAAACAAAGATATTTCCACTTAGACTACAAATAAATAATTCTTTCTGCTATAATGAAATTACATATAAAGTGAATTTTTCCCTATTATTGTTGGATATGTAACATATTTCCTCCAGATGTCTAATAGATAAGCAATTATACCAAAGTTCTGGTTTAACTTTATGAAAATGTGTCTACTATATGTTCATGAGTTATAATTAATACACATATTAACGCAATAATCTTTATACCCAATTTAAATAGATCATGAAATTTATGTAAATGTATTAAAATTATCTTGTCCTTATTTTTGAGAAATTCAAATGTGCAAAATTAAATTAGCTCACTCATAATCTGTGGCTTGTGATTTACTATTATCCTTACTTCATGTGGCCCTCATATTTTATTACACTTAGTCATATCTTATTAATATAATAGTATTATGTTATGTTATGTTATACTAATTTCCTGACAAAGATAGGCTTAAAATTCCCCTCAGCTTGACTAAACTATAGAAGTTTTTCCTGACGTTAGTCCCTTGACCTCCCTTTTCTTGGGGAATTGAGAAAGCAAGATTGTAAATTCTTTCCCTGCCTTTTTGTGATGTAAATCTTCTTCAGCCTCTTGAAGTTTTGCAACCCAGAAATGTCTTTCTCAAGGACCTGATATTGATCCCTTTGAAATGTAATCATCAAGACAGGGCCCCTGTCTTCTAGACTGTAGGAGAGTAGGAGTCTAGGAGGGTAGGGTCCCTTCATCAAGTGCCAATTAGCAAACACAGATGGACTTATCCCACTGACTGACCTCTCTAACATTCCCAGTACTTTTCCATTAGATGAACCCAGTTCTTAAAATATCTCCAGGCCCTTTTTTCAACAGAATTGAGTTCAATTTATTTTCCATATCGCAATAGTCTTCACTTCTATTATAATTGTATTGAATAAGGTGTTCTTTGCCTTTCTAAATTTATATGGTGCAGTTTTTCTTTGAGAGTTCCAAGCACTAGAATCATTTTTTAAATTTAATTTTTCCATTAATGCTGCCTAATTTTATTTATTTTATTTTTCTTATTAATTTTAATTGATGTGCAATATTGTATTAGTTTCATATATATAACATAGTGATGCAATAAGTTTATGCATTAAAAATGTTCACCATAGTAAGTCTAGTTACCATACAGAGGTATTATATTATGATAGACTATGTTCCCTATGCTGTACATTTTATTCCCAAGACTTCTTTACCTCATAGCTGGAAGTATGGATCTCTTAATCCCTTACACCCAGCCTAACCCCCAACCTCACTCCCCTATGGCAAATACCAGATTCTTCTCTGTATCTGTGAGTCTGTTTCTGTTTTGTTTTGTTTTTTTCATTTGTTATATTTTTAGATTCCACATATAAGTGAAATCATACACTATTTGTCTTCCTCTAACTGATTTCACTTAGCATAAAACCCTCTAGGTTCATCCATGTTAAAGCAAATCACAAGTTTTAATTCTTTTTATGGCTAATAGTTTATGGAGATATATATATATATATATATATATATACAGACACATACATACATAGATGTGTGTGTGTGTATATATATATATATATATATATATATAATTTTTTATCCATTCATCTTGTCAATGAACACTTATTGTTTCCATATCTTGGCTATTGTAAATAGTGGTGCAATAACATAGCAGTACACATATATTTTTTTCAAATTAGTGTTTTTATTTTCTTTGGATAAACAACCAAAAGTGGGTTTCTAGATCTTATGGTAGTACTATTTTTAGTTTTTTGAGGAACCTCCATAGTGTTTTCCATAGTGGCTCTATCAATTTACATTTCTACCAACAGTGCACAAGGATTCCCTTTTCTCTGCATCCTCATCAAGACTTGCTGTTTCTTGTCCTTTTCATAAAGGCCATTCTGACAGATGTGAGGTGGTATCTCATGGTACATTTCGTTTGGATTTCCCTGATGATTAGTAATGTTAGCATCTTTTCATGTGCATGTTAACCATCTGTACGTCTCTTTTGGAAAAATATCTGTTCAGGTCCTCTGCTCATTTTTAATCAGGTTGTGCGATTTTCTGATATGGAGTATAAGTTTTTAATGTATTTTTTACATCAAACCCTTATCATATATATCATTTTCAAATATTTTCTCACATTCAGGAGTTTAACTTTTTGTTTTGTTGATAGTTTCCTTCACTGTTAAAAAAGTTTTTAGTTTGTTATAGTCCCATTTGATTACTTTTGCTTTTCTTGCCCTTATGTGAAGAGACAGATTAAAAAAAAAATATTGCTAAGACCAACATTAAAGAGCAGAGTGCTTATGTTTTCTTCTAGAAGCTTTATTGTTTCAGGTGTTACATTTAAATTTTCAATCCATTTTTAGTTTATTTTTGTATATGGTATAAGGAAAGTATCTAGTTTCATTCTTTTGCATGTACTTGTCCAATTTTCCCAACACCAACTATTGAAGAGACTGTATTTTCCCATTGTGCATTCTTGCTTCCTTTGTCATAAATTAATTGTTCATATAAGTGTGAGTTTATATCTGGTCTCTCTATTCTGACCCATTGAACTGTGCTTCTGTTTTTGTGACAGTACCGTACAGTTTTGACCACTGTACTTTTGTAGTATAGTTTGATATCAGGGAGCATGATACCTCCAACTTTGCTCTTTTTTCTCAAGATTGCTTTGACTATTTGAGGTCTTTTGAGATTCTATACAAATTTTAGGATTATTTATTCTGTTTCTATAAAAAATGACATTGGTATTTTGATAGGGATCTCATTGAATCTGTAGATTGTTTTGAGTAGTATGGGCATTTTAACAGTATTGATTCTTTCAATTCACAAACGCAGTATAACTTTCAGTTTATTTATGTGGTCTTCAATTTATTTTATCAATGTTTTATGGTTTTCAGAATACATGTCTTTCAGTTTCTTGGTTAAATTTATTTTTAGGTATTTTATTCTTTGATGCAGTTGTAACTGGGATGGCTTTCTTAATTTTTATTTCTGACAGTTTGTTACTAGTGTATAGAAATGCCAAAGATTTCTGTATATTGATTTTGTATCCTACAACTTTACTGAATTCAGTCCTTAGTTCTAATAGCTTTTGGTGACATCCTTCAGATTTTCTATGTATAGTATCATGTCATCTGAAAATAGTGGCAGTTTTACTTCTTTCTTTCCAATTTGAATTTCTTTTTTTTTCACTTGTGTGACTGCTGTGGCTAAGACTTCTAATACTATGTTGAAAAAAGGTGGTGAGAGTGAACATCCTTGTCTTTTTCCTGATCTGGGGGGAAATGCTTTCAGCTTTTCACCATTGAGTATGATGTTAGCTGTGGGCTTGTCAGATATGTCCTTTATTATGTTGAGTTATTTTCCCTCTATATCCACTTTGTTCAGAGTTTTTGTTGTAAATGGGTATTGAATTTTGTCAAAAGATTTTTCTGCATCTTTTGAGATACTCATATGATTTTTATTCTGCAATTACTTAATGTGGTATATCACATTGAATGATTTGTGGATATTGAATAGTACTTGTATCCCTGGGATAAATCCCACTTGAACATGATGTATTATCCTTATAATGTATAGTTGAATTTGATTTGCTAATATTTGTTGAGGATTTTTGACTCTATGCTCATTAAGGATATTGGCCTGTAATATTCTATTCTGTTGTAGTGTCTTTGTCTGGTGTTGGTATCAAGGTAATTCTGCACTTGCAGAATGAGTTTGGAAGTGTTTATTCCTTTTCTATTTTTTTTTTTATTTTGGTAAAATTTGAGAAGACTAAGTATTAGTTCTTCATTAGAATATTTGGTAGCATTGTACTGTGAAGCTGTCTGGACCTAGACTTTTGTTTGTTGAAAATTTGGGTTTTTTTGTTTGTTGATTACTATTCAATGCCATTATGTATTCAGTGCCATTACTAGTAATCAGTTTATTCACATTTTCCCTTTCTTCAGGATTCTGTGTTGAAAGATTGTTTATAGGGATTTATCCTTTTCTTTTATGCTTTCTGATTGGTATGCACATAATTGTTCACAGTATTCTCTTATGACCCTTTGTATTTCTGTACTATAGGTTGTAATTTCTCTGTTTTCATTTTTTGTTTTATTTATTTGCACTCTCTGTCTTCTGTCTTGATAAATTTGGCTAAAGCCTTGCCAATTTTGCTTATTTTTCAAAGGTAGTTTCACTGACCTTTTCTGTTTAGTTTTTCAGTCTTTATTTCATTTGTTTCCACTCTGATCTTTATTATTTTCTTCTACTAACTTTGGGCTTTGTTTTTTCTTATCTTATAGTTCCTTTATGTATAAGTTTAGATTGTTTATTAGAGATTTTTGTTTCCTGATGTAGGCCTGTATCACTATGAACATACATCTTAGAATTGCTTTGTACAGCACCCCATAGATTTTGTAAGTTGTTTTACCATTCTCATTTGTCTCAAAAGTTTTTCTTCATTTCCTCTTTGATTTATTCACTGACCAATTGATTGTTTAATAGCATGTTGTTTAATCTCCATGTTTTTTTGTTTTTTCTTGTATTCATTTTCTAGTTTCATTTCTAATTGTGGTTGGAAAAGATGCTTGATATTATTTCTATCTTCTGAAATTTATTGTGACTACTTTTTTGGCCTAACATGTGATCTAACTTGGAGAATGTTTCATGTACACTTGAAAAAAATGTGTATTCTACTTTTTATGGGATGGAATGTTCTATACATAACTATTAAATCCATCAGGCATTATGTGTCATTTAAGGCCAGTGTTTCCTTATTGATTTTCTGTCTGGATGATCTATCCATTGATGTAAGTGGGGTATTAAAGTCCCCACCTATTATTCTAGTGCTGTCTATTTCTCCCTTCATTTCTATTAATATTTGCTTTACATATTTAAGTGCTCCTCTTTTGTCTGACATGAGTATTTCTATCCTAGTTTTCTTTTCATTTTAATTTGTGGGGTATATCTTTTTTTAATCCTTTAGGTTTGAAGTGATTCTCTTGTAGGCAGCATATAGAAGGGTCTTTTCTTTTCATCTATTCAGCTACCCAATGTCTTTTGATTAGAGAGTTTAGTCCATTTACATTTAATGTAACTATTGAGATATATGTATTTATTGCTATTTTGTAAAATGTTTTCTGGCTATTTTAGAGTTATTCTCTCTTTATTTCTTCCTTGTGTTGTTTGATTGTGTATTTACTATATGTTTTTTCTTATAAATGGTTACCATGAGTTTTATGTATAATATTCTAAGTATATAACAGTTTCTTTTTAACTAACAGTAACTTAATTTTATTTTATTTATTTTTAAATTTTTATTTATTTATTTTTTGGCCACACCATGTGGCATATGGGATCTTAGTTCCCCTATCAGGGATTGAACCCATGCCCCCTGCAGTGTAAGCACAGAGTCTTAACCACTGGACCACCAGGGAAGTCCCAGTAGTAACTTAATTTTAAACACCTTCTAAAGTGTTATATTTTTATTCCCTTGGCATGTTTTATATTTTTATGACACATTCTAGATTTTTAATGTATCCCTTGACTAATTATTGTTTTTAATAACTTTGAATTTTACCCTTCATCTTTGCTTTATAAGATCTTTTAAAAATCGATTACCTTTATTATTTATTTACTTTTTCCAGTGTGATTTTTATTTATATATATATTTTTATTCTTAATCAGTGCCTTTTCTTTTTAGCTTATCATTTCTTTTAAGACCAGTTTATTGGTGATGAACTCCTTTAGCTTCTGCTTATCTATAAAACTCTTAGTCTGTCTTTAAATTCTGAATGATAACTTTTCCAGGTAGAGAATTCTTATTTCATTTTCTTTTTCTTGCAGCACTTTAAATGTCATGCCACTCCCTTTTGGCCTCCTGAAAACTCTGCTGATAGCCTTATGAGTATTTCCTAGTATATAATGTTTCTTTTCTCTTGCTGATTATAAGATTTTCTATTTACCCTTAATATTTACCATTTTAATTGTATTGTATCTTGGTCTTTATCTCTGTGGTTTCATCCTATTTGGAATTCCTTGGGCTTTCTCTACCTGGCTCTCTGTTTCCTTCCTAAGATTAGGTAAGTTTTTAGCTATTCTTCAAATAATTTTACTGGCCATTTCTCTCTCTCTTCTCCTTCTGGGACCCCTATAATGCAACTCTTATTCCACTTGATGTTGTTCCAGAAGACACTTAATGCATCCTCACTTCTTTTATTTATTTATTTTTATTTATTTATTTAAATTTTGCTACTCTGTCTGGATACTTTCCATTGCTTTGTCTCTCTGCTTGCTGATTCATGTTTCTATTTCATTCATTCTGCTGTTGAATCCCTCTAATGCATTTTTCAGTTCAATTATAACTTTTGTTTGGTACTTTATTATATATTTTATCTCTTTGTTGAAGTTCTCAGTGTGTTCATCCATTCTTATCCCAAGATCAGTTAGAATCGTTATGATCATTACTTTTAATTCTTTTTTAGTTAGGTTGCATATTTTTGTTTCATTAGGTCTTTTTCTGGGGATTTGCCTTGTTCTTTTGTTTGGAGCATATTCCTCTGTCTCATTTTGCCTGTCTCTTTGTGTTTGTCTACATGTATTGGTTGAAACTGCTACCTTCCTCAATCTTAAACAAGCGACCTTGTGTAAAAGTTGCTCCCTGTGGCCCTGAAGTGCAGTCTCCCCTGGCCACCAGAGCCAGGCACTTTATGGTTTTTCCTGTGTGAGCTGGATATGCCTGTCACTGTGGTAGAGTCACGGCTGCTGCACAGGGAAGACAGGTCTCAGGATGCTTATGTGGCCCGGTTGCAGCTTGGCTGCTGTGTGGTGAGAGCAGGGTTCAAATCACTTGCCTGTCTCAGTTGTGACCTGGTCTCTGTGTGTGGTGGTTGGGGCTCGGTGTGCCTGCCCAGCCTGGTTACATCTTCTCTCCTGTGCAACGCGGGCAGGCTGGGGCGCTCACACATCTGTGTTGGGCTCAGTCTTTGTGTGAGGTTGGCAGAACTCAGGACACCCACCCAGCCTGACTGTGGGTTGACTGCTGTATGGAGGGGACAGGGCTTGGGGTGCTCACTGGCCCATTTCTAGCCCATCTTCTGCACAGGGAAGGTGGGGGTCAGGGTACTTTCCCTTCTCAGCTCTACGTGGTCAGCCACCTGATATATTCTTGATATGCCCCTATTTCTGTGGGTGTGCCAAGACCTGTTAGTGTTCCAAGAGGAGGAACCTCATTTGGTAGCTATTTTGAGTCTGATTGGATGCCAACCCCTCAGGCAACAGCTTTTGGAGTATACAGGTATATACAGTCCTGTAAGGTCACAATTGTAACTCTCCTGGCCTCTAACAGAAGATCTGGGGGTATCCCCTGGGTGACAGTTGCAAAAATAGAGGCTCTCAGCAAGCATTTAAGCTCTTTTCTGGGGAGTCTTGTCAAGGAGTAGTGAAGCCAAGGAGTGTGCAAGTATAATGTTTCTCGGCTTTTGTCCCTTGAGATTGACTCCTTAGTCTCTAGATGTGTAGGAAATCTGAGGTCTGTCCCTCAGGGTGAAGCTTCAGACTAAGGAAATAGGCCTTTTTTGTGGAAAGCCTAGGGTTGTGTTTCAGTCTGCCGTCTGTGTGTTGCCCCGGGGGGGTGGTGATGCTGCCAAGAGCTGTCTTTCTGATTGTCACAGTCCCGTGACCCTCAAGAACACCAGCCCCTTGGCCACCACGGCCCTGCCATCATGCGGTGTCCCTTGTGTGGATGGCTCACACCCGCTCGCTTTATCTAAGTAGCTGGAATGTGAAGGGGATGGGCCTGGATCTCCTGCTTCCAGGAGGCAGTGGGAAAGTGACTTGTCTGTGTGCACCTGTGAGCTTCAGCAATGCAGCCTGCGAGTGCTTTGTGCACACATGCTGCCTTTAGGCTAGGATTGGGACAACACCACAGCTGCTCCAGCCAGCGGTTAGGGAAGTGTGGCAGCCATCTGCTTCACAGACCATAACTAGAGACCTGGAGAGTGCTGTGACCCTTCTCACCCAGCACCTCCTTCAGGGAATGGGGTGAGGCTGGTGCTCAGCCACTGGGCTCTCTAGCTTCGGCAAGGTGGCACCCCCCCATGTCCCAGGTCACTGGCTGTGCAGGCAGGTTAGGTGGGGAGCACAACAGTGGTGTCTTCCAGCCCCCTGTTTCTGGGGAGCATTCCGACCGCCCACCAGCCCTCCAGCCTATGCTTTTATTTAATTTATTTTTTTAACATCTTTATTGGAGTATAATTGCTTTACAATGGTGTGTTAGTTTCTGCTTTACAACAAAGTGAATCAGTTATACATATACATATGTTCCCATATCTCTTCCCTCTTGCGTCTCCCTCCCTCCCACCCTCCCTATCCCACCCCTCTAGGTGGTCACAAAGCACCGAGCTGATCTCCCTGTGCTATGCGGCTGCTTCCCTCTAGCTATCCACCCTATGTTTGGTAGTGTATATATGTCCATGACAGTCTCTCACTTCGTCACAGCTTACCCTTCCCCCTCCCCATATCCTCAAGTCCATGCTCTAGTAAGTCTGTGTTTTATTCCCGTCCTACCACTAATCTCTTCATGACATTTTTTTCCCTTAGATTCCATATATATGTGTTAGCATGTGGTATTTGTTTTTCTCCTTCTGACTTACTTCACTCTGTATGACAGACTCCATGTCCATCCACCTCACTACAAATAACTCAGTTTCATTTCTTTTTATGGCTGAGTAATATTCCATTGTATATATGTGCCACATCTTCTTTATCCATTCATCTGTTGATGGACACTTAGGTTGCTTCCATGTCCTGGCTATTGTAAATAGAGCTCCAATGAACATTTTGGTACATGACTCTTTTTGAATTATGGTTTTCTCAGGTTATATGCCCAGTAGTAGGATTGCTGGACCGTATGGTAGTTCTAATTGTAGTTTTTTATGGAACCTCCAATAAATGCTGGAGAGGGTGTGGAGAAAAGGGAACACTCTTGCACTGCGGGTGGGAATATAAATTGATACAGCCACTATGGAGAACAGTATGGAGGCAGTCTATGCTTTTAGATTCACAAATGACTCTCTTATTCACGTATAGTCTCAGCACTTTTTAAACTGCTGTTATTTCTCTGGGTCTCAGGGTGAATGAGACTGCATGGAGGCCCTTTCACAGGGTACTCTCCATTTCCTATAGCATGTTGGGACCCTTAAGTGTCAAGATCATTGGTTTCCTTAGTCAGGCATTTTGAGGGCTTATCTCTTCAATGTAGATCCCAGGGGCCAGGGTGCCTGATGTGGGCACCCACCCCTTGTTCCTCCGGGAGCAGACTGGTCTGATGAGCGCCTTCTCTATTCTGTGTGGCCATACCAGGGGGGATTGGCAAGAGCATTTCCCTGCCTCTCCTACCAGGGTAGTCCTTCTGATTCCTTTGTGGAGCAGGTGCTCAGCTAGTTCCTAGGTTCTTTTCAGAGGAATTTATCCATATATGTGTAGATTGTCATGTCCATGGGAGGAGTTAAGTCTAGGCTCTTCCAATACCTCTGTCTTGAACCATCTCCCCAAGAACTAGAATCTTACCTGTAACCTACATCCTCTTTCTGCATTACATCCTCCTCCCTCCCACATAAAGGCAATCACACTCCCGAATTTCAGGTTTCTCCTTCCCTTGCACTTTCTTTATTTTATTTTTATTAAATATACATGAATATCTAAACAATATATTGTTATCTTTAAAACTTAAAAAAATACCGTGCTGATGATTTTCACTCAATAATACCTTGCAAAAATGAATCCATTTTATGTGTAGCTCTTGTTTATTAATATTCACAGCTATAATATAGTTTCTTACATGAATATACAACATTGTTATGAACAGACTGTACACATTCTTGTATTTCCTGGTACGTATGTGTAAGAGTTTTTGTGAGTATCTTCTTGGAAATGAAGTGTTTTAGGGTATGTGAATGACAAAATTTTCAATATTTGTTCAAATAGATTTACCAGCAGGCTATACTGAACATTAGTTTACAACATGTTTTTTAAAACTTGATAATGTCCGTCTTCACTGTCACGCACACGTGCACTCTTTTTTTTTTTTTTTACAAGATTATGGGTATGTCATTGAGAGATATGCCACATGTAAAGTAAGAAATTTTCTTTATCAAAGGCATCTTATAAAATTATATTACAACTTAAAAATAATAAAATGGGGCTTCCCTGGTGGTGCAGTGGTTGAGAGTCCGCCTGCCGTTGCAGGGGACATGGGTTCATGCCCCGGTCCAGGAAGATCCCACATGCCGCAGAGTGGCTGGGCCCGTGAGCCATAGCCGCTGAGCCTGTGTGTCCAGAGCCTGTGCTCTGCAATGGTAGAGGCCACAGCAGTGGGAGGCCCATGTACCGCAAAAAAATAAATAAGTAAAAAGATAAAATAAAATGACAAGCCACAATCTGGAAGGAGACAAATAAAAATCCACAAAAAAATATGAACAGAAATTTCATAGGGGAACATAATGTCAATAAACATAAGCTTTTAACTTTGCTCAAAATCTGTTAAAGAAATATGAAAGAAAATATACTGGAGTATAAAAATGCAGTGTAATGACTGTTAAATATAAATTTTCTACCTTTCCACATGGATGACAATCTTATTATAAATAGTAGTTGTATGTATATTCTTTGGATCCAATACTTTTCAAAAAATTATTTTAAAGAAATATCTAATGTGATATTCCCAGTTAAAATATCAATAACATAGATGATATTGGTGACTTGTGAATATATTTCTAAGTGTATCTGCTTACAAAGGACAACTCAACTTTTAACTATATATGCTGTGCTAGAGTTACAACAAATATCATGTACAGATATAGTATCTAATATACTTTAGTCTCTAATTACTATAAATATATTATTGTATTGCAAGGAAGTGTATGTTTTCTAATATAGTAATTATAAATTATCTAACACCACTGAAATGTCTGTAATAATTTACTTTATGAAAGACACTGAAGAATTATATAGAAAACCTTTTCAGTGTATTCCTAAGAATATTACTAGCAAAACTTCTTAAAACTTTTATTTAATTTAAAGTACAGTTTTTAAATGTATTAATGTATTCAAGCAATTTGAAATTACAAAACAATTTTTAATTTCATAATAGACTAATAAATTTAAAATATTTGAACACAGAAGTAAAAGCATGCATTTACTAACATTGGAGATTTCTGGACAAGCATACAATAAGATAGTTCCAAAGTATAAAATGAAGTCTTGGAGATGGGCAGCATAGCATTAATATGTCTTTTTGTTAAGACTTTGTATTTAGAGCAACTTTAGGTTTAAAACAAAATTGAAAAGGCAGTGCAGAGATTTCCCATGTACTGTCTGCTCCTACGTGCATAGTCTCCTCATTATCAGCATTACTCACCAGAATGGTAAGATTTTTAACAAGGATGCACCTACATTGACACATCATAATCAACCAAAGTCCATAGTTTACTTTGGGGTTCACTCTTGGTGTTTTATACTCAATGGGTTTGGACAGATATATAATGATGTGCATCCATCATTATAATATTATACATAGTATTTTCAATACTGTAAAAAGTCTCTGTGCTCTGCCTATTCATCTCCTTCCTTCCCCAATCCTGGCAAGCACAGATATATTTTGTCTCCAGAATTTTATAGGATGATATAATTTCAGGAATAGAGCAAGATCTTAGGTCCTTACCCAGCTTCCAACCCTAAATGGAATGTCATTTTACAATATATGATAGATTATGATATATTTATAACTGGAAAAGCTCTATGTGATAGAATTATCTACCTCTTCAAAAAACCCACCCAATTTTATGGATAATTCTAATTATTTGCTTTATAGCACACATGCACGCACACACACACACACACACACACACACACACACACACAGAGCTATATGTTTAAAGTAGCATTAAATTCTTCTTTCACCAGATAATCCAAATCTCTTCTATCATCATTAAATATAAGTATATACAAATTCTAAATGGAAGTTTTTCCCACTATCCTGGTACCATTTGATAGTATACGTGTTAATAGTAAACTTTGAACTTTCCTTATTTTTAATTTTTTTTCTGGACTCTAAGACATCCACATTCTTGCCAGTTTTGTGTGTTAACTTGTTATATTTTCTTATGGTCTTCCCTTTTCTATGTGGAAACAAAGAAACGAAAGTGAAACTTCATGACAGCTAAGGAATTTGGCAAAGTAGGGGAGGATATATGGCCAGGTCAAGAAGGTCTAGTGAATTATTAAGGTAGCTCAAAGGTTGATTTTTCAGGATACAGTTGCTTCTTTTTCATGCAGCCCTGGTATTGTAAACTAAAACTGAACAGGTGACAGACAGAACAAGGCCTTTGACTTCCATCCCTCCTTATTCAAGGACAAAAAAATATTGGTTAAGTGTATAAACTTAGACATAGCTAAGGTAAGGAGTTTTTATCCTCTTTTAAAGGGTGAGTCCACAGATCCCGTAGCTGTTAACAAAAGAAAAGAGATGAGACAAAGGTAATTCCAAAAAGTGGATACATATAAAAATTCACAAGGGAAATTCACACACAAAAGAGAGGTGAAGAAGTAGAAAAAGATCAAGATAAAAACTCACAAAAACTCAGTGCAAGGATAGAACAACATAGAGTAAAATAACTACTTTGGGGCAGTGATACTGAGATACTGTGTCATTGAAGTCGCCATTTTACATGATCCAAAGTATCGTTCTTAAGGTGCCCTATTTCCTCACTATATTCATCTCTTAGTATTTCTCTTTGAGTAGTTTAAAACAATAATTTTTGTCTTTAAGTTTCTTTTGTTCTGAGTATTTACATTCTGTGTCTTTTTAAGCACATTTTTATCTATCAGGAATTAAGCTATGTCTTTGGGATTCAGTATCTCCTATCCAATATATATATTTTTTTTATTAGTCAATTAGGAAGAGTCTCATACCAGTAAATACCACAGACAACTACTATTTATTTCTGCAAACACTAAAATATTTTTAAAATAATTATTATACCATAGATCACATATTTAATACTTAATGTTATTCTCAAGATTTTTTTTCTTTAACCATTTTTTTCTTTATTGAAGTAGAGTTAATTTACTGTGTTGTGGTAGTTTCAGGTGTACAGCAAAGGTTAATTGAACTGTTTATTTAATGCTTTAACCATCATTATGAACCTTCATCACTGCATTTGCAGTGAGCTTTCTCTGGTGACTACTTGCGATATTTTTCATCTCTGATCTCTTTACAAGTTATCATCCTCATGTCTCCTGCCATTACTACTCCTGCTTCTAAGAGATATGCCTGAATAAAAAAATCATAAAAAAAATAAAATTCTGTCAGTAAGAAAAAAAAAAAGAGATATGCCTGCACACACAGTATTTCCTCTCACTCGCAAAGTGAAAGCTGTTGTTAGCTGAGGACTATTTTGAATGGCCAGAGTTCTTTTCACGAAAGAGTGAACTTGTAGAGAGAAAATTATATGGTCAGAAATTAATCTCTGAGTAAGAAAATGTTACTCTTTGTTATTTTTAATTAGTTATCACCTTGGCACATTAGGTGATATTAAAAAATGAGTTGTGATTTAAATTATTTTCTCTGTATTTCCAAATTTACTAAGGTAAATATTATACAAGTTTCTTCTGATTTGGAAACAGATGTAAGAATTAGCTAAAGGATGTGAGCAGCTTTTTTATATTTCAGATCAGTCTGAAATGACTCAGAATATGATCTGGTTTAGTATAAAGAATATAATTAGAGCTTGTCAAATCAATCTACTTAAAATCATATTACAATGCAAGGGGCATTTTTGATTCTTAAGCTGAATCTTATGTAATGGTTTAAAATAAATACAGCCTTCATCAGTGCCATGGTAATCTGTCAATAGTTTATTACAAGCATATAAATTCATATTCAAACATTATTATCACCAAACAATCACTTAAGATATTGTAGTTTCTTCCCAAGAACTTAGTCTTTTTTCCTGACTCTCACTTTAAAAAAAAATCATCTTCTTATTTCTCTCTTTGACTCTTGAATCCATGTTCTTAACCATCATATCAAAAAGGCCATATTTATTTTGTTTCCTTTCACAGGGACCAGCTTTGGTAGTGTTGGCTACAGAGCTCTCATATCTGCCAACTTTGCTCAGGATTTCCAGACTTGGTTTAGTCTTTATACCACTTATCACCATGGTTCGTGACATCATTACAGGTGAGGGTTTGCTTCTCACTGTTTCTTTCCCCCTTTCCTTGTTTTCTCTTTTTGAGAAGAAAAGTGTTAAAGAAAAATTTGCAGTACCATCTTTAATCTAAAATCCTAATTTTCTAGCATATATTATAAATTGTCAAAACAGTATCAGAAACGCCTTTCTTCTAGCAATATTGTCCTTCATGGATAATGGATAAAATCTTCTATAGGTACTTATTTTATTTTTAAAGAATAACACTCTAAAACAAAAATTTTAATAGTAAGTAAAAGTTTGTTCATACATATCAAGGGAAGGAAAATATGTCCTGTTAAACAGTTTTTATGTTGTATGTTATATTTCAAAGACAGCTTTAATAGAAATATTCACTAGGCTTTAACTTCATATGGTAAGGGTGGCAGTATTTTTAGGAGATTGCTGTAACTTAAATCGTATCATTGACATCAATAAAATATAAATATATGTCACATGTCCATTCTAAAACAAGGCACATGTAGAATCCCTGCAAGTATGAAATTCAATCAATAATCATTTTGTAAAGACTAGAGAGGCAGTTATAAAACATTCCATTCTGTTTGTAATTTAAATATGCTTTTGTCTCTGAAACCCTGGACTATCATTTTGTAAATAGTTTCAATAACCCCATATCTGCCTAAGTACATTAAAGTTGTCCTGGATGTCAAGAATATTAGGGTGACTCCTACAACTTATATTTAGTTTCATGCATATGTATTTATTTTCAAGTTCATTTTCTAGTTCAGTACCAAGTATATAGAATCAGAGCACCACAGTTTGAAAATTAAAGTTTTCTAAAATATATTGCAACAGAAACAAAATACCAGCTTACATATATATGTATATATATACACATACATACATACACACACACATACACTTTTTTTAACCAGATATTTTTCCAGACCTTATAAATTGTATGAGTTGATGTGTATGCTATTGTCTTAATTTTAAATATGAAGTGCCTGAGTCTGAAAGTTTCATTAACGTAGTGGAGGTCATACAGTGGGTTTTCATCCTCATCTATCTAATCATCGGTCCAACTCTTTTATTATAGTACTATAATGTTTCCCTATTTTTCTTTTAATGGTGTATACTATTTTTATATACATATTCTTAAAGAACTTATAAAATCCTAAATAAAAGCTAAAAAGCTAATCACGTCTAGATTTGGTGGCAAGGTCTCATTAATTGAAAAAGAAAAGTTCAAGATGATCAGAAAGATGATCACCTCTTCGAAACTAAGTCTACAAAATTAAATTCTGAGCAGAAGAATAGGATGATTTATAAACCTTTTGATATATAAAAATCTCCTTACTGTTGTTAAGACGTATGCTTTAATAGTAGTATGGTTGAAAATGTGTTTTCATGTTTATTGGATATTAGTGTTTTATGATTTGGCTATCCATAAATTTAACTCATTTGTCTTTTGATGTATTTGTCTTTGGAGTAAACACACTTTTACTTCCACTGCCTTGTTATACGTACTTGCAGTACTAGTGCTCCATTCCTTTTGAGAGAAGGCAAAAACAAGTTCATGGAGGTAGCTGAGAGGAAGTACATATCTCCATCTTTCCAGTATCCCCCCAAGGTCCTCTGCTCATTTTATTCAAGATCAAAAATAATGAAAATAATGAAAGTCACCACCAAATGATCGTAACCATCTATACTCAGGTTAACACAGATTATTTAGACTTCTACCTCAGGTGTGCTGTGACTGCAGTTTAACTGAATGAAAATCACACTGTCAATTAAAAATAGAGTGAAAAGTGTGTCGTGACTGACATGTAGTTTCTTTACGAGCAAAGGAATTAAGGTATAATTAATAGAATCCAAACTGGACAATGTGAAAACACAGATAATTTGTCTGTTTTTTTATTCTTCTGTAATTGAAGATACAGCATTTGAGTAATGGTATAAATAAAATAGATGCATAAAATTATATTCTGATGAAAAGTTAGTAAAATTGTATTTTTAAATTAACTTAATTTTCTTCAAACTCAATGCTAAGAATTCTAGTTTAAAATAGGATCTCCTTCAAGGTTAAGCATGAAATGTTAAGAAAGGCTTATCAGGTATCTCCTGACATGTGAAGAGTAAAGAGAAAGAAATGATTCTCTAGGATTCTTCAATTCAGTAATGTGAGTCTGTTTGAGTAAGAGAAGATGAGCCCTGCATTCAGACCGAGCGCCAGTCACCACCAGAAACAAGCGAGCAGAACAAGTCACCCTTGGGAATATTGTTTGCATGATTATAATTCTGTGGGCAAAGCTGTAGTTGAGGTACATCCTGAGTACTACAGTTTCTCATGTGCTTTGTCAATTTAAAGAATTAGAGAATTCAAAAATGATATTAAGGACATAGTCTACATAAGAATGCTGAAACCTAACAGATGATAGAATTCTGCAAATGGGACTTGGTTTTAGAGCTGTTTGTAAAAACATGCATGGAAGCAAGCTCCAAGAATTAGAATTTGATAAGCCCATAAATGTATTAAAAGTAATTCATGAGGAGGGTAAATGGAGACTTCAGTTGGTTAGAAGCAGAAGGGAAAAGAAGAAAGATTTGAATTATTTGGTTTAAGTGGAATAAAATACAATATTTTAGAAGTATTCCAATGACATGTTTTTTTACCCTCACATCTTTGCACAAAAATGTTTACAGTAATTTACAAGGGTTAAGAGAACACGTGGCTATGGTAGATCAGCAAGATCTTTTGCGGAATGAGTTTCTGTCAAAAATTTGTCATCATTTTCCCTTGAAATGTGGAAAAAGAAAACAATGCATCCTCTTTTCTAATATGTGAAGTTAAGAGGTATTCATAGCTCAGAGTAAACGACGAAGTGCTTTATTTTCTTGTCCTGGAAAATGATTTCAAAACTTGCTTCTTATTTTGAATAATTAGAAAGTTGCATCTGGCTTGCTATTATCCTCGCGCCAGCCTCTCTCCCCTCTGAGCCCACCTCTCTATCATCCATCCCAACCTCCTCACCTTCTAAGAAGACACTTTGCTCAGGAGCCACTGAGAGGTCAAGGCCTTTTACTTTAATGATGGAAATAATGAGCAAAGGCACAAAAAAGTAGCAATCAAGGAGGCTAAATGGATTTACTGCACTGTGAAATGTTGAAAATATTTCTAGAGGAAAACAGAAGACTCCAAAAAGCAGACAGGAGAGTGTTTGTTTTTATTTTATTTTTGTTTTAAATTTTAACTTTTTATATTTGGGGGGAATGAGAGGGGAATGAAGGAAGTCAGGGGAATAATTTTTTCTCTAAAATGGAATTTTAAAAATTGTATGAACATACATTAAATTTCAAGTATAATGATATACAAAGAATGAAGGTTGAAACTTAAAAGGTTCTGTATCTCTTATAATTAATGTTTTCCAGATTTGAATCCTAGTATAATGTTATATATTTCTAAAAATAATAACACATTATCATTACTCTTCTGAACAATTTTTATACATAATTGTGTCTTGGAAGCCCTTCTCCTGAAGCTAACAAAGAATTCCTTTCTAGAAATGACGTGAACGAATATCAGGATAACCTATTAGGGTAATGATCTGATGCACTTTCACTGCTACAAAGTAAGCAGTTTGGAATGTAGTTTATTTTTATAATTTTTCTTGGTTTTTGCTTTCTATATTTGTATTTCTTCATGGAGTTTGATATTGAAAAAATAGTGTATTTAAGAAAAAATTCAGTATTTCTAGAGAAAAAATGTCTTCCAACTTTAGAGTTCACATTTTTCGTCACTCATTAACGAATAATTTTTGTGTGTGATTTAGAAGATACAGCTAAGAAAACACCACCACCTAGAAATAACCAATTTCTCCTTTCCATTCTCTCAATTTTAGTTTGATGTATTTTGATGTGTTATTCTTAAGTACATAACGTTAAGGATGGTTGTGTCTTCTTGGGGAATTGACCCCTTTATCATTATGTAAGGCCTCTCTTTATCCCTGGTTAATTTCCTTGTTCTGAACTCTGCTTTGCCTGAATTTATATATTTTGATTAGTATTAGCTGTGTATTTGTCTGCCCATAGACTGGTGGCTTAAACAACAGAAATGCATTGTCTCAAAGTTCTGAAGGTTTGAAGTTACCTGTGAGGATTTGGGGAGGAGGGAGATGGGGATGGAGAGAGAGAGTTCTCGTGTCTCTTCCTGAAGTCAAGATAGGGTTGGAATTTTTCACAGGTCATTTTGATACATATTGGCCAAAAACCACAGGTTGGGACTCACTGTTCTATACTCTATGCAAGTATTAATGTACTAGAATTCTAATTAACTAAGATTCTTACCACAGTCCTGTTTTATGTTTACCATTCTTATCCCCATGTGTGGATGAAAAAGCTAAACCCCAGAGTTGTTCATTAACTTGCCAAAATTCACAGTAAAGGGCATGAAAAGGCATTTCAATTCTAGGTTCTGTGCTTACAAATAGTACATTAGACTACCCATATATGGATAATTGTCAAATGAAACTAGTTATATTGGCAAAAAAGTAAGTACTTTTGAAACAAGATCCCTAAAACTATTAATACGATAAAGCATGTATTTTTTACATACTTTCTTTAAAAATTAAATGAAAATCTTAAAAATATATAGTTTTTAAACAAATATTTAGACTTTTTAAGCAAATATGAAGGAGTTATTTAGATTGCTAAATATTTAAGCAAATATTTAGATATCTAAACTTAGACATTAAAAGTGCTGAAAGGTCACATACAATTTCAGAAATTTAAGAATGGACATGGAAATTAATAAAATAAAAATTAGCATAAAATAAGATATTTACATTAATATATGCCCAATTCTACTAATTTTCAATTCTGAAGCTAGTAAAACCTACATCTTAAAATTTAAGTTTACAGATTAATAATGAGATGTTAGTAAAACAATGTATTTTTATGTTAAAAATACTATTACTAACATTTTTCAGAAATTTAAATTTTATATACATGCAAATTTACAGTAAGAGGAAACAACCTCATAAGAATTTAGAGAAATAAAAATCTAAATAAGAATGGATTAAATTTTCTCCACTGAAAATTGGCAGTAACTGAAAAATAGAGAAGAACTGGTCTTGGAAAGTGTCTGATGAAATTAAAACTTTCAAACTCTTTTATAGGAAATGCATTTAGTTACAAACATTTTGGAAACTAATTCTTTCCATCTGTTTCTTTTTTAATATAAATATTGCTGGTAATAACTTCATTGTGGGAATATTGACACAAGCTCAAATATTTCTAATTAATACCCTTGTCAGTGTAATACAGAAAATCATCACTATTTGAAGAATGGTAGTGTCTCAGAGTTAAGTCATCAGAATTATCTGTATCCTGAAAGAAAATACTTTTCCTTCTCTCTTACACACTGTTATATTTAGGCCATTGTAATGACCAGTGCTCCTATTAGCATGGTACAGTGATAAGTGGAATATCTATTCTTCTGTACAATATAATCCTCACAACGTCCTAAGTTTAATAACAAAGAGACACGTAAGAGCAATTCTGTCACTCACTATGTGTTTATGCTCGAGCTCTATTTTCCACATTTTTGTCACATATTTCTCATAGGTAAAATACACATGAAGACAGTGAAAATCAATAAGCTCATGATATGAATGCACATTTTAAACTGTAAACCACTCCACATATTGTGGGTGCACTTTTATGAATTTCTGCTTAAAAAATTAAGAAACAAGTGTCAGAGAGGATAAACCATTTTTTTAATGCTGTTAATAATGTCACATTTGCAGGGTCTCTTCTGTTCAAGAACTTAAGAACATGTTTATGTTGGGTATCCTCCGCTTTCAGATGGAGAGTTTATTTATACTGTGCCTAGTTCTCCACTTCCACAGTGTAACAATATTCAAAACTCCTATTTTTGTTAGGTTCATTTTGGAAGAGTTAAAAGCAAGAATGTTCCTAAAATAAGTATTTCTGGAAGACCATCATGAGATTAATTGATACCAAAAGGATGACTATTGTTTTGGCAAAATTTATTTGTATGCTATGTGTGAGAGATCTAAAAGGCTAATCTTATCGCTTTACTAGTGGCAGAGTTTTAAACACATGTGAATCATCGTAGGTTATTTAAAAACCTTGGCTACAATAAACATGTAAGATTAAGTCAGTGGATATGAAGGTTGCAGAGAGAGACAAACTATCCTAATGTAGAGCTCAAGTTGGAACAATGCCATTTCAGAAGCACATGACCCTGACCATTTATCCTGAAGAACCTTTGTGAAAGATTTTTCTATGCATTGATCATCTGTATTGTCCCTTCATAGATTTGTGTTTGCAAAGTTACATAGAGAGAGGCTGAATCATTTTTAGACACTAACCTCCCATTAGAATATCCCCATGATCCCACTGGGTGGGTAGCCAAACCTTAGACAATTTTCTGCACAGTCTGGTCAACTATCTTTTCTGTAACATGCAATTATCAACCTAGCAGGATAGGATTTGACTCATCTTTGTCTTAGTGCTGACTTCTTAACCACCTGTTTCAGAATCTGTAGTTCATTAAACTTGGTCTCACTAGCCCTGCCTTTCTGAATAATTCACAGGTGATCTCTACCTGTTGTGTACCAAGAATCTGAAGTTTTAATAAGCTTCTCTGGTGATATTCAGGCACGTTAAAGTGTGAGAAACACTTATTCAGCTTGTATTTCTGGATAAGACATACTCTTTCAATGTTTCAACCTTCAAAAAGTAAAAAAATACCTCCATAAAGTTATGTATTAAATATAATATGCTATTATCAATCATTATTTAAGCTCTTATTTTCTCTAGCAGAATCAAGGACAAAGTAAATATTTGAACTCATCACAACCATCTTCTTAGATAGATGTTTAGAATGTTTGAAACCAAAACAAGAAAGGTCACAAACTATCTAACTCATATCACCTTATCAGACACTTCCTTTACGATTAACGCTTTTTGGAAGGTTTAAATTCACTAATGTTAACAGTTAATTCTAACTTTTTTTTTAACTTAAGAGGCTTCAGGATTAGGTAGACACTAAATTAAATTATACTATTTAATTAAAAAAATAAAGCAAATACAAAAAAACCTCAGACTTGTACCAGGGTACCTTGTCTCTGTCTTTCCCACTACAATTCTTACCTCATTTTGTTCAAATATTTATGTAATTCATAGATAATGTTTTTAAAGTCCATTTTTCTGTCTTTAAAAATATTTTCACCTATCCTTTGGGTAGAAGGTGTACAATGACCTGGGGTGTAGAAGACCCCAGAGACTACCTCTCTTATGGGAGGTGTGTACACTGTTTTATAGATAAGTGTAAATGCAGATTTGGGCCTATGTATTTCATAGCTGTAAAATCGGAAGTTGGATCCTGTTCGTACACAGGGTATGCATAAGGCACAGAAGATGATTAAATGCCCATTAGCTGTGTGATCAGTTTTCATGCCTGACATCTGTATCCTACCTAGCATCAAATTTGAAAAATTTCAGTCTCGCCTTCATCAGTTTTGAAAGTACTACAACATAGTTAAAATGCTATGAAGGAGAACATATATTAATAATTCCCATCGTTACTCAAATTTGTCAGGCTTGCTTTTTGCGATTTTCCATATGTTCTGCATGTGTGCACACACTGTTGAAGCGATTTTCATTGTTTTGAGATACTTCACTTTCTGAAAGTCATACCGTTGGTGAAGAAAGTGCACCAGCTCAGTACTGTCCTCCTTACGTATTTCAGTGAGTTGTATCGCCGTCCTCTTACAGAAATTTGGATAGTCCTGCTGAACTTCTTGCCTTCTACCCCATTCCTCTAGTCATTAAGTCTTATTAATTATGGATCTTATAAGTAAGTGTATTTCTACCACCATTTCCTTAGAATGAAGATGTCAAATGAGACTTCAGCCGTCGTCTCAGTTTAAGATGATGTGCAATGCTATTGGAAATTGGTAAAATAATTACTCTCATTTTCTGACAAAAGATACTAACTACATTTGCAGTGCTTGCTAATGAGAACCCTCGGGCCCATCAACCATCCTCCAGCCTAGGTAAAAAAACCAATTCATCAGGAAATCTTAGGAGGATGTTTTGGAAAGAGCTTTCTGAGTGCCGTGGCTGTACATCCTTGGGCTCCAAGCCCCTTCCTCAATCTCAAACCAAGAGTATTAGATTCAAGGAATCTTTAACGGACTCTTCTCAAGAGGACTACTTAGCAGGTCAAAGAACCCCATCTGAAAAAGTCTATGTACAGGTAACATTTTTAGGTGATTTCCTGAGGGCAGAATAATAAGAGATAGTAACTCTAATGCTGAGTAACTGCCATTGCCATGCTAGGAAATGGGCTGCAAGCAGGAAGTCTCCGGGACGTGGGTAGAGATATCGCTGAATATACGAAACAACCCTCCAGGGAAATGACCCGCTTTCGAGCACCTGTCCCACAGACACTGGTTGCACCAACTCTAGATTTTAACAACACTATTCAAGTAGGACTCTTTTGATGCCTTACCATTTCTTCCTTCATTTATCCCAAACCTGGGAAGGATATGACTGCCCCTACTTTCCCCACTATTAGAGAATTTCCTGGACAAGACAAATTAGGAAAGTGAAGTGTTTATGTGGGTACAATTGATATTTTGATATTACAGTGAACTTTCTCATGTTGAAAATGTTATTATTCTTTATCACCTTCAAGTGCTTGGGAAGGTATAGGATCCAAGCAAGATGCTTTGCAGGGTGGGGGAAAAATATAAAAAGAGCAAGCTTGAATATATGGTGAGAAAAAAATTAAATTTCTTTCCTCCTTCTAAACTCTTGACTTTTTAGCTTATTCTGGTTACATGAATTTCACCATCTCTTTTTACTGCAGCGGTCCATTTTGATAGTATATTCACTTCAAATTTTCCCAGCTCTAAGAAAAAATGACCCAATGGCAGTCCAAGTCATCACCTTTATATACAAATATGTTTATGTCTGAGTCCTCATTAATATTATTTGACTGTCTCTTTTAACTAAAAGATATATGATAAGCTTCTTAACCTGGGTCTCCTTCCATCCTTAGCCTCATCTTTTTCACTGTACCCATCTCCCAATTCGTATCTACTCTTCACCTATAATCGACTCTTTTTTATCAAGATACAACTGACATATAACACTGTGCAAATTTAAGGTATACAACATGTTTAGTTGATACAGTTATGTAGTGCAGTATGGCTACCACTGTAACATTAGCTAACACCTCTTTCACATCACATAATTATTTTGTGTGCATATGGTGAGGACAATTAAATTCTAATCTTTTCAGTTTTTTATATAGCTGGTCTTTTGTACAATTTCTTCTCCATGTATAATATCCTTTTCTGTCACTCCCACTTATTTATCTGGCACACTCTTTATCATGATCCTGTTGCAACTTGTGTGACTTTTTGCACGTTTCACTAAAGACTTAAGACTGGATCAAATGTGTATGAGATATGCTTCAAAATATATACTTTCATAACCACAGCTCCTATAATATTTGCTTTGTGTGGTAATGTAAATTTTTGGTATCATTTAGTAACCTGTAAACTTCTGGTGCCAAAAGATTGTGTGTTTCTCTAGTGACTGTCACAGGCCATTGTAATGGCATTTAACATATTTCTGAATGATTCTTTGAATGGGAGTTGGAAAAATCTGTGACAGCAGAACCATGTAGGCAGTTTGATGTTGTCCTGCCAATAAGTATATCAGGCACAGTGGAAGACTATCTATGTTTCTTTTTTAACGTCTTTATTGGAGTATAATTGCTTTACATTGTTGTGATAGTTGTTGCTGTATAACAAAATGAACCAGCTAAACATATACGTATATCCCCATATCCCCTCCCTCTTGCATCTCCCTCCTACCCTCTCTATCCCACCCCTCTAGGTGGTCACAAAGAACCAAGCTGATCTCCCTGTGCTATGCAGCAGCTTCCCACTAGCTATCTATTTTACATTTGGTAGTGTATATATGTCCATGCCACTCTCTCACTTCGTCTCAGTTTACCCTTCCTCCTCCCTGTGTCCTCAAGTCCATTCTCTATGTCTGCATCTTTATTCCCATCTTGCCCTTAGGTTCCTTTATTCCCATCTTGCCCTTAGGTTCTTCAGAACCTTTTTTTTTTTTTTTTTAGATTCCATATATATGTGTTTGCATACAGTATTTGTTTTTTTCACTCTGTATGACAGACTCTAGGTCCATCCACCTCACTACAAATAACTCAATTTCGTTTCTTTTTATGGCTGAGTAATATTCCATGTATATATGTGCCACATCTTCTTTATCCATTCATCTGTCGGTGGACACTTAGGTTGCTTCCATGTCCTGGCTGTTGTAAATAGAGCTGCAGTGAACATTGTAGTACATGACTCTTTTTGAATTATGGTTTTCTCAGGGTATATGCCCAGGAGTGGGATTGCTGGGTCATATGGTAGTTCTATGTTTAGCTTTTTAAGGAACTTCCATACTGTTCTCCATAGTGGCTGCATCAATTTACATTCCTACCAACAGTGCAAGAATATTTTTTGCTTCATTGAGACTTGAATGAAAATAAAGTAACATTGGGAGAATCTTTATTGTGCATTATCTTATGAAAGCGTCTCAAAGGCAGATATGTTGTCTTTACTGAAATGGCAAAGTTACTCTGTAATTAGAGACAATAGA
This sequence comes from Kogia breviceps, assembly GCF_026419965.1. Lineage (NCBI taxonomy): Eukaryota > Metazoa > Chordata > Mammalia > Artiodactyla > Physeteridae > Kogia > Kogia breviceps. The sequence continues at coordinate 7,375,915 of NC_081310.1, read as the reverse complement.
AAAATAGAAATCACAATAAGATAGCTGAAAACAAAACAAACAAAAAAGCTTTGTTAAGGAGACCTAACTTAATAATATATTTGTTGGATATTTATGGAAATTTCTATAATTTTTTTCTCCTTTCACTTTTTTGTGGGCTTATCTGCAGTCTATCTCCCTGCTAATTTCACCCTGCTTGTAGTCTTAACCTTATCACTGAGGTCAGCCTACTGCAAGTTTACAGTGATCTCTTTTCTAACTAAAGATCAGAGATTTAGAAACTTTGGTGCCTTACTCTTTCAATGTAATGTAACGATGCTTATTAATGTGGCTTTCTTAGTTACTGTCTAAAGAGAGGTCTTTGAAGATAGCACTAACCTCTCTCATTTAAAAAGCAAAATTAGATTACTCAGTCTGCCTTAGTTCACAACACATGGCCATTAGGTTTCTTAATGGATTTGGAAAACTCAATAATTCCTTGCTCAGATTAGATTTTATTAGATTTGGATGTCTTTTGTACTAACTTTTAAAGATCTGTAGACAGTATAATCAGATTAGAGTCCCAGACTCAATGCCTTACAATATATTATAACATTTTTATTGGTTCTTCACAAGCACCTTAAAGTCACATTGAGAGCAATATGATACTGAGCATTCACAAAATTAAATTCAGAAGGTGAGAAATTGTCATATCCTTGCATTGTAGAATTGTTTTTCCCTTGTTAGCATATTTCTTCTTTGTTTTCACCTACTCTTATAGTTATCAGGAAGAAGAAAACCTATGTCGTTTGTAAAATAAGAATAAAATACATTTTATATATCTTATATATATTATGTATAACATAAAACAAGAAGGAATGGTATTTAAAATAGAGAAATTACCTCTCATTTTGTACATAGTTTTTATGATGTATGTGTGGTAATTAAGTGGCATATCAGTGCTATCATAACTGAAACCTATTTCTTGGATTAAATTATCAGGAAATACAGGCCATGCATTACAATATTTCTTTCTAAATACTGACTACAGAAACAATGGCATTTTAAATACAACTGTCTTAATGGTTGCCTTTACTGCTGAATATAAAGGCTTCTTGGAAATGACAGTTATGTTGCATGAAGGGAGACCCCCTCCAGGGCCCAAAAGTGGGCTGTTCTGTAACATTTGGAAATGAATTGTCCGAGGAGACAACGTGTGCTGACAAAGCAAGGGACTTTATTGGGAAGGGACACCCAGGCGGAGGAGGGCAGCAGGGTAAGGGAACCCGGGAGAACTGCTCTGTCACGTGGCTCACAGTCTTGCGTCTTATGGTGATTGGGTGATTGGGATTCATTTCCAGGTTGTCTCTGGCCAATCATTCTGGCTCAGGGTCCTTCCTGTGGTGCGCACGTCGCTCAGCCCAGATGGATTCCAGTGAGGAGGATCCTGGGAGGTTGGTAGGACATTTGGACTGGCGTCTCCCCTCTCCTTTTGACCTTTCCCGAATTCTTCTGGCTGTTGGCAGCTTGTTAGTTCCACGTGCCTTACCAGGACCTCCTGTTGTAAGATAACTCATGCAAGTGGTTACTATCAGGTCTGGCCAGGGCAGGTGGTTTCTGTCAGTGGTTCCCCTAACAGAGTTCAGTAAGTGAGAAATACAATAAAATCAATATCAAGAATAATTTTAAGCATGTAACACAAATGGTATATCTCAGCTTTGTATAACTCATTCAAAGTAATGTGTCATTGTCACTGACGTGAAAGACTGGATGTCTACAAATTTAAGAAACATGTTTATCAAAATATTTTTTGAATGTCAGAGGGATGATATGTAGAAAGCACATTCCTATAGCAGGTGTGCCTCACAGAGTCCATCGTTCCCTGGGAATAGTTCCTTTGGTGTTCACATTTCTTTAGTGTCAACTTGAACTTTGATCTTTTGGGGGTTTGGCTGATAATCTTTGCATATGTTTCTTTTGTACAATAAACATCTTATGTGCTTGATCTCCAGTGTTTCCTGGGCATGTTGCATTTGGAACTGCCTGCATTTCTGTTCTTGCTGGGGGTGGCGAGGGAGCTGGAGTGAGAGGGAAGACAGACTAGGCTGGATGAAGTTTGTTCGTAGCTGAAAACACTCTGGGAGAAGGGATCCAGCAGTCCTAGATGCAGTCATTTTCTCTCAAATTGAGAAGCCCTGACCTGTTCCCTGATATGATAGTTCCTGTAAACTCAAGTCTTATCCTTAGAAGCATTCTGCTTTTCTAGTTTATCTAGGCAACTACTTTTTCCTTCTATAATCTGAAAATATTCGCTTTTTGTTATATCTTGTGACTGTCTCTCTGAATAGAGTGTAAGTAATCCCAACTATGAAATGTTAAATGAACAGTTTTAGGTGACCACTGATCACAGTTAATTTATCAGTTTTTCTCACTTGACTGAGAGCAGTATCTCTACTCTGCATTGTAACTTGGGAACATGCAAATTATTATCCAAATTGAGATGATATTATGAATGAAAAGAAGCACTATTAATAATTGTGCTGGGAAAGTGGGTAAAAACTAGTACTGTCCCAGGCAAACCAATATGTATGACTATATTCTAATTATAACACTTTAGGTTTTATATAATTTTTAAAAGTTATATTGCATGCAAGGATGTGATCATTAGTATTGATCTACTGTTGATTGTATGCAGATATAATCTCACACATTAGAACAGCAACTCTTTAGAAGCCTGGGGCTATATTTTGTGGTTATTTTAATTTTCTCCAAGGTAGAAAATCAATATTTTTTATAAATAAATGTCTATAATCCAAGTACCCGTGACATGAATTGTTTCATAATTATTCTGATCATGACCTAAGAGACCCAAATTAAAATAAAGCAGTTGACATTTTGCGTGTATACCAGGAGCACATTAATTTTCCAGCAACCATGAAGGTTTTGTATATTATTCTCCTCAGCTGAGTGTTAGTTAGCAAGTGACATGGCTTGATTAAAATATATGTAATTGGGACTTCCTTGGTGGTGCAGTGGTTAAGAATCCGCCTGCCAATGCAAGGGACACAGGTTCGATCCCTGGTCTGGGAAGATCCCACATGCCACAGAGCAACTAAGCCTGTGCGCCACAGCTACAGAGCATGCACTCTAGAGCCCGTGAGCCACAACTACTGAACCCGTGTGCCACAACTACTGAAGCCCACATGCCTAGGGCCCGTGCTCCACAACAAGAGAAGCCACCGCAGTGAGAAGCCCGTGCACCGCAACAAAGAGTAGCCCCTGCTCGCCACAACTAGAGAGAGCCCGCGCACAGCAACGAAGACCCAACACAGCCAAAAATAAATAAATAAATAAATTAATTAAAAAAATATATATATGTAATCCATTTTCCTCAAACATAGTATTAACTACTTCTTTATGCTAGCTCTCATTCTGTTGAGATCTTTTTATGTATCGTCCTGTACTTTATGTATTGTTAATCTTCACATTGAGTTATCTATACTGTTATTATTATCTAAATCTTTAGGGAAAGGAAGCTTATCAAGTTGTCCTTAACAAATGAGTTGGCATTTTTACCTAGAACTAACTATAAAGCAGGGATTAGGAAACGTTTTCCATAGAAAGCCAAATAGTAAATGTTTCAGACTTTTTAGAGCACATATGGTCTCTGTTACATATTCTTTGTTAGTTTTTTCCAACCCTTTAAAAAGGAACTTGATTAGGCACATGTAATGCAGTTTGCCCACCCTTGCTCTAAAGCACAAGGGTAATTTCTCTATGCTATACATAGTAAAATAAATGCTTAATGATTGTATAAAACACAAATAACACGGTTACTCTGTGACTTAAAATCTCTGTTCCTGGCAAAGGTGACTGGAATTGTTCCAAATATGTGCATATTTGCTTAGACTCGTTAGATTTATTCACAGTTCCTGGCCACGTTGTGTACAGAACCACTGGACCATGGAGCACCCTTCCTATTAGTTTTTGTATTCCTTTGGGTCACTTCACATCACTGAGGAACAGGAAGATGGGCTGCAGGTGCACATAGCTTCCATTTCTATGCCTACCTGGCCATTTATTATCAGTACAAACTTAGGTGAGTAAATTGACTTTACTGTGCTTCAAATTCATCATCTTTAAAAGGTGACTAAATGATGCAACCAAACTGATAGTGTTGTTCCAATTTAAAACAATATCAAGAACATAGTAAGTCCTCAATAAATGTTAGCTATTATTATTATTATATTATTATTATTTTAATTCTAGCTACAGTCTACTACCTAGAATTATAGCTGTTCGAATATTTATTTCAATTTGTTTCACTTAAATAACGTACTTAACTACAGCAATATGAGACACATGCTAACAAATGTAGGGGATTTCGTGTATCTTTTTAAATTAATAAGGCAATATCTCTGCCTTGTCAAGATATAAAATAATTATCTGAGTAATTATAATCTGACTGAATATCATGAATGCTGTTGTGGTTCAAAGTAACGTTGTGTTAGACTTCTCTATTAGAAGGAACGGCAAAGGCGTCATAGAAAATGTATAATGTGTGAAATACCTTTGAAAACTAGGGAAGAAAAAGTGGGAATGAGTAGAGGACCACTGTAGGTTGAAGAAATATCATCAGCGAGTTTCCAAAGAAGAGTTACGCAAAGTGTTATCCTGAATGGTGAGATACAGTCTGTGTATTTGCCTTGACAGTCCATCAGGAGGCATTGAAAATACCTCTCTTTCTAGAGAGTCACACAGTTTTGAGATGATTGATCTGACTGGGGAGTGTAGGATGGTTCATATCCACAAGAGACTGCATGCTGAAAAGCTATAACAAAGGTTTAAGTGGGAGGTAATCCAGATTCAAGAGAGTGTAATGGTAACAGAGAAAGTGAGATTGCCTAGAAAGGGTAACATTTCTACTGGTAGGTTCTACCAACTACACATTTTTTGTGTGTCAACCATATGTAATCAAAGGTTAATACTTGGCTTAAACCCTTTTGCAATAGGGAGAATCCTGTACCATTAACAGGGATAGAAAACTCCAGCGGAAAAGTTTTAGGAATGGAGGAACTAATGAAAGAGCACGCAGAAAAATATGATCACTGGACAGAAAAATAGAGACATGGGGACTCATTTAATAAGTCATAGTTGATTCTATGGATCTCAAGATTCAACTCAAAGGCAGAGACTTAGGAAAAGGAGCAGGAGGGGTCCCCAACATTTTTCTAGGATGTATTGTGTACAGAAAATGAAAGCATTAAAAAATTAGCTGCAGAATTAGCAGTGTCCAATCCAAAAAAAAATTAAAAGGGGAAGAAAAGTGACATATTTATTCTGTCCAAAATTAACTGACACTCTGAACTGTGAGTTGTAGCAAGTGTGGAAGCTATGTGAGAGTATTGGGAAACTCTAATCAATTCAGAAAGATCTACAAAAGTTAGTTCTTGGAATCTTAGTGATACTTAAATTTAGGTTCTAAGTCCTGTGTGGGCTGGGTGGGTACTAGCACAGTCCCTGGAATATGTCAATCATACATCCAATATACATTGAAAATCTGCTGGTCACCGCATATGAATCCTCACAGAAGTTAATTCTTTTGGTATTATTCCTTTTAGATATTATTCCTTTGGGGTTATTTAATAAGGTCTTAATTCATTGTGCATCCAAAAAGTAAATAGTCACTGGAGAGCTGTATTTTATCTGCATTTCTACTGTGTGGGATCCTAAAAATATACGAAATCATGGCAATCATAGGCATTATTAACAAGAGTATTAGTGAGCTACAAGAACCCCACACTTAATGATTTCAAACAATAGGAATTTCATCTGATATACAGTGTCTTGTGTGAAGATTACAACTTGACTGGAACAGGCTGGATTCTAGGACCCAAACTTCAGGTTGGGCTGGATCTGCTCTCTCTGTCTCCTCTTCTTTTTGGAATATAACTTACCAGGAGCGTATGGTGTGCTCCAAGTATCCTATGCTGAGGCAATCATTACCTGGGTAGTAGTCGTATAACAAATCATCAGCGTACAAGAGGTGAACACCAAACTCACCTTTTTTTTAAATTAATTTTTATTGGAGTATAGTTGCTTTAAAATGTTGTGTTCCTTTCTGCTGTACAGCAAAGTGAATCAGCTATATGTATACACATATCCCCTCCTTTTTGGATTTCCTTCCCATTTAGGTCACCACAAAGCATTGAGTAGAGTTCCCTGTGCTAACAAACTCACTCTCTTTTTTGTTTTTTCCATTATTAGCATTTTTTAAAACATCTTTATTGGAGTATAATTGTTTTACAGTGGTGTGTTAGTTTCTGCATTATAACAAAGTGAATCAGTTATACATATACATATGTCCCCATATCTCTTCCCTTTTGCATCTCCCTCCCTCCCACCCTCCCTATCCCACCCCTCTAGGTGGGCAGAAAGCACCGAGCTGACCTCCCTGTGCTATAAGGCTACTTCCCACTAGCTATCTGTTTTACGTTTGGTAGTGTATATATGTCCATGCCACTCTCTCACTTTGTCACAACTTACCCTTCCCCCTCCCCATATCCTCAAGTCCATTCTATAGCACGTCTGCATCTTGCCACTAGGTTCTTCATGACCCCCCCCCTTTTTTTTTTTTTTTAGATTCCATGTATATCTGTTAGCATACGGTATTTGTTTTTCTCTTTCTGACTTACTTCACTCTGTATGACAGACTCTAGGTCCATCCACCCCACTACAAATAACTCAGTTTCATTCCTTTTAATGGCTGAGTAATAGTCCATTTTATAAATGTGCCACATCTTCTTTATCCATTCATCTGTTGATGGACACTTAGGTTGCTTCCATGCCCTGGCTATTGTAAATAGAACTGCAATGAACATTTTGGTACATGACTCTTTTTGAATTATGGTTTTCTCAGGGTATATGCCCAGTAGTGGGATTTCTGGGTCATATGGTAGTTCTATTTTTAGTTTTTTAAGGAGCCTCCATACTGTTCTCCATAGTGGCTGTATCAATTTACATTCCCACCAACAGTGCAAGAGAGTTCCCTTTTCTCCATACCCTCTCCAGCATTTATGGTTTGTAGATTTTTTGATGCTGGCCATTCTGACCAGTGTGAGATGATATCTCATTGTAGTTTTGACTTTCATTTCTCTAATGATTAATGATGTTGAGCATTCTTTCATGTGTTTGTTGGCAATCCATATATCTTCTTTGGAGAAATGTCTCTTTAGGTCTTCTGACTATTTTTGGATTGGGTTGTCTGGTTTTTTTGATATTGAGTTGCATGAGCTGCTTCTAAATTTTAGAGATTAATCCTTTGTCAGTTGCTTCACTGGCAAATATTTTCTCCCATTCTGAGGGTTGTCTTTTCATCTTGTTCATGGTTTCCTTTACTGTGTAAAATCTTTTAAGTTTCATTAGGTCCCATTGGTTTATCTTTGTTTTTATTTCCATTTCTCTAGGAGGTGGGTCAAAAAGGATCTTGCTGTGATTTATGTTATAGAGTGTTCTGCCTATGTTTTCCTCTAAGAGTTTGATAGTGTCTGGCCTCACATTTAGGTCTTTAATCCATTTAGAGTTTATTTTTGTGTATGGTGTTAGGGAGTGTTCTAATTTCATTCTTTGACATGTAGCCGTCCAGTTTTCCCAGCACCACTTATTGAAGAGGCACTGTATATTCTTGCCTCCTTTATCAAAAATAAGATGACCATATGTGTGTGGGTTTATCTCTGGGCTTTCTATCCTGTTCCATTAATCTATATTTCTGTTTCTGTGCCAGTACCTTAATGTCTTGATTACTGTAGCTTTGTAGTATAGTCTGAAGTCAGGGAGCCTGATTCCTCCAGCTCCGTTCTTCTTTTCTCAAGATTGCTTTGGCTATCCGGAGTCTTTTGTGTTTCCATACAAACTGTGAAATATTTTGTTCTAGTTCTGTGAAAAATGCCATTGGTAGTGTGATAGGGATTGCATTGAATCTGTAGATTGCTTTGGGTAGTATAGTCATTTTCACAGTGTTGATTCTTCCAATCTAAGAACATGGTATATCTCTCCATCTGTTTGGATCATCTTTAATTTCTTTCCTCAGTGTCTTATAATTTCCTGCATACAGGTCTTTTGTCTCCTTAGGTAGGTTTATTCTTAGATACTTTATTCTTTTTGTTGCAATGGTAAATGGGAGTGTTTTCTTAATTTCACTTTCAGATTTTTTATCATTAGTGTATAGGAATGCAAGATATTTCTGTGCATTAATTTTGTATCCTGCTACTTTACCAAATTCATTGATTAGCTCTAGTAGTTTTCTGTTAGCATCTTTAGGATTCTCTATGTATAGTATCATGTCATCTGCAAACAGTGACAGCTTTATTTCTTCTTTTCTGATTTGGATTCCTTTCATTTCTTTTTCATCTCTGATTGCTGTGGCTAAAACTTCCAAAACTATGTTGATTAATAGTGGTGAGAGTGGGCAACCTTGTCTTGTTCCTGATCTTGGTAGAAATGGTTTCAGTTTTTCACATTGAGGACAATCTTGGCTGTGGGTTTGTCATATATGGCCTTTATTATGTTGAGGAAAATTCCCTCTATGTCTCCTTTCTGGAGGGTTTTTACCATAAATTGGTGTTGAATTTTGTCGAAAGCTTTTGCTGCATTGATTGAGATGATCATATGTTTTTTCTCCTTCAGTTTGTTAATACGGTGTATCACGTTGATTGATTTGCGTAAATTAAAGAAGCCTTGCATTCCTGAGATAAACCACATTTGATCATAGTGTATGATCCTTTAATGTGCTGTTGGATTCTGTTTGCTAGTATTTTGTTGAGGATTTCCGCATCTATGTTCATCAGTGATATTGGCCTGTAGTTTTCTTTCTTTATGACTTCTTTGGTTTTGTTATCAGAGTGATGGTGGCCTTGTAGAATGAGTTTGAGAGTGTTCCTCCCTCTGCTATATTTTGGAAGAGTTTGAGAAGGGTAGGTGTTAGCTCTTCTCTAAATGTTTGATAGAATTCGCCTGTGAAGCCATCTGGTCCTGGGCTTTTGTTTGTTGGAAGATTTTTTTTTTTTTTTTTTTAATTTTTGTGTGGTACGCGGGCCTCACCGCTGCGGCCTCTCCCTTGCGGAGCACAGGCTCCGGACGCGCAGGCTCAGCGGCCATGGCCCACGGGCCCAGCCGCTCCGCGGCACGTGGGATCTTCCCAGACCGGGGCACGAACCCGTGCCCCCTGCATCGGCAGGCGGATTCTCAACCACTGCGCCACCAGGGAAGCCCTGTTGGAAGATTTTTAATCACAGTTTCAATTTCAGTGCTTGTGATTGGTCTCTTCATATTTTCTATTTCTTCCTGGTTCAGTCTCAGAAGGTTGTGCATTTCTAAGAATTTGTCCATTTCTTCCAAGTTGTCCATTTTACTGGCATAGAGTTGCTTGTAGTAATCTCTCATGATCCTTCATATTTCCACAGTGTCAGTTGTTACTTCTCCTTTTTCGTTTCTAATACTATTGATTTGAGTCTTCTCCCTTTTTTTTCTTGATAAGTCTGGCTGATGGTTTATCAATTGTGTTTATCTTCTAGAAGAACCAGCTTTTAGTTTTATTGATATTTGCTATTGTTTCCTTCATTTCTTTTCACTTATTTCTGATCTTTATGATTTCTTTCCTTCTGCTAACTTTGGAGTTTTAAAAATTCTTCTTTCTCTAATTGCTTTAGGTATAAGTTTAGGTTCTTTATTTGAGATGTTTCTTGTTTCTTAAGGTAGGATTGTATTGCTATAATCTTCTCTCTTATAACTGCTTTTGCTGCATCCCATAGGTTTTGGGTCATCCTGTTTTCATTGTCATTTGTTTCTAGGTATGTTTTGATTTCCACCTTGATTTCTTCAGTGATCTCTTGGTTATTAAGTAGTGTGTTGTTTAGTTTAGCCTCCATGTGCTTGTATTTCTTACAGATGTTGTTCCTGTAATTTATATCTAGTCTCATAGTGTTGTGGTTGGAAAAAGGTACTGGATATGATTTCAATTTTCTTAAATTTACCAAGGCTTGATTTGTGACCCAAGATACGATCTATCCTGGAGAATGTTCCATGAGCACTTGGGAAGAATGTGTATTCTGGTTTTTTTGGATGGAATGTCCTATAAATATCAATTAAGTCCATCTTGTTTAATGTATCATTTAAAGCTTCTGTTTCCTTATTTATTTTCATTTTGGATTATCTGTCCATTGGTGAAAGTGGGGTGTTAAATTTCCCTACTATGATTGTGTTACTGTCGATTTCCCCTTTTATGGCTGTTAGCATTTGCCTTATGTATTGAGGTGCTCCTATGTTGGGTGCATACATATTTACAATTGTTATATCTTCTTCTTGGATTGATCCCTGGATCATTATGTAGTGTCCTTCTTGGTCTCTAGTAATAGTCTTTATTTTAAACTCTATTTTGTCTAATATGAGAATTGTTACTCCAGCTTTCTTTTGGTTTCCATTTGCATGGAATATCATTTTCCATCCCCTTACTTTCAGTCTGTATGTGTCCCTAGGTCTGAAGTGGGTCTCTTATAGACAGCATATATATGGATCTTGTTTTTGTATCCATTCAGCCAATCTATGTCTTTTGGTTGAAGCATTTGATCCATTTATGTTTAAGGTAATTATCGATATGTATGTTCCTGTTACCATTTTCTTAATTATTTTGGGTTTATTATTGGAGGTCATTTCCTTCTCTTGTGTTTCCTGCCTAGAGAAGTTCCTTTAGCATTTGTTGTAAAGCTGGTTTGGTGGTGCTGAATTCTCTTACCTTTTGCTTGTCTGTAAAGGTTTTAATGTCTCCATCAAATCTGAATGAGATCCTTGCTGGGTAGAGTAATCTTGGTTTTAGGTTTTTCTCCTTCATCACTTTAAATATGTCCTGCCACTCCCTTCTGGCTTGCAGAGTTTCCACTGAAAGATCAGCTGTTAACCTTATGTGGATTCCCTTATGTGTTATTTGTTGTTTTTCCCTTGCTGCTTTTAATATTTGTTCTTTGTATTTAATATTTGTTAGTTTGATTAATATGTGTCTTGGCATGTTTCTCCTTGGATTTATCCTGTATGGGATTCTTTGTGGTTCCTGGACTTGATTAACTATTTTCTTTCCCATATTAGGGAAGTTTTCAACTATTATCTCTTCAAATATTTTCTCAGTTCCTTTCTTTTTCTCTTCTTCTGGCACCCCTATAATGTGAATGTTGGTCCATTATAATGTTGTCCGAGAGGTCTCTGAGACTGACCTCAATTCTTCTCATTCTGTATTTTTTTTTCTTTTTTTTTTTTTTTTTAGTGGTACGCAGGCCTCTCACTGTTGTGGCCTCTCCCTTTGCGGAGCACTGGCTCCGGACGCGCAGGCTCAGCGGCCATAGCTCATGGGCCCAGCCGCTCTGTGGCATGTGGGATCTTCCCAGACCAGGGCACAAACCTGTGTCCCCTGCAGCAGCAGGTGGACTCTCAACCACTGCGCCACCAAGGAAGCCCTCTTTTTTCTTTTTTTCTGCTCTGCAGTAGTTATTTCCACTATTTTATCTTCCAGGTCACTTGTCTATTTTTCTGCCTCAGTTATTCTACTATTGATCCCTTCTAGAGAATTTTAAATTTCATTTATTGTGTTGTTCTTCATTGTTTGCTCTTTAGTTCTTCTAGGTCCTTGTTAATGTTTCTTGTATTTTCTCCATTGTATTTCCAAGATTTTTATTTTATTTTATTTTATTTTGTGGTACTCGGGCCTCTCACTGTTGCTCCCTCTCCCAGTGTGGAGTACCGATTCTGGACGTGCAGGCTCAGCAGCCATGGCTCACGGGCCCAGCCTCTCCGCAGCAAGTGGGATCTTCCCAGACCAGGGCAACAGCCCGCGTCCCCTGCATCGGCAGGCAGACTCTCAACCACTGCGCCACCAGCGAAGCCCTATTTCCAAGATTTTGCATCATCTTTACTATCATTGTTCTGAATTCTTTTTCAGGTAGACTGCCTATTTTCTCTTCATTTGTTAGTTCTGGTGGGTTTTTGCCTTACTCTTTCTTCTACTGTGTGTTTCTCTGTCTTCTCATTTTGCTTAACTTACTGTGTTTGGGGTCTCCTATTCGCAGGCTGCAAGTTCGTAGTTTCCTTGTTTTTGGTGTTTGTCCTCAGTGGCTAAGGTTGGTTCAGTTGGTTGTGTAGGCTTCCTGGTGGAGGCAACTAGTGTCTGTGTTCTGGTGTGAGGCTGGATCTTGTCTTTCTGGTAGGCAGGTCCACGTCTGGTAGTGTGTTTTGGGGTGTCTGTGGCCTTATTATGATTTTAGGCAGCCTCTCTGCTAATGAGTCAGGTTGTGTTCCTGTCTTGCTAGTTGTTTGGCATAGGGTTTCCAGCACTGTAGCTTGCTGGTCGTTGAGTGGAGCTGGGTCTTGTCGTTGAGTTGGAGATCTCTGGGAGATTCTTGCAGTTTGATATTACATGGAGCTGGGAGGTCTCTTGTGGACCAGTGTCCTGAACTTGGCTCTCCCACCTCAGTGACACAGCCCTGATGCCTGGCTGTAGCACCAAGAGCCTGTCCTCCACACGGCTCAGAATAGAAGGGAGGAAAAAAAGAAAGAAAGAAAGAAGAAAGTAAAATAAAATAAAGTGCAGTAAAATAAAATAAAGTTATTAAAGTAAAAAATATAATGATTAAGAAAAAATTTTTAAGTAATAAAACCTACAAAAATAAGATGGACAGACAGAGCCCTAGGACAAATGGTAAAAACAAAGCTATACAGACAAAATCACACACAGAAGCATACACATGCACACTCACAAAAGAGAAAAGGGAAAAAAACATATATATCGTTGCTCCCAAAGTCCATCTCCTCAATTTGGTATGATTCTTTGTCTCTTCAGGTATTCCACAGATGGAGGGACAAGGCTGCTGGGAGAGATTTCCCATGTCTCTTCTTTGTTCACACAGCTTCTGGGGTTCAGCTTTGGTTTTGGACCCGCCTCTGTGTGTAGGTCCCCTGAGGGTGTCTGTTCTTCGCTCAGACAGGACAGGGTTAAAGGAGCAGCTGATTCGGGGGTTCTGGCTCACTCAGGCTTTGGGGAGGGAGGGGTACGGATGCCTGGTGAGCCTGCAGCAGCGGCATAGGCCAGTGTGACGTTGCACCAGCCCGAGGCGTGCCGTGCATTCTCCCGGAGAAGTTGTCCCTGGATCCCGGGACCCTGGCGGTGGCGGGCTGCACAAGCTCTCAGGAGCGGCGGTGTGGAGAGTGACCTGTGCTCGCACACAGGCTCCTTGGTGGCGGCAGCAGTGGCCTTAGTGTCTCAAGCCCGTCTCTGGGGTCCGCACTGATAGCCGCAGCTCACGCCTGTCTCTGGAGCTCCTTTAAGCAGCGCACTTAATGCCCTCTCCTCACGCACAAGGAAACAAAGGGGCAAGAAACAGTCTCTTGCCTCTTCAGCAGGTCCAGACCTGGACCTCCCTCCTGGCCAGCCGTGGCGCACTAACCCCTTCAGGCTGTGGTCACACCGCCAAGCCCAGTCCTCTCCCTGGGATCCTGAAGTCCGAGCCTCAGCTCCCAGCTCCTGCCTGTCCCGGTGTGTGAGCAGACAGGCCTCTCAGGCTGGTGAGTGCCGGTCAGCACTGATCCTCTGCAGGAATCTCTCCACTTTAACCTCCTCACCCTGTTACTGCGCTCTCCTCTGCAGCTCCGAAGCTTCCCCATTCCTCCACCCGCAGTCTCCACCTCTGAAGGGGCTTCTTGTGTGTGGAAGCCTTTCCTCCTTCATGGCTCCCTCCCACTGGTGCAGGTCCCGTCCCTATTTTTTGTCTCTGTTTATTCTTTTTTCTTTTGCCCTACCCAAGTACGTGGGGGAGTTTCTTGCATTTTGGGAGGTCTGAGGTCTTCTGCCAGCGTTCGGTGGGTGTTCTGTAGGAGAAGTTCCACGTGTAGATGTATTTCTGATGTATTTGTGGGGAGGAAGGTGATCTCCATGTCTTACTCTTCTGCCATCTTGAAGCTCCTCTCCCAGACTCACCTTTTTAAAGCTAAAGGCACATCCATTAACATGTCATCAGCTAAAGCAAGTTATATGGCAACGCCCAAAATCCAGTGGTAGGGATGGACATTCTGACCAATAAGAGGACACAGCAAGACTCAAATATATGATACCACTCTGAAGAGTAAAGTATGAGGACCAGTAATTTATTCAGTCACAACGCATGATCTCTCCTGCCTACAGCCTCACCTTTTCCCTTTGGTAATTTTCTTGCATGGATCCACAAATTATCAGTATTCTCTTTGATTATGATCTCTAAAATGGATCAGGCTGCCCTTTCTTTAATAAATAATGCAAATATCTGAGAGCTGGTTAAGTATCAAAACTGGTGCAAATAAAACGTTTTGTTGTGTATTTAATTCATGCTAATGAGTCAGCAAATAGGTGTCTTTCAGTCTAAGCATAATGAGGTCCTGCATTTTCTAACGGCTTGTATTTCCAGCATAGACTGGCCATGGAATTTGTTATCCTTTACATCCCCACCATTAAGATTTTGTCATCAAATATGTTTCCTGCTTCTAAAAATGATCATGCCAGTGTGTTCAATTAATATTTCTTGAATAAAATATAAAATAATTCTTTGAATCATTATACATATACTAAGCACTCTATGTTTGATAAAATATAAAGCATTGACATATGCATTTTCCCCTGATTTTACATTTGTCATGTAGTAGACATTAAATGGATTCCATAGTGAGATATACACAATTTTAAATATAAGTATCTCTGCTTATTAAATGTATGACTTTGGGAAACGTATTTAAACTACTTTTTTTCTTTATACATAAAATAAAGATAATATCTGTTTCATGTTTTATGAATACTAAATAAGTTACATAAATCATGTGGCCCAGTGTTCCTAAATTTTTCCACCCATCCTCAATGTTTTAACAACATTTTAATTGCTTTTCAATAGCAATAATCAATAAATCCAAGAATCTATTTTTACATCAGTTTTGTTCTTATTTAAGCTCTGACTAGAAGAGTGTATCTCTCTTTTATTTTTTCATTAAAGTTGTACAGTATTTAATTTTTATTTTAAAATCCTCTGCTTAAAAATTAAGTTTGATCCTCTTAATATCCTCCCAAATTTTCATCTAATGATTGTGTGAAAACTGTATAAAATGATACCCACCTTTTTGTGGTTCTGAATAATCTTTTTCTAGCTTATTTCATGCCCTACTGTTCAAATAAAATAACTATCACAAAATAGCATTTTATCTTTAATTAAAGTTAATCAGTTGGATCAATTGGCTTTTGGAAAATGCCATTCTCTTCCTGAAAGAATAAATACAATGTCTTTATTGACAGTACATTATAACCCATTTTTCTTATTGTACCATCTCCTAAGCAGCTTCAGAGAATTGAGATACAAATGAATAAAACATGTGTTTATTACCGTGGGTGAAGAGACAATGCCAAGTTTCTCAACTTCCTCTTTCCATGGCTGCTCTCAGACAGGGGAGGAGTTGAGACAGCCAGAAAACAGAATGACCCATCAAAGAACTGAATTTAGATGTGGTTGTTTTATTTCAGTTTTCCTAGAAAGTTTCTTAAATCATAATACACATGAGAATAAAGACAGAAAATCTACATGTGTAAGAGCTACTTTTAATTGTATGCATCATTAAACTGTAGCCATTAGAGATGAAAAGCTGAAAAAGTTGTATATTTTCATAGTATGGTATATCAGGTAAACTCTTCTGATTGAAATAACAACACACATAAAGACATGTAATGTTTCATGTCCAGCTCTGTTTGGAATTATAAGTGCACAGCTCAAGCTGGGGTTAGGACCCCAAATTCTAGCAGCTACAACTCTATAAACTTGGGGAAAATGGTGCAAGGAAATAATGAGGTACAAAGGAAATGTTGACAAAAGTGTCAGGGATGTTATTCACTAGTAAATACTAATGAGAAAAGTTGAGTTAAGGGAACAAGATGATGTGTCCTGTTGTAGTGTATTAGTAAGTAAACACCCCTTATTGTATGTTTAAAAAATTATAATAACTGCCCACAGGACAAAGAGGTAATAGGCACAAACTAGAAAGAAAAGTCTGTGTTTTATAGTAAAAAGCAAAGAGAATATCCACATTTAAAGATATGTCATTATATATTTTTTTAATTTTTAAAATTTTTAACTGTTTTTTATTGAAGTATAGTTAATTTACTATGTTGTGTAAATTTCAGGTATACAGCATAGGGATTTAGTTTTATATATATATATATATATATATATATATATATATATATATCTGTTATCCCAAACTCCTAATTTATCTCTCCCCTCAACCTCTGCTCTCGCCTTTGGTAACCATAAGTTTGTTTTCTATTTCTGTGAGTCTATTAGAGTTTGCTCCGAATGTACGCTCAGGAGTGGGATTGCTGGATCGTATGGTAGCTCTATTTTTAGTTTTCTAAGGAACCTCCATACTTTCTTCCATAGTGGATGTACCAATTGCCATTCCCGCCAACTGTGTAGGGTGGTTCCCTTTTCTCCACACCCTCTCCAACCTTTACTGTCTGTGGATTTTTTGATGATGGCCTTTCTGACTGGTGTGAGGTGATATGTCATTGTAATTTTGATTTGCATTTCTCTAATGGTTAGTGATGTTGAGCATTCTTTCATGTGTTTGTTGGCAATCTGTATATCTTCTTTGGAGAAATGTCTATTTAGGTTTTCTGCCCATTTTTTGATTGAGTTTTTTTTTTTTTTTTAATATTGTGCTATATGAGGTGTTTGTATATTTTGGAAATTAATCTCTTGTCGGTAGCATCATTTGAAAATATCTTCTCCCAGTCTGTAGGTTGTCTTTTCGTTTTGCTTAAGATACTGCATTATATTTTAAAGTGAGGAATGTCTGCTTATTGTATTGACAAGATACTGTCTACTCTCCACTTGATGCAAAGATATTAAGAAGTTGTTCTAGTAAAGTCATTAGTTTTAGACTGATAAATCCCCATGAGACTATCTTTCTTTGGATTATATGTTAAAATGCATGATTTAAAAATATATAATAAAGTTTTAAATAGATATCATTTATTTATTTATTTTTATATCTTTATTGGAGTATAATTGCTTTACAATGTTGTGTTAGTTTCTGTTGTACAACAAAGTGAATCAGCTATAAGTATACATATATCCCCATATCCCCTCCCTGTTATCCTCCCTATCCCACCCCTCTAGGTGGTCACAAGGCATCGAGCTGATCTCCCTGTGCTATGCAGCAGCTTCTCACTAGCTATCTGTTTTACATTTGGTAATGTATATATGTCCATGCCACTCTCTCACTTCATCCCAGCTTCCCCTTCCCCCACTGTGTCCTCAAGTCCAATTTCTGCATTTGCGTCTTTATTCCTGCCCTGACACTAGGTTCTTCAGGACCAGTTTTTTTGATTCCGTGTATGTGCTTTAGCATACAGCGTTCATTTTTCTCTTTCTGACATACCTCACTCTGTATGACAGACTCTAGGTCCATCCACCTCACTACAAATAACTCAATTTCATTTCTTTTTATGGCTGAGTAATATTCCATTGTATATATGTGCCACATCTTCTTTATTCATTCACCTGTCGATGGACATTTAGGTTGATTCCATGTCCTGGCTATTGTAAATAGTGCTGCAGTGAACATTGTGGTACATGTATCATTTTGAATTATGTTTTTCTCAGGGTATATACCCAGTAGTGGGATTGCTGGGTCATATGGTATTTCTATTTGCACAGCAAAGGAAACCATAAAGAAGATGAAAAGACAGCCCTCAGAATGGGAGAAAGTATTTGCAAACGAAGCAACTGACAAAGGATTAATCTCCAAAATATACAAGCAGCTCAAGCAGCTCAATGTCAAACAAACAAGTAAATTGATACAGCCACTATGGAGAACAGTATGGATGTTCCTTAATAAACTAAAAAATAGGTATCATTTAGTTAGGAGAAGAAATACTTGTTGGATTCTTACTACTGTTCTTCGGATATATGAGGTTTCAGTAAGAGGATGGGGAAATGGTGATTTGTTTTTTCTTTTTGAAAGTTTTTTTAACATATATGACAGTTTATGTAGAAATTTGCTTATAGGCAGAGAAATAAACTAAATTATCTACCAAGTCTCTTTGGGTTGATTGATTTACCTGTACATAAAGAAATTTAATGTACTATTGGATTAACTTGCTCAGTTTTCTTCTTACATATCAAATAGTTAGACACTTATTTTATGTGCTTTGAACTGCAAATTTAATATGCAAAGGTACGGGCACAACGACTTCCCCCCAAATGTTATTATGAAGCTGAAGCAGTGGAACTTATGAGACACATTAATAAAAAGTGCTAAAAAGAACCTAAGTCATAGCATCACACCTTTGCTCTCCTAAAACATGTAAAGTTGGCTTTTAAATGGCTGGAGCTCAAAGTGGCAATAAAGGGAAAGAAGATTATGCGCTTTTATGAGTGTTCCAATGTGAGATGTGGTGGGATCAGAAAGTACTGAATTATGAGGGGTTATATTTTTCCCATGGCTCTTAGGAGAGTCAGTGATTGTATCACTTAAAAAGTTTATTAATAGCTGGAGATTTTTGCATAGGATATAAATGAGTAAATGGGAGATGAGTCAGTTATAACTACTTTAATGGCAGGTGCAAGAGTATTATGCATTGACTACAAAGGAAGCTAATACAGTTATTAAAAACCACAGGCCCTTAAAAAGCTTAGTACTCAGAATTCCAGAAGGAGAAAAAAAAAGAATAAAGAAATTGAAAAAAAACTACCAAATTAACTCTTTGACTCATAATGTTATTTATTAAACATTAAATTTTATAGTGTAAAATCTTATACCAATGTTTATTAAAATCAATTTCTAAAACATAAAAACTATGTTTACTAAAAGTACCTTTTACATACAGTCCTATGCTCAGGCCTCTCATCTTTTCTTTCTATTTTTTCTCTCTTTTAGTCTCACAGCATCAGACTATGTGCAGATATTCTGCCTTTCAGTTTCATTTCCATGACATTCTAGCACAGTTATTCTAACCTGTGTCCCCACTGCCACTACTCTAGCTTAGATTTTCATTGCCTCTAATGAACACACACACACACACACACACACACACACACACACACACACTTTTCCCCCTCCAATTAAAGGCTCTTATATATCTGCATTTCATTAAAATTAGATCTCTCTGACAATTTCTGGTCACTCTATCTCCTTATTATTTTATATTCCTGTAATATCCCTTTACCTCTTCTCTACCATAAAGTATATAAATCCCATCCATTCAGATTTCTTCAAGAAGACTTCTAGAAGAAATATTCCATCTTTTGTTTTGAAACAATATTCTGCATTAAATATATTTTTTACACTTGCCACATTCTACCTGTATTTCAATGCTATTTGTGCTTACTTCTGTTAGGTTGCAACTATGTAAGGTCATTGTTTTCATTATTGTATTTACCAAAATAAGAGGTATTTAGTACATGTTTGCTGAATTGCTTTGAAATGGCAAGATAGAAATTTATAGTTTCAACTTGGCAATTGCAGAGTAAGAGACAGTTGAAAAAAATAGACCTTTGGTGCTACTGTATCATTTAACAATATAAAAAATTAAATTGAGTGCCTAAAACATTTTTTTGCACATATTCAACAAACAATGATTAAGTATATATGCCATGCCAGGAACTGTGTCAGTGTTGGGATATAAAGACAGAGTTCAAAATTCCTCCCTAAGTGGGAAAATCAAGCATACCAGCAATCAGAGACATTGCGATGTTACAAATATTTTACAGTGATACTGCCAGGCAGGAGATCCTCCGGTAGCATAGAGGAAGGGGTTCCTGTCTCGGTTTAGGGTATGGAGGACCCAAAGGAGTTCACAATGGCTTCACACATAAACTCCTGACATTTTAAGCTCCCTGTCAGATAGGAATTCTGCTGAAGTAATAATTTTAAAGACCTCCATAAATATTGCATCAGTCTCTTTAGACTATGGATCTTGAATAGCTACTGAAAGGGCAATTCAGTTGCTGAGGAAAGTGGGTAAATATTAAGAATACAGGCATCTTCAAGTCGATTTAAAAATGGAAAAAGACTTTTTACCCCTTACAGAAAAATCAACTGAAAATGGATTAAAGACTTAAATATAAGACACAAAACTCTAAAACTCCCTGAAGGGGAGATCACCTCTGTGCTTTGTGACCACCTAGAGTGGTGGGATAGGGAGGGTGGGAGGGAGGGTGACGCAAGAGGGAAGAGATATGGGAACATATGTATATGTATAACTGATTCACTTTGTTGTAAAGGAAAAACTAACACACTATTGTAAAACAGTTATACTCCAATAAAGATGTTTTTTAAAAAATGCCAGAAACATAAAAAAAATAAATAAATAAAATAAATAAATAAAATAAAACTCCCTGAAGAAAACATAGGGGAAAACCTTCTTGACTTTGACATTGGTAGGGGTTTCTTGGATTTAACACCAAAAGCACAGGCAAGAAAACTAATAATAGGCAAGTGGGACTATATCAAACTAAAAGCTTCTATTTAACAAATATTCAACAGACTGAAAAGGCAAGCTGTGAAATGATAGAAAATATTTGTAACCATCTATCTGATAAGGGGTTAATATCCAAAATATATAGGAATCTCTTATAACTCAATGACATAAACCAAATAGCCTGATTTTAAAATAGGCAAATAAATGAGCATTTCTCCAAGAAGACATACACTTGGCAAAGAAGTATATGAGGAGGTGTTCAACATCACTAATTACCAGAGAAACGAAAATTGAACCACATGAGCTATCATCTCACACCTGTTAGGATGCCTATTTTATATATATATATATATGTGTGTGTGTGTGTGTATATATATATATATACACACACACACACACACATATATATGTGTATGTATATATATATACACATACATATATATATATACTACAAATGATGTGTTGGTGAGGATGTAGAGAAATTAGAAAACATATACACTGTTATTGGAAATGCAAAATGGTGTAGCCACTATGGAAAATAGTTCTGGAGGTTTCTCGAACAATTAAAAATATAACCACCATATAATCCAGCAGTACTACTTATGGGTACATATCCAAAGGAATTGAAATTAGGATCTCAGAGAGATATCTGCAGCCTTGTGTTATTTGTAGCATTAGTCACAATGGCCAAGATATGGAAGAAATTGGAGTGTCTGTCAACAGGTGAATCAAGAAAGTGTGGCATATGTATGCAAAGGGTGTTATTCAGCCTTAAAAAAGAAGGAAATGTTGCCATTTGTGTCAACATGGGTGGCTCTAGAGGACTTTATGCTATGTGAAATAAGCCATTACAGAAGGACAAATACTGCACTTGTCCACTTATATAGGATCTAAAACAGTCAGACTCAGAGGCAGAGAATAGCATGGTAGTTGTCAAGAGCTAGGGGGAGGGGGAAGTGAGGAGTTTTTCCTTAATGGGTATAAAGTTTCAGTTATAGAAGATGAGTAAGTTCTAGAGATCTGTTGTACAACACACTGCCTATATTTAGTGGTATTGTGTACCTCAAAATTTGTGAGAGGGCAGAGCTCATGTTAAGTGTTCTTACCACAAAACACACGGACATTTTTGGAGGTAATAGATGTGATTAGTACCTTGATTGTGGTAATAGTATCATGAGTATGTGCTTATATCCAAACTCATCAAAATGTGTACCTGAAATATATGCAGTTTTTTGTGTGTCCATTATACCTAAATATTTTTTAAAATGAGAAGAGTAGAGGTGGGGTATTTAATCTTGGTCTTCCCCCACTATGAGGCTACAGATTTGCGGGAGCTACATTTCTTCCCTGAAGACCGCAGATGCTGTTAGATCCATGTCCTCTGCAGCTATCACTGTAACTACATCTTTCACAGAGTTCAGAGATGCTCTCCCCACTTGCTCCTTTACACTTTGGGATAATAATTTCATGTAGCTAGCTCCTGGAAAACACCATCTTCCCTTGTTTATTTCTCTTAACTCTGCCAACAACTCAGTAAATAGTTTCTTTAGTCAACACTACTCAATTAACCTATTTGAATATGCCATCTGTTTCCTACTAGGGTCATGACTGAGTATAGTTCTATACATGTCTATTTGATTAAAATTGTTAATTGTATTGTTACATTTTATATACCATCCTTTTCTGTAGGCAGGTCAATTATCAAAAGCAAGGTCTTAAATGGTAAACATACTAATGGTAGATAAACTAATTCACCATTTTAATTTCTTGGTGAATTGTTACTTTTATAATTATGTAACCATCCTGTTTATAATTCATTGCTTTTTGTTGTTAGTTCACATTATAAATTTTACATTTTGAGGTCTAATTTAATACAGTAAAATCCACCCATTTTTGTACAAGTTCTATGAGCTGTAACCACCACCACGATCAAGATTTATAGCAGTTTTATTGTATTTTTCTTGAACATTTTATTTTTCTTTTCTATTGAAGTATAGTAGATTTATAGTATTGTGTTAGTTTCAAGTGTACAGCAAAGTAATTCAACTATATATATATGTTTCAAATTATATTCCATTTTAGTTATTCCAAATAATGAATATAATTCCCTGTGCTATATAGTCAGTCCTTGCTGCTTATCTACTTTAAGCATAGTAATTTGTATCTATTAATCCCATACTGCTAATTTATCCCTCCCACTCTCTCCCCTTTGGTAACCATAAGTTTGTTTTCCATGCCTGTTAGTCCCTTTATGTTCTGTATAGAGATTCATTTGTATTATTTTTTAGACTCCATGTGTAAGTGATATCACATAGTATTTGTCTTTCTCTGTCTGACTTACTTTACTTGGTATAATATTCTCTAGGTCCATCCATATCACTTCAGATGGCAATATTGCCTTCTTTTTTAAGGCTGAGTAATATTCCAGTGTGTGTGTGTGTGTGTGTGTGTGTGTGTGTGTGTGTGTGTGTGTGTATGTATGTATACCACATCTTTTTAAGCCAGTCTCTGTTGATGAGCATTTGGGTTGTTTCCATGTCTTGGCTATTACAAATAGTGATGCTATGAACACTGGGATCCATGTATCTTTTCAAGACTAATCCTACTCCTGGGTATATATCCAGAAAAACAAAACTTCTGCAAATTTTCTTATTCTTCTTTCTAGTCAACTTCCTTCTCTCAAACCTTTTCCTTGACAACTGTGATGTGCTTTATGACCCTATAATTGTCTTTCCCAGAATTTATGTAAACCCATGCTGTTGCATGTATCAAGTCTGTGCCTTTTTATTGCTGGGTAGTGTTCTGGTCTATGTATATATCATGGTTTTGTATTTACCAGTTGATGGATATTTGGATTGTCTCTATATTTTGTTAATTATTAATAAAGTCATCATTAACATTTGACAAAAAAATATAAAAAGACACAGTACCAATTATTTGATATTTTGATAATTTGCAGAATATATATACTATATATAATTATCTTATAATAATATACTAAGTAATACATTTAAAAATCTATTAACATGCTACAAATATCCATTTCACTTAAATTATTAGACATTTGACATTAATCATAGTATAATTTTAAATGTGTAGCTATATATCAGTAACCTTATATCCTTTTTACTGAAACTGCTTCCAAAATAAGAAATTTTGTTTATGTAATCACTAAAGAAAATTTAAGTAAAACTTAGTATAGGGGGCTTCCCTGGTGGCGCAGTGGTTGAGAATCCGCCTGCCGATGCAGGAGACACGGGTTCGTGCCCTGGTCTGGGAAGATCCCACATGCCGCGGAGCAACTAAGCCCGTGAGCCATGGCCGCTGAGCCTGTGCGTCCGGAGCCTGTGCTCCTCAACGGGAGAAGCCACAACAGTGAGAGGCCCGCATACCGCAAAAAAAAAAAAAAAAATACTTAGTATAGGTAGATTATACAAAATCCAGTAACAAAAAAGGAAAAATGCATGAAGTAAATCTAAATTGTATTGAAATTTGGGTCAGTTTGAGGCTCACAATGATGCAACCGTGCTTATAGTACTTCATTTCATACATAACAATGAAATGTAAGAACAGAAAAATTGTTAATGATATTTTCTTATAAACCTATCCCCTTGTTTCATTTGCATTATGAACTTACAAGAACAATTTTGAGAAACCTTAGAAGGGAGAAACTGTGTTCCCAAAGCAACTTCTTCAAATTACTCTTCCTGAAATTAATCACAATGAGAAACTTTTGTCAAGACCATGTTATTTTTAACTATGCTTAGGTCACAACAATTATAAATAAGTTCTGCCCAGAGTTGCTAATTTGGTTTTCTTTCAAAGAAAGAAAGCATTTGATGTTGTCAGTGTTTTGGGTTTTCACCATTCTAATAGGTAGTGATATCTCATTGTTGTTTCAGTTTTCATTTCCTTGATGACAAATTATTTAAAGCATTTTTCTTATGTTTATTTGTCATCTGTGTATCTTCTTTAGTGGCTGTCTGCTAAGCTCTTTGTCTCATCTATTTAATCAGCTTGATTTATTTTTTATTGTTGACTTTTGAGATTTTTGTGTGTGTATTTTGGTTTGAAAATACTTTCTCCCAGTTTATGGCCTGTTTTCTCATTCTCTTGACATTATCTTTTGCAAAGCATATATTTTTAAAAAATTTTAACTAAGTGCAGCTTATCAATTTTGTGTTTTCATGGACTGTGCCTTTGGAGTTTTGTCTAAAAAGTCATTGCCATACCCAAAGTAATCTAGGTTTTCTCTAGTGTTATCTTCTAGAAATTTTATAGTGCTGCTTTTTGCATTTAGGTCTATGGCCCATTTTGAGTTAATTTTTGTGAAGTATGTAAGGTCTGTACCTAGATTCTTTATTTTTTTCTTTGTTTGTGGATGTCCAGTTGTTCACATGCCATTGGTTGAAAGGACTATCTTTACTCCATTGTATTGCCTTTGCTTCTTTGTCAAATATAAGTCGACTCTATATATGTGGCTTATATTTCTTTTTTAAAAAAAATTTTGGCCTAATAATCTATTTGTATATATTTTCACCAATACCATACTGCCTTGATTCCTGTAGCTTTATAGTAAGGCTTGAAGTTGGGCAGCATCAGTCATCCAACTTTGTCCTTCTGTTTCAATATTGTATTGGCTACTCTGGGTCTTTTGCCTTCCTCTATAAACATCAGAATCAACTTGTTAATTTCTACAATTTAACTTCCTGCGATTTGGATTGGGATTGCACTGAAGCTATAGATGAAAATGGAAAGAACTGACATACTGACAATATTAAATCTTCCTAACCATGGACATGGAATATCTTTCCATTTATATAATTTTTTGATTTCATTTATCACAGATTTGTAGCTTTGTTAATATAGATCTTCCACATATTTTGTTAGATTTATACCTAAGTATGTCATTTTGGAGAGTGCTATTGTCAGTCATATTGTTATTTTTTAATTCACATTTCTCTTGTTCATTGTTGGTATATAGAAAAGCAATTGACTTTGGTATATTCACCTTGTATCATTTAACTTTGCTATAATTTTTGTATTAGTTCCAGGAGGTTCTTGTTGTCGTTGTTGATTAATTCTTTCAGATTTTTTACATAGAGGATAGGGACACAACCACGAAAACAATACCATTATAAAACTGTGTCATATTCTATACTTTTGCTTGAATGTTTTATGAAATAGTATGAAGATTTATTTAAAGTCACATATTTATTATTTTAGCAAGAATTTATTGAAAGCTAGTATAGCAGCATAATTAAAAATATAAACCCTACAATCATACTGCCTAAAGGCTGAAGCAAGGAGAAATATTAGTGGCAACTTGATGAAAAAGACACATTAATGACAAAGGAATGTAGAATTACAGACAGGCTTCTTATCAGAAACATTGCAAGAAGATGGTGGAATGACATTTTTAAAGGGCTGAAAAACACATACATACAAATCACATGCATGCCTACATACATAAGTATAACTTTCAGTCCCGAAATTTATACCCAGAAAAATTTTTCTCAAAAATGAGGTAGAGGGCTTCCCTGGTGGTGCAGTGGTTGAGAATCCGCCTGCCGATGCAGGGGACACGGGTTTTTGTGCCCCGGTCTGGGAAGATCCCACATGCCACGGAGCGGCTGGGCCCGTGAGCCATGGCCACTGAGCCTGTGCGTCCGGAGCCTGGCTCTGCAACGGGAGACGCCACAACAGTGAGAGGCCCATGTACCACAAAAAAAAAAAAAAAAAGAGGGAGAAAATAAAGACTTCTTTCAGGCAAAAAAATAATTGGGAGAATACATTACCAGCAGATCACCCTATAAGAAATGTTAAAAGAAGTTCTTCAGGAAGAAGTAGTATATAATTTTAAAACTTGGAACAAAGTTACAAGAAAGAAATGTTTTGAAAACATAAATTAATATAAAATAAAATGCATTATTTATACTTAATTGCTCTAATAATTGCCTTATTAAAGCAAGGTTAGTAAAAATGTATTGTGTCTTCATAGCACATATAAAAGTAAAATATATGACAAACATAGCAGAAATTACATGAGGGAAAAATGCCATTATGTAGTTTTAAGGACTTTCTCCAATATATGAAATGGTATGATGTTATTTGAAGGTAGACTCAAGTTATTAAAAAATGTATATTGTAAACTATAGGGCAATTAATTAGTATTTTAAAAGGTATAAAAATTAGTCAATAGAGATGTGAGATAAAATCATAAAAATGCTCAGTTAAGTCCAGATAAGGAAGAATAGGTTAAAAGAAATGAAAAATAGGGCTTCCCTGGTGGCGCAGTGGTTGAGAATCCGCCTGCCGACGCAGGGGACACGGGTTCATGCCCTGGTCGAGAGGCCACGATGGTGAGAGGCCCGCCTAGCACAAAAAAAAAAAAAAAAAAAGAAATGAAAAAGAAATGTTATAAATAGAGAACAACTAGAAAGGTGGTAGAACTACTTCAATTATGAATTGTAAGCTTTATAAAGATGACTTTCTTTTGGTGTGTCAGCTGTATCCCAATAAAGTTGTTACAAGCAGACCTCAGAGATATTGCAGGTTCAGTTCCAGACTACTGCAATAAAGCAAGTTACACAAATTTTTTGGTTTCCCAGTGCATATAAAAGTTATGTTTACACTATACTATAGTCTATTAGGTATCAATAGCATTATGTCTAAAAAAAGGTATATGTACCTAAATTTTAAAAATCCTTTACTGTTAAAAAAGCTAACCATCTGAGGGACTTTCCTGGTGGTGCAGTGGTTAAGAATCCACCTGCCAGTGCAGGGGACAGGTTCAATCCCTGGTCTGGGAAGATTCTACATGCCACGGAGCAACTAAGCCTGCGCGCCACAACTGCTGAGGCTGCGTGCCACAACTACTGAAGCCCACATGCCTAGAGTCCATGCTCCACCACAAGAGAAGCCACTGCAGTGAGAAGTCCATGCACCGCAGTGAAGAGTAGCCCCCATTCGCTGCAACTAGTGAAAGCCTGCATGCAGCAACGAAGACCCAACGCTGCCAAAAATAAATTTATATATATATATAAAAAGAAAGCTAACTATCTGAGCCTTCACTGAGTCATAATCTTTTTGCTGGTAGAGGGTCTTGCCTTGATGTTGATGGCTGCCGACTGATCAGGGTGGTAGTTGCTGAAGGTTAGGGTGGCCATGGCAATTTCTTAAAATAAGATGGAGTTGGAGTTTGACACATCAACTGACTCTTCCTTTCACAGAGAATTTCTCTGTAGCATGTGATGCGTTTTGCCCACAGTAGAAGTTCTTTCAAAATTGGAGTCAATCCTCTCAAACCCTGCCACTGATCCATTAACTAAGTTTATGTAATATTTTAAATCCTTTGTTGTCATGTCAATAATCTTCACAGCATTTTCACCAAGAGTAGTTTCCATCTCAAGAAACCACTTACTTTGCACATCCCTAAGAGGCAAATTCACATTCTTCAAGTTTTATCATGAGAGCTTCAATTCAGTCACATCTTCAGGCTCCACTTCGAATTCTAGTTCTCTTCCTATTTCCACTGCATCTGTAGTTCCTTCTTTCACTGAAGTCTTGAACACCTCAACGTCATCCAAAAAGTTGAAATCAACTTCTTCCAAATTCCTGTTCATGTTGATATTTGACTTCTTCCCTTGAATCATGAATGTTCTTAATGGAATGTAGAAGCTGAATCCTTTCCAGGTTTTCAATTTACTTTGCCAGGATCTATCAGAGGAATCACTATCTATGGCAGCTGTGGCCTCACAAAATGTATTTCTTAAATAATAAGACTTGAAAGTTGAAATTACTTTTTGATCTATGGACCTACAGAATGGATGTTGCGTTAGCAGGCATGAAAGCAACATTAATCTTGTACATTTCCATCAGAGCTCTTGGGTGACCAGGTGCATTGTCAATGAACAGTAATATTTTGAACGGAATCTTTTTTTCCGAGCAGTAGGTGTCAACAGTAAACCATCTTGTCAAGGAATGTGCTGCCGTACAGGCTTTGTTGTTCTATTGATAGAGCACAGTCAGAGTAGATTTAGCATAATTTTTAAGGGCTCTAGGATTTTCAGAATGGTAAATAAGCCCTGGCGTCAACTCAACCTCACCAGCTGCATCAGCCCCTATAAAGAGTGTCAGTCTGTCCTTTGAAGCTTTGAAGACAGGCAGTGACTTCTCTCTAGCTTTGAAAGTCCTAGATGGCATCTTCTGGCAGTAGAAAGCTGTTCTGTCTACATTGAAAATCTGTTGTTTATTGTAGCCACATTCATTAATGATCTTAGTTCGAATTTCTGGATAACTTGCTGCAGCTTCTACATCAGCACTTGCTGCTTCACCTTACACTTCTATGTTATGCAGATGACTTCTTTCCTTTAACCTCATGAACCAACCTCTGCTAGCTTCAAACTTTTCTTCTGCAGCTTCCTCACTGCTCCCAGCCTCTATACAATTAAAAAGAGTTAAGAGTCTTGCTCTGGATTAGGCTTGGAATTAAGGGAATGTTTTTTGTTGGTTTGATTGTCTAGACCACTAAGACTTCCTCATATCAGTAATAAGGCTCTTTCCTCTTCTTATCGTTTGTGTGATCACTGGAGTAGCACTTTTAATTTCCTTCAAAAACTTTTCCTTTGCATTCACAACTTGGCTAACCATTTGGTGCAAGAGGCCTAGCTTTCTGCCTACTTCAGCTTTTGACATGCTGACCTCACTAAGCTTAATCGTTTCTAGTTTTTTATTTAAAGTGAGAGATGTGACTCTTCCTTTCACTTGAATACTTAGAGGCCACTGTAAGGTTATGAATTGGCCTAATTTCAACAATGTGGTATCTCAGGAAATAGAGAGGCTGAGGAGAGGCAGAGAGATGGGAGAATGGCCAGCTGGTGGAGCAGTCAGAACACACACATTTATAGATTAAGTTTGTCACCTTCTATGGGCATGGCAGCAATGGTACCCCCAAACAATTGCAATAGTAACATCAAAGGTCACTGATTACAGAGCACCATAAAAAATGTAATAATAATGAAAAAGTCTGAAATATTATAAGAATTATAAAATGTGACACAGAGGCACAAAGTGAGCAGATACTATGGGAAAAATGGCACCAATTGACTTGCTAGACACAGGGTTGCCACAGACCTTCAGTTTGTAAAAAGATGCAATGTCTGCAAAGTAGAACAAAGCAAAGTGCAATAGAATGAGGTGTGCTGTGGGACTTCCCTGGTGGCACAGTTGTTAAGAATGCACCTGCCAATGCAGGGGACACAGGTTCGATCCCTGGTCCGGGAAGATCCCACATGCCGCAGAGCAGCTAAGCCCATGTGCCACAACTACTGAGCCTGCGCTCTAGAGCCTGTGAACCACACCTACTGAGCCCACGTGCCACAACTACTGAAGCCCGTGCCCCTTGAGCCCGTGCTCCACAACAAGAGAAGCCACTGCAATGAGAAGCCCGTGCACCGCAATGAAGAGTAGCCCCCGCTCGCTGCAACTAGAGAAAGCCCACGCGCAACAATGAAAACCCAACGCAGCCAAAAATAAATAAACTAATTAATTAAAAAAGAAATCGAGGTGTGCTGTATATAAAAATAGGTAAACGATACAAATACACCTACCAGTTAATAGACCTAGATTATCAGATTAGATTAAAAATAAGATCCACTTACATTGTCTACCAGAATCGTATTTAAATATAAACAAAATTAGAAGCTAAAAGTTAAAAAACTTAGAGAAAAAATTCCAAGCAAATATAGACTGAAATAAAACTGGAGTAGTTATATTAATTTCTAAATAAAGAAATTATTGCAGATAAAAATAATATGTAATGATAAAGGGATAATTTCTCTAAGAATATATAACAAACACACATATAGCAAGAGAAAAATCAAAATACATGAGATAAATACTGATAGCTCTGAAGTGAGAAATAAACTTCAGTACTCACAGTATTATATGCTCAGTAATTAATGAAAAAATGCACAGATCAGTGAGGATATAGATGACTTAAAAAACACTATCAACCAACTTGATGTAATTAACATTTATTGAACACTCCACAAAATGGTAGAATATATACATGTTTTTTACTGTGGATGGAACATTAGCCAAGATAGACCATATCCTTTGCAATAAAACATAGCTTAAATGTAAGAGAATAGAGATTATACAAAATATGTTCTCAGGTTATATGGAAATAAACTAAAAATCAGTGATAGTAAGTTATCTGGGTAATCTACAATTGTTTAGCAAATTTTAAAATACACTAGGAAATAATCCACATCTCAGAGTAAGTCTCAAGAAAATTTAAATCTATCAACTATCTATATCTGTCTATCTATCTACCTATCTATCATCTATCCATATTCAACTTAGGGAAAATTAAATGCAACATATGAAAACGTGCAATAAATATAAAGTGATGCTTAGAGAGTAATTTATAGCATTGCATTGAAACTAATATTAAACAGGAGAAAGATCTCATATTAGCAATTTAAGCTTCTACCTTAATAAAATAGAGAAAGAAAATCCAATTAAACTTAAAGCAAAGAAAAGAAAGGTATATAATAAATATAAGAGAATAAATAAATAAAATTGAAAATAATTGAAAATAAATTGAAAACGCAAAACATGGAAAATTAATGAAAACAAAAGCTGACTTTTTTGAGATCAATAAATTGATAAACCTCTAAGCTACATTGACAAAGATAAAGAGAAAACATCAACTATAAATATTAGGGATGAAAGAGAAGGCATTACTACTATACAAAGAGACACTGAAAGGATAATAAGGAAATACTAAGAACAACTCCGTGCCCGTAAATTCAGCAGTTTAGAGCCAGTGGACCAATTCTTCAGGCACAAACTACTAAAACTCACTCAAGAAAGAATAATCTGAACATCTGCATATCTATGAAAGAAATTTAGTCTGAAAGAAATTTAAAAGCTTCCATAAACAACGTGTCCAGGCACAGGTGGTTTCACTGGCAAGTTATACCAACCACTTATGCTGGAAATATTACCAATCCATGTAATCTCAGCCTGACAGTAGAAGCAGCCATGGTAGGGAGTGGGGGAGGGAATGGGAACTAGAGATGGTGATTAAAAACCCAAAGCAATTTAAAAGAAAGCTTTCTTATTCTAACCAACAGATTCAAATTCTTATAATACTTCAAATTTGAGAGATGTGTTTTGCTTTTTTCTCAAATCTGCCAAAACTATAGTATTGCACTTGCTTTGACTATTTGGAATGATTTTCCCTCGTATTCCTATGATTTAACATTTAATTGACTTTATTAGATGTCAGTGCACTTATATCTGAGATCAAAGTGTATAGTTATTATTTTCACTTGTTTATGCTGATAGTGGTTTCCACCTGATTTGACTGTCTAAGAGGCGTCGTGTTTTTCAACACTATCCATGCTCATCTTTCTTATTTCCATATTTTGGTTTAAGAGTATAGGTAAACTATGCAGATATAGTGGGGCTATATTTTGGTCATAAGCGTAGGAAAATGGCAACCAGACTCACACAGTAACTTTATTTTTATTGGAATAAAATTGCTTTACAATATTGTGTTAGTTTCTGCTGTACAGTGAAGTGAATCAGCTCTATGTATACCTATATCACTCCCTCTTGGACCTCCCTCTCCCCCTTTCCCCCCATCTAGGTCATCACAGAGCGCCAAGCTGATCTCCCTGTGCTGTACAGCAGGTTCCCACTAGCTAGCTATTTTACACATAGTAGTGTTTTTATGTCAGATAGATGAGGTGATTTTACAAATTGATCTGAAGATTCAGGATTAAATTTGGGATTCATGGATCATTTTCAGTAACGGGGAAACTCTATGTCGCCCCCAGTGCTTTTCCCTGTATGGTTATAAGAATTTGCCTAAGCAACAAACTAATATTTACTGAGAACTGGTTGTATGTCTAATGTCGTCTCGTGTGCCTTTTATGTGGTAAGATTATTTATTTTGAAAATACATTATAATGTCTCTTTAATTCATGTGGCGAGGAGGATCCTGTAGGAACCAATGAAGGATAATGCATATTAAGCAACATCATACTTCCGCATACATTTTATATAACTTACAAGAAGCAGGAAGATATTAAGTTGTATGTGCATATGTGGGGGAGTGTGTCTACTGTACCTGTGTAAGATGCTTTAAACAGACAATTGATCAAGTTGAAGAGGAAGATATTTCAAAGAGAACCCACACAAAAGGAGTAGGTTCTGCATTCAAAAACCATCGATGCTGGGAAATGAAGTGTCCTTCAGTTTTAAGGATCCACTAGTGTCAGAATCTAAGGAGACAAGCATTGAGGTAGAAGGTGAAGGTGCTGTTTGACACGTCATCCACACAAAAACTGGAAATCATCACTACTATATGGAAAATTACCTATTCTTTGTGGCCCGTGTTCTTTTAATCTACCACTGTCTTTTCATTCTTGTCACTGTCTCACAGTTATTTTAATCATTACTGTCTTCAAGTACTTGATATCATAATTTTATCTATATTTCAAGAGATGTTATTCTTCCCCTAGATTTCAATGTTCATATGGATATTTATAGCTTTTCATTATCTCGACCTCTCCATGTTAAATGACTTTTCTATCCATCCTATTTCAGCAAAATATGACCCCATTCTAGAATTTGCAATTATCCAAATCTCTGATACTCAGACCTTGATTAAAAATGCCACTGTCTTAAATTCAATGCATTTTTCTTTTTATTATTCATTTAGTTACCCACACCAGACCATTTTCCATCCTAATTAGTTTTTATCCCTCTCTATCCAAGAGTACCCAATGCTTTTTTCCTTACTCTGTCTATCCATATGCCAATGACTTCCAAATCTGTATCTCCAGCCAAGATTTTTTTTTTACCATGTATTTCTTTACTTGGATTTCGGGTAGACATGACAAACTCAAGACATTTTGTTTGAACGTATGATCTTTTCCTTTGACCTACTTCTCTTCCTGTGTTGCCAATCTCAATAATCTCACTACTAACTAATCAGTAAATTAAAGCAGAGTTTAAAGTATAATCTTTGATTCTTCCTGATCACTCATTCTTCATATTATATTAATTGCCAAATGTTTTTGAATTCATCTTTCAAATATTTCTCAATCCTACCCTGACTCTCCTAAAGGAATATCTTAATTCAAGCTTCCATCATGTCTTGGCTAGAATTTTCTAACAACCTCTTAAATATTCTCTCTGTACAACCTTGAGATCCTTCCAATCTATTCTGTATACTAAAGACAGAGTGATATTTTTGAAATGCACATGTAATCAAGCAAATCCCTGATAAAGCTTGGTTAACTCAGGTTAGAGTTGTAAAATTGGGGGGACAACCTAAATGTTCAAAAATAGGAAAATGATTAAAAATATTTGGTTGCATCAATTTTTATTTGCAAGAATATAACACAGTCAGTGTAACAATTGGAGTAGTAGATGCTAAAGACCAAGAAAAAATTTCAGTGAGATGAACAAAATTTACTTGTTAATTTAAAGTATATAATTGAATGATATATGCCCATCCATATGTGCACACGTATAAAATTTGCAGCTTTAGAAAGTTATATATGTGTGGACATATATAATTTAAGTATATATTTTAAATTAGCATGTAGTTTCAATTAACATTATAATTGTGTTTCATTTTATTGCAATAGTTATAACTATTCTTTTCAGAGGATGTTCTCAAATGTGGTATACTTACATAATATTTTAAAAACAAATACTTATAATAAAAGCTCATTTTCTGCCTTCTGCAGAGTTTCGGTACATTTTATTTATGTAAATTTCCAGACAGGGCTTGGTGACCGTGGAGCGGGAAGAATGTGATGTGAAAACTCAGATGGACTTGGGCTCCACACCACGCTGTGCCAGTTGAACAGCAGCCTTGGGCACTTCCATCAAGCTCGCTAAGCCTTCATTTTCCTTATCCTCAAATTAGATAAAATAATAGACATCGTTGTGTTAACTGTCAGGATTAAAGCAAATACGTTAAAGGCTGAAGTGACACAGAGTCAGTCCTCAGCGAGAGAGATTTCTATTCGGAGTTTATCCTGAGACACCTGTTATTTTTGTGAAGCAGGGGAGTGTGTCCCAGCATGATGTTTCATTAGGGTGGGCTGCCTTTGCTCGGCAGCTGCACCCACTCAGGTTATGCAAGAGGACCTGGTACACTGATAGCCCCTGATCTGCCCACAGCTTCTCGCAGAGCTGAGGGCGCTAGTATAGTTGTATCTGGGCTGAGATATATAAAAGGACAATAAGCTCTAGCTGATTTTATTGCCTTTTTGTTCTCCATTGTTTCGATTTTATTAAAAAAAAAAAAAAAAAAAAAAAGTGAAGCGTTTCTTTCCAGGACTTAATTAGTAGAAAGAAGCCAAGCAAAATAATTCTTGAGTAGCATGGAAGAACATAAACATCAGTTGTGTCACAAGACTTAACCAGATGTTGAAAAATGATCCAGAAAATTATCTATATGAAATTTAATTAAAAGATATTTGAAAATGATACTGGTTAAAGAGAGGCTATGGTGGCTATGATGGTTATTCCACTTAATACCAAAGACAAGAATAACGATAAGTCAGTTATCTTTATTTCCAAGTTTCAAATAATTTTAGGCATGCACTGAGCCAGTAGTAATAACGTATTAATTTTCTATACAGTACAACATACAAGAAGCCAGTAATGATTTTATGAATATAAAAATAGCAGCCATTATATAGTTTTTATATTTCATTGACTGGGCTTGATTTTTTTTTTTTTCCCTAGTTTTTATAGACTTTGTCACAAACATTGACTAGAAGCAGCTCTTAACTACAGAGGACAACACATGCTATTAGTTACTTCATGCTGTTATATTACCATTATCTATGAAGTTAATAACTTGAAAAATACAAGGAAATCTTTAATATAATGAAAAACTGCCCAAATTGAATTATTCATCATTTATTTATGTTTTAAATAGCCTACATTTATATAAACTCATAGTAAGAGAACTATTATTAAATTCATAAATTATTCTTAGTTTTCAAGGCAGAGTTTGCAAAAGAAAAATATATATGCATATTATTTTTGCCATATTAAAGAATATATATATATACTATAATATGTATATATAATATATATATTATAATGTCTTACAGGAATCACTTTTTTAAATGCTAATGGGAAAGACTTCAGATTTGTAGGTCATGTAAGGACACATAGTTGATGATGTAATAAGGAATTTGGCCCTCATTCAAATCACTCCACTTAAAAACTTCGTAAGTAATTCATTGTATCCATTTATTCAAGACACAGTAATTGGAAGCAAGTCAGAGAAGGGAATTTTTCTAGGTGCTTGGCACACAGAAATTAATACATCAGTGTTCTTGTCCTTAAATATATTATAGTATTTTGGGACTGACCAATGCATGAGCAATTTATGGCTCTATGGTGTGATGAGTATAATCTCTTCGTGTATAAAACGGGGATAATAATATTGTATTCCCTTCAATGAAATCATGCAAGTAAAACTTGAGCATAGGGCATGTTAGGAGAAGATGCTCACTTATGGTTTATATTAGAAATGTGTGCATAGCTCTAGCTTATACAGAGATGGGTGACTCATTGGAAGGCACGGTAAGAGAAAACTGAATACAGTACAATGAACCTCTCCCCAATCCTTCGAGCCATTGTTCATTTTTCTCTTGTTCTTATAGTCCACTTACATTCTGTGAGTAAATCCTGTTGCATCAACTTTCTCCCTGTAGGAACTATTTTACACTTAGCAGGCAGAATAATCCTGTTAAAAGTAAATCAGTTTAGGTAACTTCTCTTCACCAAACTATCAAAGGTTCACTCCCTTTTCAGAGCAAAAGGTAGAAGTCCCTACCTACACGGAAGTTTGTGATTTACATCTTCCTCCTTCACGGTTTGAACTCATTTCCAACCTCTTTCCTCTGTATTCACTAAAGCATTCTGGTCTTCTTACTATTTCTTGACCATAAACACCTCCTTGTCAAGGCATCTAAGCTGCTAACTCACTACCTGGATGCTCTTCCTACAGGCATCTGCATGGCTCCCTCTGTTGAGTAACCTTTCTTTAATTGTTACATTCTCATCATGACCTTCCAGAACCACTTTATTGTAAATTGTCAATCCTCTCCTCCCTGAAACCTGTAGTGGTTTTTGTCTCCTTTTGCTGCTTTAGTTTTTCCCATAATGCTTACCATCACTTGATATTCTATATAGTTATTTATCTGTGTACTGTCTATTTCTCATACTGAAATATAGGATCCACAAAGCAAGGATTTTTGTATCTCTTCTTTGCTGCTCTATCACCAGCAATGAAAAATAGTGCTTACCGTGTAGTACCCAGTATATACTTTCTGAATTAAAAAAAAAAAAAATGAGTAGTTGATAATAAAAAAATGACTAAGCATTTACCAGAGGGGCAAGGGAGGAAGAACAGATATTTTAAGCAAGAAATAGTGAATGCAAAGTCAAAGACATCCAACAAGGTGACACTGTAAGAATTTCTCCATATAAGAGAAGAAGCAAATGAGGTTGCAGTGAGAGCAAGGGACAGGGCTTCTTGATCATAAATCTCATACCTTATCTAAGCTTCCTTCATTTTAGAACCAGGAAGATTGTGATAATAGTACAATTATATATATTTTCTGATTTTAAATGGCTGTCCTTTAGCCCTTGCTTATGGCTTACCTACACACTTGTGTTATCTTGCTAATTTGAGGAGAAATAGTTAAGCAGGTATTTCATAAGCTTCTTACCAAGAAACAATAATAATTCAACAGCATACCTTCTGGGTATGTTACCTGTGAGAAGAAGACAGTAAATTAAGAACTATATTCAATCTTCAAATATATTTATTTGAGGTTTATTGTCTTTCAGAATTAGAACATCATTTAACATCATCTCCAGCCTGCAGGCCTACCCTGCAGATTTTGGACTTGCATCTGTACAATTTCATGAGCCAGTTCCTTAAAATCATTCTGTCTTCCTTCTCTCTCTGTGACTGTCTGCCTCTCTCATTTTCTGTCTATCTATACACACACACACACACACACACACACACACACATCCCTTATTTGTTACATTTTGAGTTTTTTCTCATTTTGCCATGTGTCTATAGCCTCCCCCATTATCAACACCTCCCACCGCAGTGGTGCATTTGTTAAAATTCATGAACGTACATTGACACATTGTAATCATCCAAAGTTCATAATCTACATTATTGTTCACTCTTGGTGTTGTACATTCTATGAGCTTGGACAAATGTGTAATGACATGTATCCATCATTATGGTCTCACATTAAGTGTTTTCATTGTCCAAAAGATTCTGCCTATACATTCTCCCCACTCTCTCTGGAGACCTTGATCTTTTTACTGAATGTCATCTATTTGAAATTACACTGTATGTGGTCTTTCAATCTGGCTTATTTCATTTAATAATATGCATTTAAGGTTCTTTCATGTCTTTTCATGGCTTGACTGCTCATTGCTTGCTTTTCTTTCTTTTTTTTTTTCACTGCTTGCTTTTTGGTGCTGAATAATATATATCATTGTCTGTATGTACTACAGTTTATTCATCTACCAAAGGTCATCTTGGTTGATTCCAAGTTTTCACAATAATGAATAAAGCTGCTATACACAACGATGTGCAGGTTGTGTTGTGGACCTAAGTTTTCAGCTTTGGGTAAATACCAAGAATTGTGATTGCTGAATCACATTGTAAGAGTATGTTTACTTTTGTAAGAAACTACCAAACTGTCTGCCAGTGTGGTCATACTATTCTGCATTCCCACCAGGAACGAATGAGAGCTCCGTTGCTCCACACCCTCACCAGCATTTGGCACTGTCCGTGTTCTCTGTTTTGGGCTGTTGTAATAGATTTGTAGTAATATCTCATTGTTTTTTTAATTTTAATTTCCCTAATGACGTAAGATGAGACCATATTTTCATATGCTTATTTGCCATCTGTCTATCCTTCACTGAGATCTCTGTCCTGGTCTTTCACTCATTTTTTAATCAGGGGTTTTTGGCCATTTCTGGAGGTCTTAAGAGTTCTTTGTATATTTGGGTTAAGGGTCCTTTAGAAGATGTGTCTTTTACAAATATTTTCTCCTAGTCTGTGGCTTATTTTCGCAGTCTCTTGACATTATCTTACTCAGAGCAGAAGTTCTAATTTAATAAAGTCCTGTTCATCAGTGGTAACATACTTTTACCTGCAAAACTTCTTTTGTATTTTTTTTTTTTTTTTTTTTTTTTTGCTGAAAATCTGCTGCCGATGAAGAGTCTGTTTGTTTGCCTAAAAATTATATCTATTTAGCCTTCATTTTTGCAGGGTTTTTTTTTTTTTTTTTACTGCTTGTAGAATTCTTTGTTGGTTGGTTTCTGTTGCTACTTGAAAAAACAATCATCCCATGGTCTTTTTTCTCTCATTTATGTTGCCAGGTCAGTTGTTATCTTATTATTATGTTTAAAATATCTGGTTGTTTATAGTATTTTCTCTTTCTTTTTGACATTTTAGACGTTTTAACATAATATGTGTTATTTCCATTTTATATATTCTATTTGAGGTTTGAAAAACTCCTTAAATCTTTGACTTGATGTAATTGATTAATTTTGGAAATCATCAGCTATTATTTTCAAATAATTTTTCTGTCTCATTCTGTTTACTTCTACAAGGGCTCCAATTACACATATATTAGACTTGTTCATTGCATCTCTTTTTTTCTGTATTCCTCTCTCTGGATATTTTCATTTGTCTTATTATTCAGATATCCAAACCTGTATTTTGCTGTGTCTCATCTGTTTTCCAATCTAGCTTTTTAATTGTTAATTTCACCTATAACATGTTTTTCTTTCTTCAACTTCTTAAAATCATTTATAGAATCCAATTTCCTGATAAAAATTTCCAACATCTCTATTATTTTTAAATACTAATTTAACTTATCTTAAAGTCTAGGTCTCAAAATTCCAAACCTAGCTTTCCTCTGGAACTACTTTTCTTGTCTGTTTCTTTTTCATTTGTCATCTTTATTATCATCATGATCATTCTATTGATTTTTATCTCTTCTTATGCCATTTTTTTAAATTGAATTGTGGACATTGTAGAAGAAAATTTCTAGAAATAATATAACATATTGGATCATCTTCCTTCATAGAGGTTTTCTTTTGTTTCTCACAGGCAATTCAATGAGGTCCATATTAAGCAAAATGAAATTCAGCTTATTTAAAGCTGGAAACCAGTTTTTTTGAGAGCTGATTACATCTCATTCCTCAAAAATGCTCCACCTCTGCAAGCCCTGAATGCCAGTATTTCTTCCATGTCTAGTAAGAGTACTGATAGCTATCTTCAGTTCCCAATCTCTGGGGCTTGAAGTCGGTTATAGGCAAATTACCATAATTCATTCAGTGATTGAGCTCATCTTTTGTGTGATTTCAGTCTTTGTGAGAGCTTGTCTGTTTATAAGCTGCCTGTTACATTTGCAGCTTATTCCTCTGTGTCTTATAAATGAAAAGCTAAACTATCTATGAGTACTCAGCTCCTTGATGGATGTTACATTCAATTTCTATTATCCCACCTTTGAAAGATTGCAAAAATCATTGTTCAACATCTTGGCTTCTAAAGAACCACAGTTGGATTGTTAAATGCCTGAGGGAGATGCCCTCAGGAAATCCAGGGCAACCTCTCTGCTTCCCTTCTGTCCAGGATCCTGTTCCCTCAGATCTTGGTAGCCTTGAAGTAACTGTTTAAAAGAACTTATCTGGGTTTTCTAGTTTGGGTTTGGAAGATTTGTAGGATACAGGATAATTCGACATTGCTGGAAGAAGTACTTCTATTATTTTTATCTGTAAAAACTTATCTTTTTGTTCCCTAGAGAAAACTTTAGACCCATATCAAGGGAGAAAGCGCAGACTTAAATCTGTATAACAAACTTTACCCTTGTTTACTATGCTTTTCCTGGTAACCTCTCCATAACGGTCTCCCCTCACCCCCTACATCTTTCTTTCTTTTGTCTTTAGATGATGATAGTATTTAGCTAGAGTTCTAAACCACCTCTTTGAAATACTTTTTCCCCTGGGGTATTTCTCAAGTATCCATAAAGTATGCATGTTAATAAACTTCTGTATGTTTTTCTCTTGTTAATCTGTCTTTTATTATAGGAGTTTCAACTAAGAACTCTGAAGAGTAAAGGGAAAAAATAGTTTTCCTCCCCTATAGTAGGAAACATTAAATTAGCTTCATTTAGTATTGTAAACTAGTTTCATTTAGTATTAGCTGTGATTAGCTGCTGTGGTCAAAACCAGAACTTTCTATAGGTCATCATATAGAATGAATATATCTGTATTAAATATTTTAAAAGTCTTTTATAGTCATGGATTGTAACTTATTAACTTCAGAAATATGTTTAAGTGACAAAATTTTATTGTGTATTTATACATAAATACAGGACACACACTGCTTCAGTCACTATGTTTGACATCAGGGATATGATAACTCACTTCAAGGGCCACTTGGTCTAACAAAAAAAAGATACACTTATGTACAATGCGGGTAACCTCTAGCTATCTGGGAATTTAGAGCTTGACCTCCTAATTCAGACAAAGTGAGGGTAGTGGGATTCCAAGGGACATAAAAAATGCAGAGGTAGTTACAAATAACATGAGTTACAAATGAGTTACAAACGTAAGTTGCAAATAACATATGATGGCTGAATATAGCATGCAGAGAGCTAGAGAGAAATAATAAAATGTTAATGATAACATAAAGCAAATATCCTACCTGTTAGTGGTGAAACTGAAGCACCTTACTCTCTTCCCTTTACTCTAAAACTTATGTCAAAATAGGTCTGAATTGTAGTCAATTTATAGAAGTAAGGGGTCTTGATGTGTTAAGTGGTCAATAACATGAAGGAGTCCTGGTATCTAC
Organism: Kogia breviceps; assembly: GCF_026419965.1. Lineage (NCBI taxonomy): Eukaryota > Metazoa > Chordata > Mammalia > Artiodactyla > Physeteridae > Kogia > Kogia breviceps. The sequence goes on along the minus strand of NC_081310.1, from coordinate 7,334,474 downwards.
AGTTTAGCAAGAGGATATTCTTTCTGGGAAGGACTGGAATGGTAGCATAGAATCAGATCTGCTCTACACATTGAGGCAATGCCCCCTTTCTTTACCTTGGTAATTTTTTTTTTTTTCACACTTGCCATTCCTTAACAGCAGAGAAATAATATCTCACAGTGGGGAGATTTGGCTGTAACCCGAAGGCAAGGGAGCCGCCCACATTAGACACTGGCTGCAGTGGTTTGTGTTGTCTTCAGAACTGACTGTTGCTAACTTAACCTAAATCCTTGTCATCTCAAGTGGTTCAAACTAGCTGGCATATGGATTCTTGTTTTAGTCAAAAGTTTTAACAAGTATTAAGAAGCATTGATTTTACATGAAACACCCTTTGCCTATCTCTGTGAATTTAAGTTGGCAGTAGGTGACTGGTTGAAAATATGATGTCTCAGGTCTTAATCGATTGTATGTCAAAATGCTAACATCTTGCTAAGGAGATTTGGCTTGTCTAAGACTAGTGTGAGTTTGAAAAACACCGAAGGGATTTAGGCAAGGAACAAATATTGCAAGATTTGCTTATTTGAAAGGTTACCCAGAAGACAGTGAGTAGAGGATAGAATGAAGCAAGTCAAGTGTTATGGACTGAAGATAAATTATAATTCTATAATTGATATGAGAAATATTAGTGATACTAGGATTTTTATATTAGCAGTTAAAAGCTTCTCAATTCACACTTTCTGTTTTTCTTAGAAGCAGATCAAATGATAAATGACTTCTCTATTACTTAGTTTCTAAAGGATGCCACTCTTGGCTAACCCTTCCCCAAGAACAAGGAGAATTACATACACAAGGAAAAAGTACTAGTTTTCTCATTTTGATTCACTGAGGGCACTAAGTGCCGAGGGAGCTGACGTTGTGTTCTACTTCATTGCTAGTCCCGCAAATAAAGTTGGAAGACTTACTATTGCCCAGCATCAGTTTCCCTCTTTATTGGAACACAGCTCCCAACATTCATTGGAAAACACAACCTCCCATTATCAGCTGTACCGTTTCATCAGCTGCTCGTGATATGAGCCATGTTGGGCTCAAACTACGCTGTCTAATGCAACTCCATCACCTTATTTATTTCTTCGGGAAAAGGCTTAAAATACAAAAAGATTTAATATGGCTAAGAAAAGCATGCCAGGAGTTTCTGGAGATTAAAAAAAATTTTTTTTTTCTGTCCCAATGTAACTGTAGTAGATATTTCTTTTACGTGATTGTTCATAATAACTGATCTGTACAACCGTTTTTCATGTATCATAATATCATAGCTATTTGTTTATCTTTTCCCACACTTACAGTAGTCCATATGTTTCCAAGGAAAGAAGGTGTGTGTGTGTGTGTGTGTGTGTGTGTGTGAGAGAGAGAGAGAATTGCAGTAGATGACAGTGAAAAGCTTTCCTGTTTTTCAAGCATATTGACATACAGGAATGACTAAAGGGAGAGGTTAAGGTTTAGCATTCTTCTATGACTCCAATTGAAGTGAAACTATAGTGATGTAGTTAACTAACTACCACTAGCTACAGTCATCTACATAGTTAAATATGTTTAATAATTTAGTTTTTTTCCAGTTTCTTAAGTGACATTTTTGTCAAGTCATAATAAAGTTTCACTTATTAATAGTAAGAGACATGCTATATTCATAAGCTCCAAATGCTTACTGGGAGAAACACATCTACATAGGAGGCAAATGTGATACCAAAAATCCTATATAATCAGTTTGGGGTCTCATGTCTTACAATGCTGTTTTATTTTATTTTTATAAAGAGTTACACCTTCTAAAAATAATACTTGCTAAATGTAAAACATAAGATTTCAAAAAACGGCTATATAAGGCTAGTTTTGTTTTAAATGAGTAATCACAAACAATGCCAATACCTAGAAAAACATTACTAATATTTGCTGAAATCACTTTAGATATCTCTCAAGGAATATGGTTACTTATAAAGAAAAAGTAAGAACAAAAAGAAATTGGTTTAACATCTGCAAATTAATATACAGTATTATGTATATACATATATTATGTATATATATATATGTAATATACAGTATTATGTATAATCTGCAAATTAAATTATTATATCTAAGTTGATTTTGACCAAATTAAAAAAGAAGTATATCTTAAGGGATTTTTAGTAATTGATTCTTTATCATAAGAGATGTTAATTGACAAATATTCTTCACAAACCAACAAAGAAAATAAAATAAATAAGATATTAGTATCATTTTCAAATTTGTATTTTAAATTAGACTCAGTAAAGCAAGTTCTTGCTCTAGAAAAATGAGAAAATTAGTATATATTCTAACTTTAACTTCCTTCCAGTCTTCTGTCTTCTGATTTGTTATAGTGTTAAATTTAAAATACAAAGGTTCATAACATTTATGTTCTGTTTTTTCAGAGATTTTGTTTCTTTTCCTTTCTAAATATATTTAATGCTTACCAAAAATCTTTTTACCATATTTTCTTCGTTCTGCTTTATTTTGAACCATATCCTGTCCCAAGAATTGATCTTCATATAAAATTTCAATATTTTTTTATATCCAATTTTCTGAATTCTGGTATGGGTATGATGCAAGTGTCTATCTTTTACCATCAAACCTAAAAGATCATTTGGATATTTATGACATGCTTGGTTCATTCTTTTTCTCAGATTTTTGTTGGAATTACTCTTTTGTCATCTGTATATGAGTAGAGTATGGCTGCAGAAATTCTGAGACCTGATTTTCCATACGTTGGTGACATATTATTATTTACTTTTACCTGGACCCACATTTGGTTTCTTCTTTAAGATTAAATTCACTGCATTCCGTTGGATCATTCTTTTTCCCTTTCTGATACAGAGTAAGGCATTTGCTATAACAGAATCTTTATTTAAGTAAAGGAAATTTTTTTTCTCTTAGACCCATGAATATTTTTCTTTTATTTTTGTTTATTCTATAGTAATACCAGTTATACCCTGCTAAATCTTATTTATTTGATGTATATAATTAACTAATCAATAACTATTCTCATATATTCATTCTTCTCCTTTCTATATCTTGTGCTTTCCTCAAGCCTAACATCACATTACTGTCTCAGTTGCTTTAATTCTTAGTTTGATACTTATCATAAGGCTTTCAATGCTGTTTAACATTGAATTTCTCTTACATTTCTTTCCTAGGATGTCAGTCTGATACTTTTAATGATATATATTTTTCTTTAAACTGTTCTAATTCTCATTTGAGGTTTTAGAAGATAGTTTATGTTATTTATAGTCCTTTTCATATTTTGATGAACCCTTCTTTCTTTCTTTGAATGAGGACTCTTGTGAGGTTTCCATTATCTGCCTCTTAATTTTGTCTTTTTCTCCACTTTCTTTTTAATGTCTTAAGACAGATTTCTACTTTGGTTCACTTGTGATTATTTCTCAATTTTGAAAAAAAAAAATAGTTTTTGCCCAAAACTTTGTACTTTAATCAAAATTATTTTGTATGGGTATCTCTTATCATTGGATGATCTAAACATCCTGCTGAACTGCTTATGGCCAGAGACAGCCCTGCCACCTCTCAGCCTGGGTTAGCCGTCAGAGCACTGGCCTTGCTCTGTCACAGTCTGACATTGAGGTAGTTCTCCATCTTTCTATATATTTTATTGTTGTTGCTGTGTTTTGTGAGGTACAAAAGAGGGAAATAAGTAAGAAGACTTATTCCACTGTCTTTAAGCAAAAATTCTGTTCCATTAAATATAAAACTAAATGGAGCCTTAGTGGTAATTTAGTTGAAACGCTATTTTATAGATTAGAAAATTGAGTTCTAGAACTTAGTAGCAGAGCTGGACCTAGAAGGCAAGTCTCCTAACTTTTTTTTTGTTTTTTTTGGCCACACCACGTGGCTTGCAGGATCTTAGTTCCCTGACCAGGGATTGAATCCAGGCCTCTGCAGTGAAAGTGCCAATTTCTAACCACTGGACCACCAGGGAATTCCCAAGTCTCCTAACTTTTAATCCAGTGCTTATTCCACTTTATCTGACTGTCTTTCTATAGAACAAACACACCTGTCCCATAGAAGACATTCTGGTTGTATTTGCAGGCAAAAGAGTTCCACAGTCATCTCAGTGCCACTGTGGCCCCTCTTCTCTTCCCAGACTCTGAGTCAGTATTGAACTTCCTACGTCTCTTTGTTTTTTTGGGGGAAATCTGATCGTTTTGGATAGAAAGCAGGAGGCACGGATGGAATCACAAGCTGCATGGTGTTTAGTTTTTCTTGGCTGGAAAAGAGCTCTTAGGCTTTATTTTTCACTAATCTTTCTTTGTCCGTGGAGGAAAAGAGGAAGTAGTAATAAATGAATCAACAGTGTTCATATTCAGCATACAATTTATTTGTGAAGCTAGAAGGTCAGTGATAGTCCTTGAATCTGTAATCGAAGTGGAATACATTTCTGGGTTTCTCTGTATGATCCTGTCAGCACTGATGTACCAGACCCAGCTACAATGCTTCCATTGACATCCTAGGGCTCTGACCTTCAGAGACGCAGACCTTTATGATTTTTAATCATCCACATCCATCAGAGCAAAGAGAATCAAATCTAAGAGGAAGGAGCCTCTGCACTAAGACAAGAGGTTAAAGCCTTTTCGTTAACATTGCTCTTCTCTGCTTTTGACCCATATTTTAACATTGAGGGCTTTCAGTCTAATGAAGTAGACTTTAGTTACTTGTTCTAAATTGAAAGTCCTGACTTAATCTTTGCAAGACCCCATCGACCTTGATCAGAGCAGGACTCTAGACCCACCTGTTTGACTACCTGGATCTCAACACTTGCATTCTTTGTATTGCACTTGCCCAGGATTTGATTCATTGACTGGTTAAAATGTTACTGTTTCCGAGTCCTCCACAATGTGCACTATTCTGCTGGTCTTCTTTAATCTGTCTCAGCCCCAAGATCAGCATGACATGCTTCCAAAAGAATTTACCCAGTCTAATTTGAGAATTTCACATTCTCTTTGGAGATTGTTTTTCTTGATGTTTATCTTTTCAGAGTTCTATCTAAACATGTTGTTTATGAATCCAACAACTACCCAGTCTTTGGGGGTCTTAATTTCTTTTGAATTAATGATTGCTAAAGCCCCCTTTTCCCTAACATGAGTCTATAAATATAGTAGAATGAGGTCTCAAAAATGTGGATTTCACTTTTCCACCTCTTACAAATATTTAATAATTCAGTTTAAGCATAAACATTTCCAGAAATATTGTCCTTATTCCTTCAGGCTGCCTTTTGTATTTCAACAATTAGCTTTATTTGTGTCTTCAATAATTGTATAAGTATATACTTATTTTTCACTTCTTTCACATTAACGCACATTTCCTGAAAGACTTATTCATCTTGATTTTCCTGACACTTAGCACAATGTCTGGTATAGAAAGTATTCAGTATGTGTTTCATGGACAAATGAATAAGTAATGTGAATCCAGCTTTAGTTCTGCTATTGCTATAGCCAAAAGGGGTTGAATTAGGTGAACTGTAATGTCCCTTCCACATCTGAAACTCCATTTCTTCATTTTGCAGAAGTTTGGAGTATATAAAAGAAATAAGAAACTTAGAGTGTTAGAGTCATGTCCATTGAGTAAATTATCTAGAAATAAATCTTTATCTTATAAGCGAGAAATGGAGAATTTTACTTGCTGAGAATCCAGAGTTGATAAATTACAGGATTAGAACTACAATCTAATTCTTCTGATAATTGTGATGCATTTTTTTCAGTGACATATGGCACAATTGAGGAAGTAAGAAAATATTTAAAAATTGGCAAAAATATATAACGGTGAATATAATGTGCAAGTAAGTGCAATAGATATTTAGTAAAGTAATTGTGAGAGATTATGGATGAAGTGAGATAAAAATTAGACCCAGAAATTTGATAGGGTTTGGATACAAAAGGGGATACAGGCAGATACTAACATTACTAAAGATGTAGGTGGGCATGATTGGCTTGTTTAGGTACTTTAAAAGGTAAGCTGTAGTCGACAGTGACACAGGCCCTGGACTTACTTTGGAAGACTAAGAATTGAGACTTACCAACTTAATTTAAGCAATAATTCTCATTTAATGACACGCTTATTCACTTCAAAAATATTTTGTTATTATTGTGGCACTCATCAGCTACATGGAGGTGAAATAATGATAGTAATACTGCCTCTTATAGTAATCTTTTTTTTTTAAGATCTTTATTGGAGTATAATTGCTTTACAATGGTGTGTTAGTTTTTGCTTTAACAAAGTGAATCAGTTACACAAATACATATGTTCCCATATCTCTTCCCTCTTGCTTCTCCCTCCCTCCCACCCTCCCTCTCCCACCCCTCTAGGTGGTCAGAAAGCACCGAGCTGATCTCCCTGTGCTATGTGGCTGCTTCCCACTAGCTATCTATTTTACGTTTGGTAGTGTATATATGTCCATGCCACTCTCTCACTTTGTCACAGCTTACCCTCCCCCATCCCCATATCCTCAAGTCCATTCTCTAGTAGGTCTGTGTCTTTATTCCCGTCTTGCCCCTTGGTTCTTCATGACCTTTGTCTTCTTTTAGACATTTATATGTAAGATCTCATTGGAAATTTTAGTCAATCAATAGTAAAATTGTGTTTATTTTATTGAAAGTAATTTTCTGAGCTACTGCTACTTATTTGACAAAATAGTGGCTTGATCATTTAGCCTTAATTCCAGTCACAGTGGGAGCATTGACATTCTTTAACAGTTTTTCTTCATATATATGTATAGTTAGTGATGATTTTGTTTGTAAACCCTGCTTAGGTTTTTAAAATTATTTTATTGAAGTATAGTTGATTTACAATGTTGTGTTAATTTCTGTACAGCAAAGTGATTCAATTATACATGTATATATTCTTTTTCATATTATTTTCCATTAAACCTTGTTTTATTTTTAAAGCATACAAGTTAGCATGTAATAATTCTTGAAAAATATTTACTATTAAATAATCATCTGTTTATTTTATGCCCTCAAGTTATGCATAGATTTCTGAAGTACCAAAGTTTTGTTACTACTCTTACTTCCATTCTGTAACCACAATATATTTAATTGTGTTTGCAGATAAGAAAAACATTTAAAAGAAAATATATGAGTAATCAAAAATTTTGACCTGCTTCTGGTTTCAAACTTTCATGCTATTTCTAAATGCAAAATTCTTTAATAAAACTCCACTTTCATATTTGTATTCAATTATCACTCCTCCTGTTCACAGTGAATTTTTGTCTTCCTAAGACAGATAATTTTGCCCTTGAGATATTAGGTCACTCTCTGACATCCTGTGAAAGAGCCCACATCTGTTCAAATGATGAATGCTAAATCCCATGTGGATATTCATTTGTGGGAAAAAATATATCCTCATGTTTATAATTTTATTTTGTCATTCAGGCATGTTCTTTTGTTACAGCCATAGTGAGGACCAATCTGTTCCTTATCCTTATGCTTAAATAGAATATGTCTGAAGAAAAAATACAGTATCTTTAAGGGGTCTACAGCCAGAAAATGATCCTTTAGAAATGCTAAGTGAATATTAAAGGCTATCGGACTTTCTTATTTTCTGGTTTAGCCATTTAAACTATACGTGTGCTATTCCTTTACGTTCTTTGATAACTTTTGCACATTTTTTCTCCATTGATTTTTCAAAACTAACTGGTCTTGCTTGGGTTGTTGATTTTTTTTTCTTAAATGATCAAAATGTGAAAAACTAGGTGAAATCAGCAGTTTAAAATTTTCCACAGATCATTACCTGTATTTCTAGTCAAGAAGATTATTGGGAAATAGTTATTTTCCCTTATCATAATAAATATCCTAATTATTATACTTTAAAAAATATGGGTAATTGGTCAGTGTAGGGGGGAAAATCTGCATTTTTTTCAAAACTCATGATGCAAATATTTATTGAGAACATATATACTAGGAAATGTTCTAGACCTGCACTTTCCAATATTGTAGCCACAGATACATATGTCTATTTGAATTTAAATTTAAACCAATCAAATTTAATAAAGTTAAATATTCTGCTCCTCACTCACTGTAGTCACATTTCAAGCATTCAGTAACTAAATGTGGCTAGTGGGTACAACATTGAACAATGCGGAAATAGAACATTCCCATCGTGGCACAGAGTTGCATTGGACAGCACTGTGAATCTTGACACCGGAAGTAATTACTTTTAAAAGTTTACCTTTTGATGTGCTCACTCAAAACAGGAGGATGTATACAACTACAAAGAACTACCATAGACTGTGAGTAATTTAATAGGCAATATTACTTATTTTCCAAATAAAAAAGTGATGTACCAGCTAAGTATTGAATTAATTCTAATAGGGATTTTCTTGTGTGTCTTTTTTTATACTTACTATATATAAATTTATTATTTTCAAATAATTTTATAGATGGTGATACTATTAGTAGTGTAGCTACCTATACTATACCATAAAAATAGAAATAAAAATATAGACAATGGAATATTACTCAGCCATAGAAAGGAATGGAATTGGGTCATTTGTAGAGATGTGGATGCACCTAGAGACTGTCATACAGAGTGAAGTAAGTCAGAAAGAGAAAAACAAGTATCGTATATTAACACAAATATGTGGAATCTAGAGAAATGGTACAGATGAAGTGGTTTGCAAGGCAGAGATAGAGATGCAGATGTAGAGAACAAACGTATGGACACCAAGGGGCGAAGGTCGGGGGGGTGATGAATTGGGAGATTGGGATTGACATATATACACTAATATGTATAAAATAGGTAACTAATGAGAACCTGCTGTATAGCACAGGGGACTCCACTTCGCTGTACAGAAGAAACTAACACAGCATTGTAGAACAACAATACCCCAGTAAAATTTAAAAAAAGAAATAGATAAAATTCCATTACAAAAGAAACAGGAATAGAAATAGCTCAGAGAAATAGAAATGTGATTCTATTTCACTAAATATCACTGCTCAAAGGAGAATGTTATAAAAAATGAAGTTCAAATAGATTTTCTTTCTTTAATCTCATCAATTGCTTATTTTAAAACAGCATATTTTAGCTTACTTCCTGTTGGCACTAAGATTTTTTCCACAGCTTTATTTTTAATCCTAGAGATTATAATCACCTTAATGTCATATCTTTTCTTAAATAAATAAGAAAGTAGTTACACCATCTCACAAAGATAATCCAAATACTTTTTCTTGTGCCTTTTTGAAGTGTAAGAAACTTTATCAGAGCACTTATTTCTAACTATTCTTTCTTCTGCACTGAAACATCCTCCTCTATTACACTGCTGAATATTTATTCCTCTCCCTGCACTAATTGTAGCTTCCAATACATGATTTTGGACCTCCTAAATTATTTTCTACACCTTTTAAACTTTTCTCTCATATTTTAATTATTTTTGGCTTCTTGCTCTCTGTTATAATAGATTTTTAATTAATTTTATTTCTTCAATAGCCTTTTTTAATTTTAAAGAAATCATTTCCTGCTAAAGTACACTTATTTTTTTTAAGTAAACTATTGTCCTAAAACTCTTTGTAGTTACATTAACTGTAATGATTCCTAAATAATTTTATAATCCCAGAGTTACTTTTGTTGTGGATGGAGGTACCTTGTTCATCTACCCTTTTCATTTTATTCCTGGCTGTCAGTTTATACTTATGAAAATCAATTTATATTTGTCATTGAAATGGGTTTCCTTTGCTGTCGTACAAGTTTGTTTCCACAAACCTCACCCAGAATGGGAAGGCTGATTATAGATTATAAGTGGAAGGAGTCTGATTTTTGGAGTGTTTGTGGTGCAAAACAGCCCCTGAGTGTAACCTCCACCCAATCAGTTCAGAAGCACCAACCTTCACTAAAATCCCTGGTGTCCTCAGTCATACCATTCAATTTCTTTAGAAAGCGTGGGGCTCAATCCTCTGAATTCTGTCTTATATGCAGGAGGAGCCAATTTTGGAAAGGCTGCCAAGAGGATTATGTACCTCCTTTAATAACTGGGACACTCTAGCCAGGTCCACATTTGCTCTGCACGTTCAGTGAGCTTGGGAATTCTCCAGAGTCATGGTGAGAAGGACCTCTCACATCTCTAGTCTCCTAGGTTAAGGTTTTGGTCCTGAAGTTCTGCTTCTTTGTCCTTCAACATGACTTTTTCCCTCTCCATCCTGCAGAAACATGTCCAAATGATAGCTACTGTTCTGTACTCCTTATTCTCAGGCATCTAATACAGTCTTATGATTTAAGAGATGTAGTTAACTGCTATTTTTTTCTACCAGTGATGAAAATAATTCAATTAAACAAATATTTTATTGAGGTATGATTGGTATACCAAAAAATCTGTACATATTTAATGTATATAGCTGGATGAGTTTGAATTGAAATATACATTCATGAAATTGTCACTATATACAATACCCTAAGATTAACTATCATCTCTAAAAGTTTCCACTGTCTCTCTATTTTTTTGATAAGAATATTTAACATAACAGTTCTTTCAACTTATTCTTACTTATTGGAAGCATTCACTGCATCCATTTTCCCCTGCAACCTTCTATACATTGTGAAATCCCCTGTACATTTTTTTAACATTTTTCACTCTATGTTGAAAACAAGTAACCTTTGCAGTTTTATTATCAAATTTTACTTTTATTTTATTATAAGTTCTGTTGGTTTGTCAATGTTTTCTTGCATAAATATCTTTTATCAATATTTCGAGTTCTTGGATTTAGGGAAACCTCTTTATTGTGCCCTTAAACTTGAGTATTTTCAGTTGTTTAACATGGACAGAATCTATGTTCAAAATTATTTTTTTCTTCAGAGCTATGAATATTTTGCTCATTATCTTGCTTTTGTCTGGAAAAAAATCAGAGGCCAATATGACAAGTGCTCATTTAACAGTTAATGTGTTTGGTGTTTTATTCTTTTGTTTTCTCAAGAAATTTTAATAATTTTTTTTATTCTTGGAGTATATACATCTTATTATTTTGTGTTTAGGTGCATGATAGATTTCCTTATTTTTCACTGTACGCCGGCCTCTCACTGCTGTGTCCTCTCCCGTTGCGGAGCACAGGCTCCGGACGCACAGGCTCAGCGGCCACGGCTCACGGGCCCAGCCGCTCCGCGGCACGTGGGATCCTCCCTGTCCGGGGCACGAACCCGCGTCCCCTGCATCGGCAGGCGGACTCTCAACCACTGCGCCACTAGGGAAGCCCCACTTTTTCTTTTCCAACTTCCCACTAGCCGTTTTCTCTTGTCTCTCACCAGCCCAGCATGTGCCTACGTTTTTAGCTGCCTCTGTCCCCCTAGGCCGCGTTTCCTTCACCATCCTTGTCAGCATGCCTCGTCCCCGCTGAGTTATTAAAGTGTTCTCTCCAACCAACATTTTAAATTGTTCAATTATTTTGCTTCTATTTTATAATCATTCTCCTCTTTCCCCGAGTCTGCTCCATCGGTTCAAGCTGTGTGAGGCTTATACTTACGGTCCCACGTTGTGTACACAATAAAGTTAAACACACACAAAACATTCAGTGCTTACAGGCTTTCACAGTAGAACCTCAGATCTTATCTCCTGCATCTTGCCCGCCTAGCCTATGTTTTTGGCATATAGTTCTCTTCCCCATTCTGTGAACACGGGGGATTTCAGGCTGGAAAAGTGTGAGAATAAGATCATAGAACTTTGATTTTTCCTTAATTTCCTCCCTGCAGCCATATCTGACTATAAATAACCTGTCTGTCAGCACTGCACTGTAGAAAGATCATTTCCTCCAACAGACAGTCATCTCTCCCTAACTTCCTACAGAATCTGGTTCTTGCGTGATCAGCGTCCTTTACACGTTACTGATTGAACTGTTTATGGACCCTCTACGAACATGCAGCTCATGGAGAGTAGCAAGGAGGGCCTTCATTTCCTTCTATTTCTAACAATACCTAGAACAGACTGGAGAAACTTACTAACACTGTAAAATTGGAGCAAACATCTTTATGAGATTATCAACTGAAATTAAAATATGATTTTATTTATAATAATTATGTGAGCGAGGCCTATCATCTATTAATTGTAATTTATAGATGTAATCTGTAAATTATGTACAGGGCAGATGCGTGGATGCCTTGAACAATTTCCCACCTTGGCAAATGGAACAGCTAAGGCTGTTTTTGAAAACAAGTTATATTAGAGCACTTTGGAACATAAAACTAATTTATTTTTATATTAGAAAATCCATCTGTCCCTATTTTATTAGTGTTACGTCTGAACATGCCTACTATTTAGCCAAAGCATATACCTTTCTTAATAATATGCTACCCTAAACACATGGCACGATATAAATTTAAAATTAAAACCATTGTGAGGCACCACTCCATACGCTCCCGCTAGAACCAAAAAACAATACCAAGCGTAGGAATGCTATTTCTGTTCAGGGTGTATGTATTGGCTGTTAACATGGGGAACTGACGTTTTACTCATAACTCAAGTTACAACTGTAGAATGACAATGTTCGTTGAATCTACTGATGAAAATCAGGGCTCATATCCTGTATGTCTTTGGCATTCTTCTGGTAATTCATTTTATTATATTATATACAAAATATTGTTCCATAATAAATTAGAGAGCATAATATAAAATATATTATTGAATATCATAATAAATATTTTAATAAATAAATATACGAAATATAATACTAATAGTAATAAGCCGACGCTTTATCACTGGTAGTTCAGAAGCACCCCTCAGACCCCGTGAAAGGACACACACATGGCAGACACTTGGAAGCGACCATTGCCGACAGAGACCTGACATTCTGGGATTTTACTGATTGGGAGTAAGTTTGATACTCACCAGATATCACTAAGGAAGAGGTTCATGTCCTGTGGTGCTCTTTTAATTGTGGAGGCAGTGTATTTATCTGGGCCATTTACCATGTGCCTAGAAAAACGGCTCACTTTTAAAAGAATCCATAGTCAGGGACACATTTTTAACAAATTCAGGTTCCCGGTGACTCAGTTTCTCTTACCTCATAAAGGACCATTATTGAAATGTGTCAAGTAGACTGGTTGAAGGTGGTGAAGAATTACAACAGATTCTAACAGAAGATGTCGTTAGTCAGTAATCCAGTTTGTTTGTTAATTTTGGTGTAAGGTCATGATCCTAAAAGTGAGAATGTATTTCTACTTCCTGGTAAAAATCCAATATTATTAAACACAGATGATTTGTAAACAAACAAGCTGTAGGAGTCTCAGGAGGTACAAGTGAGATCCATGATAAGATGCCTCAATTTTATAACACACTCGAATATATTTGAGAATATTTTTAGTTCTCTGAACTAATGAGTGTGGATAAGAATAGTTGATCTCACTTTCTGTGTGGTTTCACATGCTGCAGTGACACTAGTTGGAGTTGAATAGCTATGGCCTTAGGGAATATGCTAGAAGGTCCTGGGGAGAAAAAGCATGCCAGTGTAAAGATTATATCTTGAAATGGTACCTTCTGCCATCCACTATTCTTAATCAGATGTAGCTGACGCGACAAAGGGTCCAGTTGCTTTTTATTTGTTTATATGTTAATCTCAGGCATTCCTCTGAAGAAGAACATATGCTCTGAATGACCAGTGACACTCTTAAATTTGTTCTGTTATATTCTGACTACACATCTGATGATGAGGGCTTGGAGTTACTGACAATCACGTACAGTGACTCACTTTTGTTTTTTTGTTTGTTTGTTTGTTTTGCGTTACGCGGGCCTCTCACTGCTGTGGCCTCTCCCGTTGCGGAGCACAGGCTCCGGACGCGCAGGCTCAGCGGCCACGGCTCACGGGCCCAGCCGCTCCGCGGCACGTGGGATCTTCCCGGACTGGGGCACGAACCCGTGTCCCCTGCATCGGCAGGCGGACTCTCAACCACTGCGCCACCAGGGAAGCCCAGTGACTCACTTTTAAAATGAGTTGCTTTATCCTCAGACTCATGAGGTTTTATGGAGATTTTGTGACTGCTGGTGGGAATCCTGTCCGCTGGATGTTTCAGGCTTCTCATTTCATTAGAAGACTAGAAATAAAAGAGAGATACAGTACAGTTTGAGTTCATAGGATTTATGGGTAGAGACCAACAAGCTCCATTTCCTCTTTTTTGCTGGAGTTTCAATAGTGAGAATTACTGGGAGAGCATTTTCAGTTATGTGCATAATAGGATGCTCAGAATCTGTGAAGGTGGAGACTAAGTTTTCTCCACTAGGCAAGGGGAGTTGACATACTTGAAAATCCAGTAAAAGGCAAGAGACACCTGGAGGTAGTAATAGGGGAGGGAAGTAATAAGATGCTGGCATTGTGAAAAATTTGGTTGTACGCGTAAATTTCACGTTAGTGTTCTTTCTGTTCCTAGTGAGTACGGTATTTAGAAATTACAAGAAATATTTACCACCAGTTTATACCTTTCCTAATCAGTCTTCATTGTGCTGTAAAGCCTTTACCATTTGGTGCACAGAACAAAATGTAAGAATACTGGAACTGAAAAACATTACAAAAATACTATAACAGATGGTCACCAGCTAGTCCACGGGTTGCAAACTGGCAAGATATAATCAAATTAATGGGATCACTATGAAAAACGGACATAAGTTGACAATGCCATGTGATAAAGGACTCTGGACTTGAAAAGTCACTTCGGGTGGCTAAACATCTATAACTTCCTGAACTAGACATAACTTGTGAGTTGCAATAGGGACCACGCCATACACTTAAGGCAACTCTGTATGGAATTACAATGAAGACATTGTGAGTGTCAGCGCCAGAATAAATCAGTCAGCATTCTCCATTTAGAAGTATAATTTCAGCAAAAAGAAAATGAGTATGAACCTTCTGCTAAGAATTGCTCTCCTTGGTTAGGAGGTTATTGTATATGCCAGCGTGGGAAGAATTCTTAAACAGAACCACTGCTGCTCTGTTAATTCCTTTTCAACCTCCTGTATCTTGGCACTGAACTTCCATTGTTGGAAATGACATGAGCATAACTTTACCTCAGATTCTCAGCAGCCTGGCCAGGAAGTTCATGGGAATATTGATGGGTAACCTATGAGAAAGTAAGAAGGAATGTATTAAAGAAGTTGTGAGTTTTCTCTTACTCATTATTTCCTGAAGGACAGAAATCATGACTTTTAAAAAATATTATCTTCATTTCTAAGCACATTGTCAGCTGGCGCATAATAATGAGTCTATACTTCATTGAAAAAGTGGAAAGTACAAGTAACCTAGAAGACTTACTTTTTCAACATTTGTCAATTTCCATAATGGAAGATTAGGGCTAGAAGTTGGGAAATGACCAGATTCGGGAATAAATTCAAACATGGGAGAAAGTGTAAAGAGGGATAGAACAAAAAAGGAGCTCTATTGGATGCCTCGTTGTCTGTATCTCTCAATACAATTTTAATAGTTGATTTCAAAGTTATAATTGCATGTAATTACTCCTGCATGTCACTTTCACACACAATGTATTCAGTATAAACAGAGCCTGGTACAGAAAACAAGCTTCCCCAATAATTGTAGAGTATTGGATAGAAACAGGAAGAAAAGAAAAGAAATAAAAAGAAGGAAAGAATTTGGTAGAAACAACTCTGGGGAAAAAGATCAGGGCAAATGCTATAGAGAAAAAAATGGGAAAATTCACAGTGAAGGACCTGGAGTACATGTGATTCCATTAATATATTGGCTTTTGTATATTAAATATGTTAAGATGAAGATAGTTTTATATGCTGACAGGAACAGGGAGAGAGAGGGAGGGAGATTTTTATTTTAAATATTGGGAATTGGGAATAGAAATGTTTGATCTCCTCATTTGGAAGAAATTTGATTTCTGAATGTGACAAACTTGTAAAATAAAGGTAGAGTTATCACATTTATTTTTTTGCTTCACTTTCAGATTTTCATTTCATCTGCCATTTTTGCTTTAAAAATTTGAAGAAAAAGAAGTTTTTATATTTTCCAAATGCGTTGGTTGCATGACAGTTATATATCTTTTGTATTATGGTAGATATGGCAGGAGTGGGTGTCTTGGATTTAGAAAATCTTTCACTGTTGACTCCTAATCTTAATTAGTTACTTGCTACACTTGCTGATTCCTACACTATCTTTTCCACTCTGTTGCCTTATAGTGACAAGCAGTGATGCTACCTGCCTGCTCTGGGCTTTACTTGTCAAATTGAAGTCACAGAAGGCACAGCGCCTTGTTTTGGATGAAGCGCGATAAGTTAAATCTTGTTTTTCTCTTCTTTCTGTTAATAGCTAGCTGCTTTTGAAAAAAAAACCTGGCCTTTTTCAAACTGAATACAGAAAATCTGGAAGGTTGGAACTGCGGAGGGTCAGCTTGCAAAGGCTAAAGCCAAATTAATGACCGCGCTGCGGTGGTGTAACAGCATGTTGGAAACTTAGGCGCTTTTTTTCTCCTTGTATTGGATTTAGGTTAAAGAAGGCTAAAGTGAAACTGTAGCTCTCCTGGGAGATGAAGGGCTGATGCCTGTGAGTGGTTTGTGGTTTTGGCACTGAACTGGCCTTAACAATCTATGTTAAAATAATAGGTCTTTAAAAGGAACTTCTACTAATAGGTTACAAAATATTATCAGGATGAGGACAAAGTAGCATCCACACGTAAAAATCTTGATTGTACCTAAACTTCCCCAAAAATAAAATACATAACAATGATGAAGCTGCTTGAATATTATAAAATGTGATATATTAATTTAATTTTATAAGACTTGTTGCTGTCATGTTAGTTTTCGATTCTGTTGTCTGTGCTTTATGCTTAAATTTGAGATAAGAATGATGACACTAAGACAGCACATATAGACCTTTATAGCTAACATAACATATTCACATATATTTTCTTAATTGTAATAATAAAGCTGACATGAGACTGTGATTGAGACATTTTGAGCGGGCTTATCCAAGGCACAAGTACAAAGTAGGAAATGTTTAACAGGAACCCAAGTCATGAGAACCTCTTCCTTCTCCAAACCATTGCCTCTGGGTAAGACTAGAATTAGTCCATTTTTAGTTATTCTTGAAGTTTTTAGCATCTACTTTGGGAAATATGTAATCATATCATGTAATGGATATTTCTTGGTTACCTACTAAGAAAGAGCTACACTACTTGGCAAAGAAGTAATGACACTCAATATGAGAGGACCTGCTGCTATCGTAGAGCAAAAAAAAGTATACAAAAATAAAGAGAATACACACAAAACATCACTTTTTGATAAGCATTATAATGAATTGCAAGATGGTATAGGAACATAGAAAATATGTATGACCTAGTCTTGAAGGTAAAAGACTTCCAGGGAAATAAATTTCAATTTGTGACCTGAAATTATTAGAGAGGATTAGATAGTAGGTGGGAGAGTTGTTCCTTCAAACGGAATCTCACATGTGGGAAACCTGAGAGGAAGGACAGTACAATGTAAGGATGGAAGTATATCCACTCTCTGTGGAGATTAGCAAGCAAGGAGAGGTAAAGGGGGAGATGGACAAGGTCCAGTTCACTGAGAGCCACACAGACAGACCATAGAGGAGCTTTAAGCCGGTCCTGGACATTAGACTTGCCCAGGTGCCTGGAATGGGCCTGGGAGACAACTGGATCACAGATTGGGGCACATCTATCCACACCTCTCTTCCCAATCCCATGTTCACATCGTTGGCTTGAGATCAGCCATGGTGGGGGACTTCACACTCAGGAATCCCCTCCGGGCTGCTTTTAGAACAGTTCCTAAGGAGGAGTCTGCAGGGTGGGATGAGAAGCGATAGGAGCAGACCTGTTACAGGGCTTCTGCAGTGATCCAGGTGAGATGTGATCTACATTTAGGTTAGAAGATTGACAGAGAGGATCAGTATGTATAAGTTCTGAGAAGTATGGCGGAAGTTGAGATAGGACTTGTTGATTGATTAGCAGTGAGAGGTGAAGGGGAGAACGTGGCAGCCTCCACCTCTCTGGCATGAACAGGTGGGTGCATAGTTCCATTTAGGAAGGCCAGAAAAGTGCCCTCCCCACCCCCAAAGAGTTGGCTGTCTATTGGATAACTATATAATTTTTCCCACTTGTTCTAATATATATCTCTATTAAGCATGATACTTCTTTTCTTCCCTAACCTGTGGAGTGGGCAATAATTATACAAAATGAAATGCAGACGGGAGTTCTATTTTATGAGCAAAGAGAAATGCATCAAAGTTAGTGTGTAGCTATAAAAAGAGTAAAGTTTAATAGGCTTAAAAAATGGCCTGGTGAGATCTTACGGAGAAACAGGTCAAACAAGGATATAATGTTAGCCTAAGGATGGGATTGTTTGCCTTCCTTTGGCTATTATAGGGACAGGAGATAAGTACATCACTAGGGTTTGAATAAGACACAGACTAAGCTTGTGCCAGTGTGAATTCCCCTGCATGGAGCCATCAGAGTTGTAGTCATGATTTAATGCTGAGGAAGAAATATTACACTTGAAATAGCTAGTAATTAAGGGTGCAAAACCTCATGAGAAGATTTGGAGATAAGTTTGGAATCTTTGCTAAAGAGAGGAGGGCACAAATTGATAGATCTGAGTATTTCTCTTACTGATTTGGTCACACTCAGTGCCAGCAAGTGAAGTAGTGAAGAGCGCACCATCTTACAAGTTATAAATGTTGACATCTCTGCCTGTGAAACAATCTTGCTGGGAAAATCAACTTCATTTTCCTAGTGACTTGCATAAATTTGTAAAAATATTTAGCACCTCTAGAGCGAGCTTTTTTAAAATTACTCAACCGGTAAGTGGCTGAGCCAGGATGAAACTCAGATCCCCTCGCCTTAATATCCTACAAGACCAACAATAAAATTCAAATATTAAAAAAATTTAAAGATAGTGATACTGTAGATAATAATGTTCTTCAAACCAGTCTGCTACCAAATTAAGTCTTTTCTGACAACAGAGAAACTACAACCAAAATATTTCCCCTTACATTTAGCAACAATATATAGCAGCCAGTCTATTATGGCTTAGAGCCTGCTCAATAAAATTATTTTTGAGATTTTTCCATGGTCCTTATGGGTTTATAGTTCATAAATTCTTTATTATTAGTTAAACAAAAACAGTAAAGTATGAGACCATATCATAACCCAGGAATGAGTTACCTAAAGGGATATTTGAGGCTCTTAATTCAATCCCTGCATTTTAGATTTTTATGTAGAAGAATTGTGTGGATCGTTTTCATTTGAAAATTGTTTTTTGGTTTTTGTTCTTTTAGAAAATATGCAATCACTCAATATACTACTTGCCCAAACCTGCCAGAATAATTCTAGCATGTTGTTTTACAGACAGACATTTCTTCAATTTTAAATCAAAGAAAGACTCTTTTTGAGAACTAAATGTACAAAAGTGTTGGTTGTATTTTGGTTTTGTTTTTGCAAGAAGAGGAAAACTAAAGTACAAAGAGCATTTGTTCATTAAAAGTGTCTAAAACTTAAGTGAAAAAAAAACCCCAGAATGACTTCCATTTTCCTGGTCAGATTCCAAATTGGGTAATTGCATTTCTGCTTCTTCCTTACACAGTTCCTTGCCAGCTCCTAGGACGGCTGCCATCCTCCTCTATTTCTATGCCAAACTACAGTGCAGGGTTCTCACACATAATGGGAGGCAGCAAATCGCTTTACCCTCCAGAGAGAGGTGAGGCTCTGAGGAGAAGAAGGGGATGGATTCTTTACTTCCCTTCTCTGATTCTGGGAATGCTATATAATTTAATCGCTACATATTTTGGAAAAAAAAATAAAGTAAAAAATGCTATTGTGTATGTATTTTCCTTTTGTTATCACTCTCTGCCTCCGGGCAGTAGCTCTAATAAAAGGACATGCTATTAAAACAAAACGTAAGTTAAATACAGCTTCAACAAAAGGATCAAATGCATATGTATGTATATGATACATAAAACACCAGGGAGGCATATAATTGAATGAATTATAAAGTGTTCATATGAAAGCTTCTTAGACGAAGTTTTAAGTAATTTTCTTTAGCATATAGAGGCTCCTTAACTATGAGAATTGTGAGACCCTGTAATGCATGGACATGATTTTTTTTTTTTTTTTTTTTTTTACATAGAGAAGAGTTGATTAAAAACCCGTAGTCATTGTCAGTCTGTCAAATTATTTATATTATAATAACATTTTCCATAAACATACTAAAGCTGAGATTGTGCATACCCATGCCTTAAAGGAAATGTATACAGGTGTGCACCAAAAAATATGTGCATGAATGATTGTAGCAATAGAAAAATAAACTATTATTACATGCAACAGAAATAAAAAGATACAGATTGTATAAATTTCAGAAAGAGGTAATACTAATTTAAGGTGTTGTAAGGATGTGATGATGATTGGAGCAGGGTTGAGGGGATGGTCCATAATGGCTAAACTTTTAAAAATATATTTTAAAATGTATTCAAGAAGAGTTAAAAGAACTTGACCTCTGAAATGGTGTCGATAGGTAGGAGTTCTACTTAGTACAACCACTTGGAAAGTTGCTTGAAAGTCACTAATAAAGCTGAAATTTTCAACCTAAGATATATAAATTCCATTTGTAGCAATAGATCCAGCAAAAAATGCATAACCTTTTCACCAAAAGGTGCGCATCAATTTTCATAGCAAAATTATCCATGTTTCCCCAAACTGGAAGCAATCCAAATGTCCGTCAGTTGGAGGACGGTTAAGTGCATCTTTGTGTATTCATACAATATAACATTGTCAAGTGTTGAAAATATGCAGGCTGTTGCTATAAGCAGTGGTATGGAAGCCTCTCACATAAATAATGCTGAGGGAAAGAAGCCAGATGTAAAATAGCATTGATAGCATAATGCTGTTCACATGAGATTCACAAACAGATTAAAATTAATCTGTGTTGATTAGAGGTCAAGTAGTGCTTACCTTTGGAAGGTAATGACTAGAGAGAGGCAGTGGGGAGATTTCTGGGATGCTGCTGACGTTCTCAATTGTTCTAGCTAGTGGTTACATAACGTGTACATTTTTTTGAATTTCATTTGACTGCATATTTAAGACTTGTGTATTGGAACTATGTATTTCTAGAATGGTCTTTATTTTCTGTTTCTTCCAAATTTGAACTAAAGTTAGAACTATGAACCATTAAGTTTTATATAATAAGCATTTTTAAGGAAAAAAAGTGACTCCGTTGAATGGAGATACCAGAAATTGAAAGGCAGTCTTTTTATAGCAATGAGGCAAAAACAAATAGTAATCCAAATAATGGCAATTTGGTGTGTTCTTCCTCTTTCTCTTGCTTTAATACCTGACTTGAAGTCCCTTATTCTCATCACAACTCCTCCTCTAATAAATTCTTTTTTTAAGATTAAAGATACCACATAGGAGTTTTTGTCCTATTTGAGACCTTAAAGCATGAATTTAGATTGAACTAAATTAAGAAGCATTAGAAGTACAGTATAATAAAATTTAGAAGGTCAGTGGGTTTTAATGTGGGAATTTCTTTACAGGAGAAAGCTCTCATTTAAAATTACAGACCTTTTCTTCACATATTAAACATTTTTGTGGGTTTCAAACTTAAAGAATATTAACAAATTTTCTTTTCTTGACTATTATAGAATCCAATATTGAGGTTCTTAGATAATGCATAAAAATTTTTTTTCAATAAAACCTTACTTGGCCATGGCTTACTAATATTGTTATGAATATAAACAAATAAAACTGCAGCTGTGTCAACCTTGTCTTTAAATACTTACATTTACTGGAACCTAAGTAAAAGCAATGTGAATATTGCTATAAACAAAGTGCGTCTGTTTCTCTCACTCTTCAGCAGCGTATAAGATATCTTCTTTTGAGAAATCCTCTGCAACGCTAGCTGTTAT
Organism: Kogia breviceps; assembly: GCF_026419965.1. Classification (NCBI taxonomy): domain Eukaryota; kingdom Metazoa; phylum Chordata; class Mammalia; order Artiodactyla; family Physeteridae; genus Kogia; species Kogia breviceps. Next base: position 7,312,578 of record NC_081310.1, on the reverse strand, counting down.
CGGTTCTGGAAGTCATTGTGAATTCAGTAGGCTGTTCAACCGGCTGCTATTGTGCTTCATTAAACGGATTCTTTATTATTTTATACCTTAGGACATTGCCTAAGGCATGTGTTACACATATTATCTTCCCACTTTAGTTCATTACTTTTAATTTAAATATTGATATTTGGTACATATCTGTATTTGCTACATGTAAATTATACTTTTGCTGAAAAATCCATCCATTTTTCTCTATGGTGGTATTATTGCAACTGTATTATTACATTTTTCTGAGAAAGACTAAATAGTGACGGGTAAGGAAATAGTCTACATTTTATTTGGTTCCTTTTATGGATACTATAGCTTCATTTTTGTGAATTGTTAAGGAATATTCCAATGCAATTATGAAAATGGAAACAAAATATATAGATCTGTAGCTTCCTGAATTACTGAGATTGTCTAGGGAAAAAAAGTAGATATTACATTATATACCAGAAAGAGTACCAATATTCATTTGGAATTTAACTCTCTGGGTATTAGTTTTCTTATCCAGAAAAGGACAGTATTGGACTAAATGATCTCTGAGATCCTTTCTGTTTCAAAGTATTTAATATCCTATAATTTTATAATATCAGTGTAATAAGAGAGTCTAAGGGTTGTGAGCTCTTAAAATACAAACATAATATATAATTTGCATTTCCCATCATCTACTACTGTGCCTGGCATATAATTCATCATTCCATTAAATTTTTAATAAGCATAAACTGAAAAGTTATACCTATTGATAACTGAAACTCATTCAACATGATACAAATTTTGAAACATCTCAACTTGTATCATTGGCTTCTTTTTATTCAAAGTGGTTAGAAGGCAAGGAAATGCAATCATAGGTAGCTTCCAAGAACTATTAACTGCAGAGAATCTGAAGGATAAAGGGAAAAAAAAGAACAACACAGTACTGGAACCAGGATAGTAAGAGTACAGAGAATGATTCAATCCAGGGATGCAGCTAACCCATGGTGACCTGACAGGGAAGGACACAATTTAGCAAATACCCCTACTGCACTATGCACACACCTCCAGTCTCCTGTGGGATCTTTCCACCAGTGAAAGCTAACAGAAACCAAAAGACTTTGGAGCACAAGGATAGAATTCAAGTGGAATAGGCTCTCAGGGGATAAAAAGAGCAACGGGGAGCATGTGTGTACATGCAGGGGTATGTTGCAGGAAACAGACGACACCTAGAAGTCCATTTGAGCATATTTTTAATAATAAAGCTGTAAAATCTCATTTTCCAAACTTTTCATTCCCAAAACAGCATTTTTGGAGTAACCTTATATGTTTGAGATAGTTGGATAGATTCCTTGTTTTTTTCAAAGTTTAATTACTGATTGTGTAGAATAGAGACATTGAAAAACTAGAGCAGTGTTGGGTTAAGGAACCTGCATATCCATGTCAGAGTAAGCCATTGAAATTGGCCATCATCTCCAGATAGATTAGCTCCGTGTCATCTATTTGAGGACATTCAGAAAACTAATTGAAGGTTTTAATTCCAATGTTGTCACCAAATAAAAACACCAGTCATATGACTGAAGGTTACAGTCAAACAGATTCTTTAATGTTCCTGCAGTTGAGCTCATGGTCATTAAATTGACTTTCATTCCACCAGAGTAAGAACAAAACGATGCTCTGTGTTCAAATTTACATAAATAAATTAACTGTAGTTTTTGAAACATGAGATTCCGATGGAAATCTTTACTACCTTAAGAAATGACAAATATATTTTGTTTTACCTGTGTTTATGTATGAAAGGAGATTAGGTCAGTGAGTACTTAATTTCCTTTTCAGTTCTGTCTAAAACAGAATGGTGTGTGTTGGTGAAATTCAAAACCATTGTGCAAGTTTGTTCAACGAAGAAGAAAAGAATCTGGGACTGATTTCATTTCCTGACTCTAATTCTTCTAGAGCTGAAATATTTATTAGTTTTTGAACAGAGAGCTGTAACAATTGGTCGTCATAATTACAGGGTTGCAGTAGCAGTGGAGTACCTACACATTGTTACTCTGGTTCAGTATTTTATTTTGAGATAGTTTAATATTGGGAGTCAGTAATGACACAGATGTTACAAGTGGAGATGTTTTAGACATACAGTCTAAGGTGAAAGGCCAGCGACACTGTATGGCCTTGAACAAATCAACTAACCTCTCTTAAACCCCACTCTCTTCATCTGTAAAGTAAAAATGATAATAGTACCTACCTCATAAGTTAAGGTGATGAATAGATTTATTTATAGTGTATAATACATATAAATAATGTTAGATATACATATTACAAATGACTGATAATCAGCATTATTCTATAGCCTTATTTAATTATTTTATGTGTTTTTGATGAAAACCAGGTAGTATAATAATCATTGTCAAAAACATTTTAACATGCAGACTTACAGCCATTTTTGGTTTTTGATGATTCTACTTCTTGCTCTGCCCTCCCTCCTTCCCTCATGACTTAAAGTTCCTGCACCTTACATAGTAAGTATATAGATAAAATTTTTAACAGCAGGGCCTTGAGATTACTTGCTGTTGGGGGTAAGATACAGTCACTATTTTTGAGTTTGGCTGGAGGTACCAATACATAGTGAAACAATCTGCCTTCACGTGTAGTTATGTTCAACAAATCTAAAGATAGTGCTAGAGAAAATAACATGAAAAATATCTGGCTGGCACCTTTTGACCACCTGCATAGACTGGCGTCCAGGAAACGATATATAAATTTCCCTTTGCAACCCCTTTGTTACACCTATGCTCTTAAACAAAAATCCAGTAATATTTTCACCACGTCCCATAGACTAAGTCTATGTCTAATGATTCCATATATTTTGTGTAACCTTTAAGAGTCTGGTGAAATTTATAGAACTTCACTTAGAAAAAGTGTGCATATAGACGTGCAAGGATTATTTGTATAGGATATTCAGGTCTTTAATGTCTCCCTTGAAAACCACCTGTATACCTGATCTATAGAGAAGAAACAAAATAGAGAAAGCACACTCCAATAACTGATAAATATTCATAAAGTAAAATATTTAATAAAATAATACATTTGAGTATATTTTATGTAATTTCCATTATATAAAATACCATGTGCATATATATTTATAGTATCTTGAATTCTATGTCATATGCATATTATACTTATGATAGTTATGTGTAAATATGTAAAGGTTTATACACACAGATATATATGCATATACATATACATATGGAGGGACAAAAATAGAAAAAGAGAGCATCTGAGTAATGCAGGCACCTTTTCTTCAAATTGTTTTGCCATTATCCCTTGGACAATTGCTTTACATATGAACTTCATTTTATCAGTAGACACATCATTCTAAAGAGATTTCACTATTTTTTCTTTAAGAAAAAAAGTCTGAATAAAAATATTGTATTTGGAAAGAACATATTACCAAATTAAATATGTTCAGTTTATTATAGTTAGAGAGTGATACTTGAAACAACTACATAATTTTTGCCTTTAAGCACTAATTCTCAAGTGTATTTGTATTCACTGAGAACTTCATAAGTCTGGTAATTCAATTATGAAACGTTAATTGATTCTCAACTCTCTATATTAAACTGTTAGCCCCTATAGAAATTGTAATAATTTTTAAAAATGAAAGAAATTCTTCTAAGCTTCTTTAAGTGATTACGATGGGAAACAAGTTATTAAAATACAATTTGTATTAATACCCTCATTCCTTTTGCCATTGAGATATGTATAATTACCTCTTTATCAATGAAATGACATTGGCTGTTTACAATACTTGAGCAAATTGTTTTGTTTACAAATATATCATGTTTTAAAATTATATTTACCAGTTCTCCTTTTCAGTGCAGTAGTTTCATATCACTCCTATGACAGAGTTAAAATATGGTACTTTAGAAATCAGAAGCCTGCTGCTGTCATTGGCAATGTACAAAAAGCTCTGGCAGGTCCTCTCTTTCGAAAAACTTATCCCTTCCATGTAAAAAGCCTTAAGCAAATCTACAAAAGCCAAGGAAACCTGTGTAAAGGAGAATTGTGATGCAAGAGTTGGCACAATCATAGTCAGGTCTATTCATGTGGGAACAGCATATGTGCCCCAAATGATAAGCGTTAGAAGCATGCCAACGAGTGCATTCTGAAAGTTAAATACAAGAGTAACTACTTCGTAAGTCAGGGTTTTTTTCCTGCAGAAATTTTCATTTCATTATGTAATGCTCTTTGGAATGTTTATGCATTAACTAGTAAGTAAGAAAATATTTGCCCTCCTAGAGAAAACCAGAGAAAAACCCATATACTTCCTTATGTGAATATTTTAGTCATCCTTCCTACAAATCAATAGCTGAAGGGTTAAATTACTGCTAGTTACTCATTTGTTGTCCAGCAGGGTGCCTCAGCTCAATCTCCTTTCTGCTAAATCCAAGCCCAGTGAAGTATTCTTTTTGGCATAAGCAAACAGAGGATTTTTCTCTTTATTACACTCAAAATCCAATGGGTGGAAAAAGAATATTGCTTATATAGTCTCTTCTTTCTCTGAGGCTGTGTTAGATAATGGTACACATTTGGTAATTTTCTATCTCTAAATGTCCCATTTACCAACAAAAATTACACATTTTAAGTCATGGGTTTTTATGTGTGTGTAGAAATAAACTTTTGAAGATCTCAAACATTATTGACTATGCATGAAGAAAAAATGAATCTAGGTAACCTCATTTTTGTAAGGGAATGTATACATTACATCCAATGCCTTGAAGTACAGCAGTCTGAAAAATATCTGACAGAACTGTGATGTATATATTTGTAATTCATTTGCTCTATTATGACAATGAATTAAAATATATTTTTCTAAGAACCTTCACACCGGTGAAAATTTGTCTGATATTTTTCCTTAACAAATTTGGTTTTCTAACTATTTTTAGAAGTTTTTTTAGATATATATCACACAACATACAATTCAAGTGTATAATAGGAAAATTTTTAGTATATTCACAGAGTATACAAACATCATCCCCAAAGGAAGCTCATAATCATGAGACATTCCCTGTCCTCCCCACCATTAGTTCTTTAGGCAACCACTAATCTACTTTCTTTACTTCACTCTGTATGACAGACTCTAAGTCGATCCACTTCACTATAAATAATTCAATTTCATTACATTTTATGGCTGAGTTAATATTCCATTGTATATATGTGCCACATCTTTATCTGTTCATTTGTCGATGGACACTTAGGTTGCTTCCATGTCCTGGCTATTGTAAATAGAGCTGCATTGAACATTGTGGTACATGACTCTCTTTAAATTATGGTTTTCTGGGTATATGCCCAGTAGTGGGATTGCTGGGTTGCATGGTAGCTCTATTTTTAGTTTTTTAAGGAACCTCCATTACTGTTATCCATAGTGGCTGTATCAATTTACATTCCCAAAGACAGTGCAAGAGGGTTCCCTTTTCTCTACACCGTCTCCAGCATTTACTATTTGTAGATTTTTTGATGATGGCCATTCTGACTGGTGTGAGGTGATACCTCACTGTAGTTTTGATTTACGTTTCTCTAATGATTAGTGATGTTGAGCATTCTTTCATGTGTTTGTTGGCAATCTGTATATCTTCTTCGGAAAAATGGCTATTTAGATCTTCTGCCCATTTTTGGATTGGGTTCTTTGTTTGTTGGATATTGAGCTGCATGAGCTGCTTATAAATTTTGGAGATTAATCCTTTGTCAGTTGCCTCATTTGCAAATATTTTCTCCCATTCTGAGGGTTGTCTTTTCATCTTGTTTATGGTTTCCTTTACTGTGCAAAAGCTTTTAAGTTTCATTAGTACCAATTTGTTTATTTTGTTTTTTTCCCCATATTTCTAGGAGGTGGGTCAAAAAGGATCTTGCTGTGATTTATGTCATAGAGTGTTCTGCCTATTTTTTCCTCTAAGGGTTTTATAATGTCTGGCCTTACATTTAGGTCTTTAATCCATTTTGAGTTTATTTTTGTGTGTGCTGTTAGGGAGTGTTCTGATTTCATTCTTTTACACGTAGCTATCCAATTTTCCCAGCACCATTTATTGAAGAGGCCATCTTTTCTCCACTGTATATTCTTGCCTCCTTTATCAAAGAGAAGGTGACCATATGTGGGTGGGTTTATCTCTGGGCTGTCTATCCTGTTCCATTGATCAGTATTTATCTCTTTGTGCCACTACCATACTGTCTTGATTACTGTAGCTTTGTAGTATAGTCTGAAGTCAGGGAGCCTGATTCCTCCAGCTCCATTTTTCGTTCTCAAGATTGCTTTGGCTATTTGGGGTCTTTTGTGTTTCCATACAAATTGTGAAATTTTTTGTTCTAGTTCTGTGAAAAATGCCAGTGGTAGTTTGCTAGGAATTGAATTGAAACTGTAGACTGCTTTGGGTAGTATTGTCATTTTCACAATGTTGATTCTTCCAATCCAAGAATATGGTATATCTCTCCATCTGTTTGTATCATCTTTAATTTCTTTCATTGGTGTCTTACAGTTTTCTGCATACAGGTTTTTGTTGCCTTAAGTAGGTTTATTCTGAGGTGTTTTATTCTTTTTGTTGCATTGGTAAATGGGAGTGTTTCCTTAATTTATCTTTCAGATTGTTCATCATTAGTGTATAGAAATTGAAGAGATTTCTGTGCATTAATTTTTTATCCTGCTATGTTGCCAAATTCATTGATTAGCTCTAGTTGTTTTCTGGTAGCATGTTCAGGATTCTCTACGTATAGTATCATGTCATCTGCAAACAGTGACTGTTTTACTTATTCTTTTCCAATTTGGATTCCTTTTATTTCTTTTTCTTCTCTGATTGCTGTGGCTAAAACTTCCAAAACTATATTGAATAATAGTGGTAAGAATGGGCAACCTTGTCTTTTTCCTGATCTTAGAGGAAATGGTTTCACTTTTTCACCATTGAGCATGATGTTGGCTGTGTGTTTGTCATATATGGCCTTTATTATGTTGAGGTAGGTTTCCTCTATGCCTACTTTCTGAAGGATTTTTATCATACATGGGTGTTGAACTTTTTCAAAAGCTCTTTCTGCATCGATTGAGATGATCATTTGGTTTTTCTCCTTCAATTTGTTAATATGGTGTATCACATTGATTGATTTGCATATATTGAAGGATCCTTGTATTCCTGAGATAAACCCCACTTGATCATGGTGTATGATCCTTTCAATGTACTGTTGGATTCTGTTTGCTCGTATTTTGTTGAGGATTTTTGCATCTATGTTCATCAGTGATATTGGCCTGTAGTTTTCTTTTTTGTGACATCTTTGTCTGATTTTGGTATCATTGTGATGGTGGTCTCATAGAATGAGTTTGGGGGTGTTCCTCCCTCTGCTATATTTTGTAAGAGTTTGAGAAGGATAAGTGTTAGCTGTTCTCTAAATGTTTGTTAGAATTCTCCTGGGAAGCCATCTGGTCCTGGCCTTTTGTTTGTTGGAAGATTTTTATTCAAGGTCTCCATTTCAGTGCTTGTGTTTGGTCTGTTTCTATTTTCTATTTCTTCCTGATTCAGTCTTGGAAGGCTGAAGGCTGTGCTTTTCTAAGAATTTCTCCATTTCTTCCAGGTTGTCCATTTATTGGCATAAATTTGCTTGTACTTTCTCATAATCCTTTTTATTTATTCAGTGTCAGTTGTTAACTCTCCTTTTTCATTTCTAATTCTATTGATTTGAACCTTCTCCCTTTTTTTCCTTGATGAGAGTCTGGCTAATTGTTTATCACTTTTGTTTATCTTCTCAAAGAAACACCTTTTAGTTTTATTGATCTTTGCTATTGTTTCCTTCATTTCTTTTTCATTTATTTCTAATCTGATCTTTATGATTTCTTTCCTTCTATTAACTTTGGGGTGTTTTTGTTCTTCATTATCTAACTGCTTTAAATGTAAGGTTAGGTTGTTTATTTGAGATGTTTCTTGTTTCTTGAGGTAAGATTGTATTGCTATAATCTTCCCTCTTACAACTGCTTTTGCTGCATCCTATAGTTTTGGATCTCTGTGTTTTCATTGTCATTTGTTTCTAGGTATTTTTTGATTTCCACTTTGATTTCTTCAGTGATCTCTTGATTATTAAGTAGTGTGTTATTTAGCCTCCATGTGTTTGTATTTTTTACAGATTTTTTCCAGTAATTGATATCTAGTCTCATAGCATTGAGGTCAGAAAAGATATTTGATATGATTTCAATTTTCTTAAATTTACCAAGACTTGATTTGTGACCCAAGATATGATCTATCCTGGAGAATGTTGCATAAGCACTTGAGTAGAAAGTGTATTCTTTTGTTTTTGGATGGAATGTCATATAAATATCAAGGAAGACCCTATTGTTTAATGTAACATTTAAAGCTTGTGTTTCCTTTTTATTTTCATTTTGGATGATCTGTCCATTGGTGAAAGTGGGTTGTTAAAGTCCCCTACTATGACTGTGTTACTGTCTATTTCCCCTTTTATGGCTGTTAGCGTTTGCCTTATGCATTGAGGTGCTCCTATGTTGGGTGCATAAATATTTACAATTGTTATATCTTCTTCTTGGATTGATCCTTTAATCATTATGTAGTGTCCTTCTCTGTCTCTTGTAATAGTCTTTGTTTTACAGTCTATTTTGTCTGAAATGAAAATTGCTACTCCAGCTTTCTTTTGATTTCCATTTGTATGGAATATCTTTTTCCATCCTCTCATTTCAGTCTGTATGTGTCCCTAGGTCTGAAGTGGGTCTCTTGTAGACAGCATATATACAGTGTTCTTTTTGTGTCCATTCAGCCACTCTATGTCTTTTGCTCAGAGCATTTAATCCATTTACATTGAAGGTAATTATTAATTCCTATTACTATTTTCTTAAGTATTTTTGGTTTGTTATTGTAGGTCTTTTCCTTCTCTTGTGTTTCTTGCCTAGAGAAGTTCCTTTAGCATTTGTTGTAAAGCTGGTTTGGTGGCACTGAATTCTCTTAGCTTCTGCTTGTCTGTAAAGGTTTTAATTTCTCCATCAAATCTGAATGAGATCCTTGCTGGGTAGAGTAATATTGGTTGTAGGTTTTTCCTTCTCATCACTTTAAATATGTCCTCCCTTCTGTCTTGCAGTGTTTCTGCTGAAAGATTAGCTGTTAACCTTATGGGGATTCCCTTGTATGTTATTTGTTGTTTTTCCCTTACTGCTTTTAATATTTTTTCTTTGTATTTAATTTTTGTCAGTTTGATTAATATGTGTCTTGGTTTGTTTCTCCTTGGATTTATCCTGTATGGGACTCTGCACTTCCTGGACTTCATTAATTATTTCCTTTCCCATATTAGGGAAATTTTCAACTGTAATCTATTCAAATATTTTCTCAGAGCCTACTTTTTCTCTTCTTCTTCTGGGACCCCTATAATTCGAATGTTGGTGTGTTAAATGTTGTCCCAGAAGTCTCTGAGACTGTCCTCAATTCTTTTCATTCTTATTTCTTTATTCTGCTCTGCAGTAGTTATTGCCACTATTTTGTCTTACAGGTCACTTATCTGTTCTTCTGTCTCAGTTATCCTGCTATTGATTCCTTCTAGACAATTTTAAATTTCATTTAATTGTGTTGTTCATCATTGTTTGTTTGCTCTTTAGTTCTTCTATGTCCTTATTAAACGTTTGTGTATTTCCTCCATTCTATTTCCAAAATTTTGGATCATCTTTACTAACATTACTCTGAATTCTTTTCAGGTAGACTGCCTATTTCCTTTCCATTTGTTAGGTCTGGTGGGTTTTTACCTTGCTTCTTCATCTGCTGTTTGTTTCTCTGTCTTCTCATTTTGCTTATCTTACTGTGTTTGGGGTCTCCTTTTCACAGGCTGCAGGTTTGTAGTTCCTGCTGTTTTTGGTGTCTGCCCCCAGTGGCTAAGGTTGGTTCAGTGGGTTGTGTAGGCTTCCTGGTGGAGGGGACTAGTGCCTGTGTTCTGGAGGATGAGGCTATATGTTGTCCTTCTGGTGGGCAGGACCACGTCTGCTGTTGTGTTTTCTTGGGTGTCTGTGACATTATGACACTAGGCAGCCTGTCTGCTAATGGGTAGGGTTGTTTTCCTGTCTTGCTAGTTGTTTGGCATAGGATGTCCAGCACTGTAGCTTGCTGGTCATTGAGTGGGGCTGGGTCTTAGCATGTTGAGATGTCGATCTCTGGGAGAGCTTTTGTTGTTTGCTATTATGTGGAGCTGGGAGGTCTCTGGTGGACCAATGTCCTGATCTCGGCTCTCCCACCTCAGAGGCACAGTCCTGATACCCATCTGGAGCACTAAGACCCTCTCAGCCCCACAACTCATAAGAAAAGGGAGAAAAAAAGAAAGAAAGAAAGTAAAAAATAAAAGAAAGTTATTAAAATAAAACATAATCGTTAAAATAAAAAATTAAAAAATAATAAAAACAGAAAAAAGAGAGAGGAAACAAAACAAAAAACAAATCTACCAGTGATAACAAGTGCTAAAAACTATACTAAAAAAAACAAAAACAAAACGGACAGACAGAACCCTAAGACAAATGATAAAAGCAAAGCTATACAGACTAAGTCACAGAAAGAAGCACGCACATACACCCTCACAAAAGGAGAAAAAGGAAAAAAAAATATATATGTCGTTGCTCCCAAAGTCCACCACCTCAGTTTTGGGATAATTCGTTTTCTATTCAGGTATTCCTCAGATGCAGGGTACATCAAGTTGATTGTGGAGATTTAATCTGCTGCTCCTGAGGCTGCTGGGAGAGATTTCCCTTCCTCTTCTTTGTTTGCACAGCTCCTGGGATTCACCTTTGGATTTTTCCCCACCTCTGCGTGTAAGTTGCCTGAGGGCATCTCTTCCCCTCCCAGACAGGATGGGGTTAAAGTAGCCACTGATTAGGGGACTGGCTCACTCAGGCTGGGGGGAGGGAGGGGTACAGAATGCGGGACGAGCCTACAGTGGCAGAGCCCAGCGTGACATTGAAACAGCCTGAGGTGCACCATGTGTTCTCCCGGGGACATTGTCCCTGGGTCACAGGACCCTGGCAGTGGCAGGCTGCACAGGCGTCTGGGTGGGATGGCTTGGATAGTGGCCTATGCTTGCACACAGGCTTCTTGGTGGCAGCAGCAGCAGCATTAGCATCTCATGCCCGTATCTGTGGTCCTCACTGATAGCGTTGGCTTGGGCCCATCTCTGGAACTTGTTTAGGAGGTGCTCTTAATCCCCTCTCCTCCCGCACCCCAAAACAGTGGTCTCTTGCTTCTTAGGCAGCTCCAGACTTTCTCCCATTCTCCCTCCCAGCCAGCTGTGGCGCACTAGCCCCTTCAGGCTGTGTTCACTCTGCCAACCCCAGTCCTCTCCCGGCTTCCGTCCGAAGCCCGAGCCTCAGCTCCCAGCCCCCACCTGCCCCGGCGGGTGAGCAGACAAACCTCTCGGGCTGGTGAGTGCCAGTCGGCACTGATCCTCTGCGGGAATCTCTCCGCTTTGCCCTCCGCGCCCTGTGGCTGCGCTCTCCTCTGCGGCTCTGAAGCTCCCCCCTCTGCCACCCGCAGTCTCCGCCCGCGAAGGGGCTTCTAGTGTGTGGATACCTTTCCTCCTTCACGGCTCCCTCCCAGAGGTACAGGTCCTCTCCCTATTCTTTTGTCTCTGTTTATTCTTTTTTCTTTTGCCCTACCCAGATACGTGGGGAGTTTCTTGCCTTTTGGGAGGTCTGAGTTCTTCTGCCAGCGTTCCGTAGGTGTTTGTAGGAGTTGTTCCACATGCAGATGTATTTCTGATGTATTTGTGGGGAGGAAGGCCATCTCCACTTCTCACTCCTCTGCCATCTTGAAGGCCCCCTCCGCTTTTTGCCCTTTCTTGAGGTATTCTTTAAGCTCAAAATTGATAAAATATGATTGAGTCCAATTTATTTTTTTTCAATTGATTGTGCTTTTGGTGTCATATCTAAGAAGATTTTTGCCTAAATCAAGTTCACAAAATTTAATCTTATGTTTTCTTCTAAGAGATTTATAATTTTAGTTTTTACACTTAGATATACAATTCCTTTTGAGTTAATGTTTATTTATGGTGAGGAAGGGGATCCAACTTCTTTCTTTTGCCTATGGAAATCTAGTTGTTCCAACACCAATTGTTGACAAAACTATTCTTTCCCCATAGAATTGTCTTGGTAACCTTGTCAAAAATTAATTAACAATAAATATAAAAGTTTATATCTGGACTCTGATCTGTTTGATCTGTTTTTCTATTTTCTTGCTATTATCATACTGTATTGATTGCTATGGCTTTGTAGTGAGTTTTTAAATTGGTCAGTGTAAATCCTCCTACATTTGTTCTTTGCTATGATTGTTTAGGCTATTCATAGTGTGACTTTCTATTTCCATATGAATTTTAGAATCAGTTTATCAATTTCTAGAAAAGAAGTAGCAGGTATTTTGACAGATATTACATTAGATCTGTAGATAAATTTGAATTGTCCAGTGAAATTACATTTAGTATTTTTATTGGTATAGTTGAATTCATGTCAGCCACATTATGTTTTGTTTTCTATATCTTACATTTTTTTTTATTCCTCTGTGACTCTTTTACTGCTTTCTTTTGCATAAGTGATAGTTTCTAGTGTAACATTTTCATTCCTTTAATGATTTTTATGTATATACTTTGAGTGTTTTTAAAATGATTATCCTGTAGCTCACAGTATAAATCATATCAAAATCTACTTGTGATTTACAGTAATTTAATTCCAGTGAACTATAGAAAAGTTTTGGTTATATAGCTTTACCCCCTCTTTCCTTTTACATGCTACTATTGTTATACATATAAATCTATATATGTTATATTCCCTAACATACATTTTTATAAATGTTACTTTATAGGATTTTAATTCACTTAAAGAACTTGAAAGAAGATAGGAGTATATATATATATATATTACATACCATATGTACTAATATATATTAGTATATATTTATAGAGTGTTATATTTACCATTTCTTAGCTATCTTTTATGTTCTGTTTTGTTTTGTTTTTTCCATTTCTTCCTGCTGATCCAAGTTACTATCTGGTGTTATTTGACTACTCCAATACAGCTTATTCCTACCTACCTGTTTTGTCTTATTATTGTCAAATACATTGCATATTTATATTTTATATTACTAACAATTGTACACATACTGGTTTTTTTTGCAATAGGTATTAAGTTAGGAAGAGAAAGAAATATGCAGTCATACTGTCTTTTGCTAATACTTGCATAATTAATTTCTTGGTTCTTTTTTGTTTTAATGTATCTTAGAATTACTCTTTGGTTTCACAAACTTTCAGCTTGAAGAATTCCCTTAAACATATTATTGTAAGATAGGTTTACCAGCAACACTTTCTCTCAGTTTTTGTTGATATGTGAATGTTTTTATTTAACTTTCATTTTTGAAAGAATTTTTGCTGGATATTAGATTTTTGGTTGAGAGTTGTTTGTTTTATGTCAGTACTTTGAATATGCCATCTTACTGCCTTCTTACCTCCACTGTATTATAAAAAGTTAGCTGTTAACTTTCTTAGAGTTTCCTCACATATGATGAGTCATTTTGCTCTTGGTCCTTTGAAGATTTTCCTTTTGTTTCTGGCTTTCAGCATTTTGAGTATAATGTCAGAATGTACATCTTTTAATTTATCATCTCTAGAGTTCATCAAGTTTCTTGAATGAGTAAATTAATACTTTTCATCAAATAGGAGAAGTTTAAGCAATCATGTACTTGCACATTTTTCTGCACCTTTTTGTCTCCTTCATGTTCTCCAGCTACGTGTAAATTGATACATTTTATGGTGTTCTCTGATTCTTTTCTTTTTTCTGATTCCTGTTCATTCCTCAGATTGAGTAATTTCTGTCACTCTATTTTCAAGGTCACTGATTCTTTCTCTGCAGGTTAAGTCTATATTTGAGCCTCTCTAGTGAAATTTTCACTTCAGTTACTACACTTTTCATTTCCACAATTTCCATTTGGAGATATACTCAATTTTTTTATCTTCATATTCTCTATTCAATGAGACATGATTATCGTATCTTGCTTTCCTTTCTTTTTGACTTTATATTTTTTGTATATATTTGGATAGTTGCTAACTGTGAAATCTGAGCCTTCTTACAGGCAATTTCTATTGTCTGCTTTTCTTCCTGTAAATGAATCCCATTTTCTGTTTCTTTCCCTGTTCCTTTGCATGTCTCACATTTGTTATTGTTGAAAACAAGACACATCAGCTAATGTCTTGAAGCAGTACTGTGTTCTGATCTCTCCTGCCCCATGACTACTTGTTTTTTGCTTGTTTTCTTGTTTATCTGCCTAGTAACTTATTGAGACACTTCCATTGAAGTCTGTATCCCATGCAGACTTGAAGTCTCTAATGTTGAATTCCAAAGAGTGCAGCCTTGGGCATGCACCAATTACCCTGAATCCCAGGGATGATGGTGTTTTTAACAGGGTTCTCTTTGACTATCTCTGTCCCTGACCTCTCTGTTAATCTTCCTGTGGTTTCACACAATTAGGCTCCACTAATTTTCAGCTACTTGCTATAGAGCTACAGAAGTCTCTGTTTTTAAAAACTGTCTCTGGTCCTGGCAGGACCTCTGTGCCACTGTGTTGGAAATGGGTGTGAGGACAGCAATCTGCTTCTCTCAGAGTGTCACTCCTGTTTTATGAACAGAGATCTGGGCAGTTTTGTAGTCTCCGGGCTTTTTGCCATTTCTCCTCCAGTGTGGAACATCTGATGTAAAAGTCATCTGGGCAAGGATGGTTGGTACTCAGTATTCTCAGCCTTCGGTGTCTGGGCAGTGCCTCCACACTACAAGTGAGTGCTGGATGGAAGAACTCTCTGTAGACCTCTTGCCTCCTCTTGCCTAAAACAGCATTTTTGCCATATGGAGTTGGGGTAGATGAGAAATGCTGGTAGCCTGTTCCTCCTGGAATAGCTTTAAACCAGGAGGTTAGGTAAGAGGGGTCCCCTCTTGTCTTGGTTATATTCACCTGGAGTAGAGCTTCTGACACACAGAGCTGAGTGGGGGAGGTGGTGGAGGGAGCTGGTTTGGTTTCAGTGTCACTGACTCTCATTGTTCTTATGGATATTTAATAGATTTTCTTGAGTAAATGTTTCTACACTTGCATTATGCCCTGAGAACAATTTCCAAAGACTTCAAATGGTCGTTTTTACAATAATTTGCATGTTATGGTTGTTTCACTGGGAAGGGGGTCTACAGAGCTACTCATACCCCCATTCTGAAAGTGCTTTCTTCATCAATTTGTTTGGGATGTTTCCTATATATACAACTTTCTTACACATAGAAACTGCCACAATATCAAACTTAGCTTTTATTTGAATAGGAATGAATATTAAATATGTAAGAGTACATTTATATTAAAGACAAAGATGTAGTGGGATTTGTTACTGAAAATAGCTTACTCCCATCAGCCCTTTTCTATTGCTTCTCTTCTTAAAGCAACTAACCAACTATCATCAGTCTTTTGTCCAATTTCCTCAAGTGGTCCTTGGTGGAAATGTGAATTTCCTCATACTTCAAATATACCTTTTTACCATATGTGTTTTAAATTAATAGTTGAAAATGAAAACAAAATAGACACATTGAGGTAATAAACTCAACATAATTCTTCTTTATGCCTTAAATTTGTTTTCCTAATCACTCAGTGTATATATTTTCCCTCTATGCACACATCTAATCTTAGCCCAACAAAGTCAGCTTCTCATAAATAGAAATGATAACTCTCCATTTAACTCATGAGAAAATACATCCTGGTAAAATTTAAGTTTTTTAAAAAATCGAAATATTCATATATTATTTATAAATATGCAACATTTTTTAATCCATGTCCTCAATTATAGTTTTTTTCCAATGTAATTTCCAGGAAGTAATAATCTTAAAAATTTAGAACAACATACAAGGTAAGGAAAATTCACTTTAATTCTGTCCCTTTTTCTTACAGAAGAAATGTAGTTTTGCAGCAAAGACATTTCCTGAGGTAATGCACCATTCTTTGTAAAACATATTTTTGCAAAGAAATATGGTACTAGGAAATGGGATGCTGCTATAACAAATACCTAAAAATGTGGAAGTGGCTTTGGAATTAGGTAATGGGTATGAGCTGGAAAATTTGGAGGTGCATGATAGAAAAATCCTAGATTGCCTTACATGGGTTGTTGGTAGAAATATGAACAATAAAGGCGTTTATGGTAAGGGCTCAGAAGGATTTGGGAAACCTGTTGTTGAAAACTGGAAAAGAAAGCAGTGTGACCAAGAAGGCGTGAATTGGAGTGACCTTGCCATTAGCTAAAAGATAGCCAGCAGCCATCAAAGCTGAAGAAACAAGAAAAGATACCTATCTTGAGCCTCTGGAGGGAGAGTGACTCTATCAACACCTTGATTCCAGCCCAGGGATCCTGATTTCAAACTTCTGGGCTCTAGAACCATAAAAGAATAAATTTCTGATATCTTAAGCCCCCAAGTTTGTGGTAATTTGCAGCCACAAGAAACTAACTTATACTTATCTGTGGGTTTTAGTCTACTTACCTCTGAAATGGGAGTTCTAGATTAGAGGGCCTTTCCCACCCAGCATTCTTTGGTGAACAGTACAGACATTCCAATCAAGAAAAGATAAAATAAGCCTTTGAGAGAAGTGTATTTGTTCATTTACTTATTTTTCACTCACTTAAAACATTTTAGGTGGATGAATTAATGAATTTAATGATGTTATATGAGTATCTTCCATATGTTAAATGCCTGTTACATCCCAGGATGTGGGCAAAAAAATATTAAAGCATACTGACATGTAAACACTGCCATATTTAAAATGGATAACCCACAAGGACCTACTGTATAGCATAGGAAACTCCGTTCAATATTATGTAACAACCTAAATAGGAAAATAATTTGAAAAAGAATAGATACATGTATATGTATAACTGAATCACTTTGCTGTACACCTGAAACTAACACAACATTGGTAATCAACTATACTCCAATACAAAATAAAAAGTTAAAATAAATAAATAAAATAAAATAAGAAGAAAATTTATAAAAAAACGCCATAAACATATCTTGTCCCTCATAGAAGCTACTATTAACATGGAGACTCACATGTAAAGAAAATTTGTTAAACACCATGATGAGTGACATGTAGAAGTCAGTCTATGAAAGTGACCTAAAGGGTTTTACACTGAAGCATCCCCAGACCTCTGCTAGCTCTGGCAGCCCAAAGTGTGCAGGCAGATATTTGGACAGTGTTTTAGAGATGGAAACATTTTTTCAGGACTTACTAGCCAACAGTATCTAAGCCACTTACTCAAAAAAGAAAAGTAATAAAATAAGTTATATACAGTTTTTTTTTTTTTTAAGAAAAGAAAAGAGATAGCTATAACTGCAGAGGAAAAATCTCTGTCTTTGGCACTCAGACCATTATTCTCATGATGGAGGATTCGAGAGGTTAGTAGTTACCAGGATATATTCCCTTGATATTCCCTCCCTGTCTCTTTTCAACACATTGCTCATTTTGATTCCAAAAGTAACTAAAAACTCAAAAGGGTAAAAAAGACAATAGGCTCTCTGTACATTTTGCATACTTCATCTTAAAAAAATAAACAAAATATGCATGATGAACTAATCCGTGACATAAATGCACAATCTCTGGAAGAAACAAAACAAATATATGTAATCATATTCCTAGAGTGTTCCTAGTACTAATTCAACCAATGTCTACTGCTAAGGTTGATATATTATCTGAAAAGAAAGTGCTTCATGTCCATGAGTTTAAAATTAGAGCATCTGAAAGAACACCAGGATCTCTAAGGGGGTGTTTAGAAAGAGGCAGGCTTAGAAGCTGTATGACAGTTTACAGAAAGTCTCTTAGGGCCATCATTTTTGTGACCAGATAATCAATATTTGATGGACATAGTACTCTTTTAATAATTTGGAAGGCAAATGACTAGCACACTAAAGCAAGAGTGAACTTTATCCTCCAGTATTATTAACATCATTAAAACTATTAAGAATGCCTTTAGAGACATTGTGTTTATGAATATATATTTGACACATGAATGCTATTATAGTTAGTGTTTTTTCTCTGTCTTGTTTTATTGATGTTTTTCCCTTTCCTATCATTTCTGAGCTTGATCATATTGTCTTTGTTCTATTTTTCCTCTAATATTTTAAAAGATATGCATTTGATTTATATAATTCTAGTAACTACCTAAAAGTTTTAAGTTTCCTAAAAATAATTAGAGTTAATATATGTTTATTTTACAACCAAATAACACAATAACTTGGATGACTTTAAGAACTTCCTCTTGTATCTTCTGCAAACATTCATCTCCTACGATGAGAGATCATGGGAGATCATTATCATCATTAAAAAAAATCTTTTTCTTATTATTATATTTCTAACAAAATTTAAATTTAAAATTGTAATTTTACTGTTTACATATATTCTACTCCATTTTCCATTTCACTTAGGAATATCATTTTTTTTTGCTGGAATGTATTATTTCAGGAAATGTTTGGAATTTATAAACTTTTTGAGTCTTAACCTGTCATTTTATCTTCACGCTTGAATGTTAATGTGGTCAAAAAAAGTGTTGTGAGTGTAATGTGTTTTGTTTGCTTTTTTTAAAACATAACTTTGAATATATTTACTGTGTTGATCTTTGTTTCATATATATACATACATATATGTATATGTCCCTATATCTCCTCCCTCTTGCGTGTCACTCCCACCCTCCCTATCCCACCCCTTTAGGTGGTCACAAAGCACCGAGCTGATCTCCCTGTGCTATGCAGCAGCTTCCCACTAGCTATCTAATTTACATTTGGTAGTGTATATATGTCCATGCCACTCTCTCACTTCATCCCAGCTTATCCTTCCCCCTCCCCTTGTCCTCAAGTCCATTATCTACGTCTGAGTCTTTATTCTTGTCCTGCCCCTAGGTTCTTCAGAACCATTTTTTTTCTTAGATTCCATATATATGTGTTAGCATACAGTATTTGTTTCTCTTTCTGACTTACTTCACTCTGTATGACAGACTCTAGGTCCATCCACCTCACTACAGATAACTCAATATCATTTCTTTTTATGGCTGAGTTAATATTCCATTGTATATATGTGCCACATCTTCTTTATCCATTCATCTGTCGATGGTCACTTAGGTTGCTTCCATGTCCTGGCTATTGTAAATAGAGCTGCAATGAATATTTTGGTGCATGACTCTTTTTGAATTATGGTTTTTCTCAGGGTATACGCCCAGTAGTGGGATTACTGGGTCATATGGTAGTTCTATTTTTAGTTTTTTAAGGAACTTCCATACTGTTCTCCATAGTGGCTGCATCAATTTACATTCCCACCAACAGTGCAAGAGGGTTCCCTTTTCTCCACACCCTCTCCAGTATTTATTGTTTGTAGATTTTCGTAAAAGAATGAAATTAGAACTCCCTAACACCATACACAAAAATAAAATCAAAATGGATTAAAGACCTCAATGTAAGGCCAGACACTATCAAACTCTTAGAGGAAAACATAGGCAGAACACTCTATGACATAAATCACAGCAAGATCCTTTTGGACCCACCTCCTAGAGAAATGGAAATAAAAACAAAAGTAAACAAATGGGACCTAATGAAACTTAAACGCTTTTGCATAGCAAAGGAAAATATAAACAAACAAAAAGCCCTCAGAATGGGAGAAAACATTTGCAAATGAAGCAACTGACAAAGGATTAATCTCCAAAATTTATAAGCAGCTCATGCAGCTCAATATCAAAAAACCAAACAACCTAATCCAAAAATGGGCAAAAGACCTAAATAGACATTTCTTCAAAGATATACAGATTGCCAACAAACACATGAAAGGATGCTGAACGTCACTAATCATTAGAGAAATGCAAATCAAAACTACAATGAGGTATCACTTCACACCAGTCAGAATGACCATCATCAAAAAATCTACAAACAATATGTTTATACTTCTATTAATTAAAAAAAACTGCTTATCTCACTTTGTATTTAATCTGCTTCTGTTTATCTTCAATTCTAGAAAAGTATCATCAACTTATTTTTATTTTATTTTATTTTATTAATTCATTTAAAATATTATCTCTATGAATGCTCTGTTTTCTGTTCCTCTGGGATACTTGCCATATAGATCCTGTAACTATATTGTTACTATTTAACATGGTAAATTTTCTTATAATCTCTCCACCTCATACCTTCTACCCACTACATGTTGGGAAGAACTGTTGGCATTATCTTTCAAGCTTAGTAACAGTTTAGTGATTTGCTCTATATCTTTGTCCATTCCAATCATTACTAAATACATATATACATATTTATATATGATTTATAAACATAAAATAAATATTATATACATATAAATTATAAAATATATAGATCTCTATAGATCTCTGATTTTTTCATGTAGTCTATTCAAGTTTTATTAATGTAATAAATTTCATTATCCTCAGCTTATAATACTTACATCTGTTTAACATAGCAATATTTCTAATGCATATGCATGTTCTTTTTCTTCAGGTTTTCTTTCATTTCCAAAAGTATATGGCCATTAACAATTTTCTTTTTAGTCTGTGAACTTCTGCCTTACATATTTCTAATATGAATAGGAAAAGCCAACACTTCTACCATTTGCATTTTAGTTGACGTTTTGTTAAGATTGGAGGGCTTGGCTGTGTCATGAAAGAGTTTACATTGTCCAGAGTTTGGGAGTTGGTGCCCCCCACCATCTTAGACATTGCCATATCCTGGAGTATTGCTGCTCTATACCCCGGATATAGGTTTCGAGGCCCCTGTCTGGGGGTTGATGTTCCTGTTGTCTCAGGGGACCCAGAGTCTCCGCGTCTGGAAGTAGATTACCCTTCTGGCCACATCCCACTTCTGCAGCAAAACATCCTAAATGGAATTTGAGTGTCACATTCTTCAGTAAGATCTTGTCTGATTTTTATCTTCCTAGGATCCTCATATTTTCTAGTTACATTCTTTGTATTCCCATATTTTTAATCTTACCTATAAATTTTAGTAACTTGGTTTGTGAATGGAAGCCTATAATGGAAGATCAAGTTTCTGGTATTCTTTAGTCACGTAAGCAAAGTCATCCAGGTAAATAGAGAATAACAATGAAATCACAACTGAGATGAGAAGCCATTTAATAGTATATTCAGATACATAGGTGAAAAGATAAATGAAAGATCATTTCCTAATTTTAATTATGGTTCATCTTCAAAAATATGCATGGCATCAATTCTATAAAACAGAACATTCAAATTCTCATGATTTAAATGTTGCGTTTTATTTTAGACCCAGTGGTGGTTTTAATAATTAGTGGATATTATGATTATATCATCAGAAAGATAATTTTACTTAGAAATGACTCTAAAATTGTTTTATGTCAGTGCACAGAAACGATAAATGTGATTTTAATGGAAGCTAAATCCAACAATAATTTCTAAATCAATAAACATCATTATTAGGGTAAAATAATATGTGATTTATCTAAGATGTATAACAGATAATATTAGAACAAAAGGTGACTTACTGTTGAATTTCTACATTAAACATACTTTCACATATGTACATATATTATGTATTAGGGTTCTCCAGAGAAACAGAACCAATAGGATATATATCTTTGAGCTGTTTCAGTGCTATGATTTGAGGGCAGTGTCTACAAAATATGCTCTCTCTAAAGACCTACATTAATCACTATTGGAATCAATAGTGATTGAATCAATAATCCATTTGTATACTGTGTAGGGGTTTACAGGTACAGAGGAATACAAATGCAAAGAGATCCTGGTAACTAAAATAAAATTCACTGGTAGATTATTTTTCTTTTTTACTTGATAAAAACTGTTACATTTGAGTCTTACTAAGCCATTGCAATTTTCTTCTTACAAAAATAGATTGTATATAGCCATTTCATTTATAAGGAAACAGAGACTCAAGAAAGTACACTAAGCCCAAGCCAGGAAGCCTTCAGGGACAGGCAGGATACACACCCAGCTCTTCTGACAGATGCACCAGCATAACATCCTTGTGGTGCCTGGCCCCTTCTTTCAGGTTGCAAGGATGCACTTGTATATTTCTTATTCCATTAACATATACTCATTTATCACATAAACCAACTGTAATCTATTAAAGACCAAGAACATGAGAAAAGAGAATACTAAGTAGATAGGGTTTTTAATGAGGTTTCAGTAGTGAAGGGCTTAGAAGTTTAATACTTTAGTGTTTTTTTTTTTTTTTTTTTTTTTTTTTTGCTTGAGCAGTTCAGGGGCATGTGAAGCACATGCAAACAAAAAAGGTAGGTAGTATTAAGAAATGAAAATAAATAGTTAAATATCACCATCATCATTATAGTGATAATAATAAAGGACTTATGAGATATCCTGTTTTTTTAAACAACCAAACTAATGAGTATTAAAAAGTGATGACAAAAATGCTAAAATATAATGAGTCAGACACCCTCTTATTGCATCAGATCGTAAATTGCTATCATCTTTCTGGAAAAGTATTTGTAAATGGATAATATACATGTTAAAATATCTATAATGTTTGGCTTTGACTCAATAACTTTACTTTCAGTACTATTTCTTAAGAAAAGAACTAAGATAGAACCAAACCTTTTACAAAACAGTTGTTTTATGTGAACTGTATTTACAAAATATGCATTTTTATTATTTATATAGTAATCAACAAATTGTAAATAACCTAATTATCCCAAATAGAAAAAAGTAAATAAAAGTATAATTTACTGAATAAATATTATGTAGCAAATAAAATCCTTTGTGGAAAAATAATGACATAGAATCATATAAGATTATATTATGTGAGAGGAAGTATACAAAATTATGTACATACGTATATATCAGATATGTATGTAAAGAGAGAAATATAGGTATATATATATATGATCATATTAATTTAAATTTTACATAGAAAACTATAAGAAAATAAAATATAAAAAATGATGTTATCTTAGAAATGAAAATAAAAATAACTTTCAATTTTTATCCTGAACCCTCTTCTATGTTATTTTTCAAATTTCTAAAATAATTGTGTATAATTTTTATAAACATTTTCTATCATGCTATATAACTTTTATAGGAACTATGAAGAAGATAAGCTTTTCCTGGGTAATTTTTCACTTTCTTTTCCTTTTGAAGTTGTAGCTTTTGAGATTAATGTTCAGATATTTCAATGCTCCTTCAGGATCCTTCGTTTAAAACATAAAATAAATATTTGAGTCTGTAAGTTCTATACTGAAGCACTGATTTTCACTAGGAATGCAAATTCCCTACTGCAGTTTTATTTTTATTTTTTTTAAACTTGGCAGCTATGTTTTTAAGGGAACTTTCCTTTCCTCAGTTGTTGGAGTAGCCCCGTGAAGAGGGCTGTGACGTATCTTGGGGTTGAACAGTCCTGTCTAAGCACACTTATTTTATGCAAATGACCTGTGATATGACACAGGAGTGTCATGTCCTTGATATCCTCCCCACCTAAATTTAAAAAAAAAAGAAAAAGAAAAACTAGTTTAAAATCACTTTCATGTCTGCTGACTCTTGGACTGAATCTAACTGATTGTGCATATGAATAGACATGAGGTTCTGGGGAATACTCAAGTCAATTGGTGTGATTTAAGCTTCATTTAAACCAGTCCCTAAGGTGAGAGGTCTCCTCTTTATGTCTATTCTGGAGAATGATAATGTAGATTACTATATATTTTTTATAAACCTGAGACTGACATTCTCTTAAAAAGCTTAAAAGGATGCTATTAAATGCTATTGGACTCTAAGGACTTAAGGTGATTATCTATCACCATTTCCTTTAAATTATAGTGTATGTTCTAATTTATATGATAGGGCTTGGGGAAAAAATGAAACAATAGATGTGATTATTGGCACATCAATTAATATGAATGAAATTATATTTTAATGTTAATTTTAGAAGGGTGGGCTCTTATCCTAAAATAGAAACTTGGTTACTTAGATCTAAAATCTTTAGTAGTCTGCATTTTAAATCTTGTATTTATGATATAATCATAATCAGCATGGTGATAGAGGTTTAAATTCCAGTCATCTAGCATAATAAACATTTTTTCTGACCATGAATAGATGATAATTTCAAATATTTCACCAAATAAGACAATCTAATAGCCACTTTTTTTTTTTTTTAAAGGAAGGAATTTATTTCATTTTACCTAATAGCCACTTTTGAGTAGACGATGAAGGGATAGATAAAATGTAAGTTTGGTTTCATAGTTTAAAAGTAAATGGGTAAAAATTTTAAAATCTATAAATTCATGAGGTTTATCCTTACAGAATTGCTCATTTTTGTTCTTATGGCCTGTTTAGCTAACTTCATATCTTCAGGTCATTTAATTTAGCAAAATTCTGATTGAGTTTTCTTTTAAGTGTCTGTAGATATTCTTCAATTTGTTTAAATAGAAATAAATAATGAATAAGCCAACTTGAAAACCTTCTTCTATGGACTATCACTTCCATTTAGGGTATGCAACAAGCAGGATACACTACAAAATTATAGTATTTAAAAACCATCAGAGTGCTGAGGATCCAAAGAGCTCATGTACAAAGTTCCAGGTAGTTATAATCCCTTATTAAAGACAAATAGACCCATGGCTGTGTTCATCTTCGGTTGAATGCTAGAAGGAAAAACCCACCCCAGAGAGAAATAAGGAAAATTAAAGTGATCTTTTAATGAACCGATGGTAGCATATGCACATCCATGCTGAAATGACAAGTAAGTGTCCTCAGCCCCAAGTGAGTCTGCTGTCACCCACCCACAGTCCCATGGGCTTACACCAAGTGCCCAGGGAGGCAAAACAGAAGCTGGGAGCAGGGCAGGAGAGCTAAAATACACCTTCCTGGTTTGCAAAGGGTTTTCCCAAGTGCAACGCAGCAGCTTGCTGAAGAGCACCTCAGGACGTCCCCACACGTATGACAGGGAACTTCCAGTGGCCCAGGCAGGGCAGAATTGCTCAGAGACACTCTGGACCCTCACTGAGGGCACTGCACGAGCCCTCCAAAGGCTGGAGTCAGAGAAGCCAAGGTGAGAGTGGTCTCCTAAGGGGCAGGATTTCAGAGCAAGAGAACCCCCCAGAACCCAAAAATGTGAAAGCAAACTGTAAGATAGAATAAATACCCCAAGAATTGGAAAGCTGTTGGTTAGACTGTAATCATAAAGAGATCTGGGTCTCAGGAGTGTTCACGTTCTGTGTTCTGCTGAAGGAAAAGTCACCTCACCCTCCCAACATCTGAACCAAGTGGTCAACTGAACCTATCTAAAACTGCAAGAAACTCGAGGCACTTCAGAGCTACAGATCAGACGCAGCTGTAGTGACCCAATGTGCAACGTTCTAGGCATAAATGTCATTTACTTCCACTCCAACTGATGTTTCACACACAATGTGCACTATACAGTGCACATTGTGCACAAGTAATATACAAGTAATATACAAGTAATATACAAGTAATATATGAGAAATGCAGAGAAGCAGGTAAACTCATGGATGAGTGGAAACGATCAATAGAAACAAATACAGAAAAACAGGATTTGGAATTATATGACAGGGACTTTGAATATTCAAAAGTGTTGAAGGAGACAATGGAAAATAGAGACAGCATGCATGAACAAATAGATCATTTTAGCAGAAATTCAGATTTTTAAAAACTAAATAGAAAAGCTAGAAAATATATGGTAATTGGAAAAAAACTTTCATTTAGTGTGTAAACAACAGATGAGATACCGCAAAGGAAAAGAAACCAGTAACCTAGAAGGCAAGTTAATAATCTTTGTTCAAAATGGAATAGAATAGATAAAAAAGGGGGAAAACACAGAACAGAGCATCTGAGATTTGCCCATTAACCAGTTTAACATTGAATAGCTTAACTGAAGTAGTGTTTCATGTTTATTATTGCATTTATCATTTCATCCCTTTTTGTTATGTTTTTATATAATGCTGTAGTATCATCAGAGTGATGAAGTGGAACTGTAGATATAATGGAATTGACATTTGAAGTTTACTAATAATTTATAATCTCTTTCTTTTAAATTTTGTTTTGAGCACCACCAAATTTGACAGAACTAGAAAAAAAATCTGCAGAGACAGAAACGTATCAAATCATATTTTAAAAAATCCTTTATTACAGATAATACTGAAACATTCCAGGTGATTTCCTTTAACAATTATTTATTTTGTATTTTTGTTCATGCATATTTTCATGTGTATTTGGACAGGATTTTCCTTGTGGTGCATCATATTTGATTCATAGAATTGCTTTCTCTTATTTTTTTATAAGTTGGGTAAAACCCAAATTGTTCCAGAATTTCACTATTCACTAAGTCCTTCATTTATCTACATTTTATTAAAGTTACTTTTATTAAGTGCACCCCAATGTATATTTGTGGCAGCGACTGAATAATTCATTAATCCCATCATCTTATGACTTGGATAATGTGCATACTGCTTCTAGATCTGACTCTAAAAACCTCCCACCCCGTCCATCACTTGAACTCATCCCCTATCTGGTGGCTGGACAATATCAAGCATCTGATGATCTGGTCTTAGTCTATATGGAGTAGAACTGCCTGACCCCACTCCCACTCCATCACTCACACTCAGGACCAATTAGAATTGAGGTTAATGAGAAGTAACAATCCCCTGAATTAAATCACTGAAACTCAGTGTGTATCTGTTAGCGCAGCTTGTGCTCTCCTAACTAGTATAGCACTTTATATTTTTCATTGTTTTATGACAAAATAAAGAACATGGTAATTGGCATGTTAAAAAAAGGAAACATGGCATTCTTTCTCAATTTCTACTTTTTCGTGGAAATCTTTTTACAGTTTTATTATAATTCTGTGTTCACTGTGGTTTTGTTTTAAGTTATGTGTCTCATGTTCTACATTTATCCCAAAGTGTAGTCCGATTTTGTAAAAGATAGAAATTTTTTTTATCTTGTATGGTGCTTAGCAGTGTGATGTGTATAGCTGCTGGTAAATGAGTATTATTCTCATAGACTAAATGAATAAATACCTGCATATATTTCTTATTTAGCTGACCATGTTGATATATTCCATTTTTGTGGCAAGCATCACATAACAATCGGAACATATTTACACATTTACATTGTCCTACTTTATAGAAAAAAAAAAAAAAAACCAAAACAGACATGTAGATTTAAAGCAAAACATGCACACAAAAAGAAAGAAAAATGGCAATAGTCTTTGGTAATTATTTTTGAATATTCATTCATCATCAAACATTCATTAGAAGGCTTTCATATTTAAGGTGCTATGTAAAGATATAAATATATCTTTCCTGATTATAAAGTCTAGTTAGAAAATCAGACAAGTGAAAATTACACACAATGAAAGCCACATTAATAGAAAAGTGCTACCATAAAGGAAATCACGTACTAACAATGGAGTACGCAGACCGGAAGTGAATCTAAACTGCTCCATTGTATGGAGATAGTTTAAAAGGAAATCTCAAAGGGAGTGAATACTCATTGATTCTGAGACAGCCCAGTCAAGAAAACAGGGGGAAGATTTTTCCCAAGCTAAAGAAGCAGCATGTGAAAAGGCATGAAGATATGAGCAAAGCAACACCTCTCTCAGGAAGGATCATATTTCAGAAAGTGAAGGAATGTGGTAGAGGCATAGTCAAACCCTGAAGTGCTAAGGATAGCATTCAAAGTTTCTGGACTTTAATCAGAAAACTGCATATTGGATGTAATTGGCATATTTTAGTCTGCTACGTGACATGAACACTTTTACCCTCTTCTCACTGTGTCCTCCAGCCCTGTTACCAACCATGACAGTCTCATCAGAGTAATCAAAAGCTTCCTACCTGTTGTCTTTTTAAAATTTCATTTCCCTGCAGTCTATTTTTACACAGTAACCAGAGTGTTTTACAGTAGGTTTAGTCTGATAATGTTCCTCCCATGCTTAAAATCTTCCAGCAGATCACAGTGAAATTCAGATCAGAAAATAAAAGTCAAATTTGTTTCCGTGACCTATGTGAGTAGGGCATTAGCAACCTCCCTAAGGCCATATCCTCTTTCCTCTTATTTACTATTTTATTGCTACACTAGGCCTTCTTCTCTTTTTTCAGATTAAAAAGAAAATGTATCTTACTTTTTTCCCTTAGGTATCAGATTCACAGATTAAGAAGAATGTCCAAGTTCATAGCACCTTTTAATCACTGGAGTTTATGCAAAGCCCATGATTGATTTTTTAATCATTAACTCAAACATTCATTCATTCTCTTCATTCAATTTTATAGTCATCACTTACTATCCTCTCCCCATATAAAAATAACCATTCTCATGTATTTTTATTACAATATATTCTTGCAAAAGGAGATCTACTATTTTTGGGTGCATATTTTTGTTGCTATCTCTATAAATTGTTTTTGTTATATATCTTATACTTTCAGTAAGAACTTTCTTTTTTAAGATCCATCCATGTTGCTAATTGTGCATCTCATCTATTACTTCAGGCAATAGACATGTCCCTTATTTCTTTAACTAAGGTAAGGATCATTTTTAGCTCTTGCCTCTAGCATATTGGGTACTCATTAGTGGTAGTAGACAGGGCAGCTTCAGTGAGGGGAAAATTTGTGTTGAGCGAAAACACTTGCTACATGTAATTTGTTGAAAATACATGTCTTTGCTTCAAAACTGTAGTGGTCTCCTCTGTAACTTTTCTTTCTAGACTTTCCACAAGCCCAGTAGAAAACATTACCTTTCACAGAGCCTTTGAACCTAACTGGCTATAGTGGATCACAATTTTTTTTAAAAGCCCACATTGCATCTTAAACAATCATAGTGAACACACCCTCCCAGGAAACCCTAACTGTAGGTTGAGGGAAGGGTGACAGGATGGCAAATTTGGGCATTTTGGAAAGGTGAGCAGCAGTTTAGATAAATTTCTTGGACTTTGGCACAATGCTTATCCTAGGTCTCTATAAAGGAGATCTATTTGACGAGGAAATGATGCTAGGAGTGCCATAATTTATGACTTTGTTGATAAGATTATTCACAATTCATAGTGAAAAGCTGGGGTCCCATTGTCACGTTTCACTTCGTGATCAGACATACAGTCTCCACTAGAGTCTGTTTTCTATCTCTAACAAATACATCTTACTAAACTATCTACCAAATATGAGTCATTTCCTTGTCTGAGTTTCTGTCAGGAAAATGAGGGTGATTCCATCAAGGTACTGGGCCAGTCTGCTGGTCTATAGGAGAGTGAGATAATCCATGTTCCTGCAGAATAAATTGTAGCCCACGTTGAAGAACTGATATAAATCTGAAGCAGGCTGGTCACAGGTTACTGTTGCCCCTGCTGCTTTCTCTGCACATTGGGGCAGATTTCTAAAGCAATGGCCACATTAAGAGTTGCATAGGGCCTGCTGGGGGCTCTATAAAACCTCAAGTAAGAATAGCACATGTGGAAGAACATTTTTTATCAAGGTTAGCCTCTGCTTACAATAATTCATCAAAGCCCACTGTCTTTCAGAGTGTCTAAAATGAAGACATTACACATCCAGTTAATGGATATTTACTAAGAATTTAGGACTGGGAATACTGGGTTACTGTCCCCGAAAGGGGAAACCATGTGGAAACAAAGGACAAAATCACTGCCAGGCTTGGACACGCTGGGCTGCCTGGGCCACCTGCTCTCGGACTCTCCCCAAGTGCAGCAGGGATTCTGATGGAGTTTATGATGGGTTTACCTCTTCCTCCTGGGATTCAGTTTTGGGATGTGAAGCACGGGGCTTTTCCGCATAGATCCTTCAGCATGTCAGCTGTGCTTACGTTCTCTTTAGTTCCCAGCTCCTCCCACCCCACCCCTACTTCAAAACAGAGGAAAGGAAAATGATCTTAATTATATTAACAACATCATATTAAAAAATGTTTAGAACACAGAAGACAGCCAGAAAATATCATTATCTGCATGTCCATTTTTTTTTTTTTTTTTTTTTTTTTGCGGTATGCGGGCCTCTCACTGCTGTGGCCTCTCCCGTTGCGGAGCACAGGCTCCGGACGCACAGGCTCAGCGGCCATGGCTCACGGGCCCAGCCGCCCCGCGGCACGTGGGATCCTCCCGGACCGGGGCACGAACCCGCGTCCCCTGCATCGGCAGGCGGACTCTCAACCACTGCGCCACCAGGGAGGCCCTGCATGTCCATTTTTGAGTTATGTGGTATCTCAATTTACTTATGAATTGTCTTCAGGTAAAACTATTTGATGCAGTCCTATGTCTGGTCCTATGTCCAAACTTTTATTCTTTCTAAGTTTGAAGGTTTGAAGAAGAAAATCTGATAATAATAATGACATAGATATTAATATTACTTGACTTCAGTATATTTAATACACTCAAATGATTACAAAATATGAATTCTGAAGAGGAATAAACATGAAGTGACTTTATAATTTTATGAAATCAGTTTCTAAATAGAGATATTGTTAAAAAAGAGAAAATTAATAGACGCATAGTTTAACTGTATAAAATACCATTGTTTATAGACTATCATCTGATAATAAAATTTTACTAAAAGAACTTTTGTTATAATTTGAAATGGAAAATAATATTTGAGAAGATCAGAAAGTAACCTATAAAATCAAGCTGGATAAATGTTTCATAACAGTGGAATAGCATTAAATCAAGGATATTTTAGGATGCCCTTTAGAAACACAAACCGGATAAAATAGCAATTTCTGTTAGAAGGAAAATCAGATTCTCCCACTCTAATATAAATGAGTAGAGGATTTCTCTGAAAGCTTTTAATCCACTTCAGCAGTCAGTCTTCTTATGGAGAGAGATGTCCTATTATTTAGCCATTCTAAGTAAAATCCTACCTGAATTAACGGTGATTGCATTGTAATAAGAAAATAAGAACTGGTTTATATGTGTAAATTCTACTCCTTTAATTGTGGAAGAAACGTTTAATAAAGTCCATTATAAAGCAAAAAGTGTTCATAGTGCTAGCGAGTCACTTTTAATCAGAGTGCGTCAATAGTTCTTTCTGGCTTAAGTTTTCTAGTACAGCCCACTTAGCGTTGATGGGTTGGAATTTGAGAGCGTCCCTCCCCTTTATTCAGCTCACATAAGCTAACCTAATGGTAGAATCATCTTTAATCTTGATTATGGGTCTACACTATGTGGCCTGACTACTCCTTATTTCTGGAGGGCGCAGCAGCATTGCACTTTACAATTTCTCTGTGTCTTTCCTCTAGCCTATCACTCTGTTTCCCTCTCCCACCCCGGTGCTCTGGCCTCAGGTATAAAATTTAGTCATTTACAAGTCACTTACCTGTAATTATGCTACTCGATGTACTGGGTTCATATTTTATGGGTGGGTAATAGGAGGAAAAAAATAAAAGGCTCCTACACTGGCCCAACTCCACGTGATTTATCCTGATGTGCTTTTAGTCGTGTGGCCATATTTTAAAATTGTCCCTGTTGGATTTGCTCTTACCCCAAAGTGCATTATTTTCTACTTTTATTCAGTCTTCCAGGAAAAAGGAGTTTGTAAAACAGCTGTCTCGCCATATGTTTTACATAAACTGAGTTAATGAAACAAAACTTTGTTTCTGAAATGAACTACATTTCTGATATATCAGAAAATATGCTTCACTTTTCTAAAAGCTCTGATTTGTATTATTTCCTAACTTAAAAAAAATCACTATTCTAATTTCTTGAGTGTCATGTTTTACTATTTTTGGGTCTTTCTTTTGACCATTTATATGTGTCTTTCATAATATAATATGTAGGTTATCAATCAATTCAAATTATTTTCTAATTTCCAATTTTCTAATTTTTTTAACCAATGAATGGTTATATCATATATTATCATTCATCTCCTCTCCCCCAACATACTCAATATCAAGGAAAATTTATTTACTGTACCCTAAGAGTGATCTCCAGTTCACACTTACACTGAGGTTGTATATTTTTTGAGTTCTATATTTTTGAGTTAGAGTTGGGTCTCCTATTATACTCTCTACTGAAGCCCAGGGATTTCATAGTTGTCATTCTGGTACCAAGATTCTATCAGAACAGAAAACGCTGTACAGCAAATGTAGATTCTATGCGTGGCATGCTTTTTTCAGTTCTTACTTTCATACAAATTATGACCTGGTAATTAATAGCTTGTGACTTTCTCATTTTTCATTAAAGATTTAAAAATATATTTTCTAAACAATTGTGTTATTTTATTCATGAGCTTTTGTTCAAATATTCCACCCTGTAATTTCTTCCCTGCTCCCAAAAGGAAGTATATTTGCTTCAATTTTATCGGAGTTGTCCAATCAAGAGATGCTGGTAGATTTGGAGTAGGATATTAGCCACGTGATTTGATAGGGCACTGAATAAATGATGTATTAGTAGTAGTATATGGTGATTTTGGGGAAAGAGATGGCGAATAAAGATTCAATAAATGTCACTAACACAAAAATTATATATATATTTTTCTTTTTCTCTTTTGCATTTGCTTTTTTCTGAACACACCCATATTAAGTTCACATTTCATGGGTGCAATGTCTTCTACTGTTTTAAGCACACTCTTCACAGTTTCATGAACTTTTCAACTGTGTCCTTTATTGCCTTATACTATTTTGAAGATTTTATTTTGCTTGTTTCTCTCTCCTGTTAGTGGTTTTGTCCTGATGGATGATGATCCTTGGTGTCAGATAATATCAGGATCTAAAAACTCATTCTAAACTCTGGATATTTGGAAGGGGCTTCTTAGTCGTTGGTTGTGATGAGTGGATAATGCGGCTGGGGCGAGGCGAATCTCTTTGGGGAGCAAACTTTAATGTCAGGATCTGAAGATTTTCTTTGAGAGCTGGCCATTTCTCCTGGAAAGGAGACTGAGTTAGGGAAAAGGTCTTACTATCCTATTTGCAGGCTTTCACCGAATCCTGCTGGTTTTAGCGTGGCAGCACACAGCGCTTCTCATCTCCGAGAAAAAGATGAGAAGTATCTACATTATGTATAGAAAATTGGATTTTCAAACTCTTCATAGAATAAACCTTTCAAGTCCTGTCATAGGAAGAAGGGGCAGTTGTATGGTACACAAGGTAATAGAAGGAATCTTCAGTTCAGGTGGTTCTTATTCACAGTTTTAACCCTTTAGTTTCATGTTTCTATCTCATATCTCTCTGTCAGTGACTACTAATTCCCCAGTACATAGCCATAAACTGGACTTATTGATTTGGGGACTAACTATTGCATTTTCTAGTTTTCCTTGAAAAGCTAGTCTTTTCCCTTAAAAAATGTTATCTATCTCTAGTCTTACCAGTGAGAGGCAGGTGGACATATGTGACATTTTGAAGACATTTGCTTTCAAATTGCTGACTCTACTAGATAGTCTTTTTGCCATGTTTTTGCTGCTTTGTCTTCTAACCTGCTATGAGGATGTGATGATTGGGATGCCTGCAATCATCTTACCTCATGACGGAAACCTGAAGGCAGAAGCAGGACATGGAATGGTGAACAAGAAAGTTGGAATCAAGATGTGTAATAGCACCACATAAGCTCTGAACTGCCTACCTCGTTTTTGTTTTTGTTTTTTTATAAGAGAGAAATAAGATTTTATCTTGATTCAGTAATATTATTTTGGAATTTTAATATTATATATTCTTGAACTTAACTGAATGAAAAATTGCTTTCAACAATATTTGTTGCTTCTAACTCCTGAGACTTTGCTCAATTGTTGACACAAATGTTATTTTCCACATGTTATTTCTTCTATCTCTTCAGGTTTTATCTTGTTCTGTATGCTAAATCAGTTATCTACGAACTGTAGTTTTTTTCCAGCTTTAAACCTTCTGTTGTCACTGTTGTTGTTGTTTATTGTTTTGCTATTTTTTTTCTGTCTCACTGTTATTTCATTATTTCAGTGAGATTTAGGGAAGGGTCAGGTAAAATATTCAATATGCCACGTTTACCAGCATTATTGTATTTATAACATGCAAAAAAAATTTATCTTAATGAAATAGCAATCTGAGTTTGAAATAAGCTATGCAGATGAATACTGTGGTATGCAGAATAATCCACACAACGACCCCGCCCACTACTCACTACCAAAGCTGTCTACATCCTAATCCTTGGGGCCCTTGACTATGTTATATGACATGGCAAAGGAGGATCAAGATAGCAAATAGAATTGAGACCACAATCAACTGACCTTAAAATAGGGAGAATATTCTAGATTATAGGAGTAGTACCAGTGTAAAAACAAGGATCCTTTAAAATGAAAGAGGGAGGTAGAAGGGTCAGAGTCAGGCTGATACTGGCCATTCATGGCTTCAAAGAAGGAGGTAAAAGCCACGAAGCACAGGTGGTCTCTAGAAGATGGGAAGGCAGGAAAACAGTTTCTTCCCTAGGAAACTCAGTCCTGCTGACACTTTGATTTTAGCCCAGTGAGACCTAGAACTGTAAGATGAGTTGTCTTGTTGTCAGCCACTAAGTTTGTGGCAATCTGTTAGGACAGTCTCTAGGGAAAATCACTCTGTGTTTCTCCTTTCCTCCTACACACAATATTTCTGACACCAGATGTGTGGGGTTTTTCCCCATTCCAAGCAACTTTCTGTGACACCAGCTGGGTGTACTACAATTCAGTTCAATTCTGACACTTACCAGACTTAGTGCAGATCTCAGAGGTTAAGGGCCCAGTCCCATAAGACTGTCCCCTGCTTCAGATGCCAATCACATGTGGTAGGTCCCAGGTAATCCATAACTTCTGTCCCAACTCAGCTACAAATCAGAAGTTCTCATAACTCCTTCCTTGGACTCAATCATTTACTAGAAAAGCTCACAGAACTCAAGGAAACACGTATGTTTACCGGTTTATTATGTAATGAAAGGTATGATGAAAGTTACAGGTGAACATCCGGGTGAATAAATACATAGGGCTATAGGTCTGGAAATGTCCAGAGAGCAAAAGCTTCTGTTCTCATGGAGCTGGGCTGTGCCATCCTTCTGGCGTCCCTCCTGGATGTGTTCACCTACATGGAAGTTCCAAACCCCACACTATTGGCACTTTTATGGAGGCTTCATTATGTACATATGACTGGTTATTGACTCCATTTCCAGCTGCTCTCTGGAGAATGGGAGGTGGGGCTGAAAACTTCTGATCATAGCTTGGTCTTTCTGGTGACCAGCCCCCACTCAGAAACGCACCAAGAGTTATCTTATTAGAACAAAAGATGTTCCTGTCACTGAGACAACTACAAAGGTCTTGAGATCTCTGTGTCAAGAACCAGGCTCAAAGACTAAATATTAGAACAAAGGTTCTCCTAGCATCCCTATTTACAAGGGTTTTAGGAGCTCTGTCAGGAAATGGAGGCAAATACCAATATATATTTTTCTATTATTTCACAGGTATCAATAGGAAACTAATATACTACCTATTAAATTTTACTACCTGTGTTATCAGTTTAATTCGATTTTGGTTTTGTTTTTCACATCCAGTTAAGAAATAGAAACATGAAAGTTATTATAGCCAAGAGCAAAACAGCTAAAAAATGTATTTTTCCCTGGTAATTTCCTGGGGTTACAAAGGCATTCTGTTGTTAAGTATTATCTAAAATTGTGTGTAAATTCTTCTTTACATATCCTAGAATATTAAGTTTTCCTTACAGTCCTGACAGTTGGTGTTTCTGAGAAACACTCTCTGACCTCTCTTGTTTATGCTTGAGCTTCTGCCTGAGATATACTTTTATTACCTTGTTCAGTTAGAAAACAGTGAGTCCCCTTTGAAAACCCAGCCCTAGTTTTTCTTCCTTTCTAGTGTCCTGGTTAAAATCTTCAGGCTGAATGTATTGATTTCTAATGTGTTCTCTTATCACCTCATAGTAACCAGTTAGATAAAATGTATAGAATTGCTTTATGATACCACAATTAAACCATTATGCATGTGATGAGTACATTTAATGCCCCAGATAGAATTTCTTTAAATAAATCCACAGAATCTGGAACACCATAAAAAAATTGGTTTCAATTCGAGATATGTATTAAAATCTATTAAAGAGACAATGAGAACACTGAAATAATCAACAGTGATTTGTCTGCCTTTTTCTATTATCATCATTACCACCAGTATTCCTCCCTGGTCAGGACCTCAGTTCTTTACCTTTTCCTATGAACACACCATGGAGAATCCCTGAGCATATTCTTCTTCTTGGACCATCTGTCTATTCTTCCTCTCTCCTAGGGTCATTTATCTCCGTTGGACCCCTGGCCTCAGGCACCTTACCTTTTCTTATATTGGCTGTGTCCTTTTAAAGTCAACCCTCTTTCAATCCTTTGGAGTAAAGGAGGGAAGAGGAAAGTGGGTCTTCTTATACATTTTCCCTTTAGGTGTGTTATCATGAAGATAATGAGGCTTTTTATATCACCCAGTTTAACAACCCTCCGATCATCTTTAGTATGACGTTTATGCTAAAAGAGTATCTATACCTGACTCTAATCTGACCTGTGTTTGACTCTAGAGAAGGAAGAAATAGGAAGCAGAATGTCCCTCCCAGTCTCAATATGCTGGTTGGTTAAATTTCACCTACTGGATTGATGAGATTCTTAAAGGCAGGTCCTACCTCCTATTCATTTTTACATCCCTAGCATCTAGCATGACATGGAAAACATTAAGGTCCTACATATATGTTTCCTAGAGCTTAAGAACATATTTGTTATTTATGTAAAATATATATTTATCTAGCTCAAAATAAGTTGGGTTTATATTAGCCAATAATATCTGCAGCACTTGAAGTACGAAATTTGAAATTATCTTGTCAGAGGCATTCTTAAGTACTCATTAGAATTCTCTGGAGTTTGTAAATGAGTGTGTATTTTAGTTTGCAAATTCTGTACATCGCTGGAAAGAAGAGCTCCTTTTCAGAATAATCAAGACTTGCCACCACTTTAATGACTCAGCCAAATAGTATTTTGAGTACTCAGAGAAAAGTCACAAAATAAAGTTGCTAAAATATAAATTTGCCTTTTTCTCTAAAGCACGCTGGCCTGTCATGATGCCATTTTCAAGTGCTTTTTTAAAGGATCAATCAACATGGTTTTTAGCATGTGCTAAAAACAATCTATACACTCACATTTTTATAAGAAAATTAAGACATCAAGGTATCTTCCATTTTATGGCAGTAATTTCACTGCTATTCAGGAGAA
The DNA here is from genome assembly GCF_026419965.1 of Kogia breviceps. NCBI lineage: Eukaryota > Metazoa > Chordata > Mammalia > Artiodactyla > Physeteridae > Kogia > Kogia breviceps. The sequence goes on along the minus strand of NC_081310.1, from coordinate 7,275,338 downwards.
AATACAGTGTCACTCTATGCAGTGTTGCCTAACAATCTGGTTTGATCTCTAACTGTTTAGGTGGCTTTTCAATGTATATCCAACATTATGCAGAAAAAAAAAAAAAAAAAAAAAAAAAAACTAATAGAAATCATGCAATAGTGTGTTTGCTTTCAGGTGTGTAGGTAGAACTCTTAACTAATCACTTGCAAACAACATTGAGAACCTACTGTTATGCACTAGGATTATTATGGTCTAGTTTGGGCTCTACACGGAAGAGTTTGGGGCCCGGATACAGGATGGATTTCCTGGGATCTGTGAGACAATACGACGTTGTCTCAAATTGGGGAAAGGAGGCAAGGAATTTATACCTCACAGAGATCAGTCATTGGATGCGGGCCACCCTGAGAATGGGGCATGCCCTTGAGTGAAGATACTCTTTTCAAAAGTGGCAATTCTGAAAGTTCTTGACAGTTAAAACTTTTCTGACAGCAATACTCATATAAGCTAGAAAATATAAGGATAGATGGTAGATAGATAAAAGACATAGATTCTTAGTAAATTAGTATTGAATCTAGCTATCGCTCTATTTTAAGCAATACAACATAAATTACAAAAATTCATTCTTATTGATAAAACAGAAAGGCCTAGATTATTCCTTAGTTGTCTATATTATACATTTAGTGCGTTAAAATTTTTAAGATACAGAAAAATTCTATCTTGGTAGTTTTTATGTGATGGTTCTATGTGAGTTGGCCAAGTTAATGGATTTGACCCTTCCTACTAAAGGTAATGGACTGATATCTAAGCTTAAGTAGAAATGAAAATCTAAATGTCTATGTGAAATACAGATTTGAATATCCAGCTGGTGATAATATCACTCTAAGTTAAAATTAGTTTTAGTTCCTCAAACTGTATGATTTTGACCTTCTCCAGAGCTCCCTTATGCAATTCATTTTATCTTTAATGAAAGAAGAATGTTAGATAATTTTTGACACTCAAAAATCATAGATTTCTGTTGTCTATATATTTTACTTTGTAGCTCATCCCAAACAGGCATTGAGTGATTAATTAGTTCTATAATTTTTAATTGTATATATTATCTATGATTTTAATCCATTATTTTATGTGATTAATTTAATTGAATATTATTTTATTGGTAGCCCTTTGAATTTTCTGATTTTTTTCAGAATCACTGGGTCACTTCGGGAATAATAAGCACATGTTATTATGAAACATTAAAATTACTTGTATTTTATCCATTAATAATGTAATTCATTAGTAATTTCAGCATAAGAGATGCTTTCTCATGCCATATCTACCATGCAACCTGCTTTTTTAAAGTGTAACATTTGAACACAGGAAATGTGATTAAGTATATGATTTAAAGACAAAACAGTAATGTTACTAAATAATATTAACTATCAAGTATGCTTTCAAAAAGAGGTAATACAATTTCTTGAAATGATACTGGAATACAAATAAATATAAAATATCAATTAATTTAACCTAAAGTTAAGTTTCTCCTTGAACGTGCTGTTGCTGAAACTTGAAATGTATAGCAGTACACGAAATTGTATTTCTTAAAACTTTCTTGATGTCTATGCCAAGAATGGAGAAAGTTTAAGAGTAGGCTTCCTTTCCAAGCTCCAACAAGCATATCTGACAGGGCTGGCAAGTCAGGAAAGTTTTGGAAAGCACACAAACTCTCACACACAATGGCAGTTAGAAAATGAATGCATTCTGCAGCTCTGTTCATTGCTCTTTGCCAATTTGCAAATAGGCTCTTTTTTATAGACATTTGGACTTACCTTTGCATGCAAAATTTAAACATTTTTGAGAACATATCTGGTTTGAAAGGTATTTCTATGAAAGATTGTACTTAGGGCCTCGGTTATACAGTAAAAATAAAGTAAATATTTATTTTTTTAAATGTATCAACAGCCATCAAATTAAAGAAACAAAGAATCTATTAAATATTTCACATAGCTAGTTGTGTAGCATTGAATATATGACAATATACCTATATTATTTTAGAAAGTTAAAAAAAATGCAGAAATATTTACTTCTTATTTTGTGATTTTGACTCTTCCTTTAAAAACATTTTTGAAGTACACTTGATTCACTATGTGATACTAGTTTCAGGTGTACAACATAGTGATTCAGTATTTTTTATAGACTATACTCTATTTAAAGTTATTACCAAATAAAGGCTATATTTCCCTGTGCTGTACAATATATCTTTGATGATTATTTATTTTATACGTAGTAGTTTGTATCTCTTAATCCCATACACCTATCTTGTCCCTCCCCGCTTTCCTCCCCCCACTGGTAAACACTAGTTTGCTTTCTATATCTGTGAGTCTGTTTCTATTTTGTTATATACCTTCATCAGTTTTTTTCTTAGATTCCACATATAAGGGATATCATGCAGTATTTGTCTTTCTCTGTCTGACTTATTTCACTTAGCATAATACCCTCTAGGTCCATACACGTTGTTGCAAATGGCAGAAATTTCATTCTTTTCTTATGGCTGAGTATATATAGATACCACACCTTCTTTATCCATTCATCTCTTGGTGGACACTTGCTTCCATGTCCAGGCTATTGTAAATAGAACTGCAATGAACGTTTTGATACATGACTCTTTTTGAATTATGGTTTTCTCAGGGTATATGCCCAGTAGTGGGATTGCTGGGTCGTATGGAAGTTCTATTTTTAGTTTTTTAAGGAACCTCCATACTGTTCTCCATAGTGGCTGTATCAATTTACATTCCCACCAACAGTGCAGGAGGGTTCCCTTTCTCCACACTCTCTCCAGCATTTATTCTTTGTAGATTTTTTGATGATGGCCATTCTGACCGGTGTGAGATGATATCTCATTGTAGTTTTGATCTGTATTTCTGTAATGATTAATGATGTTGAGCATTCTTTCATGTGTTTGTTGGCAATATGTATATCTTCTTTGGAGAATTGTCTGTTTAGGCCTTTGGCCCATTTTTGGATTGGGTTGTTTGTTTGTTTGATATTGAGCTGCATGAGCTGCTTGTAAATTTTGGAGATTAATCCTTTGTCAGTTGCCTCATTTGCAAATATTTTCTCCCATTCTGAGGGTTGTCCTTTTGTCTTGTTTATGGTTTCCTTTGCTCTGCAAATCTTTTAAGTTTCATTAGGTCCCATTTGTTTTTGTTTTTATTTCCATTTCTCTAGGAGGAGGGTCCAAAAGGATCTTGCTGTGATTTATGTCATAGGGTGTTCTGCCTATGTTTTCTTCTAAGAGTTTGATGGTGTCTTTCCTTACATTTACATCTTTAATCCATTTTAAGTTTATTTTTGTATATGGTGTTAGGACGTGTTCTAATTTCATTCTTTTACATGTAGCTGTCCAGTTTTCCCGGCACCACTTATTGAAGAGGCTGTCTTATCTCCATTTATATTCTTGCCCCCTTTATCAAAGGCAAGGTGACCATATATGTGTGGGTTTATCTCTGAGCTTTATATCCTGTTTCATTGATCTATATTTCTGTTTTTGTGCCAGTACCATACTGTCTTGATTACTGTAGCTTTGTAGCATAGTCTGAAGCCCAGGAGCCTGATTCCTCCAGTTCCGTTTTTCTTTCTCAAGATTGCTTTGGCTGTTTGGGGTCTTTAGTGTTTCAATACAAATAGTGAAATTTTTTGTTCTAGTTCTGGGAAAAATGCCAGTGGTAGTTTGACAGGGATTGCATTGAATCTGTAGATTGCTTTGGGTAGTAGAGTCATTCTCACAATGTTGATTCTTCCAATCCAAAAACATGGTATATCTCTCCATCTATATGTATCATCTTTAATTTCTTTCATCAGTGTCTTATAATTTCCTGCTTGCAGGTCTTTTGTGTCCTTAGGTAGGTTTATACCTAGGTATTTTATTTTTGTTGTTGCAGGGGTAAATAGGAGTGTTTTCTTAATTTCATTTCCTAATTTTTCATCATTAGTGTATAGGAATGCAAGAGATTTCTGTGCATTAATTTTGTTGCTACTTTACCAAATTCATTGATTACCTCTAGTAGTTTTCTGGTAGCATCCTTAGGATTCTCTATGTATAGTATCATGTCATCTGCAAACAGTGACAGCTTTACTTTCTGTTTTCCGATTTGGATTCTTTTTATTTCTTTTTCTTCTCTGATTGCTGTGGCTAAGACTTCCAAAACTATGTTGAATAATAGTGGTGAGAATGGGCAGCCCTGTCTTGTTCCTGATCTTAGTGGAAATGGTTTCAATTTTTCACCATTGAGGATGATGTTTGCTGTGGGTTGGTCATATATGGCCTTTATTATGTTGAGGTAAGTTCCCTCTATGCATACTTTCTAGATAGTGTTTATCATAAATGGGTGTTGAATTTTGTCAAAAGCCCTCTCTGCATCTATTGAGATGATCAACTGGTTTTTCTACTTCAATTAATTAATATGGTGTATCACATTGATTGATTTGCATATGTTGAAGAATCCTTGTATTCCTGGGATAAACCCCACTTCATAATGGTATATGATTCTTTTAATGTGATGTTGGATTCTGTTTCCTGGGATTTTGTTGAGGATTTTTGCATCTATGTTGATCAGTGATATTGTCCTGTAGTTTTCTATTTTTGTGACATCTTTGTCTGGTTTTGGTATCAGGGTGATGGTGGCCTTGTTTATTGAGTTTGGGAGTGTTCCTCTGTCTGCTATATTTTGGAAGAGTTTGAGAAGGATAGGTGTTAGCTCTTCTCTAAATGTTTGATAGAATTCTCCTGTGAAGTCATTTGGTCCTGGGCTTTTGTTTGTTGGAAGATTTTTAATCACAGTTTCAATTTCAGTGCTTGTGATTGGTCTGTTCATATTTTCTGTTTCTTCCTGGTTCAATCTCAGAAGGTTGTGCATTTCTAAGAATTTGTCCCTTTCTTCCAGATTGTCCATGTTATTGGCATAGAGCTTCTTGTTGTAATCTCTCATGATCCTTTGTATTTCTGCAGTGTCAGTTGTTACTTCTCCTTTTTCATTTCTAATTCTATTGATTTGAGTATTCTCCCTGTTCTTCTTGATGAGTCTGGCTAATGGTTTATCAATTGTGTTTATCTTCTCAAAGAACCAGCATTTCGTTTTATTGATCTTTGCTATTGTTTCTGTCATTTATTTTTCATTTATTTCTGATCTGATTTTTATTATTTCTTTCCTTCTGCTAACTTAGGGGTTTTTTGTTCTTCTTTCTCTAGTTGCTTTAGGTGTAAGGTTAGGTTGTTTACTTGAGATGTTTCTTCTTTCTTAAGGTAGGATTTTATTGCTATAAACTTCCCTCTTAGAACTGCTTTTGCTGCATCCCATAGGTTTCATGTCATCGTGTTTTCATTGTCATTTGTTTCTAGGTATTTTTTCATTTCCTCAGTGATTCTCTGGCTATTTAGTAGCATACTGTTAAGGCTTCATGTGTTTGTATTTTTTTACAGCTCTTTTCCTCTTATTGATATCTAATCTCATAGCATTGTGGTCAGAAAAGATACTTGATATTATTTCAATTTTCTTAAATTTACCAAGGCTTGATTTGGAACCCAACATAGGATCTATCCAGAAAAATGTTCCATAAGCCCTTCAGAAGAAAGTGTGTTTTGTTGTTTTTGGATGGAATGTCCTATAAGTATCAATTAAGTCTATCTTGTTTAGTGTGTCATTTCAAGGCTTGTGTTTCCTTATTTATTTTCATTTTGGATGGTCTGTCCATTGGTGAAGGTGGGGTGTTAAAGTCCCCTACTATTATTGTATTACTGTCAATTTCCCCTTTTATGGCTCTTAGCATTTGCCTTTTGTATTGAGGTGCTACTATGTTGGGTGTGTAAATATTTACAATTGTTATATCTTCTTCTAGCATTGATCCCTTGATTATTACATAGTGTCCTTCTTTGTCTCTTGTAATAGTCTTTATTTTAAAGTGTATTTTGTCTGATATGAGTATTGCTACTCCAGCTTTCTTTTGCTTTCCATTTACATGGAATATCTTTTTCCAGCCTCTCACTTTCAGTCTGTATGTATCTCTAGGTCTGAAGTGGGTCTTTTGTAGATAGCATATATACGGGGTCTTGTTTTTTTTATCCATTCAGCCAGTCTATGTCTTTTGGTTGGAGCATTTAATCCATTTACATTGAAGGTAATTATGAATATGTATGTTCTTGTTACCATTTTCTTAATTGTTTTGGGTTTGGTATTGTAGGTCTTTTCCTTCCCTTGTGTTTCCTGCTTAGAGAAGTCCCTTTAGCATTTGTTGTAAAGCTGGTTTGGTGGTGCTGAATTCTCTTAGCTGTTGCTTGTCTGTAAAGGTTTTAATTTCTTCATCAAATCTGAATGAGATCCTTTTTGGGTAGAGTAATCTTGGTTGTAGGTTTTTCCCTTTCATCACTTTAAATATGTCCTGCCACTCCCTTCTGGCTTGCAGAGCTTCTGCTGAAAGATCAGCTGTTAACCTTATGGGGATTCCCTTGTATGTTATTTGTTGTTTTTCCCTTGCCACTTTTAATATTTTTTCTTTGTATTTAATTTTTGTCAGTTTGATTAATATGTGTCTTGGCGTGTTTCTCCTTGGATTTATCCCATATGGGACTCTTGTGCTTCCTGGACTTGTTTAACTCTTTCCTTTCCCATATTAGGGAAGTTTTCAACTCTAATCTCTTCAAATATTTTCTCAGTCCCTTTCTTTTTCTCTTCTTCTTCTGGGACCCCTATAATTCGAATGTTGGTGCATTTAATGTTGTCCCAGAAGTCTCTGAGACTGTCGTCAATTCTTTTCATTCTTTTTTCTTTATTCTGCTCTGCAGTACTTATTTCCACTATTTTATCTTCCAGGTCACTTATCCGTTCTTCTGCCTCAGTTCATCTGCTATTGATCCCTTCAAGTGAATTTTGAATTTCATGTATTGTGTTGTTCATCACTGTTTGTTTGCTCTTTAGTTCTTCTAGGTCCTTTTTAAACGTTTCTTGTATTTTCTCCATTCTATTTCCAAGGTTTGGATCATGTTTACTATCATTATCCTGAATTCTTTTTCAGGTAGACTGCCTATTTCCTCATTTGTTAGGTCTGCTGAGCTTTTACCTTGTTTCTTCATTGGCCTGTGTTTCTCTGTCTTCTCATTTTGCTTATCTTACTGCGTTTGGGGTCTCCTTTTTGCAGGCTGCTGGTTTGTAGTTCCCATTGTTTTTGGTGTCTGACTCTAGGGGCTAAGTTTGGTTCAATGGATTGTGTAGGCTTCCTGGTAGAGGAGACTAATGCCTGTGTTTTGGGGGATGAGGCTGGATCTTGTCTTTCTGGTTGGCAGGTCCACGTCTGGTGGTGTGTTTTGGGGTTTCTGTGACTTTATTGTGATTTTAGACAGCCTCTCTGCTAATGTTTGGGCTGTGTTCCTGTCTTGATTGTTGTTTGGCATAGGATGTCCAGCACTGTAGCTTGCTGGACATTGAGTGGAGCTGCGTCTTGGCGTTGAGATGGAGATCTCTGGGAGATTTTCGCTGTTTGATGTTACGTGGAGCTGGAATGTCCCTGGTGGACCAGTGTCCTAAACTTGACTCTCCCACCTCGAAGGCACAGCCCTGATGCCTGGCTGAAGCACTAAGAGCCTGTGATCCACAAGCCTCAGAATAAAAGGAGAAAAAAAGAAAGAAAGAGAAGAAATGAAAAGGAAAGAAGATAAAATGAAGTTATTAAAATAAAAAATCAAAAACAATTATTAAAAAAATTTTCTTAAGTAATACAAAAAGAAAGAAAAAAGGGAACCACCAAATCAAAAAAACGAATCCTCCAATGATAAAAAGCACTAAAAACTATACTAAACAAACAAACGAACAAAAAAATTGACAGGCAGAACCCTAGGACAAATGGTCAAAGCAAATCTGTACAGACACATCACACACAGAAGTGTACACATACACACTTACAAAAAGAGAAAAAGGGAAAAAATATATATATATCATTGCTCCCAAAGTCCACCTCCTCTGTTTGGGATGATTCATTGTCTATTCAGGAGTTCCACAGATGCAGGGTACATCAGGTGGATTGTGGAGATTTAATCTGCTGCTCCTGAGGCTGCTGGGAGAGATTTCCCTTTCTCTTCTTTGTTCGCACCAGCTCCCGGGGTTCAACTTTGGATTTGGGCCCTCCTCTGCATGTAGGTCTCCTGAGGGCACTTGTTCTTCCCTCAGACATGATGGGGCTAAATTAGCAGCTGGTTCAGGGTCTCTGGCTCACTCAGGCTGTGGGGAGGGAGGGGTACGGATGCAGGGCAAGCCTGTGGCAGCAGAGGCTTGCATGACATTGCACCAGCTTGAGGCATGCCATGTGTTCTCCCAGGGAAGTTGTCCCTGGATCACGGGACTATGGCAGTGGCGGGCTGCACAGGCTTCCGGCAGTGGCGGGCTGCACAGGCTCCCGGGAGGGGTGGTGTGGAGAGTGACCTGTGCTCGCACACAGGCTTCTTGGTGGCGGCAGCAGCAGCTTTAGCATCACACACCCGTCTCTGGTGTCCGCACTGATAGCCGCGGCTCGCGCCCGTCTCTGGAGCTCCTTTAAGTGGTGCACTTAATGCCCTCTCCTCGAGCACCAGGAAACAAAGAGGGAAGAAAAACTCTCTTGCCTTTTAGGCAGCTCCAGACTTTTCCCCGGACTCCCTCCCGGCCCGCTGTGGCGCACTAACCCCTTCAGGCTGTGTTCACGCCTCCAACCCCAGTCCTCTCCCTGGGATCTGACCTCCGAAGCCCGAGGCTCAGCTCCCAGCCCCGCCCACACCGGCGGCTGAGCAGACGAGCCTCTCGGGCTGGTGAGTGCTGGTCGGCACTGATCCTCTGCAGGAATCTCTCCGCTTTGCCCTCCGCACCCTGTTGCTACGCTCTCCTCCGCGGCTCTGAAGCTTCCCCCTCCGCCACCCACAGTCTCCGCCAGCCAAGGGGCCTCTAGTGTGTGGAAACCTTTCCTCCTTCATGGCTCCCTCCCAGAGGTGCAGGTTCTGTCCCTCTTCTTATGTCTCTGTTTTTTTCTTTTTCCTTTTGCCCTACCCAGATACGTGGGGAGTTTCTTGCCTTTTGGGAGGTCTGAGGTCTCTGCCAGCGTTCAGTAGGTGTTCTGTAGGAGTTGTTCCACGTGCAGATGTATTTCTGTTGTATTTTGGGGGAGGAAGGTGATCTCCACGTCTTACTCTTCTGCCATCTTGAAGCCTCTTTTCTATGTTACATATAAACTTTAGTATAAAAAACAAGCAAATATTTGCATGCAAATAAGCATTATTTGATTTTTTTGTATTTAAATCACAAGTTATTTCCAGGGTTTTTTCTATGATCAATTGATGTCTACCCCAGCACTATAAAGTAAAATATTATCCATCACTGACTTATTTTTTTACAGAGTTTTCAATTAAGTTTCAGGGATCATTAAGCAAAATAAACTACTGTTGCTGAAAATTAAGAGGTGTATTTTTTAGAAAAATTTCCAGTAAACAATAAGCCAGGTATTTGAAATATAAATAGAAGATTAAAACACATCAAAGCATATGTAAAATTGTCTATAATGCAGAGAATAAGTGCTCACAGAAACAGATGCTCTTAACAATCAAAAAACTCTCTGCAAGGATTGATATTTCAATTCTAAATGAATTCTTTTGAACAATTATTGCTGTTAACATTTATTTACTTACATGGTAATACAGAAATTTTGCAAAGAACTACTGAATGTTTGTGTTTAAATTTTATTCTATCTTAACTCCATAGGATTTCTTGCATCTACCATTTGCTATTATTTGAAATTTTTAGAAAATTCTCAGACACTCTCTCTTCAAATATTGACCTGCAGCATTCCTATTCTCCTTATACTGTAAAAAGCAACCTACACTTCTCTTAGGGGTTTACATTCTTTGTATGATTACTTTTTTGCTCTTTTACTAAAATTCCCCTCCCCTCTTATGTTCCTCTCCTCTCTTCCTCTCCTCTCCCCCCTTTACTCCTCTCCTTTTTTTCTTTCCTTTCCTCTCTTCCCATCCCTTTCCCCTCCAGTCCTCTTCATCTTTCTTCTTTCTCCTTCCTTCCTTCCTTCCTTCCTTCCTTCCTTCCTTCCTTCCTTCCTTCCTTCAGATGGCCTTAGAGTCACCAATTACCTACAGGCAGAAAACAAACTCAGAAAGTTGCCCAGCCCCTAAGGAAGGCAAATTTTCTAGTGTCCAACTACTATATGGCAAAAGTGATAATGGAGAAGTATAAAACATGTAGAAGTTGGGAAAAATCTACAGATAAATGGACCATGTTTCTCTCTCAGTGGCAAAATTGAATCTACTCAAGAAGTATTTTCTATTCCTAGTGTAAGATACCCACTCAGTATCTCTCCAGTAGGATTTCAGGACCATTCTGTTTTGTTTCCCATCTCCCTCCTCCACTTCAAATGGCAGTTTCTAGTGTCATTGCAGTGTTTCTTTTTCTCTAGTTATACAGAAATCCATAATATTTAGCTTGATGTTATCACTGTAAGGATTTTTGTTTCTTCTGCTATGAAGGCATGGGTGTTATTTACAATGGGAAAAGGTAGTTGATCAACTGAAAGTGAGATGGTCTTAGGCATTTATTGTATGTACAGGTCGTTCATTTTCCTTTGTTCTAGGCATAAGGTAGGATTGTATTTCCCAAGTGCCCGTATGTTAAGCTTGGCAAAGTGATTTACTTTACCCAGTGACATGAAATTGGAGGCTCCCTTGGGCACTTCTGGCAGGATCTTGAAGAGCGGGGAGCTAGTGAAGGGCTGGCCGTGCTCTCACTTTCCTTCCTCCATAATTATTGGCTGTATTTCTGGAAGGAGTTGCTCCCAGAGTCTAGTTACAGGAGAAAGGACAACATGACTATCCACCTGGTGAGCTGTGGATGCAGCGTAAGCCAGAAACAAACTGTCACTGTTTTACAACACAGATTTGGGGTTAGTACTTATTACAGCAAAATATAACCCATTTTTTTGATATAGTTATCTTCTTTTCTTGGTACTCAACTTTCTCTAAACTTAAATTTCTCTAAACTCCCAAATTTCTGGTATATATTATGATATTATTCATTTAAATAGAGCTTATTTTTAAAATTAATTCTTGAGTATATGAATGTAAATACACACACACATTAAAATATACATTTCAAATAGGAAAAAACAAACTACAGTTTTATATTAAATAAAAATGTGTATCTTAAAAGAAGCATTAGATTATGAGATGTTTTAGAGCATATTTATATTTAAATACAACATGTTTTTTTTTTTAAACAGAATTTCTCCAGAATAGCAACTTAAAGCTATTATTAGCAAATAAAACTTGGTCTTAAGACTTCATCATTACTGTCATCATTTTAAAAATATCAAATATCCTTATTTAACTGTGCATCATAGACAGTATAGGATATGTTTCCCATGCCTTTAGTTTGTCATTACTTTGGGGGGAGAATATTTGCTCTCCGTGGCCCGCTTTATAGCTGTCCCACCAACTCCCAGCTCTTTGCTCTGCTCTTCTTGGTGAACAGCGTCTCAACTTGACACTTCATTCCCCAGCTTCTATTGCTCTTAGATGTGGCCGTGGGATTATTTGCCCACCATGGGGGCATGAAGAGAAGTGAGCTCAGTGACATCTAAATTATGTTTTAAAAACAACATTTGCATGGCACATACTCTTACATTTTTGTCTCCCTGGATGCATCTGGCTGTGATGGAAACGATCTTCCTTGTATGTGTGTAAGGCTGAGCTGCTCTCGTAGCCTGGGTCCCTGGATCTTTGTTCACAGAGACTGCCCATCCACAGTGATTGGCTCCATTAGCAAGAAATAAAATTATATTCAGTGTGAGGCACTGTGTTTAGATGTGAGTGTGCACAAACAGACAAGTTTAGTAATTATCCTGACAAGTCGATGCTGGAAATCACTAAGCCCCTCAGAGATTTCTACACATTGAATGCTTTCACTTGTCCTTGAAATCAGAGAGAAGTGGCAGCTCTAGAACAAAGGGATACCACAGCTTTTCAAAAAGCAGAAATGTGTAAAATTCTCAAGACAGCGTCTAATGAGGGTCCATTTATTACTTCAGTATCGTGAGGTTTGAATGGAATGTCTGCAGTTTTCTTAAGTAATATTGATATTGTAAAAAAGGTTTAAGACAGGTTTTAAAATTTTTTTGTGAGAACATTAGATATTCATAAATTGGAACTTAAATATCATTCCTTCTTTTTTTGCTTGTTTTATGCTAAGTGGAATTGCATTTTTGTTTAAAAACAGGATAGACTTTATTTAAGCAAATATTCTCTTCCTTGAATAAGGCAAATTATGTAGAGAATATTAAAATATATTTCACATAGTGTTTTTCAGTTGAAACCAACTGGATTTCTAGTACTCAGAACCTCATGTGATAATGTTTTATAATATATGAGTTGTGTGCCTAAATTATAATATGATTCTTCCAAGACTGTTATTTTTAGTGATATAAGTATGCAGAAAGTGGCTGGGTATGTTTTTGTTTTGCAGATCAATATTAAAATAATATACTCATTGAACTATAAAACATGGTACACAATATAATAATTCTTATCATAGTTGCAAATTATATAATATAGCTTTTAGCAGTAAAATGATAGGCTTATGTTTTATGTGCTATAGTTTTACTACTAAATAAGTTTTATTATGATGAGAAAATATTGTCAGGAGTTAACACTTACAAAACATTTCTACATCCATTATTGGCATTAAAATTGAATAAGTAAAAATTGGAGAAAGTAAATCAGAATCGTGTTACACTTGTTATCAAAGTAGATAATACCCTAAAACCACAATGAGCAAGCTGGATTTATCTTTTTCAGATAAACAGAAAGTCTTGCGTACAATTTTAAGTCATTTTAATGGCCTTTGATTTATGATTCCGCTCATCTAGGTCAGAATCCACAGGCCTTTAATTGAAATAAGACACACAATATGATACATACAATTACAGGCATGCAGTATGTGAAAAAGACCTGAGCTATTCCTGAGCCACTGCTTCTAGGAGACATGCAATGGTGTGGCACAGGAATTCTTCAGCCTGGGAAAGTCTGTTTTTTGTTTGCTCTCCATTTTAAAAGGTTTTGAACCTCCATACATACAACATATAATAAAGAGGACAGTGACTCCATAGAGAAAATGCAGCTACCTTAATAAAGGATCAAAAGAACACAGATTTGGAAAATTCAATTTTGTGAGACTCATCACACAGCCATAGACGGTATTTGACATCACACATTGGAAGCGTAGGATTTTGAATAGATCAAATGATAAAGATCTGTTACTCAAACTGTATTTTGAAGAACTCAGAAAGCAAAGCTATAAAGCACAGCACACAACTAAAGGTTTCAGAACTGGAAAATTGTGTGGAACAAAAACAATGTAGACAGAAGATAAACCAGTCAAGGACACAGAAACTTGCATTTTCACACTGGTTAAATGTCTGTGACATTCCTTTGCTGAAGAACTAGAGTCCTACATCATTCCCATCACAGATTCTTTACACTGTTGTACATAAGGATATTTAATACATTGTAATCAGTTCCTTCAACAACAAAGAGAAGTTCAATCATTCTTAACAAATTATTGTGTGTTTGTGTAGATGTGTTCTATGTTTGTGTCTTCCTGAAGTGTCTCAATTTAAAAAGTTCCCTTTTAGAGCAATTCAACATAGAAATAGCTGTACTGTACAAATTTCTTGATTTTTATGATAAGATTTTCCATGTCTAAATTTCAGTTAAAAAATACAGTCTGTTTTTTTTAATGGAACATTTTATGCATATGACTGTAAGGATACTTAAAAATAGTAAAAAATTCATATCATTAAGTTGTTTACAATTTGATAATATTAAATAGAAACATTTAGAGTATAATTGGATGAATCAAAAATTGCTGCTGGTATTCAGACAAAAGTACAAATGTTAGGGATATTCAGTGAGAATAAAGATAATGGATTCAGTAATATGTGATTAAAACCTGAAAAGAAGTTGGAGAATTTGATCAACAAAGAGTAAGGAGGAAAAAATTGTTAGATGATTTATTATAATTTTTTCTTCTCTTCATATAGTTTATTCCCTATTGTAACTTTATACCAAACTTAACTACATTTTTTATCATGGTATAAACCCAGATAATTCTATTAATTGATAGTAATATAGAAATTCTAGGAACCAACAGTCATTCAGAAGTGTATAAATTACAGAATGCCCTCAGTTATTGGTAACAGATATTTGGCTAGCGTGTTTTAAGAGTTTATTCTCTCTTGAAAGAAAATACTGGAGTGGGGTGTCCATGCCTGGCATGGGGACCTTGTTAAGTCATCCTTTTATCTGCTGCCTGCAGTGTCCTTAACTATGGCTGGTATAGTTCCCGCTGTTATGTATTGAGTTGGCATTTGTTTGCGTTTTCCCATAAGATGTTATGGAAAAACCCAAACGAACTTTTTGGCCAACCTAATATATACTCCAGTCAGCGTGAGAAAGAGGAGTCTCAATTCTACCCTCGTAAAAGGTTTTCCTGAGAGCGCACATAAATCTGTTACTTATAACATACTGGCAGGGATTTAACCTTATGCCCATTTTCATCAAAAGATAAAAAGATTTAATTCTAGCAAGCAAAGTACATTTTCCTTTTAAGCAGGTATGTGTTCCGTGATACTTTGGGGATCTGACACAAATAAAGGTGAGGAGCATGGCCTACGATAAGCCAATACCAAAGAAAGGAGTTGTGTTCATTGCAGGCCTACCAGCAAGAACCCAGTGTCCCCAAAGGAGGTTGAAGATAATTTGGAGGAATTATTGGCGTGCTACACTGAGACTGACTTGGCCTAAAAGTAAATCCTCTCCATTCAAGTTCAGAAACAGTAGAGATTTTGAGAGAGAAGTTAAGTACATAGAATTCAAAAGTAGCACTAATACGGATGAAAGTTAAGTTGGAGAATAGTTTGAGTGCAAATAAATACCCTGTCCTGCTATTTGAGACCTTGATACAAATATTTGGAGGGAATGGTTTGCTTCACACAGCAGGCATACTTCCTTTTGATTGCAGCCTGTTACTGGAAAGTTTAGAAAAGGAAAAAAGTAAATTCACAGTCTTTATGGACTTTAAATGAGATGCACTCAAATGAAGAAGGTGTACCAATATTGGTGAAAATTTTAGTATAACGTTTGTACAGAAAAGTGTCCAAACCACAATGCATAGCTTGATAAATTATTACCAAGTCAGCACAACCAGGTCTAGAAATAGAAGGTGAAAAAACCTCATAAATTCTCTACCTCATGTCTCCTTCTGATCACTACCTACTCCCCCAATCCTGACTTTCATTCTTGTTGATAATTTTTGCCTGTGTTTGAATTTTATAGTAAAATTATTCAGTATGTGCTATTTTTTGTCTGGCTGCTTTTGCACAATATTTTATTTGTAAGATTCATATATGTTGTTGCGTGTTTCAGTGGTTCATTTATTTGCATTGCAGTATAGTGTTCCCATATATGTTTATACCAGTATATGTTGAAATCAATTATATGCTTGTTTTCAACTCATGATATTGAAATCATGCTGTTATGCATATTTTTGAACATTCGTTTGGACACATATGCATGTATGCCTTTCTTGGTCCCTATAACTAGGATTAGAATTGATGGATCACTGAGTACACATATATTCAATTTTGAACTTGACAACTCTCCAACCCATTGTATCAATATATACTCTCAACACACACATGTATATATGCACACCACACACATGCTTTCAGTACTTCACTGACATTTTTGGCGTGCTCTTGCAGACTTTAAATTGCCAGTATCCACATTTTTAAGCCTGAAGCCTTTTAAAATGTGAAAATAAGAATGGATATTTGAAGGACATACAGGTATTATTACCCCACCACCCTCAACTAATAGCTCAAGGGAGTTGGTCTGTAACTCCATCTCATAACCCTCTCAGAGAAAGTAATTCTGAGAAGTGTGTTGCACTATTTCTCAGAGTTTCTCCACTAAATTTAAAGAAGGAAAAACCCTCTCAGACTAAAAATGGACCTCATTGTAAAAAATTTAATACCTTTATTAGACTATAATTGCTTTACAATGTTGTGTTAGTTTCTGTGGTGCAACCAAGTGAATCAGCTATATGCATACATATATCCCCATATCCCCTCCCTCTTGAGATTCCCTCCCAACCTCCCTATCCCACCCCTCTAGGTCGTCACAAAGCATGGAGCTGATCTCCGTGTTCTATGCAGCAGTTTCCCACTAGCTATCCATTTTACATTTGGTAGTGTATATATGTCATTGCTACTCACTCACTTCGTCCCAATGTCTCCTTCCCCCTCTGTGTCCTCAAGTCCATTCTCTACATCTGCATCTTTATCCCTGCCCTGCCACTAGGTTCATCAGTACCGTTTATTTAGATTCCATATATGTGTGTTAGCATACGGTATTTGTTTTTCTCTCTCTGACTTACTTCACTCTGTATGACACACTCTAGGTCCATCTACCTCGTTACAAAAAACTCAATTTCATTCCTTTTTATGGCTGAGTAATATTCCATTGTATATATGTGCCACATCTTTATCCATTCATCTGTCGATGGACACTTAGGTTGCTTCCATGTCATGGCTATTGTAAATAGAGCTGCAGTGAACATTGTGGTACATGTCTCTTTTTGAATTATGTTTTTCTCAGGGTATATGCCCAGTAGTGGGATTGCTGGGTCATATGGTAGTTCTATTTTTAGCTTTTTAAGGAACCTCCATACTGTTATCCACAGCAGCTGTATCAATTTACATTCCCACCAACAGTGCAGGAAGGTTCCATTTTCTCCACACACTCTCCAGCATTTATTGAAAAAATGACCTCTTGAAGTTACTACTTGCTTCCAATCAGTGATGCACCAACAGCCCTTGTTCTATATCTGCAGTTGCTACTTAATCCCTGCTTCTTCCAAGCCTGCCGCAGAAACAGCAAACAATCCTGAACTGATCCCTGCTTCTCTTAAACTCTCCTCAAGGTTCTTCTCTGGAAGCCAAACCTTGCAAAACAGACTTTCCTTTTCTCTTCTTGAGCAATTCTCCTTGTTTCCTCTCAAGTTCCCTCCTGTACGGGATGGAGCTGCTTAAATGTCATTTTGTCCAGTTACATGTGGTTCTAGTGGTCTTTGATAAGGTTTCATCAGGATTAAAGGCCAGTCACCTCCTATAGAAACTGTCTAAATGTATATATATATATATATATATATATATATATATATATACACACACACACATATACACACATATATATATGTGTGTGTGTGTGTATATATATATATATATATATATATATATATATATATATATATATACACACACACACACATATACATATCCTTATTGAATGTTTACCTAACCTGGATTTCTTCCATACTCCCCTACTGGTGATTCTTTTCTACAAACACAAACTGCTTTCAATAGAATCCTTGTCTCAGAGTTCCATTCTGGGGAACATAAACTAAGATATTATGCATTTGGATCAGCAAAGAAGAAACTGTTATAAGCTCCCTAAGGAAATAGTGAGAAGTGTCCTCTTAAAACAACAGAGTGATAGAGAGTGGTGAGAAAGAATGATTGTGTATCCATACCTATAAGAACAACAGTTATACAGGCTTATTACTAATAGAATACCAGACAAATAACATGGCATAAGTAATGGATGATTAAATGAGGTAGACCTCACTGTGGTTCAGTTTATGTAGGTGAGAGTGCAGATATGGCCTGTAGTGTGAGGGATTCTTAGGGAAGCCACAGGGAAAAAGAGAATTTTAGGGGGACATCAGAGAAGTAATTAACATGCAAATATAATACACTGTATCCATTTTTATAATAAATTATAAAATCAAAGTATAAATCAGTATGTTGTTTCCCTTCATTTGTAATAAGGCACTGTGATATACAAATAAAGTTGTTCAATAAAGCAATGTACATAAGGTGTGGTTTTCGTCAGTAAATGTGTAGGTATCTGTTAATATCTTTTTTTTAGCTTTTGGGAATACCAATCAGTATCTCAATAAAAACAGGATCTCAGGTTCAGAATTTTTCTACATATTTCATAGAAGATAAAGTATATAATGCTAATGATTAATTAGTCCTGCAGCTAGCACATAATTTTATAGTTTGTTAATAGTGATAAGAATTGTTGAACAGCTTAAAGATAAAATAAGTGTGGTAGCATGTACTATTTTCCCAATTATTCACTGCTGTTTCCAAAAAAGATTATATATTCCTGCCTGCTGATATGTGGGTTGCTGTGCTTCCCTGTGCCATTGACATTTGGGTTGGCTGTGAATATCCTCAGACAGATGATGAATCAGTAGTACAAGGGGAGCCAGTTCCTAAAAGAAGTTGTAAGAGTCATTGCAATGTTTCACACACTGTCTTATTTTTTCTCTCTGGCACAGGAATGACATGTCCCCAATACTGTGTTTCTTCAATCTGGATCCAGGCTGCAGAGGTATGTGGCATGTAGCTGCACCTGTAGCAAACCACTCACCAGGTAGATGGAGAGAAAGATAAAGAAATCCATAGTATTAAAAGCAGCTGAAACTTGGTAGTTGTTTAACACAACAGTGTAACCTGGGGTAAACTCAATAAATGAGTGATAAATTGAGATAATCATATAATGGTACTATGCACACTGATTCTGAAGGATCTCAGAATCTGAATCTGTACATTTCATCCAGAGAATTTTGAAACATTTGATTTCCATTGAAATCTTCCTACCTATGTATATATATTTTTAAAAATTAGCTTTTTAAGAATTATTACTTTTGGTATTCACAAGGATAGATAGAAAAGCTATAAGGGAGTTTTCTGGTTCCCTGAGTGAACATTAAAGAAAATTTCTGTGAAATCAGCCTTTCCATAGTCACTTTGTTTGGTGCTTGGCAGCGCACAATGGTAATATTCCAGGTGAATGATGAGAGTGTTTTCCTTTTCTAAAGGGGAAGATGGCTATTGTTGACGGGTCAAGAGTGAGTGTAAGAGGGGGAAAAAAAAACAGCAGCTGATCATAGAGAGAATAGTGTTGTCCTTCTATTGGGCCAAAAGAATTGATAACTGAGTATATAGCAAAGTTGAGTTTCTAGAAATGTGTGTGTGTGTATTTATGCCTGGAAATTGTTTGGAGGGTTCTCCCACAGTCCCGGGGATTGGGGCCCAATTTTAAATGCCTGTATGTTTAGGAATATAATCTCTGGGTTAAAGAAAGTACACATTAAATAGTATTCACTCACTAGATATTTCAAAATGTTTTCCATGCTTTTGATGTTGTTCAATAGAACAGCAATTCATGGATTTACCTTTTCCATCAATAACTTGGTTTTCTCCATCTTAGGAATTTCAAAGTTGTTGTTTATAAAATCTCATTGTGGCTGTAATGTGGGTTACATTTTCTCCAGTACTCAAAGGATGATTCTTCCTGAGGGTACCATCTATATCTAGGCTCTTCTGCTAATTTGCTTGTTCTGACCCAAGTAAATTACTGTCTTAATATACTTTTAAAATCAAGAGGCTGTGTGTCCTTCTTCTCTAATGTCTGGGTTTTGCAGGTTCACTTATTTAATTCAGATGTACAGAATTAAATTATTTCTAAAGCTTCTATCTCAACACTATATCTTGTCCAAGTATGACAGTCTTTCATTTTATTTTAATAATGATATAAGTGGCTATTAACCCACCACACAACATGAAAATTAAAACAGTCAAGTCACTAAATTGTAGTTACCAATGTGTTTCTCTCCCTTCTTCTCAATCTGCCTTCCTTCATTGATGAAATAATTAGTTTTTAATTGTCCTTAATCTTTTGTTTATCATGCCCTTGTTTTATATACATATATGTCTCAACACACACACACACAGTTTCATAAAATATATGGATAACTAAAATATATATTATTTGTCATTTTAAATTCAATGTAAGGAAAATCATATTTATAAAAATGTATTTTTCCACTCAATATTATATTTTAAAGATTTGTTCATATTTTTGAATATTGTTATGTTTTATTCATTTTCAAGGTAGTATTGTGTTTGAGTATACTTATACATATTACTGTTTCTGGGAGACTTTTTTGTTTCCAGATTTTTGCCACTAGAGAGTTGCTAAAAGCACATTCAGACAAACACAAACTGAAGGAGGTTATCACCAACATTACGATAACTTCTTAAAGCAAAACTTCAAGTTGATAGCATTTGTGCCTCTAAATAATGACATAAAAATAATGTATTTTGTATATATTAAAATTCATCTGAAAACCAAAACTCTAAAAAAAAAAATGACCATATCAATTAGGAAATCAGTTTTCAAATTTTAAGCATATTCAAAACAACTACATTGATTGGATAATAATAGTGATTAAATTTAGGCTTAACTTAAAATGCTAAAAATTTCTTGCATAAAAATCAAAGGAGGGCCTTGAACCAAGGTGATGGACTAAAAGGATGTGCTCTCACTTCTTCTTGTGAGAACACCAGAATCACAACTAGCTGCTGTACAATCATCGACAGGAAGACACTGGAACTCACCAAAAAAGGTACCCCACATCCAAAGACAGAGGAGAAGCCTCAATGAGATGGTAGGAGGGGCGCAATCACAGTAAAATCAAATCCCATAACTGCTGGGTGGGTGACTCACAGACTGGAGAACACTTATACCACAGAAGTCCACCCACTGGAATGAAGGTTCTGAGCCCCACGTCAGGCTTCCCAACCTGGGGGTCTGGCAACAGGAGGAGGAATTCCTAGAGAATCAGACTTTGAAGCCTAGTGGGATTTGATTGCAGGACTTTGACAGGACTGGGGAAAACAGAGACTCCACTCTTGGAGGGCACACACAAAGTAGTGTGTGCATCAGGACCCAGGGGAAGGGGCAGTGACCCCATAAGAGATTGAAGCAGACCTACCTGCTAGTGTTGGAGGGTCTCTTGCAGAGGCAGGGGTGGCTATGGCTCACCCCTGGGGACAAGGACACTGGCAGCAGAAGTTCTGGGAAGTACTCCTTGGCATGAGCCCTCCCAGAGTCTGTCATTAGCCGCACCAAAGAGCCCAGGTAGGCTCCAGTGTTGGGTTGCCTTGGACCAAAAACTAACAGGGAGGGAACCCAGCCCCACCCATAAGCAGTCAAGCAGATTAAAGCTTTACTGAGCTCTGCCCACCAGAGCAACAGTCAGCTCTACCCACCACCAGTCCCTCCCATCGGGAAACTTGCACAAGCCTCTTAGATAGCCGCATCCACCAGAGGGCACACAGCAGAAGCAAGAAGTACAGTCCTGCAGCCTGTGGAACAAAAACCACATTCACAGAAAGATAGAGAAGAAGAAAAGGCAAAGGGCTATGTACCAGATGAAGGAGCAAGATAAAACCCCAGAAAAACAACTAAATGAAGTGGAGATAGGCAACCTTCCAGAAAAAAAAATTCAGAATAATGATAATGAAGATGATCCAGGACCTTGGAAAAAGAATGGAGGCAAAGATCGAGAAGATGCAAGAAATATTTAACAAAGACCTAGAAGAATTAAAGAACAAACAAACAGAGATGAATAGTACAATAACTGAAATGAAAACTACACTAAAAGGAATCAGTAGCAGAATAACTGAGGCAGAAGAACAGATAAGTGACCTGAAGGACAGAATGGTAGAATTCACTGCTGCAGAACAGAATAAAGAAAAAAGGATGAAAAGAAATGAAGACAGCCTAAGAGACCTCTGGGACAACATTAAACGCAGCAACATTCATATTATAGGGGTCCCAGAAAAAGAGAGAAAGGACCAGAGAAAACATTTGAAGAGATTATAGTCAAAAACTTACCTAACATGGGAAAAGAAATAGCCACCCAAGTCCAGGAAGCGCAGAGAGTCCCATACAGGATAAATCCAAGGAGAAACACACCGAGACACATAGTAATCAAATTGGCAAAAATTAAAGACAAAGAAAAATTATTGAAAGCAGCAAAGGAAAAATGACAAATAACATACAAGGGAACTCCCATAAGGTTAACAGCTGATTTCTCAGCAGAAACTCTAAAAGCCAGAAGGGAGTAGCATGATATACTTAAAGTGATGAAAGGGAAGAACCTACAACCAAGATTACTCTACCTGCCAAGGATCTCATTCATATTCCATGGAGAAACCAAATGCTTTACAGACAAGCAAAAGCTAAGAGAATTTAGCACCACCAAACCAGCTCTACCACAAATGCTAAAGGAACTTCTCTAAGTGGGAAACACAAGAGAAGTAAAGGGTCTACAAAAACAAACCCAAAACAATTAAGACAATGGTCATAGGAACATACATATTGATAATTACCTTAAATATGAATGGATTAAATGCTCCAACCAAAAGACACAGGCTTGCTGAATGGATAAAAAATAAAAAGACCCATATATATGCTGTCTACAAGAGACCCATTCAGTCCTAGGGACACATACAGACTGAAAGTGAGGGGATGGAAAAAGATATTTCATACAAATGGAAATCAAAAGAAAGCTGGAGTAGCAATACTCATATCAGATAAAATACACTTTAAAAATAAAGAATGTTACAGAGACAAAGAAGCACACTACATAATGATCAAGGGATAAATTCAAGAAGAATATATAAGAATTATAAATACGTATGCACCCAACATAGGAGCACCTCAATACATAAGGCAACTGCTAACAGCTATAAAAGAGGAAGTCGACAGTAACACAATAAGAGTGGGGACTTTAACACCTCACTTACACCAATGGACAGATCATCCAAAATGAAAATAAATAAGGAAACAGAAACTTTAAATGACACAGTAGACCAGATAGATTTAATTGATATTTATAGGACCTTCCATCCAAAAACAGCAGATTATACTTTCTTCTCAAGTGTGCACAGAACATTCTGCAGGATAGATTACATCCTGGGTCACAAATCAAGCCTCAATAAATTTAAGAAAATTGAAATCCTATCAAGCATCTTTTCTGACCACAACACTATGAGATTATAAATGAATTACAAGGAAAAAAATGTAAAAAACACATGGAGGCTAAACAGTACGTTATTAAATAACCTAGAGATCACTGAGGAAATCAAAGAGGAAATCATAAAATACCTAGAGACAAATGACAATGAAAACACGATGATCCAAAACCTATGGGATGCAGCAAAAGCAATTCTAAGACGGAAGGTTATAGGCATACAAGCCTAGCTCAAGAAACAAGAAAAATCTCAAATAAACAATCTAACCTTGCACCTAAATGAAGTAGCAGAAGAAGAACAAACAAAAACCAAAGTTAGCAGAAGGAAAGAAATCATAAAGATCTGAGCAGAAATAAATGAAAAAGAAATGAAGGAAACGATAGCAAAGATCAGTAAAACTAAAAGCTGGTTCTTTGAGAAGATAAACAAAATTGATAAACCATTAGCCAGACTCATCAAGAAAAGGAGGAAGAGGACTCAAATCAATAAAATTAGAAATGAAAAGGGAGAAATTACAACAGACACCACAGAAATACAAAGTATCCTAAGAGACTACTACAAGCAACTCTATGCCAATAAAATGGACAACCTGGAAGAAATGGACAAATTCTTAGAAAGGTATAACCTTCCAACACTGAACCAGGAAGAAATAGAAATATGAACAGACCAATCACAAGTAATGAAATTGAAACTGTGATTTAAAACCTTCCAACAAAAGTCCAGGACCACATGGCTTCACAGGTGAATTCTGTCAAACATTTAGAGAAGAGCTAGCACCCATCCTTCTCAAACTCTTCCAAAAAATTGCAGAGGAAGGAACACTCCCAAACTCATTCTATGAGGCCACCATCACCCTGATACCAAAACCAGACAAAGATACTACAAAAAAAGAAAATTACAGACCAATATCACTGATGAATATAGATGCAAAAATCCTCAACAAAATACTATCAAACAGAATCCAACAACACATTAAAAGGATCATACACCATGATCAAGTGGGATTTATCCTAGGAATGCAAGAATTGTTCAATATACGCAAATCAGTCAATGTGATACACCATATTAACAAATTGAAGAATAAAACCATATGATCATCTCAATAGATGCAGAAAAAACTTTTGACAAAATTCAACACCCATTTATGATAAAAACTCTCCAGAAATTGGGCACAGAGGGAACCTACCTCAACATAATAAAGGCAGTATACAACAAACCCACAGCAAACATCATTCTCAATGGTGAAAAACTGAAAGCATTTCCTCTAAGATCAGGAACAAGACAAGGATGTCCACTCTCACCACTATTTTTCAACATAGTTTTGGAAGTCCTAGCCACGGCAGTCAGAGAAGAGAAAGAAATAAAAGGAATACAAATTGGAAAAGAAGAAGTAAAACTGTCATTGTTTGCAGATGACATGATACTATACAAAGAGAATCCTAATGATTCCACCAGAAAACTACTAGAGCTAATCAATGAATTTGATAAAGTTGCAGGATAGAAAATTTATGTACAGAAATCTCTTGCATTCCTCTACACTAATGATGAAAAATCTTAAAGAGAAATTAAGAAAACACTCCCATTTACCATTGCAACAAAAAAATAAAATACCTAGGAATAAACCTACCTAGGGGGACAAAAGACCTGTATGCAGAAAACTATAAGACACTGATGAAAGAAATTAAAGATGATACCAACAGATGGAGAGATATACCATGTTCTTGGAATGGAAGAATCAATATTGTCAAAATGACTATACTATCCAAAGCATCTACAGATTCAATGCAATCCCTCTCAAATTACCAATAGCATTTTTTACGGAACTAGAACAAAAAATCGTAAAATTCATATGGAGACACAGAAGACCCTGAATAGCCAAAGCAGTCTTGAGGGGAAAAAACAGAGCTGGGTGTATCAGGCTCCCTGACTTCAGAATATACTACAAAGTTACAGTAATCAAGACAATATGGTACTGTCACAAAAACAAAAACATAGGTCAATGGAACAAGATAGAAAGCCCAGAGATAAACCCACACACCTAAGGTCAACTAATCTATGACAAAGGAGGCAAGGATATACAATGGAGAAAAGACAGTTTCTTCAATACGTGGTGCTGGGAAAACTGGACAGCTACATGTAGAGGAATGAAATAAGAACACTCCCTAACACCATACACAAAAATAAAATCAAAATGGATTAGAGACCTAAATGTAAGACCGGGCACTATAAAACTCTTAGAGGAAAACATAGGAAGAACAGTCTTTGACATAAATCACAGCAAGATCTTTTTTGATTCACCTCCTATAGTAATGGACATAAAAACAAAAATAAACAAATGGGACCTAATGAAACTTAAAATCTTTTGCACAGCAAAGGAAACCATAAACAGGACTAAAAGATAGCCCTCAGCATGGGAGAAAATATTTGCAAATGAATCAATGGACAAAGGATTAATGTCCAAAATATATAAACAGCTCATGCAGCTCAATATTAAAAGAACAAACAACCTAATCCAAAAATGGGCAGAAGAGCTAAATAGACATTTCTCCAAAGAAGACATACAGATGGCCAAGAAGCACATAAAAAGCTGCTCAACATCACTAATTATTAGAGGAATGCAATTCAAAACTACAATGAGGTATCACTTCACACCAGTTATAATGGGAATCATCAGAAAATCTACAAACAACCGATGCTAGAGAGGGCATGGATAGAAGGGAACCCTCTTGCACTGTTGGTGGGAATGTAAATTGATACAGCCACTATGGAGATCAGTATGGAGGTTCCTTAAAAAACTAAAAATACAATTACCATATGATCCAGCAACCTCACTACTGGGCATATACCCTGAGAAAACCATAATTCAAAAAGACACATGCACCCCAATGTTCACTGTAGCACTATTTACAATAGCCTGGTCATGGAAACAGCCTAAATGCCCATTGACAGATGAAAGGATAAAGAAGATGTGGTACATATATACAATGGAATATTACTCAGCCTTAAATAGGAATGAAAGTGGGTCATTTGTTGAGACATGGATGGACCTAGAGAGTGTCATACAGAGTGAAGTAAGTCAGAAAGAGAAAAACAAATATCGTATATTAACGCATATATGTGGATCCTAGAAGAATGGTACAGATGATTCAGTTTGCAGGGTAGAAATTGAGACACAGATATAGAGAACAAATGCATGGACACCAAGGGGGAAAAACAGTGGGGGAGTGGGGGTGGTGGTGTGATGAACTGCTGTATAAAATAATAAATAAAATAAAATTTAAAAATTAAAAAAAATCAAAGGAATAGAAGTATAACATAATCCAGATTTCCAGTGTTATCTCTTTGCAATTCATTAAATAGTATATACAGTCAGAATTACTAAGAATTAGGGGATGTATTATAATTTGGTTTATGGGTAATACCTACAACTCATTGAAGCAATTTTTCGTGCATGTAAGTCCCCAGGAGGTTGTAACATACCAGGCATTGAAGGATTCTAGGAAGACGGTGGAATGAGACACACCAGGTGTCTGTCCTCGTCTAGACAGCATTTTCACTGACTGATGTAAACCTTTTGGAACTCTGGAGTCTACTGAACGCTTTCAACTTTGAGGGGTGGCTCGTATAATAAATTGCAGTTAATTTTGATCAATTTCAGTATTTAGCAAAGTATCAGCAACCCATCCCCCACCTGCCAGGCCTGTGGCAGGAAGCCTTGTGCACATTCCAGGAGCAGTTTGCACAGTTGGGCCAAAAGACCTTGTCATCCAAATGTCAGAGATCTGTACTCTGATCACTGATTAATGATATCAGAGGTGCAGACAAAGAGTCCGGTGGCATGTTGCTCCTCTCCCATTATTGCCAACCCCTCCTCCTCAGGCTGAAATGGATTCCAGGCATTTAAAGGGCCAGTGTCCTTTTTTCTCTTTCCTTACCAGTAATCACTTTAAATATAAATGGATTAAACTCTCCAATTAAAAGACAGATTGGCAGAATGAATAAAAGGAAAACATGATCCAACTTTGTGCTCTCTGTAAGAGACCAAAAACTAGTTGAAAGTGAAAGGATGACAAAAAATATTGCATGCAAATAATAACCAGAAGAGAGTGGGGTTAACTTATATCAGATAATACTAATATCAGAAAAAATAGACTTTAAATCAAAAAATAATGAGATAAAGAAGGAAGGACTTTATATTGATATATTAATGCAAGATTTAATAGAACAGGAAGATATAGCAATTATAAACATTTACTTACATAATAATAAACCATCAAAATATATGAAACAAAAACTGAGAAATTAAAGAGAGAAATAGTTCTACAATAATAATTGGAATCTTCAATATTGTATTCTTAATACTGGATAAAGTAACCAGACAGATGATAACTAGACAAGTAGAAGACTTGAATAATATAATAAATCAATCAGATTTAACAGAAATATACAGAACACTCTACCCAACAACAAAAGAATACACATTTTTCTAAAGTGCACAAGGCACATTTTCCAGGATAGACCATATGTTAAGCCACAAATTAAGTCTTAGTAGATTTTAAAAGATATCATATAGACTATTTTCTTCTTACCAAAATTGGACAAAACTAGATATAAATAACAAAAACTGGAAAAATTTTAAATTTTCTGTAAATCAAAGAGTGGACTCTATAAAAACCAATGGAAAAAGAAGAAAGCACAAAGTAAATTAGAAAATACTTAGAGATGAATGAAAACCAAAACACAGTACAGGTATACCTTGAAGATATTGAAGTTTCAATTCCAAATCACCCACAATAAAGCAAATATTGCAATGAAGTGAATCACATAGTTTTTTTGGTTGCTCAGTGCATATAGAAGTTATGTTCACACTATACTGTAATCTGTTAAGCGTATAATAGCATAATATCTAAAAATATGTACACACTGTAATTAAAAATGTTATTGCTAAAAAGTGCTAACCATCATCTGGGCCTTCAGCAAGTCATAATTTTTTGCAATAGTAACATCAAAGGTCACTGATCATATATCACCATAACAAATGTAATACTAATGAAAAAGTTTGAAATATTGTGAGAACTACCAAAATGTGAGACAGAGATACAAAATGAGAAAATGCTGTTGGAAAAATGGCACTGTTAAACTTGCTTGACAAATAGTTGCCACAAACCTTCAATCTGTAGAAAATTCAATATCTGTGAAATACAGTAAAGCAAAGCACAGTAAAATGAGGTATGTCTGTATACCAAAACTTATGAGATACAGAAAAAAACAGTATGAAGGGGAACTTTGTAATTATAAATGCTTACTGTAAAAAACAAGAAAGATGTCAAATCAAAAATCTAACTTTACAACTTAAGGAACTAGAAAAAGAACAAACTAAATACAAAGCTAGCAAGGAAAGAAAATAATAAAAATTAAAGTGGAAATTAATGAGATAGAGAATAGAAAAATGATAGAGAAAATCAATATAATCAAAAGATGGTTCTTAAAAAGATCAACAAAATTGACAAACATTTAGCTAGCTATATAGAGCAAAAAAGGAAAAAAGGGAGAGAGAGAGGAATCAAATCACTAAAATCTGAAATGAAAGTAGGACATTACTACCAAATTTACAGAAATAAAAAGGATTATAAAAGAATGGTGTAACAATTGTACACCAAAAAAATTGGATAGCCTAGATGAAATGAATAAATTTTTAAAATCACAAAACCTACTAAGATTAAATAATGAGTAAATAGAAAATATGACTAGACCTATAAATGGTAAGATGATTAAATCAGTAATCAAAATTTCCCCACAAAGAAAAGCCCTGGATTCACCAGATTGTTTCATTGATGAATTCTACCAAATATTTGAGGAGGAATTATCAACAGTCCTATTCAAACTCTTTCAAAAATATTGAAGAGGAGAGAAAACTTTTTAACTCATTATTTGAGGCCAGCATTAACCTAACACCAAAGCTAGACCAGGACATTACAAGGAAATAAAATTACAAATCAACTTCTCTTATGAATATTGATGCAAAAATTATCAGTTGAATCCAGCAGGATATTAGAAGGATTGTGCAACATTCCCAGGTGGGATTTATTTTTGGAATGCAAAGATATCTCAACATACAAAAATCTATTAATGTAATATACCATATTTACAGAATAAAGGGAAAGGATCTACATGATCCTCTCAATTGGTGTAGAAAAAATGTTTGACAAAATTCAACATTCTTTCATAATAAAAATACACAACAAAGTAGGAACGGAATGAAACTACCTCAACATACTGAAAGCTATCTATGAAAAATTCACAGTGAGTCACATTCAACAGTGAAAGTTTGAGAGCTCTTCCTCTAACACTGGCAACAAAGGAAGAATGCCCACTGTCACCACCTCTATTGAATATAGTCCTGAAAATTCTAGCCAAAGCAATTAAGCAAGAAAAAGAAATAAAGAACTTCTCTGGTGGCACAGTGGTTAAGAATCCACCTGCCAATGCAGGGGACACAGGTTCGAGCCCTGGTCCAGGAAGATCCCACATGCTGCAGAGAAACTAAGCCTGTGAACCAAAACTACTGAGCCTGTGCTCTAAAGCCCACAAGTCACAACTACTGAAGCCCACACGCCTAAAGCCCCATGCTCTGCAACAAGAAAAGCCACCACAATGTGAAGCACGTGCACTGCAACAAAGAGTAGCTACCACTCACCACAGCTAAAGAAAGCCTGCATGCAGCAACAAAGACCCAATGCAGCCAAAAAATAATAACTAATTAAAAAAAGAAAAAGAAATAAAAGACCTCTAAATTTAAAAAGAAGTAAAATTAATTATATCTGTTCATAGACAATGTGATCTTAATGTAGAAAACCTAAAGATCTCGCACACAAAATCTATTAGAACTAATAAATTCAGCAAGGTAGCAGTATACAAAGTCAACACACAATGACATCAGTTGCATTTCATTTCTAAATAATAACAACGAACACTGTAAAAAGAAAATTAAGAAAACAATTCTAATTTTAACAGAATCAAATAGAATAAAATATTGAATACTTAGTCAAGAGGTGAATAATAAACTTAACCACAGAGGTATACAGCAAGTACAATGAAAAGTATGAAAAACTGCTGAAAGAAATTAAAGAAGATATAAATAAATGGAAACACGGCCTGTGTTCATGCATTGGAAGACTAAATATTAAGAAGTCAGTACTACCTAAAGCATTCTATAGATTCAGTGCAATATATATCAAAATCCTAATGATATTTTTTTATGGAAATAGAAAAACCCATCCTAAAATGTATGTAGAATCTTAAGGAAACCAGAATAGCCAAAACAAGCTTGAAAAAAAAAAGAACAAAGCTGGTGGACTGACACTTTCTAATTTCAAAGCTTACTACAAAACTATAGTAATCCAAACAGTGTGGTATTGACATAAAGACAGAACTATAGACTGGTGGATTATAACAAGGAACCCAGAAATGAACCCTAACATATATGTGCAAATAATTTTTGACAAGGATGCTAGACCATTCAATGGAATGAGGACAGTCTTTGCAACAGATGGTGCTAGGAAATTTGGATATTCACATGCAAAAAGAATAAAGTTGGATGTTTACCTAATATACAAAAAATTCAAAATGGATCAAAGATCTAAATATAAAAGCTAAAGCTATAAAACAAACAATGAAACTTCACAGGATTGGAATTGGCAATGATTTCTTTACTATGATATCAAAGGCATTAGGCAAAGAAATAGACTTCATAAAATTATTTTTAATTGTGCATCAAATGATACTATCGACAGAGTTAAAAAGGGAACACACAGAATGGCAGAAAATATTGCAAATCATATATCTGATAAGTGGTTAGTATATGAAATGTACAGAGAACACCTAAAATTCAACAACAAAAATAGAAACAACCCAATTCAAGAATGGGCAAAGGACTTAAATAGACAATTCTCCAGAGGAGATGTACAAATGACCAATAAGCACATGAAAATATACTCAACAATCACTAGTCATTAGGGAAATGCAAATCAAAACTACAATGATACACTACTTCATACCTTTTAGGATGGCTACTGTTTTTAAAAAGCAGAAATAACAAGTGTTTTTGAGGATGTGGAAAAGATAGAACTCTTGTGTACTGTTGGTGGGAATGTGAAATGGTAGAGAAGCTATGGAAAACAACATGGTGACTCCTTAAATAATTAAAAATGGAATCACCTTATGATACAACAATTTCATTTCTGGGAATATACTCAAAATACTATAGTTGTAAACGAAGTCTTAAAGAGATATTTGTGCACCGGTATTCATGGCAGCATTATTCACAATAGCCAAAATATGGAAACAACCCAAGTGTGTCTATTGATTTTTTTCCATACACATTTTAGGATTGTTTGTTCTACCCCTGTGACAAATGCCATTAATTCTTATAGAGATTGCATTGGATCTATATATTGCTTTGGGAAATATAGACATTTTAGCAACATTAATTCTTCCAATTTATATCTTTTCATTTATTTGTGTCATTTTCAATTTATTTTATTAATGTCTTGTCATTTTCAATATGCATGTCTTTTACCTCCTTGGTTAAAGTTATTCCTAAGTATTTCATTCTTTTTGATGTAATTATTTGATATAGATATAGAACTACCTTTTGATTCAGCAAGTCAACTTCTAAGCATCGATCTGAAAAAATACACACATGAACACATACACACAAAACACTGATTTGAACAAAATATATGCACACCCATGTTCATTACAGCAGTATTTATGACAGCCAAATATGAAAACTTAAGTTTTTATCAATAGATAAATGGATAAAGAAATTGTGGAATGTATATAATTCAGCCACAAAAAGAATGAAATCTTGCCATTTGGGATGACATAGAACTTGAGGGCATTATGCTAAGTGAAATAAGTCAAACAGAGAAAGACGAATACCATATGATTTCTCTTATATGTGAATATATATATTTAAAAAAACACACACAAGCTCATAGATACAGAGAACAGACTGGTGGTTGCCAAATGCAAGGTGTGGGGAGTGGAAGGAATGGGGTAATTATTTTTGTTTTTAAGTGGAATACATTGAATAATAATTTTTAAAAGGTAGAAAAAGGTTGGATAGTTCTGACCTAAGACAAAACTTACAAGAATATTCTGTTCTCTCGGGTAAAGAGCAAGGTTAGTTTATCAGAAGTGGTTTTTCCTTCTATTGGTTCTGAATGGGATTTCCAGATCTTATAGTCCACTCCAGGCCACGAAGAGTCATAAGGATGAGGCTGACAGAAAGAGACCAGGAATTTCCCCAGCACTTCTTAAGCTTGTTTCTCAAATTATATGGCCAAAATAGTTGTTATATTTACCAAAAGTACTCTCTCCGGTTGGATGGGGGAAGACGAGCATTTCAAAAGACAACACCTGATTGCTATCCAAGAGAGAGACTGGCAGTTGGTATTTGGGAGCCTGTAGTTGAGGTCAAATGCTGTTGGAAGCCAGAACAACAAGAAAAAAAAAATGGGAAAAATATAAGAGGCATTAATTTGTAATAAAAAAGTATCTTATATTTCACAAAGAGAAATGCACTTCCTTTTTGGACAGCATAATGTTTTGGTCTATAATGTTTTTGTTGATAAATATCTACATATTTATCATGTTATATATATTGCCAACATAACGTCTTCTGTATGAGTGACAGTTAAGTACAAATCATAACCCAACTGACAAAATAGCATATGATTGTAAATGTCTTTGGCTATTTGCAAGAGCAGGCTGTAAATTCATTCAGCTTTGATGGCAACTGGTTGATTGCTCCTTTGGGATCTTTGAAGGAAAATGAGCAAATACTGATTTTAAAATGAAAAGTGGGTGTTTGGGTTAAATTTGTTTAATATTGGACTCATCAATTAAGCTTTGAAGTACTTTGTCTAGAGCAAGACAATACTCTTTACAAATTTTCAAAGAAAATATAATAATATTTTGAGATTGTTTTATGGATTGGGGTGTTTCTGACAATAGTAATGGGTCAAACTGTATATTTATAAACTACTTTGAGTTGATTATTTATTATTTTACTGGAGATTTTATAGCAAGTTTATGGTAATTTCCCCTTTCAAAGTCATTATTTTAATAAATCAGTTGAGCTCTCACATACTGTTCTGTTTTTTTCTGAAATGGGAATGTTAGCAGTTTGTTCCATTTTCATAATGAACTACAATTATCATATATTAGAAAAAGATTTTTACTTTCTGATGTCAGATTATTTTTTTAAAAAATGATTCCCAACTGAACACAAGGGTATAATTTAATTTCTGCTGACATCATAAACTATATGAGTTCAACATAAGTAGTTGATGAATGACAGAACAATTAAGTTAAATTATACTGTAAAGATTTATTCCAACAGAATAAAAGTTTTTAAAAGTATCTTCTATTAAAATTCAAATGAGCCATTTTCTTCACAAAGGGCAGTGAGGCAGAATATCTTCCCTAGAGTGTCGTTATCTTATAAGTAAGGTTTAGATAGTGTAAAAGATATTTATGTTATAAGGTGAACAATTAATTTTCCCATAATATATGGGCACAGTATCTATTTTAAGTATTTTATGTGTACTGAACTTCTGTTAACTTTTTATTATTCAAGTCTTTGTAAAAGTCACAGAACATATAGTGTTCTCTTTCATGTTGTTAACTACAAATTGAAGACACCATAGCACTGATACTGAGTAACCCTGACAGTATATTATTTTATGATGAATTATAGGTAGACCACATAAGATCAAGCAAGAACTAAGTCACATTATCATGTTCTAGATGAGGAAAGTACCTGACTTCTTTGAAGATTATGTATTAAACCTATTCTTTTACAATTGGCAATGAGCACTTTTCCACAGGGATTACATGAAATTGTGGATATACTGACAAGAGAATTTTCTTTGTATATATCACTGCTATCGCAATGAATCAGAAACCTCATTGTGTCGATGCCTTCTTATAAATATCCTTTAATTTCACCCCCTCTTCTTCATTTTCATTTTCACTTCCTTGGTTTGACCTACAATAATCCTTTCCTTGTCAAATCCATGTACTTTTCCCTTAATTGTTTCCATTTGTCTTCTATATATATATATATTCTCAGGTAAAGAGCAAGGTTAGTTTATCAGAAGTGGTTTTTCCTTGTTTTGGTCCTGAATGGGATTTCCAGATCTCACTCCTGGCCATGAAGAGTCATAAGGATGAGGCTGACAGAAAGAGACCAGGAATTTCCCCGGCACTTCTTAAGCTTGGTTCTCAAATTATGTATATGGCCAAGATAGTTGATAAATTTGCCAAAAGTTCAAATAAATAGACTATATATATATATATATGTATATACATATATATATGTATATACATATATATATAGTCTATTTAAAATTTATCAGTGAGCCTTATCTCTCACATATAAATCCAAAACTTGTATAGGATATACAATACTATTAAAGATATGTTTGCAACTCCTCTCCTGTTACAACATGGAGGGGGAAAAATGCAAGCAAAATGCAAGATTATCAATATTATGAGTCTTGATCATGAACTAATGGATGCTGAATACCTTAGACTCTCTTCATTTCGGGTCTGAATAAATCTTGGGTGTTGCAGGAGTGGAGTAGCCAGATAAAACCAGCAGGTACTATACACTCTTTTTTTTTTTTTTTTTTTTTCCCTTTTTCCTTGCGGTACGCGGGCCTCTCACTGCGTGGCCTCTCCCGTTGCAGAGCACGGGCTCCGGACGCGCAGGCTCAGCGGCCATGGCTCACAGGCCCAGCCGCTCCGCGGCACGTGGGATCTTCCCGGACCGGGGCACGAACCCGCGTCCCCTGCATCGGCAGGCGGACCCCCAACCACCGCGCCACCAGGGAAGCCCCTATACACTCTTTTTATTTCATTAGGCCCTAAAGGTGTAATTGTCAGATTGCTAAGCACTTCTACAATTCATCACTAATCCTGCCTCTAAATCCTACATGATTAATGTAGAATGATGAACCAAACATCTTTGTTTCTAATCCATCTCTTTTAATTTCAAAATATTATGGTTTCAATTGTCCAACACTTTTCATTTCTTTCTCTCTTCATGGATATTGTATAGGAGTTGTGAT
This sequence comes from Kogia breviceps, assembly GCF_026419965.1. Classification (NCBI taxonomy): domain Eukaryota; kingdom Metazoa; phylum Chordata; class Mammalia; order Artiodactyla; family Physeteridae; genus Kogia; species Kogia breviceps. The sequence continues at coordinate 7,240,206 of NC_081310.1, read as the reverse complement.
GGTCACCCAAGCAATACGGATAAGATAGTTTTTATAGCAGATAGAAAGACAGTCTTCTAGCCAAGAAAACTTTGTTGTTTTCTGCACCATCCCTTTCTACTTTCCTCATGTTACAATGAAAGTAGTGCCCATTCTCCCAATAAAGGTGCATTTCCCTGTCTATGCATGAATTTCCACCTGTCAGCACTACACCTTTGGTTATTCCTTTTTCTCTCTGATATTCAGTATGTGTCTTTCATTTTATTCTACTCATTGGCATTTAAATATACATGAAGTTATCCCATTTTGTATGAAGACCTTGTCTTTTCTTCCATATGCCACCCTAGTTGTGGAAATTTCTCTTATTTCTGCTTTAGAACCAAGGAGAAATTCATCTCTAAGTTCATTAAGTCTAGATATCACACAGTGAAACTATGCTTGTTGAATCCAAACATTTTCCTACTTCTAATTTGCTTGACTTTTCTAATTTGACAGTTTGGGATAATACATCATTATTGAAATAGTCTCTCATACACATATATATATAAATATTTATGTATATATATATCTGCTTCATAGTTTGTACAAATGTCTATATCAAAATTGACTTCATCATTGATATGGTTTGAATGTTTATGCCCCCCTCCAAACTCATATGTGAAATCCTAATGCCCAGTGTAATGGTATTAGGAGGTGGAGCCTCTTTGGGAGGTGTTTGGGTCTTGAGGGTGGAGCCCACATGAATTGTATTAGTGTTTTTATGAAAGAGACCCCTGAAAGCTCCCTCCCTTTTCCACCATGGGAGGACACAGCCAGAGGTAATCTTCAACCAGGAAGAGGGCTCTCACTAGAACCCAATTAGGCTGCATCCTGATCTTGGACTTCCAGCCTCCAGAATTATGAGCAATAAATTTCAGCTGTTTATAAGCCACCCAGTCTATGGTATTTTGTTTCAGCAGGCTCAGTGTACTAAAACAATCATCTTTCCATTACAAATGTCATCCTCTGCCAGTCCTCTCCATATTTATAACTGCCACTGCCCCATCTTCAGTTAAGCACTTAAAGATGACAGTTTACATCACGTTCAGTCACCAAAATCTACATATAATAATTCTTATTATGAAGAATTATTAAATGTGTTCATTTCCTTTGTCAAATCACTACTGTCCCACTCCAGGTCACCATCCACCCACATCAAGTTTATGAGACACTCCTAATCATTGTCCTCTAATTTATTTTTCACACTACAGACTCACTGATTTTAGTAACATTCACATCTAATATTGTCACTCCTCTATCTTGTCGTTACCCCCCCACCAATCATAGTAATACTTAATAGTAGTAATATTAAAATACTAAATCAGGAAACAATATCTAATAGTTATATATCAAGTATCACACAGCAGGTTCTAAGTGAATTATGTATATTAACACATTTATTACTCAGAATATTCCTATGAAATATGTATTGCTGTTATATCGTGTTGTCTTCATTTTGCTATTTTTTAATGTACATATTTATTTATGCATTAGTTTATTTAAAGGTAAGAAATCAATGCAAAAACTCTGGCCTAGCATCACACAGCCGATACAGATACTGGCCAGTACATACAAAAGAAAAAACTCACAAAACTTAATTTGTTCACATGAGCATTAATGTGTAGTCCTAAATAATTTTGGTTCCTTAAAGAAGTGTTTATCTTTTCACTTGCAGACCTTCTTACCTCCTTTACACTAGAAGACTTTATTTGGCTAGTCTTGGCTCATTCTCAACCTCTCTTTTAAGAGCACTTCCCATCAGTTTCTCATTTAAATGGTGGTTAGTAATATGGGGCACCAAAATGCATGCTGTGCTCCTCCCACTTGCCTAAGTATCAGTTTGACTGTCTTTTATCTTGTAGGGTTATGAGAAACACCTTGTAATGTACAAAATAAAATGACAGTTCCTCATGTGTTTTTATAAGCAGATGTGTGTTACAAATGCTCTCTTAATATGTCCTAGCATTCCTGAAATGGTTAAATATACAAATACTTATAGCTATTTTGAATTTGAAAAAAAATCATTTAAACATTGGGCTGAAATCAGGCAAGTTAAGAATAGAGTGATCAGCCATCTAAGGTTGAAGAGGAAAACAGGAAGAAAGTAAATTAGGAATGTGGTTCAACCTTAGAGAAAAAAAGTCATGCCAGGGAAATCACAGGGATGTTTTTGAATGGTTGGAGTGGAAAGGCTTGCCTTATTTTTTTAATTTTATTTTTTAATAAAAATTGTGTGTACTTTAGGTGTACAACATGATAATTTGATATATATATATAGATAGTAAAATAATTACTACAGTCAAACTAACATACTATCTCCTCACCACAGTTACCATTTTTGTGTGTGTTTATGTGTGATTAGAACACCCAAAATCTACTCTCTTAGCAAACTTCCAGTATTCAATACAGTATTAGTAACAATAGTCACCATGTTGTACATTAGATCTCTAGACTTATTTATCCTAAATAACTGTGCTTGTACCCTTTGACCCTTTCCTCATTTCCCCAACCTCCCTGCTCCTGGTAACCACCATTCTACTCTCTGATTCTGTGTATTTGCCTTTTTTGATTCCACATATAAGTGAGATCATGCAGTTTTTTTCTTTCTGTATCTGGCTTATTTTACTTAGCATAATTTCCTCAGGACCATCCATGTTGTCACAAATGGCAGGATAGCCTTCTTTTTTAAGACTAAATACTATTATATACATATATATTTAATTTAATATAGCATTATATAGCATACTATATATAAAAATATTTTCTTTGTCCATTCATCCATTGACAGACATTTAGGTTGTTTCCACATCTTAGCTATTGTGAGTGATGCTATAGTGAACATAGGAACACAGATATCTCTTCAGAGTACTGATTTCATGTCATTTGATTATACCCAGAAAGATTATTGGGTCACGTGGCCGTTCTATTTTTAGTTCTTTGAGTAATCTCCATATTGATTTACATAGCCACTCTAGCAATTTACACTCCCAGCAACAATGTACAGAAATTCTCTTTTGTTCACATCCTTGCCAACACTTCTCTCTTGTCTTTTCTGAGATGGAGTTGAAAATCAAAACTAAGTCTTTCAGTCTAAGATCTCTTATCTGTCAACTAGCCATACTGATTTAGGAACAAAACTCCAGTATATAGCAGATATAAGCATTATCATTCTTTGACAGCAAGACCAACTTAAATTTTATACTTAACTTATTTACCGTAAAAGATGTGTCAATGTAATGAGATTGTGAAACTGCCTTTGCTGTAAATCAGCAGTGAGCTGTGCACTTTAAGCTAAAAAGAAATCAGAATCCAGATAATCAGTCTTTCTTGTCTAGTGTTTCTTTTTGTGAACTAGTTGAATTTTGGCCTGTGTGTGTGTGTGTGCGCGTGCATATGTGTGTGAATTTGAAGGCTTCTCTTATTTAATGACTTCCAAAGAAATTTAAATTGCACAGAATTTCAGTAAGGATTCTAGGATATCTATGACCCTCACAGTTCATTTCCACAGATGGGTTGCTCAAAAATGAAAAGTTTATCAATCATAGACTCCTTGTGCCAAAGCATGAACAGCAAATGTGAGTATGGTTGCACAAGGTAAACATATTGAACAAAAAGAAATTTTAAAATTTGACCTCTTGACTCTTGAGTCTAAATTAATACAGAGAACCCTGTTCAGTGGGAAACAGAAACACAACTTAAAAATATAAAACAAGGAAACTTATATTCATGGAATGGCAAAGGGAAGCCACAGTTTACTACATAAATGATGTGTACTTCATAAATTTGCTACATGGGCTAACATTATTTCATATCTTGACACAGTTTTCTGTGGTCACGTGGATCACTTGTGAGATAAATGTTTGTTGACATTGTAAGAAACTATTTCCTCATATTACTCATTTTTACAATGCAGAGTTCAATTGTGGGTAATCACAGGAACTATTTTTCATAAACTCCTAAACTCTATCACTTTTATCTGAAAACACTTCATGAGTTCCAATATAATATTATAGAAGAGGAACGACTTAGGTTTTCAAAAACTGGAAATTCTCATGTGAACAGAATCCTTTATCTCTGCTTAGTCTACAGGGAAGTGTTACAATGATGAATGACTTTCAATTCCCCTACTTCCCTCTCCTTAGCATTACAAATTTTCATTCTGTACCCAACTCTCCTGTCTAACGAATTGCAATTCTCAGATTGAAAAGTCCCATTACAGGGGTGTTTGAATCTTCCCGTCAGTAGTAAATCAGAGCAAGTTTAGTCTGTTTATAATTTCCGTCATTTTCCAGCTTGTACAGTGCATTATTGTAGCCAATATTCTGACTTAAATACTGTTCGTATCATCTTCATCGAAAAGTTGCCTCACATTAAGTGATGAATCTCTCATTACAAATACGGAAAAATTGCCTTTTGTGAAGTGATGTGTCTTCAAGGACTAGGATCTAAAAATCGAAACTGCTGAATTTCACTCTCTGAACTTTAATTTAAATTTAGAGTGGCTCTCTTTTAGCCAATGGTATATCAAATCCCAGACAAGGCAGATTCATTTTGCCAAGTTAAAACATAGATGGAACAAATTTTGTCCCTCCTTTAATTTTACATAAAAATCAAATAACGAGGGAGAATAGATGTGTCCTCTCCCCCCCCCCTTAAAACAAAATGAACAAAAACTGAAGATGATGATTTTTCAAAGACAGACAAAAAGTATCATCCTGGTAACTTTAAAAATACATTATTTTACATATTGGATTCATCAGTTTTCAGCCTCTCCCTCTGAAATCAACAAAGTAAATTTGTTGAGTCAGTGGGGAGCCTGACAACCAAAAGTTCTGCTTGATGTGCTGGCAACAGAGTGTATATCTCAGGAAGTGGTCCTATGTATTTCCTTTTTGGAAAATAGCTTGCATAGAAATGAAGAGACTGGCAACTCTTAAGTACACAATCTCCTCCCAGCCTGAGAAAGAAGGTTAAAGTCCCCTTTTGATACCTGGACCCTGCGAGAAGGAAAGAAGCCATGAATAGCTCAAGTGATCCACCTAAGATAGTAGTAATGAATCTCTAGCAGGAATATCATACTTCCTGCAGAGTTGTGGGTTTAGCTCCCAGCAAATAGAAGAAGCTGAGAAAACATATGCATATGCAGAGAATAAGTTGTATCAAGTGTCAACAAAATGAAGAAACACTATCCCTGCCGTTCAAGATTGCGTCACCTTCATGGATCATACCTGGTCTGAGCAGAATTTCCTTCATCCTGTAACCTCTTTCCTCACCAAATTTCAGTTGAAATTATTTGAAAACAGCAGAATGTAGAATATTCAGAAAGAAAACACATTATTTTGGAGCAAGACTTCATGTAGTCAGCTAGATGTACAACAAAGCATAGAAGAAATGGAAGATGGTAATTGTGAGACAAGTCTTCCTCTATATTTGTGATAAAACTGTAGCGAGAAGACATATAATAACAGTGATGCTAAAAAATGCAAGTTATATTTTGGGTTATTTAGTGATACATACCTATGTCTCAGATATCACTGTTGCGGAACAGAGCCAAGAGTGGCCTCTACAGCATGCCAAGTGCCAGCTCAGCAGTACCTTATAACGCAAACTGACCCCTTGTCTCGATCACTGTGACAACAGCACAGGGTAGGGGAGACTGTTCACCTTTCTTTGCAGGTGGCAAGTGTCTCTGGAATAGGATTTATCAGACCAAGAGTTGGATGTACTTTTGTGCAGGTTGATTAATGTGGTTGTAACCACAGCCTGCCCTGAGTTGTTAAGCCTATTTCCATTATTCTACCTCCAGGATAGGAAAATGGATTTTTTTAATTGACTTTAATAGTTTGGATATAAGCATTTTATGAATAAGAACGTTTCAGTTTGTAAGAGAAGGACTTGGAAGGGGTCACAGTGTATCAGAGTCCTTTATAAGTAAATAACTACTAATAATAAAAAGATGAGTTTTACAATTGAATAATAAAAATATTTACAGAATAACTTCACATGGTAAGTTTTTTCTTTTCCTCCAAGAAATCTTTATTTATTATTACACACATATAAACTGAACAAGTACTATAGCTCAGGCTCTGGACTGGGTTCACATCCTGGCCTCTTCATTAACTCTGGGAAAACACTGAATGTCTGTATTTTTCTTGCTTTTCTCATCTATATGTGTAGATCATAATAGTTCCTCATTCATGGGTTTGTTGGGAGTATTAGTTGCATTAGCACATGTAAGCCATTCACTTAAAGTTAGCAAATATTATAATCAACATTGCCATCACTAATAGCTTTTTGTAAAAATTATAATGTCCTCAAAATGCTCAACACAGAATACTACGTAAATACAAAGGCTGATAGTCTATATGCATATCCATCATATTATTTTAATTATTTTAACATGCAAATGCAGAGAAAAACAAACCATTGCTTTACCCTAGGAGAAGAGATCTAGGAGGATCACCACAGACTAGACTAGATTAGTGTTTTGGTGAGATTATTCTGGCTGTGGTCTGGAAAATGGATTAGTAGAGATCAATGTAGAGGGAGAAAGACCAGTATATGAGGAAATAAAGTAGTTCAGGTCAAAGTTATTTAAAAATTGAATTAGGATAATGGTGGTAATAAAAATAGAGAATAACTGTAAATCTGAGGGATTATCTTGGAGGTACAATTGATGGGTTCAGGGACAGATTGGGTATGAAGCATGAGGTCAAGAATAAGTCTTGGTTTCTGGCCTGCAGAATGGTGGAGTGATGGGCCATTTCCAGAGATGTTGAATATTGGAAGATAGGTTTGGTGGGAAAAATCATAAGAAAACTTGAAGTTTGCTGAGATTGAGCTAACTTTATACATTCAAAGGGTAGTTATGAGTAGAGTTCCTTGTGCTATCTGCACATCTGATTATTTTTAAAAGTATTGTGTAAACTTAAATATAAGAAAATATTATTTTCAATCAATGCATTGTAATACATAGATTTCAAGAAAATCATATCTACAGATCATTAGGACCATGAACTCCTAAAAATCTCTAAAATTCTGAGCATTATGATTTTTTGCCTCCCAGGAAATGTATTTGCAGGATTAGACTTCTTTCGGGTAATCCTACTTACTATTGGCTTCTTTAACTTGAGTCTATACCATTAAAATAATCTATTAATTTAATGAGCTTGTTGAAGTAAAATTCTCAATGCTTTGTAAGTCGTATAAGAAAAAACTGTATGAGAAAAATATTCCTCTTGCATTTATACAATTATTAATATATGCCTTCAATTAATTTGCAATATTTGTGGTGGGAAATAGTAACAACTAAACAAACCAACAAATGAGAACATACAGCTACCTTGGTTAAGTAAATGAAACCTATTCTTGAAAAAGAAAGTCATTTTAGAAAGAGCTTTTAAAAATTAGCCTTTCTGCCCTTTCTTTTTGTCTCTCACGAACATGCTACAGACCTTTCTTCAACATCCATTAAATACTGGGTTCTCTGCTGGGCACTAGAGTCACACACACAAACACACACACACACACACACACACACACACACAATACATAATATAATCTCTTCCCTTAAGCATATAACAGTTCAGGGGGGAAAATTAGAGTTGGTCACAGAGGCACTAATTTAAAGCCATTACAAATTCTGCAACAGAGATGAAGAGGCTCTCTTAAGCTCTTATTAGAGTAAGAGCTTAAGAGAGCCAAAAGGATAAATGAAGAAATACATTTCCTTTATGACTTGGTAGCATTTTAAAGTTGCATTTTTACTTCTCTGTGTTCAATGTCTTTATGAACTTTTCCATCACTTCAAAGAACTTGAAGTTTCAGGACTATTCCAGTGTCACTGTGAAATTCCTCCCATGTACTCTGCTTTTATTGCTAGTGTCTGCCAGTAGGTGATTAATAATTGTTCATTAAGTATAGTTACTATGGCCGGGCTTTTCATGCATAAACAAGAAAGGAGGAAAGAGGAATATTACTATTTAAAATGTTCACCAGCTCCTTTTTATAAATTAAAACATATGTGTATTTTATATGGGACACAAATTATTTAGCGTAAGTTTCTACATATACTACGTAAAATGTATATTATAAAGTTAAAAAGTAGCAAATAATTTTCAAAACAAATTATATACCTTGTTACTAATGTATACTAGGATCAATTGTTTCTCTAGTTATTCAGATTTCTCTCTCTTGAATCTTCAGGCTTCCCCAGAATACATTTTGTTTGTTTTATTTTTGCTTTTTAAATGGTTAGCTCATCATTCAAGATTCATTTATTAAACATTTTAGAAATAATGTATTATGTGTAGGACATTGCATGTCCTTTCTGTTAGAATCTCTTTATTATTCACTGTGTTCTTCCAGGAAATAGTATCTTGGTATTGGTTAAATGTTAAGCTCTTCTATTCTAAGCTGCCTGTTTAAGGACAAATAGTTCAAGTTAGTTTGTGCCCCATTACCTCTTACATCCCTCAGCTGATGCCATTTCCTTAACTCTTTTTCAGTGGGCTAAACCCATACACTTCAAACTTTGATGTGCTGTGTGTTAAAGTTATGTAAGATTCTTGTTAAAATCCAGAATACTGGAACCCATCCTCCAAGTTCTCATCCAGTAAAGTTGGGTGTGGCCCCAGGAGTGTGATACACTACAGTTGATTTTTGATGCAGGTGATTTGTATTATGCAGACCATACTTTAAGAAATACTGAGATAAGCTAAGAACAGTTATGTGTGAATTTATTATTAATGAAGCAAATTATTTTCATATCATTATTTTTTAATTCACATGAAGTACTAAAACTATGGTAGGCAAAATAGTGGCCTGCTGAAAGATGCTCACATCCTATCCCCTTGTGAGTATGTTAGTTTACATGGAAAGGGCAAATAAAGGCTGGTAACCACCTGACTTTAAAATAAGAACAGTATCCTGGATTACCCAGGTGGAGCCAGTGTATCACAAGGGCCCTTAAAAGAGGAAGAGGGAGGCCAAATGGGAGAGTTGGAAGGAATTACAACCGCAGAAGGATGGTTGGAGGGATACAACATGGTTGGCTTTGAAGATGTAGGAAGGGGGCCGTGAGTCAAGGAAGGTGGGTGCCCTGTAGAAGCTGGAAAAGGCAAGGAAAGAGGATCCTTCCCTAGAACCTCCAGGAGGAATACAGCCCTGCCAACATCTTAATTTTAGTCCACTGGGATGTGTGTTGGACTTCTAAACCACAGAAGTAGAAGGTAAGAAGTTTGTGTTGTTTCAGGTCCCTAAATTTGTGGTAATTTGTTACAGTATTGATAGAAAACCAATGCAAATACGTGGCAAGAGTTTTTGAAAAGTCAGTAATAAGCCATGAGAATCAACAGTCTCCTCCCCAGTGTTTCCCTATTTACAGATCTACTACTAGAGGTAACTCATTTGTAATCATTTTTCTCTTTAGTGTTACTGGTGTTCATTTTCAAAGGTGTAAATATTGTCCTTATGCTTCTATTTTCTGATTTTCCTAATTGAGGCAATATCTATCAATCTCTCTCTCTCTCTGATAAGGATTGAAAGATAAACACTTGCCTCCAGCTTCCATGATCTCCTCTGAGAAACAAAAAGCTTGATAATTCATTCTTTGTTTGATTTATGTCTTACCACATTAAATTCAATAAGTATCACTAATCACTTCTTTTTTCTAATCTTTATTGGAGTATAATTGCTTTACAATGGTGTGTTAGTTTCTGCTGTATAATAAAGTGAGTTTGCTATACATATACATATACATATATCCCCATATCCCCTCCCTCTTGAGCATCCCACCCCTCTAGGTGGACACAAAGCACACAGCTGATCTCCCTGTGCTATGTGTTAACATCCCAATATAACACACCACTTTTTCCCATCCTTCTCACTTCAACCTTCTGTCAAATTTAACACTATATTTGTAGTATCTAAGATGTAAACATTTTCGTTATTTGGTAGAGCTTTAATTATGTTATGTTCCGTATATAGATAAATTATAAATATTAACCACAGAATTATCAGAATTTGTATTGTGAAGAACATCTAAACATTGTTTCTTATGAGTAAATTCTTTCTTTTTTCTAATTTGTATTTTTTCTAATAAAATTTAATAGTTTAAAATCATTATCACCCGCCCTGAAAAACTTAGTGTCTGTAATATACATTATAATATATTTATTTATATTATATAGATAGATGTACATATGACATGTATGACAAAAATATCACAAAGTATCAGAAGGTAAATGGAAATAGACTTTCGTGAGGTACTTATATTTCAAATTACTGGGTAAAAATTAACTCTGAAGTAGACTAAATTAGGGATGAATATCCTAACACCTAGTAGGGGAAAAATGATGCAAGAGGGGTAGCTAATTTTCCAACAGAGGAAATAGAGTAATAAAGAATATTCATTTAAAACAGTCAAGGTGACATGGCCCCGCCATGTTGAATTGCAGTGTCTCCACAGCACTTCTGTGAGCTGAGGTATCGAGCATAGCTTTTCACATGAGGATCTTTGCTTTCAAGACGGGGGCAAGACCTCTGTACATGGCACCTTATGAGCAAATGAAACTGGACAAAGCACAAAGGAGAAGAAACAAAAGGAAAGGGCTCAGTAAAACTGGCCTACCTATAGAGCTCGTATTCTGTTCTTCACACTGGTGTCTGTCTGCGGTACTGCAGTTTCTGGTGCTATAAATCAGTCACTGAGCTCTCACTGGCTGCCAGCAGCCAAAGTACCAGATTACTCATCAGTATTCTAAATCAGAGGCTCCATGAAGACTGGAGACTGAATCCAATGTGACTTGACCTTGGAAGATATGACAAATAACTGCATGACTGAGCTCTGAGCTTGGCATGGAGAGAATGGATATCACCAGCAGAATAAGATCAGAGGACCTTTCTTAACCTTTCTAATTTGGCAGATTCTTTCATCCAAGTTCTGACTTTCCATGTGAAAGAGAATCAACTCCTGGGTCCCTGAGGTGGGGAACACTGAAGAGCTCATTTTACCATGGATGATGAGGAGAAGAGACATAGTTTATGAGAAAATCTAAACTGCCACATACTTGACATCCATGTGACTGACAGGGTCTTGGTGCTCTGGCTTGGTGACAGCCTGAGCCTCTGAGGTGGGAGAGCCGAGTTCAGGACATTGGACCACCAGAGACCTACTAGCCCCACGTAATACCAATTTGTGAGAACTCTCCCAGAGACCTCTGTCTCAATGCTAAGAGCCAGCTCCACTCAGTGACCAGCAAGCTCAAGTGCTAGACACCCCAAGCCAAACAACTAGCAAGACAGGAGCACAGCACTACTCATTAGCAGAGAGGCTGCCTAAAATCATAATAATTTCACAGACACCCCAAAACACACCACTGAATGTGGTCCTGCCTACCAGAAAGACAAAATCCAGACTCATCCATCAGAACACAGGCACCAGTCCCCTCCACCACAAAGCCTACAAAACCCACTGAACCAACCTCACCCACTGGGGGAGGACACCAAAAAACAACAGGAACTACGAACCTGCAGCCTGCAAAAAGGAGGCCCCAAACACAGTAAATTAAACAAAATGAGAAGACACAGAAACATGCAGCAGATGAAGGAGCAAGGTAAAAACCAACCAGACCAAACAAATGAAGAGGAAACAGACAGTCTACATGAAAAATAATTCAGAGTAATGATAGTAAAGATGATTAAAAATCTTGGAAATAGAATGGAGAAAATACCAGAAACGTTTAACAAGGACTTAGAAGAACAAAGCAGCAAGCAAACAATGATGAACAACACGCTAAATAAAATTAAAATTCTCTAGAAAGGATCAATAGCAGAATAACTGAGGCAGAAGAATGGATAAGTGACCTGGAAGATAAAATACTGGAAATAACTACTGCAGAGCAGAATAAATAAAAAAGAATGAAAAGAACTGAGGACAGTCTCAGAGACCTCTGGGACAACATTTAATGCACCAACATTTGATTTATAGGGGTCCCAGAAGAAGAGAAAAAGAAAGGGACTGAGAAAATATTTGATTATAGTTGAAAACTTCCCTAATATGGGAAAGAAAGTAGTCAATCAAGTCCAAGAAGCACAAAGAGTCCCATACGGGGTAAATCCAAAGAGAAACATGCCAAGACACATATTAATAAAACTATCACAAATTAAATAAAAAGAAAAAATATTAAAAGCAGCAAGGGACAAACAACAAATAACATACAAGGGAATCCCCATGAGGTTAACAGTTGATCTTTCAGCAGAACCTCTGCAAACCAGAGGCAGTGGCAGGACTCGTATATATGCTGTCTACAAGAGACCCACTTCAGACTTGGAGATACATACAGACTGAAAATGAGAAGCTGGAAAAAGGTATTCCATGCAAATGGAAATCAAAGAAAACTGGAATAGCAATTCTCATATCAGACAAAATACACTTTAAAATAAAGACTATTACAAGAGACAAAGAAGGACACTACATAATGATCAAGGGATCAATCCATGAAGAAGATATAACAGTTATAAATATTTATGCACCCAACATAGGAGCAACTCAATACATAAGGCAAAAGCTAACAGCCATAAAAGGGGAAATCGACAGTAACACAATAATTGTAGGTGACTTTAACACCCCACTTTCACCAACGGACAGATCATCCAAAATGAAAATAAATAAGGAAACACAAGCCTTGAAATGACACATTAAACAAGATAGACTTAATTGATACTTATAGGACATTTCATCCAAAAACAACAGAATACACTTTCTTCTCAAGTGCTCATGGAACATTCTTCAGGATAGATCATTCTTGGGTCCCAAATCAAGCCTTGGTAAATTTAAGAAAATTGAAATCATATCAAGTATCTTTTCTGACCACAATGCTATGAAACTAGATATCAATTACAGGAAAAGAAACTGTAAAAAATACAAACACATGAAGGCTAAACAGTACACTACTAAATAACCAGGGAATCACTGAGGAAATAAAAAAATACCTGGAAACAAATGACAATGAAAACATATGACATGAAACCTATGGGAGGCAGCAAAAGCAGTTCTAAGAGGGAAGTTTATAGCAATGAAATCCTACCTGAAGAAACAAGAAACATCTCAAATAAACAATCTAACCTTACACATAAAGTAACTAGAGAAAGAAGAACAAACAAACCCAAATACAGTAGAAGGAAAGAAATCATAAAGATCAAAGCAGAAATAAATGAAAAATAAATGAAGGACACAGTAACAAACATCAATAAAACTAAATGCTGTTTGTTTGAGAAGATAAACACAAGTGATAAACCATTAGCCAGACTCATCAAAAAAAAAAAAAAGGGGGAAAAGACTCAAATCAACAGAAGTAGAAATGAAAAAGGAGAAGTAACAACTGACACTTCAGAAATATAAAGGATCATGAGAGATTACTGCAAGCAACTATGTGCCAATAAAATTGAAAACCTGGAAGAAATGGACAATTCTTATAAAAACACAGCCTTCCCAAACTGAAACCAGGAAGAAATAGAAAATATAAACAGACCAATCACAAGCACAGAAATTGAAACTGTTATTAAAAATCTTCCAACAAACAAAATCCCAGGACCAGATGGCTTCACAGGCGAATTCTATCAAACATTTACAGAAGAGCTAACTCCTATCCTTCTCAAACTCTTCCAAGATATAGTAGAGGGAGGAACACTCCCAAACTCATTCTACAAGGCCACCATCATCCTGATACCAAAACCAGATAAAGATGCCACAAAAACAGAAAACTACAGGCCAATATCACTGATGAACATAGATGCAAAAGTCCTCAATAAAATACTAGGAAACAGAATCCAACAACATATTAAAAGGATCGTACACCATGATCAGGTGGGGTTTATCCCAGGAATGCAAGGATTCTTCAATATACACAAATCAATCGATGTGATAAACTGTATTAACAAATTGAAGGAGAAAAACCATATGATCATCTCAATAGATTCAGAAAAAAGCTTTTGACAAAATTCAACACCCATTTATGATAAAAACCCTCTAGAAAGTAGGCATAGAGGGAAGTTACCTCCACATAATGAGGTCATATATTGCAAACCCAAAGCCAACATTTTCTCAATGGTGAAAAAATGAAACCAGCTTATATAGTGAGAATGCAGAGGCTGCTTATTCTTTATAACTACTGGTTGTAGAATAGAGTTTTCATAATGATAGGGAATTGGTTAAAAATGTTACCTCAGGCTAATTTTGGAGAAGAGCTTAAGGGTGTTTTTTTTTGATTTTCAGAGGCATTTATACGAAGCAACTTAAGGTTCACTTATTTTGCAAAATAAGCTAAATTAACTTTTCTTATATGGCATAATTGGTCTTATCTGCTCAGGGACTATTCAAGTCTGGTCTTCATTTTGTATTTAATTTTAACATATTAACATAAACTATAATGTGTGTAAAGGTATAGTATAAAAAATATATGTGTGTATTTATATACACACTTCTACAGAGAAAGAGAGAATGGGGCAAAATATAAATAATTCTGGTTAAAGGGTATACAGGAATTCCTTACACTATTCTTGTACTTTGCTTAAGACTTGCAATTATATCAAAATTAAAAATGGACATCAGGAATGGTAAAATAACAGAAAGTGCCAGATTGTCAAATCAGACACACCAGAAGCAGAAATGTTACCAATTCCAAACCTTCTAATAATTGTATACATATGAATAATTTCAAGGCAAATGGAAGGCACAAAGGACTTCAGGATTTCAGTGCCACCTCCCAGGTCCTTTCTTGCCTTATGTGAATGGTTTCTGGCCTGGATTTAACATCTGAAGTGCCTGAGTGAGGCAGGTAGTCCTTGCTACACAAAAGGGGTCTAGCTCAGTCATAAGACACCTCCATTGTCTACTCTAATAATTATATCACTTACATGAAAATTTCAGGGAGCCATGCCCCATAAATCCATAGTTACTGGGTTGGTTTAACATAATCTAACCTAGACAGACCAGATAATGACTCTCCACTAGGAAGTAACATTATATGTTTTCCAGGAGGTGTATCATTAGCATCTTATAAGGGGATTTGACTAGATCATCGTTCTTATTTTCTCTGGCTGTCCCTGATAAAGGGAGAGAATGGATTGCAGGACAACTCCTAATCCTTTTGTTCCCAACTGGAAGGCAAATGGAGGAGTGCTAACTTATCTCTAAGAACAAGTAATTCTATATTAATGAAAGGAATCAAGATTAGAGATATTCATAGAAAGCTTCTTAACTGATTTTATGAAGTAGTATTTTACATGAAACCAAATTTTTACAAAAGCATTACATACACACAGAGAAAAAGCTAAATAAATATGTGAATACGTGTATATTCATGCATATGTTTAAGTGTATATATGTGTGTTTATATGGCATTCTGACGTATGTAAGTTTTGATTAATTTTGATTTTTTTTTTTTGGAAAATAAATGTATTTATTTTCCAAAAAAATTATCAGTCTGTGTTCAGAATTTTCCTACAGAATATTGGTAAGTAGATCTTCCTTCTTAAAACAAAAGGAGGATTCTGAATATTAACTACATTTTAGGTTTAAGTATAAACATATTTTGCTTTAAATGTATCTGTTCATAAGGATTGTTTTGTCCCTGATATTCCATTTAGTATTATCATTTATCAAATAAGTTTAGGAACTTACACAAAAAAATGAAGCTCCTGCATTTTTAAGTAGATCATAAGACAAGATAAGTTAATGAGAAATAAATCCACTCATGAGTCTAAATTGTGCAGAAAAGCTTTCAAGAAATTGATCACTGTATCAAATGCTGCAGTGAAGTTAAGATGAGGACTAAGAATGACTGCTGAATTTGGCAACGTATTGCTGACCTAGACAAAACAGCTTTAGCCATCTGGAGGAAAATACATATTTCTGTGGGTCCAAAGGTGAATGGATCAGGGAAAGGCAGAACTTTCAGTGAAGGCCGTCAGTGTTTCTCTATAAAGAGAATCAGAGGAGCAAATGGAAGAACACGTGGATTTATAGAATTTTACTTGAAAATGGGAGATGCTGTGCTGTATTTCTCTTCTGATAGGAAGGATCCAGTAGAAAAGAAAAGAATTTCATGATGTAGGAAAGAGTGGAATTAATGGGAGAATCATAATTTTTGAGTAGGTTGAGGGATGGAATCTCGTAGAGAAATGAAGAAGAAGAGTGAGCAGCAGAGAGAAGTCACCCATTGTTACTGGAGGGAAGACAGAATATGGGGGTAGGGCTTATATGGGAATGTTTTATGATAAAACGATACTGCATACGCCTAATGACAAATAATAAAGAGTTTTGTTTCTCAGTGAAATAGAAGCCAAGATTTTTTGTTGTTGTTCATAGCAGTTTTATGAATAATAGCAAAAAAAAAAAAAAAAAAAGGAGACTAGAGTAATGAACTGTGGAACAACAGAATACTACCCAGCAATAAAGAGAAAAGAATTGCTGATAAATGCAACAATGGAGGTGAACCAAGCTTTTTAACTGAGGGTTGGGACTGGGCGCCTTGAGGTTTTGAGAAGAGAAGGTGGGAGTAGACTAGGTATGAGAAGACACTCAGCAAAGTGTAGATAGTCAGGCGGGACTCTGGCCGTCGGTAGGTTTGTGGTTATGGAAACAATTGAGATGAGATCGCCTGAGATGCAACAGATGTTGCCTGATTCATCTCTATATGCCCAGGATCCATCATGGAGCCTGGCATAAGGCAAACATAATATTTTCTTGGAATGAAATAAACATTTATCACATAGATAGATGCTGATAAAAATTTTAAACATATACATTCTAATGAAAAGAAATGAAGTATTCAAATAAATTAAAAACAGAATAAAATTCCCTCAGTATTATAAAGAGTATTCAAAGAAAAAAGCAAAAAATCTTATAAAATGCTAGAAATTATATGTTTTGAGTGTGGCTCCCAGTTATGACAACCACCCCATCGAGGTGGAATCTATCTTCCTTCCCTTGAATGTAAATGAGCTTCTGATTGGTCCGCAAATAGAGTACTTTGGAAATGATGAACTCTAGTTTCATGGCTAGGTCCTGAAAGGTAATAAAGTTTCTGCCTTGCTGTCTGGAATATTCACTCTTGAAGCTTCAGGTGTCACGTAAGCAAGCTAAGTGCTCTGAGGACGTGATACCTAGAGGAAGCCCAAACCAGCCTTGTCAGAGACGACAAGGAGGGCTATAAGAAAAGAGAGTGAAAACTGGCCAGCCCCCGTCTAACCGATCCTCCTCCCACCACTATCCAGCTCCTGCCAGCCAACATCTGACTACAGCTACGCTGGAGACCCCGAGCGAGAAATACCTAGCCAAGGCCTTCTTGAATTCCCAACCCATAGAGATTGTGAGAAGTAATTAAATGATTTTTTTTAAGGTTTAAGGCACTAACTTTTGGGGTGATTAGTTATGGAGCAATAAATAAACAGAACAAAATTATAGTCAGGAATGACAGGATTTTTTTTTTTTTTTTTGCAGTACGCGGGCCTCTCACTGTTGCGGCCTCTCCCGTTGCGGAGCGCAGGCTCCGGACGCGCAGACTCAGCGGCCACGGCTCACGGGCCCAGCCGCTCCGCGGCACGTGGGATCCTCCCGGACCGGGGCACGAACCCGTGTCCCCTGCATCGGCAGGCGGACTCTCAACCACTGCGCCACCAGGGAAGCCCAGGATTTTTATTTTTTGACATGTCTCTTAAGTTTCTTTTTTAAAATTTTTATTTTATTATGGAGTAGAGTAGATTAACAATGTTGTGTTAGTTTCAGGTGTACAGCAAAGTGATTCAGTTATACATATATGAGTATCTATTCTTTTTCAAATTCTTTTCCCATTTAGGTTATCACAGAATGTTGAGCAGAGTTCCCTGAGCTATACAGTAGGTCCTTGTTGGTTATCTGTTTTAAATACAGTAGTGTGTACATGTCAACTCCAAACTCCCAATCTATCCCTCCTCCCCACCCTTTCCTCCTGGTAACTACAAGTTCAGTCTCTAAATCTGTGAGTGTTTCTGTTTTGTAAATAAGTTAAGTTGTATCCGTTTATTTTAGATTCCGCATACAAGCCATATCATATGACACTTGTCTTTCTCTGTCTGACTTACTTCACTTAGTATAATAATCTCCAGGTCCATCCACGTTGCTGCAAATGACAGTGTTTTAAAATCTTATTGGATACTGTTGTCTCATTTAAAAATCAGAAAAGGTCATATATATACATATATATATAGAGAGAGGGAGAGACAGTGAAAGACAGAGAAGATATGAGTTTAAAAACAAACTTATCGGGCTTCCCTGGTGGCGCAGTGGTTGAGAGTCCGCCTGCCGATGCAGGGGACGCGGGTTCGTGCCCCGGTCCGGGAAGATCCCACATGCCGTGGAGCGGCTGGGCCCGTGAGCCATGGCCGCTGAGCCTGTGCGTCCGGAGCCTGTGCCCCGCAACGGGAGAGGCCACAGCGGTGAGAGGCCCGCGTACCACAAAAAAAAAAAAAAAAAAAAAAAAAAAAAAAAAAAAAAAAAAAACAACAAAAAAAAACTTATCATTGCTTTCAGAAGTTATGGCATTTTTATCTAGAAAATCCAAAAAAAAAGAAACCAAAAAGAAAACTAATAAAACTAAAAAAAATATTGTGACCTGATAAAAGAAACTAGGTAAATGCATATAAATAAGTTTTATTTTTCATAACTGAAAAATCTCATGACAAAGTATAATGAGAAAAATACTTTGTTAAAATAACACAATTAACAATATTTAGGAATAAATTAAAGACAAATATCTAGGAATTATATTAAGGTAATGTTAAAATATTAATGGAGACATAAAATAAGACCTAAATCAATGGAGAAATAATATATCTTTCTAAACTTGAAGCTATGAAATTCTGAAGATTTCATCCTTAACAAATTAATGTGTCAAAGTTAATGTAATTTTTCCATGTAATTTGATAAAATGATAATAGAATTCATTTGGGTGAATAAACACACAGAATAGATCAAAAGTATGCTTTTAAAAGTATAATAATGTGGATAGGCTTTCCTAACAAAATTGAAATCATGATGCTATATCTTAAAGTAAGAATTGCTAAAAATACATTTGATTTTTAGGTCCTAATTTTTAGGTCCTGATCCTATGAAGCTACAGGCATAACAATTCTATTTTTGGAAAATGCATATTTTTAATAAGCAGTCAGTAAGATTAAATGTCAATTTGTTGAGAGCCATCAAAACCCATTACATTTCACTGAAAAGTCATATACATAATGATCAAGGCTTTAAAAATTTCCGAATGACCTTTCACAGAGTGCCTAAGGCTGATCTAAGGTACTGTCCTAGGCATTCATGAACCTTCATTGGCCATTGTTAGAAAATGCTGAATGAATGGAGAAGGGCGACTGGTATTCACATATTGGTGTTCGTCAATATTAAATGACCAGCATAGAGAAACAGGAAGCTTTGAAAATACTGTTTGATGTTGGGAAAGCTTCCTATTGTGGAACTATGTTCAGTTAAATTATTTGAATGCAGCATAATAAAGATGTCTTCATATTGATAGGAGTTTTGTTTCTGTTTGAGGTAACAATTCAACTTGTTATTCTTTATAATGGGGTATATTGAAAAAAGAAAAATCAGAAATTCTTGTCACACAAAAATTTCCAGCCTTCTCAAATACTACCTTCTATTTTTTTTTGCCTCATAAATGTTTGGAAAGGAATTTATGACTTTAACTCCTGTGAGTTCACATTTATGATGATCCTCCTGAGACTATTTTATTTGATGCTTCATAAATGTCAGTGGAATGTTTATTTTTAAAACATGGGTTTTAAAAGTTAACATTGCATTTTTATTAGATTTAATCTTTCTTTCATTTTTTGATGAAGAATTTGCATTGCCAATTACTTAGCATCACAATGTATTAATGAGAAGCATGAAAAAAATTATATAGACATTTCAGAAATTATGTCAGTTGAGTTACATTTTGATTCATAAGGTATTGGCATGTGAAGTATTCATAATAGCAGTATTATCTTTTGTGATCCGTAAAGGCAGGTAAACCATTACAGGTACACACTGTAGAAAAGAAACTCATTTTTTAGTAGCTACTTATTTTTATGCCAAAATTTGGGTCAGTTTTGAATGGAAAAAATAAGAATTAATTGTATTTGAAACTCATGTTGATGGTATCATATTAGTATAAAATTCTACTGGTAAGTTAGTCCTCAGCCCTTGTGTAATAGAGAGGGTACTTACTCTGTACCTCCTCTGTTCTGTGCACTCTTCACTAGGGATGCACAAGTGACAATGACACAGCCTCTCATCTTTGCCTTCATAATCATTTATGTTAGTTTATACAACAGATCTATATGCATTATGTCCAATAAATAGCATTCTAAGCAATCTGTTTTCTCCTACTTTTTTTTTTTTTTTCCTGGTACGCGGGCCTCTCACTGTTGTGGCCTCTCCCGTTGCGGAGCACAGGCTCCGGACGCGCAGGCTCAGTGGCCATGGCTCACGGGCATGTGGGATCGTCCCGGACCGGGTCACGAACCCGTGTCCCCTGCATCGGCAGGTGGACGCGCAATCACTGCGCCACCAGGGAAGCCCTCTCCTACTTATTAATAAATATGTATGTATATACATACATGTACATTTACAATGTTCTAAAATATTTTATATATATAGTTATATATATTATATATAAAGTTCTAAAGAATTATGTGTGCAATATGTACAATATGTATATATATCATATAGATATGATCAAAAGTTACAATCTCATAGCAATTCATTCGACAGTCATAAATTCCTGATTATTATTAAACTGATTGTTATGGTTTCCAACTAATATAATATTAACTTATTTATTAATTTAGTTAAATAATTGGTGAACTTATGGATAAAACAAAATGAAGTAATTTAACTCCATTGGCAAGATTCATTATTTTAATCAAAGCATGAGAACTATTAGATTTATTTTATTAAATGTGGAAACTAGTTTTCAACTCTCATTGATAGCAAATATTATGGCATTCTTTGAGTACAGAATATCTGACAAAAGTCATTCTGAGTAAAGTTAAGCATTTCCAAAAACAGTGACTGATATAAAATTCATTTTTGAAACCATAGCTTATTTATGAATCTACTAATAACATTATAGGAAATGATAGGGCTATAAGAAATATTTTTAAATTATTCAAAGCATTAATGAAGAAAGAAAAGGAAGAGTATGAAGATACTAAGAAAAATCTAAAAAAAAAAAAGATTTAGGAGTTAAAACAGAAAACATTAAAGCCAGAAGAGAATAACATTTCTATGCTCAGATATTTATGTAAAATGAATCATAATATTCTATATTACTAATGGAGAAAAATATTGTGAAAAACTAATACTGACATCTTTTAGGGAAAAAAAAATGAATATACTGATTTAAATTCCAGGTAAATATTATGGTTCCTTATTAGAAAAAGAGTTTTTATTACCATAAATCTTTCAGAATCTCTTTTTCCGTATTTTAATATTCAAATGTTTTTTTCTACAGAATTTAATACTTAAAACTGTATGTATGAAAGTTTACATTCATACAACATCTAGTTATTTACATTTGACTGCCCTAGTCTGTGATTCTACAAGGGGACTAACAGTGAAATCATTTATGGGCTTTTAAAAATCGACATGTGGGATCTACCTCAGAAAAAATTAAATCAGAATATTTAGAGGTTTTCTTTTTAAAAGCTTCTCATTTGATGATCGTGTTGAGCCAGAGCTGGGATACATAGCGATAGAAACCCTTCAGCTTCATCCTGCCAACCAAACTCATGTCCTTCTAATACAACGCAGTCTTTTTTCAGTAGCTCCTCCAACAAAGAGACCACTGTTTTCCATCTAGTTACACAAGTCAGCCTGGAAATCATTCACCCTACTTTCCCTCTTTCATCTCCTGTATCAGATACATAATGAAATCAGTTTTACCTCCTAAATATTTTGTACATCTGACATTTATGTTTGTATATCTCTACCACTAACACACTAATCCACCCTCACTACTGACTACCACAAGTGTTTCCTTCCTACTCTCACTGTTCCACATGTTACACTAAAAGTAATTTTCCACACTGTAGTCAAAGTAATTCTTTTAAGAAAAAAGTAATAAAATACCTAACTATTATGTAACTGTTACCTATTATGTAACTTTCTTCCATAAGTGTCTATTAACATAAATTTCAAATGCATTATTACAAATGGTACCATATTACAAGTAACTCATATAACTTTCATACTGTGAAGCAACATATTGATTCATTTTTAGGAAATACCTGTCTTACAATTATATGCAGAGCTTTATGTATCAAAACATTCTCCTTAATAGGGAGATGTAGTAGCGTACTAAATTATTCACTACTGAACCAAAATTAGTATCAATATAATTTGTTGTATACAAGCACATACATATACTGGGTTTCTACGTATTTTAAGTGACTGAGTTTTTAAACAATTTTAACTATTTGTACAGTATCATAAATAATCATTTGATAAAAGTGAAATTAATATGCATTACCATTTTGCTTGAAATTAAATATTTTATACTGAAAGTACTCTTAGAATTCATGAAGACTTGACAGAACATAAATATTTTTAGATATATACTAAATAGCTCTTATCTTTCTAGACATTTTTATAAAAAAGATACCTAATGCTACATGTGATCTTTTAATTTAGCTGCTTTTATTATTGTTTATTTTTAATAAATAATTCCTTAGTGATAAATGTGCACTTGCTCCATCTTAAATATATGCTTTCCACTCCACAGACAGTCATTTGCCCTTATCATCTTATAAGCCTCTTGGCTCTGGGATTTGGAAAAGGTAATTAAATATAAAGCAGAGGGTATTTTTGTGGAGAAAGCACCTAATAATAGAGGTTAATTAGCTGCTTGAATGGCAATAGGGCTACAGTGGAAAACCACAAAGGAACACATGAGCAATTAAAAACAGAGCAAACACATTAGAATCCTAATGTATTTTATACACACTTAATTTTATAAACACCACACAAGTGTTTTCTAGGATTTACACATCTATTTTAAAAATACAACAGGTTGCCACATTTTAAAAATGAGAATTGTATGTCTCATTTTACAGCTTAGTTTTATTTTTTCATTACAATAACATGTTCTCTTTTTACTCAGTATTATCTAGTAAATTTCTGTAGATATTTGCCCTTTGCAATTTCATATCTTCTTGCTGTAAGTGCAAACCTCTTTATATTCTCTACTTAACAAAAGTTGCAAAAGGGTGACAAAATTTTTGTGACACCTATAATTATAGAATTCAAATTAGAATTTTTTAAAGTGGCACTGCTTAACCTCTTTTCATACATTCATTGTTTTATGTTACAGTTCATATTACAGCTGTACTACAACTTCTCCATATTTGAATGGATGTTTTTCTGGCTTGAAACAAAAAAATATTATTACAGAATATTGATAGATACTACATAACAAGAGGTTTGAAAAGAGTTCATCATTCTACTTTCAACTTCTTAGGAATAATGGTTCTCATCTAAAAATGAGGATAAAGAAACAATCATTGATTGCCTTTTAATCCCAGGAACTCTATTAAGAGTTTCCCTCAAGCGTTCTTGGGGAGACAGACTTGCACACCCAACGCCTGGATGCCAAAAGTTATTGCCAGCATTACATAGGTTGTAAAACTGAGCATACCTTAAGATGAACCTCCTGTATATTGCCCCCATCAGGTGTGGTCAAGGAGGTATTTGGATAGGGAGGAACCCCCACCCCCAGAGAAAAATAGAAAAGAGAGTTCCCCCAGAAAGTAGAATCCAATCTAGTGAAAATCTTTCTTTTGCCAGAGCAAGTGTTCCCCTAGTATTTCCATCAGGATTTTATCACTGCAATGGACCCCAAAGTAGTGAAAACTATATCTCAATGTGAAAAAATGCCCTAAAATATTTCAATATTTCCCACTAATATTAGTGATTGATGAAGTTAGTTGAAGATATAAATTACTTAAGTGTGCTAATTTATTTAATTTCTTCTTCTTGTTGTTCTTCTTCTTTTTTTTCCTTTCTTTGGTAGATTCTGAAAGAACCCAACTATTATTCCTTGAGCTATTTGACTATTTAATGAGAAAGTCCAAAATCTCCCAAATGATCCTTCATCTTCATTGTAGGATAAAAATCAGATTAGGAGCTCAGTACTTTCTGTGAGAGCCTTGTTAAGGGTTATTCGTGATTTTTTTAAGTGACTGTTGCCCCAACACGGCATTGCCAAACTAAGGTCATGGATATCAAGCAATGTAGGGAACAGCGGTGTAGAAGGTTCAGGCCTCTTAAGAGTGAGTGATTATTTGCAGAAAGCTTTACTACAATCCCCAGACCCCTAATGGCCCGTGAGATATTGTCTTAGGCATCTCTCACCATGCTAAGCCCTTCATGAGCCACACAGATGCCAGCTTTGCTGTCCTAGGATCTATAGTACAGTACAATGAAGAATATGATTCTGTATGAGTAATAGACGCATGAACTATTAAGCAATTCTAGGTTTTAACCTCAAAAGAGCCCATATTTTTCAAGGAGCATTGTGTGAAATGTGGAGAGGCAGTAACTCATCTTATCTGCATGCACCCTAACACCAAACTCAGTGAAAGAAGGTGATGTTGGCTTTACACAAGGCCACACAGATTTCAATATTGACTGCATAGCAAGGGTCATCAACAAGAATATAGATAATCTTTTCTGCCAGAATCATACACGGATAGTTGTAAATATTCCATAGGATGAGGTCATGGAGGTTCAGGGTTGTAAAGACAAATAGGTCCTACTCCTGAAAAATGCCTTGCCTTGTGTTTGGGAACGACTCTAACTCTCTAACTCAGGGGGTATGGAGTGCTTTTTGGAGACAGTAAATGTTTCCCTGCAAGTGTCAGTGGTCGGTTCATGTTGATGAGATTTGTCTTCCCTCTTGAAGAAAAGGAATCAGTCCTTAAGGAAATACAAATGTATGATAAAGACTTTCAGAGAACAGAAATCAGGCTCGAATGTATCTTGTGATATATGCTCTGTTTTAAAAAATGGACTTGAGGATATGGGGAGGCAGAAGGGTAAGCTGTGACGAAGTGAGAGAGTGGCATGGACATATATACACCACCAAACATAGGGTGGAGAGCTAGTGGGAAGCAGGCGCATAGCACAGGGAGATCAGCTCGGTGCTTTGTGACCACTTAGAGGGGTGGGGGAGGGAAGGTGGGAGGGAGGGAGATGCAAGAGGGAAGAGATATGGGAACATATGTATATGTTTAACTGATTTACTTTGTTATAAAGCAGAAACTAACACACCATTGTAAAGCAATTATACTCCGATAAATATGTTAAAAAAATAAAAATAAAATATAGTCTATCAATAAAAAGATAGGGTTCCAATTTAATAGTATGCACAAGATTTTACCCATGAGAGAGGCCATTTTTGCGTAACTATCTTGTAGGTTAAAAGAAAAGGCAAATCTCAGGAACAAAAAGAAAAGAAAGAAAAAACCCACGAATGTCGCCCATCCCAACAGCTAGCAACATGACACTAACTGTCACTACCAGAGGCAGGGCCAAAAAAGTGAAGGACGTTACAATACGCTGTCTCCAATGCTAGGGAAGTGATAGAGGAAAAGGAGCAAAGACTCCTGGTATGTGAATTTGAGTTCATCTACTTTTTGCCGACGTTTTCTGATAAGAATTACATGAACTTTTCATTAATGAGGTTTGTTTTTTTTTTTTCCTTTTAACATCCCAAATCTAGACCCTGAGTCTTTAGAAAGGCAAGAAAATTCTCAGATTCAACCCTGTTGAATTATATTTCCTCTTCTAAGATTTGGGCCCAAATCCAGATTTTTCAAACTATGATAGCCTTGTTTTCTTTTTTTTTTTCAGGAATCCACAGATCACACGTGAGCTCCCTGATACTTTCCTAACCTTGAACTAAGGCTCTTCTCTACATGAAGATTTTACCCACATTATTGGAGGAAACAGATGGTGCATGGTGAGTCATAATCACTTGGACCTTTCTAACACTTTAAATTTTTGTCCTTGAACATTCAGGAGCCTCGTTCAAATCATAGCATCATAAACTTTCCTCCCAGTTAGCTGTTTTAGAGATTTTATTTTTCCATAAGTGGTTGTCTGAGCATGATAGACATAATAGATATACTCACATACAGATAGATAGCACTTATATTACAGATTTTTTACATATGGACACATATGTTACTTGGTTTACATGACTTTTTATTATTTCTAGACCTGCATATATTTCAAATATAAATATATGGTTCAGAGACTAAATACAATCTTGATACATTAAATATATGTTATAAAAAATATTCTTCAAAACCTACTAAAAAAGGAAAACAGAGTATAAGTAGCCTTGTTTTAGACAATTTACCAAAGATTTTTAGTAAATATTCTAATACTATAAAAACATTTATAAAGAAAACAGTTTAATATTAATAAATTTGTTAAATGTGAAGTAAATGTTCAAATACATATAAAGTCCATGTAAATGAATCAAAATAAATAATAGAAAAAAATTTTCAATATCTGATAATACAAATATGATTACAGATATATTGCTTTCATCCATACAATCAGATATTTCTTGATATTTCAAAGCTTAACAAATTATTTGCCATAAGAATGTGGTATGAATTCACAAAAAGAGTTCGTTTCTTTTGTATTGGTATATTCAGGCTTGAGTGTTCAGAGGTGAAAAAAAATATTAGATTTCCTCTTATTAGAATTGTGCTTTAGAATACCATATTATGAATTATAATGAAAGAAAGTAATGGCCTTGGTTGTTTTTTCATAGAAGGTACTAGATAGAAAGATGGGACCTCCGCAAACGAAAATTCACTGGATTGGGAATCTCAGATCCTGGCATGATACAAGTAAAGATTGCTAATGCCTAAGAAGATAGGTGCATTTTATAGTTCCACATATCTATTTCTTAAAAGTATAGAGATAAATAGAACTTATGGTTGATCCATGGTGAGGGTAAATGGAATAGCAGTAGCTTATGAGATTCTTTAGAGATCTCAATCATTGGCACCCATAAAATGGTTGAATATATTTGGAACACCATCTGTCAATTAGTAGTTCTCCACTTTCATTGAGTGAGAAAGAGGGAACCGTATAATGCTTTTCTGAGAAGTCTGGAATTTGATGGGCTGTTCTATGCAGTTATTTAAATGTTCTGATAAATGCTAGGTCATGAATTAATGATTACCTTATCAGAAATAACTGAAGACAATTTAAATAGATTCATTTCTAAATAGTGTAATGAGGCTTCTTCTGATGGGAAAACACTGTAGCTTTTCTTTACAATATATTTTTAAAACGTTGTACAAAAGTAAGCACTGTTGGGAGCTCAGGACTTAAAGATACAAAGGAAAAAACTAAAATGAAAGAGGGAAGATCATTAAGGATTTTACAACCTATTATGAAGTCTCATGGACAAAATAAGGTAAAACTGACAAAGAGTGAGACAGGACAGTTTTCTCTGATATTAAAACAGATTCACATAATTAATTTTGAGGTGATCTGTAAAAACGAATCAGAGATATGATTAACATTTGGTATTTTCTAATCACTTTTCAAACAGCTTCAATGAGCATCTTAAAAGCTGTGTAGTTGTTAGTATAGAAAGTGGTGAATTTTAAAAATTAACATAAACACACATTTATTCAAATACATGTTTATTCATATAAAATGCATCTTAGTCCTGGCAATTGGATTTTGAAAATCTCTCTTTTCACAAACAATTCTATATAATTATTGTACTTCCTTAAGCCAAGCAGTGTTAAGTAGTGAATATTCTGTACCCATTTTTTACTTTTTTGGCTGTTTGAGTTTTAAAACTTTATTGAGGAAAACTTGGCAAATACAACTGTATATATTTCAAGTGCACAACATGATGATCTGATATACATATACATTGTAGAATGATTACCAGATTAAAATAATTAACATATCCATCACCTCACAGTTAACTGTGTGTGTGTGAGATGAGAATGCTTAAGATCTACTCTCAGCAACTTTCAAGTATACAATACTTATTATTAACTATAGTCACCATGCTGTACATTAGATCCTCAGAATTTCTTTGTTTTGTAACTGAAAATTTATACCATTTGACCTACACCACCCCATTTCTTCCTCCCGCCAAACCCTTGGCAATCAGCGTCAGCATTCTAATCTCTGTTTCTGTGATAATTGGCTTTTTTTTTTTTATTCTACATATAAATGGTACCATACAATATCTGTCTTTCCATGTCTGGCTTATTTCACTTAGCCTAACGACGTACAGATTCAGATTCATCCATGTTGTAGCAAGTGCCAAGCTTTTCTTATTTTTATGGCTGAATAAATAATATTCAATTATACTGGAAATATAACACTATATATATATATATATATATATATATATATATATACACACACACACATATATGACATTGTCTTTATCCATTCATCCATTAAAAGACATTTAGCATGTTTCCATATCTTGGCTCTTGTGATCAAGGCTGCAATGAACATGGTGTGGAGATAGCTTTTTAGGATACTGATTTCACTTCTTTTGGATAAATACCCAGACGTGAGATTGCTGGATCATAGTGTAATTCAATTGTTAATTTTTGGAGAAACTGCCATATTGTTATCTATAATGGCTGTACTGTTTAACATTCCTATTAACAGTGTATAGCAGTTGCCTTTTCTGCACGTCCTCACCAATATTTGTTATTGCATATCTTTTTGACGATAGCCATCATAACATGTGTGAAGTGATTCTCTCTTTGTGGTTTGGATTTGCATTTTCCTAATGATTAGTGATGCTGAGCACATTTGCATATACCTCTTGGCCATTTGTATGTCTTCTTTGGAAAAATTTCTACTCAGGTTCTTTGCACATTTTTTAATTACTTTTTTTTTTGTTGGTATTTTTTTTTTTGCTTTTGAGCTGTGCAAGTTCTTTAAATACTCTGGATATTAATCCCTTATCAAATATATGATTTGTGAGTATTGTCTTCATTCTGTAGATTCCCTTTTCAATTCATTGATTGTTTACTTTGCAGAAGGATTTTTAGTTTGATGTAGTCCCACTTATTTTAGCTTTTGCTGCCTTTGCTTTTGGTGTCTTATCCAAGAAATCGCTGCCAAGGCCAGTGTTGAGCATCTTTTTCCCTATGGTTGCCTATAGAAGTCCTATAGTTTCAGATATTACATTGGAATCTTTGATCCATTTTGACTTAACTTTGTGAGTGGCATAAGACTGGGGTCCAGTTTCATTCTTTTGCATGTGGATACCAAGTTTTCCCAGCATCATTTATTGAAGAGATTTCTTTCTCCATTGTATTTTCTTGTGCCCTTGTCAAAAATCAGTTGACCCACATACGTGTTGGCTTATATCTGCACTCTGAATTTTGTTTCATTGGTCTGTGTGCCTGTTTTTATGCCCATACTATACTGTTTTGATGCCCATACTATACTGTTTTGATTACTATAAATTTGGAATATAATAGTAATATAATTTGTGGTATAATTTGGAATCAGAAAGTGTGATGTCTCCAAATTTGTTTTCTTCCTCAGAATTGCTTTGGCTATTCAGGGTCCTTTTGATTCCATATAAATATTAGGTTTTTTTCTACTTCTGTGAAAAATACCGTTGGAACTTTGATAGGGATTACAGTGAATCTTTAGATTGCTTTGAATACATTGGACATTTTCACAAACTAATTCAATCTTTCAATCCAAGAACATGGGATAGATTAACATTATTTGTATCTTTTTAAATTCCTTTCATCAATATATTATGGTTGTCAGTGTATAGGTATTTTACCTCCTCGGTTAAATTTATCCTAAGTATTTTATGCTTTTTGATACTGTTGTAAATGGGGTTGCTTTCTTAATTTCTCCTCAGCATAATTCATTAGTGTATAAAATGCAACTGATTTGTGAGTGTTACTTTTATATCTTGCAACTTTATTTCATTTGTTCTAACAGTTTTTTTGGTGAATGCTCTTGGGTTTTCTATGTGTAAGATCATATCATCTGAAAACAGATAATTTTATGTCTTCCTTTCTGATATGGATGACTTTTACTTCTATTTCTTGTCTAATTACTATGGCTAGGGTATCTCATACTATGTTGAATAGAAATGGTAAGAATGGATATTTTTGTTTTGTTTCTGATTTTAAAGGAAAAGCTTGTAACTTTTCACCAGTGAGTATGGTCTTGTCATATATGACCTTTATTATGCTGAGGAATGTTCCTTCTATTACTAATTTGTTGAGAGTTTTTATTATGAATGGATATTGAATTTTGTCACATGATTTTCCTGCACCTATTGAAATAATCGTATCATCTTTATCCTTCATTCTGTTAATGTGGTTTATCACATTTGTTGATTTGCATATTTTAAACCAACTATATATTGCAGGAATAAGTCTCACTTGATCATGGTGTATGATCCTTTTAATGTGTTCTTGAATTCAGTTTGTTAGTAAGTTGTTGAGAATGTCTACACCTATATTATCAGACATATTGACCTGTCATTTTTTTCTTGTAGTGTCCTTGACTGGCTTTAGTGTCAGAATAATGCTGGCCTCATAAAATGAGTTTAGACGTGTTGTTTCCTCTTGAATTTTTTGTAAGAGTTTGAAAGATATTTGTATTAATTCTTTAAATGTTTGGTAGATTTCACGTGTGAAGCCATCTACTCCTGGGCTTGTATTTGCTGGGAGATTTTCAAAGTATTGATTCAATCTCCTTATCATTATCATTATCATTATGTTCAATTTTCTATTATTTCATGAGTTAGTCTTGGTAAGTTGTATGTTTCTAGAGATTTATCCATTTCTTCTAGGTTATCCAATTTCTTGGTATATAGTAGCCTCTTATGATCCTTTATATATCTGTGGTATCAGAATGATTTGTTCCTCATTCATTTATAATTTTATTAAATTGAGTCATCTCTATTTTCTTCTTGGTGAGTCTTGTCAATTTTATTACCTTAAAAAAAAACCTTTTAGTTTCAGTGGTATTTTCTATTGTCTTCCTAGTCTCTAATTCATTTACTTCCATATTGATCTTTATTATTTTTCTTTCCATTAACGTTGAACTTAGTGTGTTCTCACTTTTTATTTCCTTGAGATATAAGATTAGGTTATTTGAGATTTTTTTAAGTGTATGCCTGTATCACTATAATTGTTCTTAGAACTGCTTTTGCTCCATCCCATAGATTTTGGTATGATGTGTCTCCATTTTTTGTTTTTTTGACTCAAGATAGTTTTTGATTTTCATTTTGATTTGTTCTTTGATCTATTAGTTGGTCAGAGATGTGTTGTTTAATTTTCAAATATTTGTGAATTTTTCAGCTTTTCTCCTGCTTCTCATTTCCAGTTTCATAGCATTGTGGTAATAAAAGGTGCTTGATATATATTTCAACTTTATTAAATTTGGTAGGACTTGTTTT
This sequence comes from Kogia breviceps, assembly GCF_026419965.1. Lineage (NCBI taxonomy): Eukaryota > Metazoa > Chordata > Mammalia > Artiodactyla > Physeteridae > Kogia > Kogia breviceps. The sequence continues at coordinate 7,208,641 of NC_081310.1, read as the reverse complement.
ATGATCTAACACATTGTCTATCCTTCAGAATGTCCCATGTGTGCTTGAGAAAAATATATATTCTGGTACTGTTGGATGGAATGTTCCATATATGTCTGTTAGCTTCGTTTGTTATAAAGTATAGCTCAAGTCTATTATTTTCTTTATGATTTTCTATCTGATGATCTATTCATTGTTGAAAGTGGTCTATTAATTTCCCTACTACTATTGCATTGCTGTATATTTCACTCTTGAAAATCTGTCAAAAATTTTTTAATATATTTATGTGCTCCACTATTGAGTTTGTATATGTTTACAAGTTTTAAATCTTCTTCAGGAATTGAACTTGTGTTATTATATAATAACATTTTTTGTCTTGTTACAGGTTTTCACTTATAGTCTATTTTGTTTGAGATAAGTATAGCTACCCCCATTCTCAGTGAAGATCTCTTTGGGGGTATTTGAGCTTTTTGGTACTTGAATGACCATATCTTATGCCCACTTTGGGGAAGATTTTAGCCATTGTTGGCACAGACTGTGGGGGTCTTCTGTGGCCAAGACTTCACAGGTCCTGTGTGGCATTGGCCATTATGGTTATTAGGATCCTCAGAGACAAAGTCTACTGGGGTTCTCCTGTTCTTTTTTTTTTCCTGGGGGAGGAAGTTACACCCAAGGGGATCCCTCCTAGACCCTGGTCTGACATGCTGGCTCTCAGAGCAGCAGCAGAGCTGGGATCCTGGGATCAGGCACATGCAGAGCTACTTCATAACCTGAATACTGAGGTACAAGTGCACTTGCTACAGAAGTGGTCCTGGTATCTAAGGTGCCAGCATGTGCAGATCTCCTGTGGAACCAGGGTCTGTGTCTCTGGGGATCCCCATGGTAACTCTGGCTAAGGGGTTGATACAGCAGTGGCATGGGTCCTGGAATGACAAGGAGTAGTGGCTTGGGCCCAGAGGGCAGGGTACAGTAGCAACACAGCCTGAGGATGGTGGATTAAAGTCCCATCAGAGCGGCAGGGGGCACAGAGGGACAGTAGCAGCATGTCCCCAGTGGTGGTCCATCAAAGCCCTGTTCTGGGAACCTGTACTTGAGCTCAGGGCAGCAGAGGCTTCCCTGATACGTTGGGGCAAATCTATGACCTGGAACTGTGGACAGGTCTAAGAGCATTGGCAGCTCTGGTACATATATGCTAAGGCACTGTTGTGGTCTGATCTTGGAGAGCAGGGCACAGCAGTGACTGGGTCCCCTGGGGGGCAGGTACCATCATTGCAACAGCCCTATCCCCAAGGATTAGGTGTAGCAGAGGGTGTCTAGGCAGCCCCATCAGCTGGAAGACTGAACTATTTAGTGAAGACCGAAAGAGACCTCAGCAGCAAAGGCTACAAGTGTCCACAATGGCCAGGCTTCCTGGGGTTCTCCTGTTCTTTTTCCTGGGGGCTATCATTCCACTAAAGGGGTCCCTCCTGTCACTGTGATGTTCTGGACTTGGGGAAGGGGTGATGCAAGTAAAATGTTCCCTGTGCTTGTCTACGTGGACATTCTTGGTTTTTGAGCTCAGCAGAATTTTTGCTGCTTCTTTCTTATAGTCCAGAGCTTTCCCTGAGCATTTTTTTTTTTGCAGCTGTTTATTTATTTATTTATTTATTTATTTATTTTCTTTTTTCTTTTGTGGGTGAGATGAGTGTTGGAACCTCCTAGCTCTCCATTGTGCTGACATTACCTCTGCTAATGTGTCTTTAATCTATGTAGAATTAGGAACTTAGACTAGGGACAAATAGGTCTATTACCCAGAAAATATTTTAGGATTTAGATTCCATTTGGACTTTCTTAACTTACATATTTTGGTATTGAATTAAACACACACACACACACACACACACACACACACACACAGAGCACAAATTGTGCCTCAACTCATTCTTCAGCAAAGGTAGAAACAGCCTTATGTCAGAAACATCAATATTTAAATCATCAACATTATTTCAGTACATACTGTGTTCAAGATACTGCTTCAAGCACTGTTTGAACTGTGAAGTTTTATAGTGTGATCTCTTTTCCTCTTAAGATGCTAGAGTCTAGCTATGGATACAGAAAGTATACATGAAATAATACTTTGACCTATTTGGGCTCTTAAAAATGAAAGGCATTCATAATAGGAGGGAGGGCCTATTTTGTGAAGGAAGAATGATGGGATGGAGTTATTACAAAATAATTTTTTGCTTGCTGTGGCCTTCCTCATATAAGCATTCCTTAAAATAAGTCTACTTACCTTTTCCTTTCACAAATGTTTCCAATCCAGATAGTATATATAGGAAACTCAGTGTTAAACAAAGTGAAGCAACTATATAATAAAGGATAATTGCATTCTGGTTTCCCAAACTAACTTGGCCAGAGAATCCGATTTTTGGCACAATGTCTCAATATTCTATAGTATAAGATAGGTTGAAAATCATTGCCATTGTTGAATGAAGTTAAATAATACTTTTTTCCAAATGTAATATAAAGGGAAAATTAACAATATTAGTTGCATTAATTAATAAAGCATCAATACATACAAGAAATGAACCTGCTGAATCTGTGTTATAGATGAAATGTTAATCAATCTTTACATTTTCCAGTATCACACAGTTAGTATTCTCTAGTCTCATGTATACCGTGATTTGTAGAATTAATGCTAACTGGCCATAGAGTGATGAATTTCTATTCAGCTGGTTATTTCATAAGTACTTAAAGCTCATCCCAGACATGCATCAGGAATTCATAAACACTTGCAGGTAGAGGGTTTGTTGGCATTTGGTTTCATCTGGGACATTCATACACTTTTCAAATATTTAAGGATGGATTTTGCTCAGTTAATATTCTTTTTATTTTAGGGAAACATCTTTTTTCAATTGAGGGAAATTTGCTGTACACTTTTACCAGTTAAGAAGTGAGCTGTACATTTTAATTTTAAAAGACATGAAATAAAGATTTAGTTGACTCCCCACCTTTTATTTTTGTGTGTCATCCTATGGACACACAATTTTGCTTGGGCTTCTGTGAGTCAAAAACTTGAAAATGTCTGGTTAATCTCTCTTACTCTCTGTTCTCTAATTCATATCAAAATCCCTAAAGGTCTGACAGTTATGGGGAAAAAAGCCTATTTTGAATAGTCAGTTATGGGAGTGCCACTATCATAATAAAGTGTATTTTACCATTTTGAGTATTGTAATAACACTTTTTAAAGCAAACAAATTTTATGAAATCTTAAATATTCAACTGTTTTGGGAGGCCATTCATTTTAAAAAAATATTTACTGATTGTTGTCAGCCTTTCAAAGATGGAGGTTAAATTTTTGTGTGTGTGTCTTGTTTTCATTTTTTTAAGTTCAGTTTAAGTACATGTAAGGACTGTACATTTTATATTGTCACCTATAAACTTTAAATTTATTTTAGAGGTCTCTCACTCTAAAAACGATATCTTGGCACATTGGCTAAAATGACTTAAATGAGTACATAGATAAGTTCCTTATTTTAGGTTTATCAACTCTTTTGATTCTTGCCCAACCATGACTATTGTTTCATATATTTTGTTGTTTCTTGCCATTCGCCGCAAGTGTATGTTAACTTTGTTTATACCAAGCAATGGATATTTTTAGCAATAACATGACAAACTATGGTGTACTTTCAAGTATGTATATCCGTCAATCATTAAGAAATGATGTTCCATTATGTTTATATTTTATATAGCTTTTTAACATGTGATTTTATACAGAGAGTTTGATTTCAAACTTCATTTTATGGTTTTAGTTTTCTAAACTAGATTCAGTTCTTATATTGACTTCCTTGACAAATGTAATAGCATATGTGGCAATAAATGATTTGCAAGCTGTATATTAATCATTCAGACCAAAAGTATTTCTATTAATTTTGTAATGAGAAAGTAGGAAAACTGACTTTTACAGTTACACATTATATTCTAAGTCAACAACAGCATTTAAAAGATTTTAACCATATTTTGCCTTTTTATTATTGTATCCTTTTATCATGTCTCAACCACCAGATTTCTATGATGACAATTCAGTTACTTCTAAATTCTCTCTAATGATAGTTAACCAATTTAGGCACATATAATTTATAAATATCAATAACTCTCTTGTTACGTGTTAGAATGAAGAGTATCATTAGATTATTTATCTTTTCCAAAAGAAATTGTCTATATTGACAGTTTGAGAACTGCAAATAGGGCTTCCCTGATGGTGCAGTGGTTGAGAGTCCGCCTGCCGATGGAGGGGACACGGGTTCGTGCCCTCCGGGAAGGTCCCACGTGCCGCAGAGCGGCTGGACCCGTGACCCATGGCCGCTGAGCCTGTGCGTCCGGAGCCTGTGCTCCGCAACGGGAGAGGCCACGACAGTGAGAGGCCACGACAGTGAGAGGCCCGCGTACCGCAAAAAAAAAAAAAAAAAAAAAAAAAAAGAGAACTGCAAATAAAAGAATATCATATTGTAACTAAAGATATGGATTAACAGAAGACCAAACTTACAAGAATATTTTGAAAGTAAATGCAAAGGAAAGACAAGCATAGTAAAACTTTCAAGAGGTCAATAAATACAATTTTTAAAATAACAATATTATTAATTTCTATTTTTAAATAAACTTTTCAGAACACTTACAGAGTTTCAGAAAAATTTTAAAACTACAGAGTTGTCCTGTATACCCCCCACCTAGTTTCACCTACTATTAATATCTTACACAAGTTTGGTAACTATGTTACAATTAATGAGCAAATATTGACATATATTATTATTAACCCAAATCCATAATTCAGATTTCCTTAGCTTCTAATTTACTTTTTCTGTTCCAGAAGCCTATCCAGGATCTTATATTACATTTAGTCATTATATCTCCTTAGGCTCTGCTTGGCTGGGATAATTTCTCAGATTTGAGTTGTTTTTCATAATCTTGAAAATGTTAAGTAATACGGGTCAGCCATTTTGTAAAATGCCCTTCAATTCGGAACTATTCTGTTGTTTTTTCTCATGATTAGACTGGTGTTGTGGCTTTTGTGGAGAAAGACCACAGAGGTAAAATGACGCTTGGATCACATCATCTCAAGTTTACATGCTATCAGCCCGGTTTATGTTTATGTTGACCTTGATTTTGTGGCTGAGATTCTGTTTGACAGTTTTCTACACTGTAAAATTACTCTCTTCTCTTCTTTCTATATTGTAACCTTTGGAAAGAAGCCACTATGCCCACATTTAAGGAGTGGGAAGTTATGTTCCTTCTCCTTAAGGGAGAAGTATTTACATATTAATAATATTTTTGGAATTCTGCATAAGAGATTTGTCTTTCATTCTCCACTTACTCATTTATTAAATAACTTACATCACAATGAACTCATGGGTATTTTATACCTTGCAAGATAACCTAATACTTCTTTACTTTTTTGGTCAAATTGTTCTAGCTTTGGCCATTAGGAGCTCTTTCACTTGGTTCCTATGTTCCTTTGACATACCCTTTCATTATGGGAGTGTGTGTGTGTGTGTGTGTGTGTGTGTGTGTGTGTGTGTGTGTGTGTGTTTTCTTTTGCTTCTGAATACTTCCATACTTTCTGGTACTACAAAATACTCCAAGCTCATTCTTGTGTATTTCTTGTCTCCATCCTGGAATCAGCCATTTCTCCAAGAAGTCCTAGCTCCCTTTAGTAGAGAATTGTACTGGAACCCAAAGTCTAGGTGCTAGATACAGTTGTTGCTCCTGGACTATTATTGATTTTAGATCCTTTAAGCTGATAGAGCAAGGAAATACATGTGTATACTAACCCTTGTATATGCATATTTCTGTAACTATGTCTATATGTAACCTTGTATCTGTATTAAGCTAAATATGAGTTTAGGGTGAGGTCCCTAACTCTAAGCCATTACTACATGGATCATTCTAGTTTCTTCCCCTTGCTTATTTGTAAATTCTTACTCCAAGAGCAAGAAACCTGGCTCCCACTATCTGCTACTTAAATGTTCATTTCCAGAGCACATAGAGAGTATCAGTTATCCTTGTACTGTTGATGAATGGACTAGTCTTTCTCCATTTAAATACTTTTGGTCCTTTGTGAAAGATCAGTTGATTAGATTTATTTCAAGATATTTGTGGACTCTTTATTGTTTCAATAATCTATGCGTCTCTGGTTTTGCCAAAACCATACTGTCTTTATTACTGAAAGCTTATAGCAAGTCATGAAATTAGGGGTGTTAGGTAGCCAACTGTGTTATATTTAGATATTATATTGGCTTTTCTAAGTCTTTTGCCTTTCCATATAAAATTTACAGGCAGTTTGGTTGTATGTACAGAATATCTTTCTGGGATATTGATTGAGGTTGCATTGTATCTATAGATGGATTTGGAATACACTGGCATCTTAACAGTATCAAATCTTCTAATTCATAAATGTGGAACATAGCTCCACTTATTTAGAAATTTTATTTCTTTTATCAGAGTGTTATAGTTTTTCACAAATAAATTCTGTATGTTTTTTTTAGATTTATACCCACCTATTTCATTTTTTGGTGTTATTTAAATTTCAAATTCCTATTGTTTATTTTTTTATATTGGAAAGTAATTGATTTTTTATGTTAACTTTGTATCCTGCAAACTTTCTATATTCACTTACTAGTTTCAGGATATTTTTGTTGATTCTTCAGGATTTTTTACATAGACAATCGCATCATCTGTGAACAAAGATAGTTGTATTTTTCGTTGTTTCCGATATCTACAGTTTTTCATTTACAGTCTTACTATACTTGTTATGATATTCAGTACATTGTTGAATAGGAGTGGTTAGAGAGGACCTTCTTGCTTTGTTCCTGTTTTTAGGGGCAGAGGGTCAAGTTTCTAACATTTAATATGACTTTAGCTATAGTTTTTTAGTAGATCTTCTTTATTAAGTTGAGGAAGTTTCCCTCTATTCCTAGTTTACTGAGAATTTTATAATGAAAGTGTGTTGGATTTTTTTCAAATAAGAGAGTTTTTTTTTCATGTTAAGTGATAGAATCATTTGACTTTTCTTCTTTAGCCTATTGATGAAGTGGATCATAGTCACTAATTTTCCAATCACACCTGGAATTAATCCCACTTGGGCAAGATATAAAGTTTTTGTATGCATTTTTATATTTAATTTGCTAATATATTGTTGAATCTTAGGTAAATTTTAAAATAGCAAAAAAAACCCACTTAATATTCCTTTTTGATTTATATTATTTTTACTAAGAGTTTTTGTGAAAACACTAATTGTCTATATTTAATTAATTATTTTATTTACCTAGGAGGGTAGTGTATTTTTGTCAAAATTATAGTTTTAATGTTTTTTAAACTTTTGAATTTTCAAACTTTCATTTTATGAACAATTGTTGATTTTTAAAATCGTTGGTATATAGATTTTATTTACTATAAATATTCATATTTGGGGGTTTATTCTTTATTATCAATATGATAGGCTAATGTTATAACCAGAGGATATACTTTACCTTAAACCTTACTTTTTAATTAGATTGATTCATATTTTTATTTTTTCAAACAAATAATGTTAAAGTTCAAGAAAGAATATTTTATTGTATGTATAAAATGTACATTTATAAAGGTAATAATTTCATTTCCATCCTTTGTAGTTATGTATAAAATGAACATTTTTCTTATTTTGATTTGAAAGCAGACAGTATTTAGAGATTATGATTTAGAAATGCTTAATCTCTATTGTATTTTTAGTACATACTCTTGGTAGTAGTCAATATAAAGTACATAGTAACTTTTCTCCTGTTTTTAATGCTTATTGCTGAGAACCATCCATGTTCCATTCTGCTGGATAAATGACACTTGCATTATAAAGTCCAGTTCAACTCTTCATTTTTTCATGGATAAAATATTCAAAAGTCAGAATTACATACCTGGAATATTTTTTAAATATAGAAATAAAATAATTGTTGCTTTTAATCTTTTTTTCTTGTGTTGAGAGCATGTTCTCTTGTTTCATCCTTGTCACATATTGCAGAATTTCCTTCTTTTTAAGGCTGAATAATATTTCATTATCTGCGTATGCTACATTTTCTTTATCTATCCATCCAGGGTTTTTTAGGTTGTTTCCACATCTTGGCTATTGTGACTAAGGCTGCAATGAATATGAAAGTACAAATATTGCTTCAAGATTTGGATTTCAATTCTTGTGGATAAATCCTCAAAAATAGGATGGCTGGATCATATGATAGTTCTATTTTTAATTTTGGGGGCAACCTCCATAATATTTGCCATAGTGGCTGCACCATTTTAAATTTCCACCAATAGTGTACAAGGATTCCAATTTCTCCACATTTTTACCAACACTTGATATCGCTTGTCTTTTTGATAACAGCATTTTAACAGGTGTGAGGTGATATCTCATTGTGGTTTCGATTTATACTTTCCTGATGAATAGAGATGTTGAGCATCTTTTTATATACCTGTTGGCCTTTTGTATGTCCCCTTGGTGAAATGAATATTCTAGTCTTTCGCCCATTTTTAAATAAACTAAATTCATATAATTGAGAAAATGTGTCAGGTCTGTGTGTGCCAAAGTAGGAACAACAAGAATCTCCATCAACAGGGCATTGGTTAAATAACATGGTAGCAAAGGAGATTATAGAGAGGAATTGCTACTTGGGGCCTATTAGAATTGTTCTATATTGGGATAAAAATGGCTAATCCTTTACTTTTTCTCAGTCATTGAATGTGGGCCATCTCAGGTGTGAGCCTGGGACAGGTAGGTCTTTGAAGCTGAGATGTTCCCTGAAGGGAACATCCACTGACAACATTCCCAGAAATTGTGCCACAAGTTCTTTCTTGCATCTCCATGTCTATCACAGTCTACTTGTGATGCCTGCATCCATTACCTTATATGCGTTAAGGAAGAAGCTCTTCCAGGAACCACATGGGCTTCTATTCCTGGGGAAAACTAAAAAGACTAGGACTAGTGAGAAGAACTACAGATCCTGCTGCCTCAGTTGGTCCTAGGACATAACTGATAATTATATTTTCCCTCTTCTACCTTTATTCTAGATTTTTCTCAACCTCAGCTAGTGATGATTTTAGTCTTGGTATCTTACCTGCTGGAGGTAAGTCCGATCCTTATTGCTGAGGCTTCTGAGTCACTGGTCACAATGTGTGTCTCTGGCTGAGATTGCTGCTATTTTTAATGTATTATTAGGATTGGGTAAGGGAGTACTGAGCAGTATTACCACCTATTTCTCTCTGCCCCCATCAGTTAACAGCATTGTGACCTAGTTCCCCTTCTGGAAATAGGACAGATTCCCCAAGTGGGTCTTTGGGAGGACCACTCCTGCTCTTGGCACACGATACCCTATATACTTCCAATTGGTGACCCAACACTAAATAAGGAACTTGGATTCAGTTATTAACTGTGAGTTGTCCCTCGTTAGTATTGCCAATAGCTTGCACCAAACCTTTATCAGTCCTGCCTGTGTATGTAGTATGATATGGCCAGGATCATTAGCTGTTCTTACACCTCCTTGGCTAGAAAGTAGATCCCTTGGTCTGAAACTCTTCTATGTGGAATTACATGCCGGTGGATGAAACATTCTGTAAGACCCCATGTAGTTGTGCTGGGTAAGGTCTGACATAAAGCAGGTAAACCCATATCTGGGATATTTATCTAGTTTTGTCAGAATGCATGAGTTGTTTTCAAAAAAGTATAAAATTATAAGTGGCTGATGGCATCACCTTCTCCGGAAGGCGAGGGGCTTGTGATACAATTTTCCCATTGAGACTTTCCATGCATGCAACAGTTTTGCACAAATACTGCTAGGTTCTTTTATTTTATTTAACATCATAGGGTCTGCCGGGTTTTTTGGCCCAAACAGCAAGGTTGTTGCAGAGTAGCCTGCACTACTTGAAGATACTTTCCCAGTTCCAGGCCCCACTGTCAATTAGAACACTTTTGTGTTACTCATCATAAAATCTGAAATTTTCCATGTACAGAATATGCTGTTTCTGGAACTTCAAGAAACCTCCAGCATTGACCTTCTTCCTTTGTTGTGGGAGATGTAAATGGCAACAATTTTTCTTATTTATGATGGGATGTCCTGACATGGCCTTGATTACTATATCCCTAAATTTTACTAATGCAACTGGCCTCTGATAATTCTTCCTAATGACGGTGCAAGTTGAGTAGACCCCTGCTGACTGCTCATTTATTTTGCCCTTGGGTTGTTTGTGTTCTACTAATCGTTTCCACAATTCTCTAAAGTCAGACCCCCTAGGTAAATGAGGTCATTTTAGAGCTTTCAGCCAGCCTAGCTGCTTATGGTCATTAAGCACATGAAAAGATGCCCAAGTCATTAGTCAGCAGAGAAGTGCATATCAGAACCACAATGAGATACCACTTCACACCCATTAGAATAGCGATCATTAAAAAAAACACATATGCACACTCACATATAAAAGCACAAAATAACAAGTGTTGGCAAGGACATGGAAAATATCAAACCCTCCTGCTTTGCTGGTGGGAATGTAAAATGGTGTCACCCCTGTGGAAAACAGCTTGCATTTCCTCAGAAAAATAAACATAGAATTATTGTATGATCCATCAGTTACACTTCTGGGTATATATCCAGACAAATTGAAAGAAAGGACTTTAACAGATAATTGTACATCCATGTTCATAGTAGCATTATTCACAATAGCCAAAATGTGGAAATAACCCAAGTGTCCAGTGACAGACAGATGGATATATTCATATATACAGGGGAATATTATTCAGCCTTAAAAAGAAGTACCTTCTGATATATGCTGCAATATGGATATGAATCTTGAAGACATTATGCTAAATGAAATAAGCTAGTCACAAAAGAACAAATACTGTATGAATCCACTTAAATAAGGTACCTAAAGGAGTCAAATTCATAGAAACAGAAAGTAGAATGGTGGTTTCCAGGGACTGGGGGAGGGTAGAATGGGAGAGATTATTTAATAGGTACAGAGATTCAGATTGGGAAGACGAGAAAGTTGTGGAGATGGATGGTAGTGATAGTTGTATAACCATGTAAACATAATGCCACCAATCTGTACAATTAAATATGGTTAATTTTATACTCTGTGTAGTTTACTACTATATATACATAGTTACTCTTTCCAAAAATAAGAAATATATCAATTTTTCTCTATTTCTTCACCTCAAATGATACTATATACTAAAGTATGTCCTCTACTTTTTGCAAAATTTGCCTGTCCCACCCAACACATTAGTCTTACACACCAATTCAGGAAATAATAATCTCATAATTTAATGAATAAATACCAAGAAAATATTATATAAAATATTTATTTTCACTAAGGAATAGCTTTATTAACATTTGAGTTCAAGTGATAATCCTCCCCCAAATGATCATATTATCTTCTCAAATTCTCTAAAGTGTCTGTACTAATTATAGCATGGGAAAATTGAATTTCAAAACATCTAAATATCATCTCTTTCCCTCTTTACTCTGTATCAGTGGGTCACTTCTTGGTGTCATATTACTTATTTACTTTACTATTGTGTTCTATCAGAAGGTAAACTCCATGGGGCAGAGGCTTTGTCCATTTTATTCACTCAGATAATCCCATCCCACTTTCTATAAGAGTGCTGAAAATATAGGAGAGTTCCTAATAAAATTGTCAAACAAATAATTGAATGAATTTAATTTTCTCACCCTTGATTCCAAGCAATTGTATTAGTTGATCCTATTTGCCTATTAAGTAAAACTTGCTAGGAATTTTAACTCAAATCACATAAGCAATTACTGGATGTGTTTACGAATTTACTATTTAAACTAAACTACATATTTATTTAAATTAATTTTTTTGTTGTTTTCACATAACATTTACCATTCCTCATATCTGTGTGCTCTCTTGGATTATTTTAAGAAATTCTGTGTTTGTAGCCAGACTGCAGAAATCTTCAGAATCTGGACAAATTGTCCTTTTGGAATAAATTATTATGGTAGCATTTCAGTTATACTTGCTTTTTGTTTGTGTATTTGTTTCTGCCTATGGTAATTTTATTGGATAATATTGTTACTTCTTTTGATAGAATCTTTAATAACATGTGAATTGAGTTAGATATCTATGGATAGAGTTATGAAACCAGGTGGATACATAGGTGGGCAAATTTTCTTTCTATACTCTCAGTCCCGCCATGTCCATGACTGTATCTAATTCATATTTACCTCATCTGTAATTACTAAAGATTCAACTTTCAATTAGGTGAATGGATAAATAAAATATAGTAAACAACTCATATAGGTAACATCATATCAAAGTTTTTCTTTGTTATTGAATATATATTGTAACTCCTATTCTAAGATTCCAGTCCTGTAGAACAGCAGGCACTGCAAGAACTAACAATACTGGTGTCTGAGTCTTGTGTGTACTCTGTGAAGTAAACTCTTTAAAACAACAAAAACAGCTTCAAATAGCCAACACTTGTTTTTTAATAATCGGAAGTTAAAGTTTTATGTTTATTCACTTATTTTATTTCATGGATAGCTTAAGTGTTAATCTGTGTAAAACATCCTTACTTCTATTAATTAATCCAGTTGTTATAAAGCATTTTATTATTGTCTTAAGTTATTTTCAATTCTGATATGAAGACCTGGCTAAATTACAAACAGCACGATTGTTTTCTCTAGTCATGGACTTGCAAGTATTCAGGTGTCACAAAAGTATACTATTTGTCACAAAAGGGGTTAGATGCATGGATGAAGATTGCTCAGGGCAAAACTTTCACTGTTACTGACAAAACAATAAATGTGCTTTCCTAGTTGATGGCTGGTTAATAGTGTTATCTTTATATACAAATGATAACCTATAAAATACAGATAGAATTGATATAACACAAATAAAATACTTATTTTACCAACAGAGTAAGACTTGCATATATTTTTATATTGAAATATATATGCATATAGTATTTTCAGAGAACTTCATTAAAATGGAAATTGGATTTTCATTGAGAGTGGAAAAAATGGCAATATCGAGCAAATTTATTGTTGCATATATCTATGACATGTGATTGCAGCATAATTCTAGCTATATAATTGGGTTTCTTACAAAAGTCAAAGACCCCAATTTTCCCTTCAGTACAAAGCAGAAGGTATGCATATATTACTGTGAGTTTTATATGAAAAAAATGATAGAATTCTGCTTAATATGTTTGACAATGTTAGCTACTGAAAAAAATTTAACAAAATATTTAAAGCCAAGCAATATAATTTGATTATATGTTTTAGAAGGAAATAATAAACACATTTGGCTTTGCAGCATTCTAGATAATTATCAATATTTTATAATAATTTTTTCATAATTATATATGTTGACTTTGTTGATCAAACTACCATAGTAATGCGTCTCCAGTTATCACAGCGAGAAAAACAAACACTGCTTTTATTTAAGATTCCTTGTTAGCCACAGTGGGCATCTAACATGTATTTAGCCCTGTGACATGCTGTATATAAATTTCTGTCACTGAGCTTAATTATTCTAAAGGCAAGGATATACTAACTCCACTTTACAGATTAAAAATACAAACAGGCTTAGGTATTAAATGTTTTTCTCTAGTAAATACTGCTGATATCCGAGACTCAAATTTACTAGGGATTCAAACATAATTTAACTCCTATGTCCTGATGCTATTTCCAAGATGCAAAACTGCTCCAAATTTTGCCATATTTTCTGACAAAGCTCCAAAATATAATGGAGCTATGTTAGCAATATGAATTATCAGACCATTAGAAAAACTTTAAAGTCAATAACTTTTTAAAAACTGTTGGTATCTTTTTGTTAATATAATTAAAAAATATTCTTAGTACGTAAAGTATAGCCATGGATCAAAATTCAAAAGTTCCAGGACTAAACCTTTAAAGTGAATCCTCTTTATACCCTTGTCACCTACCCCATTATTCCCTTTCCCAGGGTCAGTTATTGTTACCTGTTCTTTCTGAATGTAACAAGTGATAATTTATTCATAGAAAAATTTAAAATTATATGGTCTTGACGAGAATCTTAGAATATGTGTTAATAATATTATTACTTCTTTTGATAGACTCTTTACTAACTTAATTTATATACATTGATTTGGTTATCTATGGATCGATGTTAGAGTTACGTAACTAGCTAGATTCATAGGTGTGCAGAATCTGGAGAAATTGTCCTTTTGGAACGTAATGCTACGGTAGCATTTCAGTCACACTTGCTTTTCATTTGTTTATTGGTTTCTGCCTATGGCAATTCTCTTGGATAATCTTTGCCAAGTGCTGCAATGATGTTCAATGTTCCACAAAGCATGTGACAGGAGAACCCAGCCAGTCTGAATGCTTTACAAACATCTTCCCCAATAAAGTCTCTTTTTTAAGGACTTACTCCTACTCTTTACATTGAGTGGAGCTTGGCTGGCCAAGCAACTGAGAGGGAGGCTACAATTTCAGCCCCTTTGCAAATCTCTACAGTTAGGAAGCATGGTCAGGCACCTTAGAGGAAGCCAGTATGGATAAAGGGAGAGGGTTGGAGGGTGAGGTGGTGGCTAGGGAGTGAGAAGGAGTATTTCCATGTGGTCATTGTAAAAAGTTCTCAGGGTCCAGATAATGCAGGGCTTTCTAGGCCACGTGAACTCTTTAGATAGCATTTAAATACCATGGAAACCCCTTAGAAAGGATTTTAAAAGAATGATGTGACCAGACACATGAGTTCAAAAGTTCACAGAATAGGGAATTAACATTAGTGTGAGAAGTGAGAGAGACAGGAGACAAAAGGCTGAATAGGAAGATGGCATTATAGAATTCAGGCAAAAACTGATGTGAGCCTTTACAAAGTAGCAGCATTTGGCATGGAGAGCAGCAAGTTTTCAGAGAAGACAGGAAATTAAAACCCGTAAGAATGGTGGTGATTTCAACGACCAGGTGACAGCTTCTGTGTAAGTGCCCTGTGCTTTTTTAACTGACACGCTTCCCTGTATTCTGGGAAGGGAGCAGACCACCCTAGTTCATCTCAAGATGACAGCAAACGGAACAACTGGTCTTGGGGAACCGACTCGCGGTCTAGTTTGCTTGGCTTGACCTAATTCATTTCTTTCTTTTTAGAAAACAATCATCTGGATTTCTTGCTTGGAGATGACTCTCTAATAGCCAGATTTATGAAATGAGGTGAAATGTAGTGAGAGGTTGATTATACCATATACTGACTTCTGACTACCAGAATCCTCCATTTACGTCCGAGGTCTCATTCTACTAGCCACTGTCTCCCAAGCAGAAACCTCTCTTGGGTTCAACGAGCAAACTGGATTCTTTCTTTGCTACCTTAAGCTGTACAAATACTCTTAGCTGAATGTTACTCCATTCTACTTTGCAATCTTTGCACCTCCACCTGCTTCTGTCTTCCCAAGTATGAGAGGGACACTTCTAGAGGCTTATCAGACATCTCTTCTCCTATTAGGAGATAGATATTAGTATCTATCTTTTCTTTTATTCTTTGTCCTGTTGTATGCATGCTGGAAGGTCATGATGACATTCCACAGTATTGTCCCCTGGGAGGGTTCTTCCTTTGAGTCCTTTTAACCTGCTATACTGATTACTATTACATAGTAGTTATACTTGTTACTATCACCAGTAGTATTATTATTTTATAGTCTCTGACCTCTGATACAATCCTAAAAGGACTAGGATTTGGGGATATTTATTTTTGTACCCATAGCTGTGAGAAATCTTTCAAAATATAACCATTAAGAATGATGTTTTCGGGCTTCCCTGGTGGCGCAGTGGTTGAGAATCCGCCTGCCGATGCAGGGGACACGGGTTCGTGCCCCGGTCTGGGAAGATCCCACATGCCGCGGAGCGGCTGGGCCCGTGAGCCATGGCCGCTGAGCCTGAGCGTCCGGAGCCTGTGCTCCACAACGGGAGAGGCCACAACAGTGAGGCCCGCATACCACAAAAAAAAAAAAAAAAAAAAAAAAAAAAAAAAAAAAAAAAGAATGATGTTTTCTATAGATTGTTTCTGTAGGTGACCTTACATTAAATATGTTCTATTTCTAGTTTGCTATGAACTATTTTTTTCCCTTGTGTCTTGTAACACAAGTAGCTGTTACATTTTGTCACATCCTTTTTTCTTCCTATTTGGGGATTATCATGTTTCACGCCCCTTTTATCTCTTGATGTTATGAATTATTTGATTGAATTTTAACAATTTTACCAAACGTGCATTTCAGTAATACATCAAATATGGCTCAAACCTTTTTCTATATTAATAAATTCTCTTTGTTAATATGTATTTAGGACGTTTGCATCAATATTTATGAGAGGTTTTTTATGAATTACTATTCTTTTTATTTTATTGAAGTTTAATTGATTTATAATGTTGTGTTAATTTCTACTGTACAACAGTGACTCAGTTATACATATATATGTGTGTATGTGTACACATTTATTTCATATTCTTTTCCATTATGGTTTATCACAGGATATTGAATATACTTCCCTGTGCTATACAGTAGAACCTCATTGTTTATTCATTCCCTATATAATAATAGTTTGCATCTGCTAATCCCAAACTCCCAATCCATCCTCCCAGTTCCACTTTCCCTTGGCAACCACAAGTCTGTTCTCTATGTCTGTGAGTCTGTTTCTGTTTAGTAGATAAGTTCATTTGTGTCATATATTAGATTCCACATATAAATGATATCATAGGATATTTGTCTTTCTCTTTCTTAATTACTCCACTTAGTATGATAATCTAAAGGTCTATCCTTGTTGCTGCAAATGGCAATATTCCATTCTTTTTTAGGCCTGAGTAGTATTCCATTGCATTTATATGTACATCACATCTTCTTTATCATTTATCTGTTGATAGACATTTAGGTTACTTCTGTATCTTGGGTATTGTGAAGAGTGCTGCTATAAACATAGGGGTGTATGTATCTTATCAAATTATAGTTTTGATAGGTATATGCCCAGGAGTAGAATTGCTGGATCACATGTCAACTCTATTTTTAGTTTTTTGAGAAACATCCATACTATTTTCCACAGTGGCTGCACCAATTTACATTCCCACCAACAGTGTAAGAGCATTCCCTTTTCTCCACACCCTCTCCAGCATTTGTTATTTGTAGAGTTTTTAGTGGTGGCCATTCTGACTGGTGTGAGGTGGTACCTCATTGTACTTTTGATCTGTATTTCTCCAAAAATTTGTGATGATGAGCATCTTTTCATGTGCCTGTTGGCTATCTGTATGTTGTCTTTGGAGAAATGTCTATTTAGGTCTTCTGCTCATTTTCCCATTGGGTTTTTTGTTTATTTTGTTATCAAATTATATGACCTGTTTGTATGGTTTGGAAATAAAGCCCTTGTCGGCCACATCAGTTGCAAATATTTTCTCCTAGTCCATAGGTTGTCTTTTCATTTTGTTAATGATTTCCTTTGCTGTGCAAAAGCTTATAAGTCTGATTAGGTACCCTTTGTTCATTTTTGCTTTTATTTCTATTGCCTTGGGTGACTGACCTAAGAAAACATTGGTAAGATTTATGTCAGAGTGTTTTTCTTATGTTCTTCTAGGCATTTTAAAGTGTCTTGTCTTCTATTTAGGTCTTTAAACCATTTTGAGTTTGTTTTTGAATATGGTGTGAAGGTGTGTTCTAACTTCATTGATTTACATATGGTTGTCCAACTTTCCTAACACCACTTGCTGAAGAGACTTTCTTTTCCCCATTGTGTATTCTTGCCTCCTTTCTCAAAGATTAATTGTCCATAGGTGCGTGGGTTTATTTCTGGTCTCTCTCTTCTGTTCCATTGATCCATGTGTCTGTTTTTGTGACAATATCACTGTTTCAATTACTGTAGCCTTGTAGTATTGTCTGAAGTCTGGGAGGGTTATGCCTCCTGCTTTGTTCTTTTTCCTCAGGATTGCTTTGGCAATTCTGGGTTTTTTATAGCTCCATATAAAGTTTAGTATTATTCATTCTATTTATATGAAAATATCATGGGTAATTTAATAGGGATCACATTAAAACTGTAGATTGCTTTGTATAGTATGGCCATTTTAACAATATTAATTCTTCCAATCCAAGAGCATAGGATATCTTTCCATTTTCTTGAATCATCATTAATTTCCTTTATCAGTGTTCTGTAGTTCTCAGCATATAAGTCTTTCTTTTCCTTGGTGAGGTTTATTCTTAAGTTTTTTTTTTTTCTTTTGGTGCAATTTTTTAAAGTATTATTTGTTTACATTCCCTTTCTCATATTTCATTGTTAGTGTAAAGAAATGCAACTGATTTCTGTATATTAATCTTATACCCTGCTACCTTGCTGAATTCATTTATCAGTTCTAGTAGTTTTTGTGTGGAGTCTTTAAGACTTTCTATATATAGTATCACGTCATCTGCATACAATGAACATTTTACCTCTTCTCTTCCAATTTTTATACATTTTATTTCTTTTTCCTGTCTGATTGCTATGGCAAGGACTTCCAATACTATGTTGAAGAGAAGAGGTGAGAGTGGGCATCCTTGTCTTTTTACAGATTTTAGCAGGACGGCTTTCAGCTGCTCACCACTGAGTATTATGTTGGCCGTGGTTTTGTCATAAATAGTTTTTATTTTGTTGAGATATATTTCCTCTCTACCCACTCTTGTAAAGGTTTTTATCATGAATTGATGTTGAATTTTATCAAATGCATTTTCTGCATCTATTGAGATGATCCTATTGTTTTTATCTTTTGTTGATGTGGTGTATCAGATTGATTTGATTTGCGTATGTGGAGCCACACTTGTGACACTGGGATGAATCCAACTTGGTCATGGTGTATGATCTTTTTTATGTGTTGATGGATTTCGCTTGCTAATATTTTGTTGAGGATTTTTGCATCTAACTTTATCAAAATATCTGCCTGTAATTTTCCTTTTTGGTAGTGTCTTTGTCTGGTTTTAGTATTAGGGTGATGGTGGCTTCATAGAATGTCTTTGAGTGTGTTCCTTCCTCTTCAGGTTTTGGAAGAGTTTGAGGAGTACCAGTATAAGTTCTTCTTTGTTACGTTTGGTAGAATTTGCCTGTGAAGCCATCTGGTCCTGGACTTTTGTTTCCAGGGAATTACATATATATATATATAACATATATTATATATTATAATTACATATATTATATATATGTAATAGATTCGATTTCACTTCTAATGATAGGTATGTTCAAGTTATCTATTTCTTCTTGATTCAGTTTTGGTGGGCTGTATGTTTCTAGAAAGTTGTGCATTTCTTCTAGGTTGTCAGATTTGTTGGCATACAAGTTTTCATAGTATTCTGTTATGTTTTTTGTATTTCTGTGGTATCAGTTATGATTTCTCCTCTTTCATGTCTTATTTTGTTTATTTGGGTCTTCTTTACCTTCTTGGTGAGCCTAGTTTAAATGTACAACTACTCAGATATTGTAGTTCTTGTGTCAGTTTTAATACATATTAATATTTTATATATAAATTTTCAAATGTAAAGGTGTACATTTGAAATGTACACCTTTCAAAGGCTATTTTGAATATATTGCTAATTTTCCCATTTGGAGTTTTGCTAATTTTCTTTTAAAATTAATTTCTAGTTCAATTTCATTCTGCTTTGAAAACTTTCTCCACATGATCTCAATTCTTTAAAATGTATTGAAATTTGTACTAAGATAGATAATTTGGTTAATTGTAGTAAATATTGCCTAAGGATATGAATATCTTGTTCAGTCTGTGATTGTTTGGTGTAGTGTTCTTTTTATGTAATTTAGAAGAAATAGTTGAAAGTTTTTCTAATTTTCTTTGACCTTTCTGTTATTTTTCTACTTGTTCTTTGAGTCACTGTAATAGATTATTTTTTAAATTTTTTAATTTTTATAATTGAATGAGTGAATATTTAAACTTTATAGTGCTTTACAGTTTTCAAAAGTTTCACATGGATGAATTCATATAATCCTGTAATAAGCCTTTTTTTCCCCCTACCCCTATGTTGCCCTTCCCCCCTCTATCTCCCCACTGGTAACCATTAGTTTGTTCTCTATATCTGTGAGTCTGCTTCTTTATTGTTTTATTCATTAGTTTGTTGTATTTTTTAGGTTCCACATATAAGTGAAATCATACAATACTTGTCTTTGTCTACTTTAGTTCATTTAGCACAATGCCCTTCAAGACAATCCATTTAGCGACAAATAGCAAAATTTCATTTTTTATGGCAGAGTAATATTTCATTGTGTATATATATCCTTTATCTGTTGACAATTAGGTTGCTTCCATACTTTGGCAATTATAATGCTGGTATGAACAATGGGATGCATGTATCTTTTCAAATTAGAGTTTTGGGTTTTTTCAAATTATATACCCAGGAGTGGAAATGCTGAGTCATATGGTAGTTCTATTTTGAGTTTTTTGATAAACCACCATACTGTTCTTCCACAGTAGCTGCACCACTTTACATTCCAACCAACAGATGATTTTTAATATATTCCTTTATGAATATGTGTCAATTTCTCCTTTTTAAAATTATTATTTTATATAAATTTAAGACTAGGGTGCATCAAATTTAGAGGTGTTTTATCTCCCTAGGGGATTGACCTTTTTATTATTATAAAATATTTTTCTTTACTGCTAGTGATGCCCTTGCCATAATGTTGATACTCTCTCACATTATTATAGTTGTAACAGCTTTCTTGTGTTTTTTTTTAATGGTACCTTCTATTCCTTTAGTTTCAGCCTTTCTGTATTCTCATTTTGAAGGTAATTATTCTACAAGCAACATATAGTTGTTTTAATCTATTTTTATATCCAATCTGATAAACTTTGTCTTTCTTTAATTACCCAATTCCCCCTTTTGTAAGAACTCATATGAAAATTCCTGGGTAAAAGTTGGGTGTCTTGAAAATTTGGTAGATTTTTTTTCTGAAAGATAATGATACTTGTAGAATCCATTAGGTTTCCTTTTGCTTTTTTTTTTTTTTTTTTTTTTTTTTTTTTTGTGGTACGCGGGCCTCTCACTGCTGCGGCCTCTCCCATTGCGGAGCGCAGGCTCTGGACGCACAGGCCCAGCGGCCACGGCCCACGGGCCCAGCCGCTCCGCGGCACGTGGGATCCTCCCGGACCGGGGCACGAACCCGCGTCCCCTGCATCGGCAGGCGGACTCTCAACCACTGCGCCACCAGGGAAGCCCTTCCTTTTGCTTTTATCATCAGGGAACCCAAAGCTAAATCAAATGCTCTTGTCTAGGTCACCAGTGACCTCCATGCTGCTAAATCCGATGGTCAGTTCTCAGTTCTCAATTTATTAAACCCATCAACAGCACTGGACATTGATGGCCACTCTCTCTTCATTAAAATCCTTTCTTCATTCAACTTCCAGGACCCTTTACTCTCCTGATTTTCCTCCTGTCTCACTGGTCACTTCTCAGTCTTCTTTACTGATCCCTCCTCATGTCCTCAACCTCTAAACATAAGTGGTCATAGGGTCTGGTGCTTTGTCATGTTCTTATCTCTGTCACACAACCTCCATAGGCAATCTCATCTAGCCTCATGACTTTAAACAGTATCTCTCTGATGATGTTGCACAAATTTATGTCTCTAGCTTACTCCTGTTTCCTAAACTTCAGCCCCATATGTCCAGCTGCCAATTTGGCATCTCTTCTTAGACACTGTATTAGTTAGCTCAGGCTGCTGTAAAATAGATAATACAGTTTGCATGGCTTAATCAACAGACATTTATTTTCTCAATGTTCTGGAGAAGGAAGGAAACTAGAAGTCCAAGATCAAAGTGCCAGCAGGGTTGGTTTCTAGTGAGACTTCTCCTCCTGGATTGCAGGTGGTCCTTCTCACTGTGTCCTCACATGTCCTTTCCTCTGTGTGTGCATGAAGGGAGACATCTCTGGGTGTCTCTTCCTATTCTTTTTTTATTGAGGTATAATTGACATATATCATTATGTTTCAGCTATACAATGTGATTCAGTATATGTACATATTGCAAAATGATCACCACAGTAAGTCTAGGTAACATCCATCACCACACAGTTAGAATATTTTTCTTGTGATGAGAATTTTTTAAATCTACTGTCTTAGCAACTTTCAAATGTCCAGTACAGCATTATTAACTGTAGTCACCATGTTGTCCATTACATCCCTAAGACTTATTTTATAACTGGAAGTTTGTACCTTTTAATCACCTTCATCCATTTCACATGTTCTGTCCCACCCTCCCAAACCTCTGGCAACCACATAACTGTTCCCTGTACCAATGAGTTCAGTTTTTTGTTTTTGTTTTTTAGATTCTATATTTAAGTGAGATAAATCTTTGTCTTTTAACTGGATTATTTAGTCTATTTATATTCAATATTCAATATAAACATAAATATACATTGATCAATTTCACATTCCTTTGTGTTTTCTATTTGCTATAATTCTAGTTTTTATTTTCATTTCTAGTTTCTCTTTCTCTTCTATTTCTATATTCTATTTACTTCTTAATATTGAATTATTTTCTGTTAATACATATGTACAAGGATATATTTTTCTCTATTAACTTGAACTTTTGGTTTTAAGAAGCACTATAATATGACATCAGTTCTGAAAAGTTTTCTGGTGTTTTTTTTTTTTTCCTCCTACTATTGCTTCTATCCTATTCTCTTTCTCCTATACTTTTAGAACCCTAACAACACACATGATTGTGAAACACTATATCCACATAGACCCGATGCTTTTTTTCTGTTTTCAATTTTTTTTTTTTACTTTGTACATGACAGTCTACTTTTTATCTCATCTATCTTCCAGTTTGTTAAATTTCTCTTTAGCTATGTCTAACCTGATGGTATCTCAATCTACTGGGTTTTTAACTTTAGTTATTATATTTGGTTCTTATGACTTCCAAGTCTCTTCTCATGTGCTCAGTTTTATTCTTTACTTTCTTGTACAATTTAATCACAGTTGTTTTAAACACTGAATGTAACTTAGATATCTAAATTTCAAATGAGTTTGTATTGTCTTTTTTTCCATTTTTGATCAATTCATGTGTTTTAAAAGTCTGATTATTTTTTATTAAGCAAGCAGGATGAAACATGGTTGATATGATATATAAAATCTTTAAAGATGAGATTAATCTCATCTTTAGTCAGATGAGATTATCTTCTTCCCGGTCATATTTTCTTCTTTTAGCACGCAGTGAGGGTAGAGATAGGTATACTTTAATCAAATATCAGAATGAGGTTTTTCAAAACTTAGTTTTAGTTTTAGGGTAAGTTACTCTATTTTGCTTTCAATCATATCCAATGTGTAGCCCTTTAAGGTCCAGTCAAGAGCCCTGCAGTGTTTACAGGTTCCTGTTCTTTGGTGAGTCCTTAACTCCATTTTTGAAGTCCACATAAATGTGTAGAGATCACATAAACTTTGCCCAACTTCTTACATTCACTCAGTCATCTCAGAATTAGTAAATACTTTGATAGAATGAAACCAACTATTGTCCTCATCTCAATGTCCTTTGCTTCAGGGTTGCATTCTTTTTTTCTTTTTTTTAAGGTTTTCTACTTTTATTGGTGAGTGGGCTGCTACAGGCAGAATTTAATGTTTTCTGTACTATTGTTGCGTTTATTCTAGATCATTATATTAAAGACACTTATTATTGAAGCCACAGAGCTTTATTTTTAATTTTTATTTAAATTAAACTTTCTTTTCATAGAAAATGTAAATCCATTTTAATTTGTTGGCAAAGAATGTGTATATAATTTGTACATCACAATTTTTGTTTTGTACAGTTCTATGCTTTCTTATTTTTATTTGTTTTTCTCCTTTATAACATATATTCAATGATTGACAATTTTTAATCTAATGACTCGGGAAGTATTCACCATAATTTTTATATTTAAAATTCAAATTATTGCACCTGTATTTACATAATTTTTAATTGCAAAGGAAAGAATATCTCTTGGTAATCATCCATGAATTTTCAAAACATACATACTTTAATTTCCTATATCCTTCCAAAACTCTTTTATTTATTGGCAATATGTAGGCTTCATAACCAGATTTTTAGTATTAAAATCTTTGATTTGTTTTTACATATATTTGCTTACAAATTGTTTATGGTTTTTCTTTCTGTTTTATCTCCACATTAATAATATATATTCAGATAAACTACAATATTTACTTCTTTTCAATGCCTACTCTATGTCCTTTTATACCATAGTATTCCATTGTAGAATTATTTACTGTTGCCTATATTTATAAATGGTTGGATTAAATCTTTCATTATTCTCACATTGGGAAATATGCATGGGTGTGATATTTCCTCAATTATTGTATCTGTGATCACATATATCTGTTGTTTCACATATGGATGCCACATGGCTGAGTTTAAAAGCATGGATTACAAGCCTTTTTCTCCAACTGTTCTATACAATGCTATTCTAGTTGTTGAATATTTGGAGGTGAAGTATGAAGGATTCCATTTTTTAGTTCTTTAATAATCCTTTTTCTATGCATGGATGCTTGAATTACTTTGTTCTATTTTACTTTCAACAATTTTAATCTCTAATAAGGAGAATTCCTCTTGTCAGATGTAAATGTAAAAGTTATAGCAATTAATTTTGATAGCTATTCTCCTGAGAGTCAGATGTACCCTTTATTTTTACAGCATCTTCTGTAAATATATTTGAAATAATGATAGACCTAGCTAGAGGAATTCAAGAAATAGTATTTAATGCTGAAAATAAAGTTATTTCTTAACACAAGATGATTAGAATCCCAGAGATTCTCTTTCTCTGCTTCTTCATGGTGAATTTCTACTTTCACAGGGTTTCATCTTAAAGGTAAAAAGCAAATGCCATCTCTAATTATTGTTGTTGTGATCACAAATTCTTGGAACCCATTAGTATCTAAGTCTGTCTTAAATGAATTCCATAGCTGGCCTTGGTTTTTATGCAAATAAGCCTATTACTGCACTGCCTTGCTATCTCCAATTCCCAGAGCAGCAGCCTTCTTTGCCTGCACTATGTTCCCAATTTTAGTTGTTCTGCTAACATGTAATATATTATCTAATGTAATACGCATAAAATATAAGATGCATTTATAATGCTCTATGTGTGTATGTGTATGCATGTATTACTTTTCATTGGTAAAGACATTACATTTTATTTTTAAAATACATCTGTACCCTTTATTTTGCTGAAGTACCTATTGGACATATACATGGGCTCTGATGGTCATGGTAGGTGGACACTGAGGTTGCCCCCAGTTATCCCTGCCTTCTAACATAGTTGTTAATTCCTCCTGCCCTGAGTGTATGCTGGACTTACTGATGCACCTCTAACAAATAAACTATAGCAGAAATTATGGGATGTCACAGTGAAATTAAGTTATAAAAATTGGTGGCCACCAAAGTTGTCTTTGGTGATCTCTCATCTTTGGGGAAGCCATTTGCTCTGTCATTAGAAAAGCTCAAGGAGATGTTCACATGATGAGAAACCATGTCCTACCAATAACCACATGGCAACTGGGATGCAGAATCTCCCTCTTGGTAGAGTCTTCAGAAAAGACCACAGCTTTGGTTGACAGCTTGCCTGCAAGTCCATGAGTAACCTTGAGCTGGAGACAAGTGCTAAACTGTAACTGGTTTCCTGTACCACAGAAACTGAGCTAAAAGATGTTGGGTGTTTTGGCCTCATAAGAGTTAGAGTAATTTGTTCTACAACATAGATTAAAAATATAGTGTTTTTCCTATTTAAATTGTTCTTCTCTCCAACTAAATAATATTTATAGTCCCATATATTAGGGCGGGGGAACATATTAGAATAAAACAATCATTTAATCATTACTAAAAGATCCTGCAGGTAGAAATTGTATGGGTTTTTTTTTTCCTTCAACAGTATATACAATTTTGAGAATGAATTCCACAGAGAATAAAGAAAAAAGTGACACCTTTTGTAGTCAAAGTAATTACCCAAATTAATCAGGTCAATAGTTAATGTACTATGTCATATGAATACCATCCTGAAATCTGACCAATCTATTGAATTGACTTCGTTTCTTCTTGATTTTTCCTTGGTTCTCCTTTACCGATTTAAATCCCCACATATTTTTTTTGTTATTGTCATTGTTGTTGCTATTGTTATACAATTTTATAGAAATTCATCAGGAACTAGGCATATTCACATGAACCAAGGTCTAAATTTGGTGAAGTTATAAATATTCTTAATTTCTTTTTTTTTATAGTTTTAAAACAAGTGAAAATTGCTACGATATTTCAGGATATAGTTTCTTTTATGTCAATAATAAAGTAAAAAGACCTAACTCATGTATATTTTATAAGTCATTTTTTGAAATTGAGCACACAGACAGTGGCTAAATCAATATCTGTTGGAAGCTACCTTAACACTTTGAAGTCACTAGAAAGAAGATTTATATAATGCTGAAGCAAAAAAAAAAAAAAAAAAGAAAAAAGTACTAACTGATTTAGGGTGATTCTGTGTTTACAACTTTATTTTCATAAATATTCTTCTATCCTAAATTGCCCTTGACAAACAGATTTTTTTGTGTTAACACTGTTGCTTTAAAGCAACTTAGAAGCCTGTCATAAAAACAGCCTTCAAAAATGTCATAAAATCTTAAAACACAATGTCAAATAGGAAGCTCATGAAGTCAAAAGGTCAAGATTTTAAAAACTGCTAGAGACCATGTGATACATGTTGTTATGTTGAGTGAAAATTAATCCTTGCAGCTTTTTATTTTAAATTGACTTAAAAATACTTATATTGGTTACTAATTTTCAACTTCATTGGAACTTCAGCAAGTTAAACTCAAGTCATATTTCTAAACACAGATCTGACAAAGAAAGTAGGTCTTAATTTATGTGTAACCTCAAACCTGCCAAGGTCTGTTGTATTCTTTAAAGATCTTTAGGGAAAGTTTCAGCACCAGAGTAGTCTTTAAGTCTTGATTAAAAGCCACAGTATTATGACTTATTTACTTGTAGATCACTCTTGCATAATAGACTAATGTTTTCATGTGCAGAATAAAAATATAACACGTGAGTATAAAATATTCCCAAGGATCTCTCTTCTCACTACATAATAAAGATGTTTCGGTCAATATTGAGCTAACTATTGTAGCTTACCTTAAGAGACCAGCATAATCAGTTCTGGGCAGAGAAAGTGTTAGAAAGAATGCAATTAGGTATCCATCATTATTTTTTTTTCATTCTTGCTAATCAAGCTTGGAATTGGGACTGTTTTCCAAACTCCTTGATAAATGTTGTAAATGATAGAAGTAAAGATGATATCAACCCAGTGTCAGTCCATTGTTAAAATATTGTCATAACATGATATAAATACTATGGATTTGGTTTTGAAACGGGCCTGTGGAAGTCTGAGTATCCCACAAGTGAATTCATTTCCTAATTGCTTAAATATTCTTTAATATAGTGTTTGTATTACTTTTCTGGGGTTCCCAAAGAAAGTACCACAAACTGGGTGGTTCAAATAAGAAAAATTTATTGTCCCAAACGTTTGGTCGCTGGACATTAGAGATCAAGATATTAAACACGTTGGTTCCTTCTGGAAGCTGTGAGGAAGAGTCTGTTCCTTGCCTCTCTCCTAGCTTCTAGTGTTGACTGGCATTCACTGGCATTCCTTGGCTTTTGCTCCATCACCATGATTTCTGCCTTTATCTTTACATGATATTCTCTCCGTGTGTGCCTTTGCCCAGATTTCTCCTTTTTCTAAGGACACTAGTCATTTTGGATTAGGGGGGCATTCAATTCCAGGATGACCTCATCTTAACTAGTTACATCTGCATGACGCTAGAAGGACACATTCTGAGATACCTGGAATTATGATTTCAACATATGAATTTGGGGGATACATAATTCAACCCATAAGAGTGCTTGTTTCAAACCCCACTGAATAAACACAAGAGGGGACAGCTTGACTCCTTACAAATGAGAATGGTAGGTAGTTAATGGGGAATGGGATGATAAGGTAGCCACGCAGGAGGACACTTGGGTGCCAGGTCATGTCCATTTTGTTTTATGAATCTTGGAGACTGAACGTCTTCTTGATTTCTCTTCAAAGCCTCCTGTCTCTCCACTTTTTACTTTCCAGGAATTCTCCTTCAGCTTCGCCTAATTCTAGTCACACTTAGTTTTGAGCTAAGTAGGTTTTGAGTAGAAGAAAAAAGTAATAAAACAAAAATAACCATAAACTTAAATTCTTCCAGTTCTTATGGAAATTTTTCTGTATTTCACTTTGGTGAACATTGAATCTTGATTTCATTGAACTTTTATTACATAGAGACTTTATTACATTTTATTACCTTTTTCATATTTTGATCTATGTAGAGGTTAAGGCATATAAAATACTGACCATATGGTATCAGTGAGAGGGCAGAATATGGCAGAAATGTAGAGAAAATACATAGATTATGTTATGGACTGAATATTTGTGTCCACCCCCCAATTCATATGCTGAAGCCCTAATCCCCAAAATGATGGTATTAGGAAATGTGTCCTTGGGAAGTAATTAGGTCTAGATGAAGTCACACGAGCAGAATTCCCATGGTGGGGTCAGTGACCCTATAAGAGTAGAAAGGCACCAGAGCTTCCCTCTCTACCATGTGAGGATATAGCAAGAAAAAAGCCCTCTGAAAGCCAGGAAGAGATGTCTCACCAGAACCCAATTATGCTGGTACCCTGATCTCGGAATTCTTAGCCCCCAGAACTGTGAGAAATAAATGTCTGTTGCTTGAGCCACTAGTATATGGTATTTTATTAAAGTAAGCCTATCACATGAGCACTTAATAATATCTTGAAGGATGTTTCTGGGAGATCTCCTTGTTCACCACACTTAACTGTTATTTGTAAACTGTATTCAACGGAACAGATGCATAACTGAGCTGAAGAGTCTTGGGTGACTTTAAAGTACTCTGTTTGAGATAACGACATCAGGGCACAGCATTTTGTCCAAAGACACACACCTGGGGTTGTTGGAAACATGATCGTTGTTTCATGAAATCTTGTCCAGTGAACCACACTAATGTCTTGTTTAACGCTCTGAAATCAGAGTGTGATTACTTTTGTCATTTTCTATAATTATAAAATAGATGAACTATATTTCCAGTTCTGATGAAAGAAGCATAATAATGCTGCATTAGCAAATGGAAACCTAATTAACCAAATACATGTAACATCTGAATAATTACTTCTAATATAAAAATAATTATTACATAATTAAGTAGCTTCTAATGGACTAAACTGCATTTTACGAAGCCTATCAAAAAGCAAATGTCACATCTTACCACGAATAAATAAAATCCTGTACAACACTTTCATTTTATTTATAGACAACTATTTGTTAGTATTTTATTTTTTAACCGAATCCATCATAGTGTATAGAACTAGCTTTTGGTGTCAACAGATGAAATCTCTAATGAGTTATGATCAGAAAAAGGAATGCAGATGTACTGTACATCAAATTCTCCTTTCCTAATTAGTACAGCAGCTGTTTAGCTGACAGTTTGAATGATGGTTTTTGTGTTTATTCTAATTTGCTTTTATAATTTATGGACATTTTCATTTGAGCTTCCCATATTCTTCTTTTGTGTACTTTTCAAAGAAGCAGGATAAACTAACCTTAGGTGAATCACCTATTATATTATTAAATTAGGATTATATACACAGTGACCAAATAACCAAATAGTATAAGTTGTATGATGTAAAAGCATACAAAAAACAAAAGACAAAATAACATATTTCAACATATAAATATATATGACGTGAACATCTCTATGAATAACTATGTAACACTCTACAAAGAATGTAAAGTGGACCTACACATCTTAACTATTTTAAGAAAATATGTATCTCAAGCATATTCCTGAATGGAAGGCTTCAATTCTTCCTTAATACACTTATACAATTAAAATAATTTGAATAAAAAACCAAGTATGATTTACACGAGAAGGTGATAAAAACTTTTTAGGGTTATTCCAATTTTTATGTGTATGGGAAAAATGCAGTAAGAGTCTAGAAATATCTGGAATATAGAAAGAATACTGTGGACAGAAAAATATCACCTGCCTTTCAGTAAACAAAGAATGTTGCAGCCATCAAGCCGTCAGCCACTGCAGCTGCCCCCAATGGTGTGCCCTGAGGGAAACTTAGGATGGAGAAAACCAGGATACTGGCCCTAAATAGTTAAATGTACATCAAAGAAATAATGTTAGTGAGCCCAGACTCTTGCATCTTCCCAGACATAGCAAAGCATTAAGATCATTAACTTGAGATGTCTGTTTTTTGTGATTAGCAGTAATATTTTGATGTTTGGCTACATGTTTTATTTTCAGCAAAAGCTCCTATATATCCTGGCTCCTCCCTTACCTCTTTAGAGCAGTTCCTCAGAGCTATCTGAGAGGCTGTATCCCGGGCTGTAATCCTTAGTCATGCTCCCATTAAAACATAATTCTCAACTTTTAGGTTGTGTGTGATTTTTTGATCGATAATATGCTACAGAATAATTGGTCTTAAAATATCACAAACTATTTCTTATAGGTGCAGAAATGGACAGACATATTAAGAAAAGATAAAAACTGCGGATAGTCTCAATTACATATAAAATGTAGTATGTGATACGAGTAGTACTTGAATGAGAAAATGACACTTCCACTTATTAAATCGAAGTTAATTCCTGATGCTTTAAAGAGTTAAATTAAAAAAAAAAAAATCAACCATGAAGTAACAGGAAAATATATGCAAACTTTTGCCTGTGTAGATTGGTTGAAGATAAAAAAAAATAATTAGAACAAGTACCTGACCAAGAAGACCTTAACATTCTCTGAAGCTTGACTTACTTTTAGAAAAGCTTCTTCTTCCTGACTCTAGACCCTGGACCTCTCCTTTCCTAAAGTGTTTACTTTAGAAAACCTATCACTGTAAATCCTTTCTCTGCATCTTTTAGATGTAAATCTTTTAAAAAATCTCTTGCCTGTTTTACAACCCAGTAATGTCTTTCTCAAGGACTTGGGAGTCATCCCTTTGAAATGCAGTCATCAAAAAAGATAGCACCTCTATCCCCAGTTCCTGTGGGAGGGTAGAAGCCTAACTTCTCTAGTCAGGGGTGCCTTGCTCCAAGCTGCAAAATTACCTCTAATCATGAAGTTAAGATAACATTGATTTTGTTTTTTCAAGGTAAAGCCAATTAGCAAACACAGAGAGAGTGAGGTGTCCTCCTCATCCCAGCTCTTAAAACCCCATCATGTTTTGCTTTTTTAAAAAATGTTATTTATTTTTTTGTTGAAGTATAGTTGATTTACAATGTTGTGACAATCTCTGCTGTACAGCATAGTGACTCAGTTATACACATATAAGCATTCTTTTTTTTTATATTCCTTTCCATTACGGTTTATGATAGGGTGCTGAATATAGTTCCCTGTGCTATACAGTAGGACCTTGTTGTTTGTTCATCCTATATGATGTTTTGCTTTTTATTTACATGGGAGTTGAGTTCAGACTCAGTTCTGGCAACTGTCCCCCTATTACAATAGTCTTAAATTAAGTCTTCCTTATCTAAGTTTGCCTGGTTCCGTTTTTGCATTGACACAAGACTTCAGACCAGCCCAGGAGCTTAATCTGTCTGGAGGACAGATTAAATTTCAACTGTATCACTTATATCAGGACATGCATAGATAATAGTAAAATGCAGTGAACTAATGTGAAAGAGATGATTTTCGAGTATTTATTACTTTTTTTTTTTTTTTTGGCTACGCGGGCCTCTCACTGCTGTGGCCTCTCCCGTTGCGGAGCACAGGCTCCGGACGCGCTGGCTCAGCGGCCACGGCTCACGGGCCCAGCCGCTCCGCGGCACGTGGGATCTTCCCGGACCGGGGCACGAACCCGTGTCCCCTGCATCGGCAGGCGGACTCTCAACCACTGCGCCACCAAGGAAGCCCTACCTTTGTTTTTAATATAAGTATTTACTTGAGATATCTGTGGCCTCAGAGGGATTTTTATGCTCTCGGAATCACTCACATTGCTCTGGAGTCACCAGTCACCTGCACACAAGGCACAAGGAATTGGCGACATCCTCAGGACATTGTTGAGTGCTTTCTTGAAAGAACTAACTGAAGAGTTAATTGAAGGTCATTTTTGAGGTTGGCCAACACACTAGCAGGAACAGGTGACTTCTGTGCCAGCTCTTGTGATTGATAGAGAGACGGTACAAATGAAATTCAATGATACCTATAGATAATCTGCTGCCAGGTTAAAAGAAATTTGAAACAGTTTGGGGATGAGGGAAATGCAATGTATACATTGATATTGGATTAAACAAATTGTGTAAGGGAGGGTATAATAAAGACTATGGATTGGGTATATAGATTCATTACAGAAAAAATAGTTTTAAAAACCCAAACAAACTGTACTGTACTCCATATATGCCATAATTATGCACCAAGCTTAAACACACGACTGGCAGAATTGTTATGAGAAGCATTTTAATTGCCCAAATACATTAGCAAATCATACTTCATTCTTAAAAATAATAATAGTAATTCTTGAATATATTGCTTTCAGAATATTTCTCTAACAACAGGCAATGATAAGTAGTCATGGTAGCTCATTAGAATCTCAATTAAAATATCACAGCATCCCTGTTATTTGTTCTACAGCCATAAAGAATTCCCATGTAAATAAATACCTAGGAATGTACTCCTTTTCTAAGGTGTTAGGATAGAATTTTTAAAAATTCTTTAACATTATACATCTTACCCTTTCAAGACTAAGATCATTAATAGTTTTGTATACAATAGAAGCAGATAAATTTCTATATAATGCTATCAAAATATTGAACCATCTTAATTAATTGCAGAAAATGGCTAGTCGTGGTTGAACAAACAAGGTAAATTGTGAAATTTTAAATTTCAGATTCTGTCTTTGCTGCAGTTAAATTTCTATGCTGATTCAGGATGCTTTGCTTCAGAATTCAGGTGAGTCATTGCATTTTCACACTGTTTGTTAATAAACACAAACTCAAAGCTAGAAGATCACATTAGTCTTAAAATGCCAACTCTCACTAGAGAATTTCCTTCACTTTATAAAATAATTGAAATATTGCATCATTTAATGTATTCTTATATTCAAGCTATTTTAGTAACTTTCATTTTAAATGACACTTAGGCAACTTTTAAGAATAATGTGTTAGATTTTCTTTTGAAAAAAGTAATCCATAATAAAGTGAAAAAAGATCAGGAAAATGCAAAGAAGTATACAGAAAAATTATATGATACTATTACAGTTCAATGTTTTATCTCTACTTAGCTTTTAAAATTTGTATATGACCATAGAGATCAAAGTATTTACTGATTTCTTAGTATTAAAGGACTCATACGATTTTATCTTTACTTTTATTCGTATGAAAAAGTTGGTTCTGTTATCATTAATGCATAGCCTAACATGGTCTTCTATGCATAATCCAGAAAAGGTATCTACATTACGTAGGCACTTAATTTGCCAAAGTTCCCCCAGTTACCTTGCCGTCGTCAACTCCTTGGGTTAAGTCATTTGTTTTCTTTAAAGTGAGAGAATGAAGGCTACTTCCAATCTCAAATATCTGACTGTCAGGGGAAGTCATTTCCTTTCTTTTGCACATAGAGCATCTTGTATTAAAAACAAACAAAAAGAATAGTAAAAATTACATCTCCTGAGCAACGTCGCAGGAACTGCTTCATTAGGGCAAATACCTTCAACTCTCACCATTTTTACTTATGTCTAGCATTGTTTGGAAACTGTAATTTATTGACAGCTTCTCTAGTAGAGAGTATTAAAATGTATTCACAATATATGTGTGTAATTATTGTTTAAATAAGAGAATAAATGAGTGGTTAAGAAGTGGAGCAGGAGAAAAGTAATATATTTTAGAATCAGTGAGAGATGTAGTAATGAGGAATAATAATTTTCACATTTACTATATTAATTCTCTTTATATCAGAAATGTGCTTTTAATACACCAGGCACATAATCCAAAGTTTGTGTGAGCATAGCACTCTAAATATACTAAATGATTACTTTCAAAGAGTCTCAGTTTTACTTTATTGGATTGTAGCATTTTTAGATTCAATTCACTTTTATGTATTTGATTATGAAGTTTTATGGACCAAATTATGGGAAAGAGTATGGGTATTAGAGATAGAGAAAGAAAAAGATTTAAATATCAGTTGAGAGTACTTCACTTCCATTTTAAACCTATAGGATCCCAAGGGCAATATTTGTATTGTAAATATTGTGAAAGCAACAAAATCTCCAAATACACAGCATTACAGAAATGCTAAATTTTTTCTGGGTTAGCACATGATTTCCTGGTTTCCTCAACGACTCATTTTCTTCCTAAAATATTTAGGAATATTTAAATATTAAAACACAGCATATGTGTCATGTTACTAGTTGATACTTAAAATTTCATGTATTTTCTTTTCACTATTTTTTTTTTTTTACTCTTTGTATATGTTTGTTGTTCTTAGAATTATAAAAATTCAGAAGTATTAGTAGGTATTATATTTTCCCAAGATAATTTACCATTGATGCTTTTGCTCCCCTTGGAATCTTTCTAGAGAATTTAATTGCAGCCAAGTAGCAGCATATAAAATTGTCTTCCTAAAATAAAGCAAAACAATACAAAGCAAAATGTCCTTAGAATCTGCTGGCAGCCACAAACCAAATCTGGGCACTCTGCTCTGGTTATTATTACTGCCATCTTCAATTACTGGTTCAGTTATTACTTAACCATTTACCATTTCTATAACCATATTTGATGAGACTAGATTTTTAAAAATATATACAATTGTGAATATATTGCAAAATTAGGGAATATAAGAACAAGAATTTTGACCAGAGTTTATTGTTCATTCGGTTATTACAACGAACGTACTGGCGCATAATACATGCACGTTTTAATCATTAATTTCTTTGGTAATGTAATTTATGGAGTAGCGACAGTGTTCCCCAGCTCACTGCTAGTGCAGATCTCTAAAATGCCAAACAGGTATCTGTGCCACAGAATAACGTTAACATACTTAATTAGTGGGACTATTGTTTTGCTCATATGTAAATCTTAGGTGGAAAGTTTGCATTAAAAAATAGAACTCTTCAGGAACCCTAGTTATACAATGAATTCCTTGCACCTGCAATGCCTCATGCTTTATTCCTTAAAATGATCAGTGCCTGATGTGATGTGTATTCAGTTCCATATTAAGTGTCCTGGTACTTGTTGAAGTCCGTGTTGGTACAATTTGAATGTTGGAAGCAGAGGGGATTTTCCTTTGGCCTCGGCCTCCACTGACGTAGCAGACCTTCCCAGCATGGGTGCTTCTTTTGTCTCCTCTCTTGCATTCTGAATTTTCTGCCTCATCTCTCACTACTTAAGGGCTGCTGTCGACTTAGCAGACCCTCTGAGTAAAACACAAAGGCTACAGGAGTGGGTGCAGGACCAAAACCAGAATGCTGCAGTGGGAGCCCTCTGTGGGTGTTTCATACTCCTCTGCCTTTTAACAATTACTATCCAAGTTCTTCCTCTTCCTTTGCCTCCTTTTCCACCAGGTAATTATGTCATTTTTGAGTGGTTTCTCCAATATTCTTTTAGAACATATTTCTCTGTTAGAGTTTCATCAAAATGCTTTTAGCCTCATGACTTCCTAAATATCTCACTTTAATATAAATAAATAGAACTTGCAGTAGAGAAGAAAATACATATTAAAATCCCAGGTAACCTTTTTACTTTTAAAGGAGAGGTAAAAAAACCACGAAAGGATAAGTAAAATACAGAGTTAGATAAGTAAGAAAATAAAATGAGATGTAAAAAGTTCTAGATTATCATGTATTATAAAATAAATTATGAAAGTTCTTATGGTTTATAGTAATTTTTCAACAATGAGAGTGAGTTACTAGATGTTGGGATGCTACCTCACAG
The DNA here is from genome assembly GCF_026419965.1 of Kogia breviceps. NCBI lineage: Eukaryota > Metazoa > Chordata > Mammalia > Artiodactyla > Physeteridae > Kogia > Kogia breviceps. The sequence goes on along the minus strand of NC_081310.1, from coordinate 7,172,673 downwards.
AATTTTTAATTGCCAGGTTTTAAAAATTTATTTTACACCATCTGAGGACAGATTATATGCTTAAATTTGCCTTTAAATCCAGTGAATCTGCATCCAAAAGTCTTTATTTGTTAATTTCCACTTTTAAGGAAGTACACTTTTTATGAATGTGAATATGATTTAGACCTTTTCAAGTGTGTCCTTTTACATATAAGCACACACATAAATAAACTTTCTATCAGTGTGAATATTATTTAGAGATTTTCATGTTTAAATTATTTCATATTTAAGTGTCTTCTAGGTTTAACATTCATAATGTAATGAACAGGATTTTAAGTATATAAATGACTCTTCCACTGTCAGTAAGAAAAGCAGAGTCATTCTTCCAAACTTACCCCTCTAAAATAATTAAAACATGCTTTCACATATAAACACACACATATAAATATACAAAGTTATATAAGCGATAGTCCAAAGAATACATGGTGACACATGGACGGGACCAACTTCTATTCAAGGTAAGCGTAGATCTTTAGCATTAACTGTGTGGGGCAAGAGGGGGCAAAATGGTCCCTTATTGAACTGGGAAATCAGGGACCATTAGATGGAAGAAGAAGCTTCTGATGGGGCTTGAGAATATGGAAGGCTTTGTAATATAATGTGTTATTTGTGAGGAAAGTGAATTGCATTCTTTGAAACACATAGTAATCAAATGGTATAATAGATTAATAATATAGCTTTCTGACAAAAGCTCTGACAGCTGTTTGAGCTCATTCGGTTCTGTTGAATTTCTCCACAGTGTGCTTTGCAATGTGAATGGCTCTACGCCTGGTGATATCAAGTGAAGTTGCTTTTAGGAAAAATATTGTATATTGTGATTAGGGCCAAAGTGAACACATTTTAAAGGAGGCATCCTTATAGATGGTTGAAAATAACATCAGTGACCAAATGTATCTGACTTTTGAATGTCTCAAAATGTCATTCTAATCTTGAAGCATAGAGTAAAAATAAAGCTCCATTTCCCATGGTTAGAAAATTATACATTTAGTTCCTTGCTTATATATTTTACCATCAATAGAACACCTAGTAAAGGTCATGTTAAGTAAAAGGAACCACAATTGCTACTCTTTCAGTGCAGTGACTTTTTTGTTAAAAATTCTCATCATATTTTGAGTTATCAAATATTAGATCCAAGGAAAGTATATTATCATTGTCATTTCTTGCTTACCTTGTAGAGATACAGCCACTGAAACAAAATAGAACTCATTCAATTTTTATATATGTATTGATTATATATTTTGTGCTGAACAACATTTTATTTGGTAAGAATAAGAACAAAGAATTGAAAAACATGTCTTGAGAAGAAATTAAAGTGCATGTGAGAAAGAGAACAAAGCAAGACAAAACATCCGTTACGTTATGTTAAAGGACCCATGAGGATCTTAGACTTTCAGTGGATCAATGTTTATATTCAGGGTGAAATCACTGTAAAAGCTAATATTTAGAAACACTGTGAATCATTAGATATGAATAGACAGAACCAGGGAGCATGGAAAAAAGTTCAATGTGAGGATATTTTATGAAAAATGGTATATAACATGATTTAATAGAAGCAAAGAAGGACAAGCAAACTGAACTTATTGAGTATCTACTATATCTTAGGTTACTTGGGGTTATTGTTTATTATCACTAAAATCTAAATTCATTTTCCAAGCCCACACACCTAACAGACAGCTGCTTGCTGAAATTTAAATGCAGGTTCAGTACTGACTTGTGAATCTGTGAACTGATACTCTGGTCTTTCCACTGGCTCTAACTTGTATGTATTTTTTAAATGGAATGGCTGTGATTATGAAGAGATTTATATCATCTGACAGAACCATTGCTTTGTTTTCAGTTTTTTTAATTTATTTAAGTATAGGTGATTTACAATGCTGTTAATTTCTGCTGTACAGCAAAGTGATTCAGTTTTACATATATACCTATACATTTTTTCATATTCTTTTCCATGATGGTTTATCACAGAATATTGAATATAGTTCCCTGTGCTAGACAGTAGGACCTTGTTGTTTATCCATCCTGTACATAATAGTTTGCATCTGCTAATCCCAGACTCCTAATCCATCCCTTTCCCTCTTCCTTGGCAACCACAAATCTGTTCTCTATGTCTGTGTGTCTGTTTCTGTTTCATAGATAGGTTTATTTGTGGCATATTTTAGATTCCATATATAAGTGATATCATATGGTATTTGTCTTTCTCTGACTTACTTCTCTAGGAGGATAATCTCTAGGTCCATCCATGTTGCTGCAAATGGCATTATTTCATTCTTTTTTATGGCTGAGTGATATTCCATTGTATGTATGTATGTATATATATATATATATATATATATATATATATACCACATATTCTTTATCAATTTATCTGTCAGTAGACGTTTAGGTTGATTCCATGTCTTGACTATTGTAAATAGCACTGCTATGAACATAGGTTTCATGTATCTCTTTGAATTACAGTTTTGTTTGGATATATGCCCAGGAGTGGGCTTGTTGGATAATATGGCAACTCTATTTTTAATTTTGTAAGGAACCTCCATAATGTTCTCCATAGTGGCGACACCAATTTATATACCCACCAACAGTGTAAGAAGTTTCCCTTTTTTCCACAGCCCCTCCAGCATTTGTTATCTGTAGACATTTTAGTGATGGCCATTCTGACTGTTGTGAGGTGGTACCTCATTGTAGTTTTGATTTGCATTTCACTAATAATTGGTGATAGTGAGCATCTTTTCATGTGCCTGTTGGCAATCTATATGTCTTCTTTGAAGAAATGTCTGTTTAGGTCTTCTGCCTGTTTTTTGATTGGATTATATGGTTTTTGTTGTTGTTGTTCTTGAGTTGTATGAGCTGTTTGTATATTTTGGAAATTAAGCCCTTGTCAGTCACATCATTTGCAAATATTTTCTCCCAGTCAGTAGGTTGTCTTTCATTTTATTTTTGCTTTCCTAGATTTGGGTTTACTCTATGTTTTTCTTTACTTAATTTTCCACATTGTGACAATTTGTTCATTCTTATGTACTCACCACTTGGCTCAATGTAAAAACAGGTATCAATGAAAATAACAACCAAATGTACATAAACAGTATAACTGTAATAAGTTATGTAATAGAAATGTAAACAGGCTCTCCTTGCAGTGTAGTCTTCAAAGAAAAGTTGTCATTGTACCTTGGTCATAAAAATAGTTGGAGCAACTGTAGACAGAAATAAAACATAAGGCATTAAAGCAATAGACAAAGTAAAGGCACAACTGAAAAAGCTATGCCTCTCAGGAATTAGTGACTTTATAAATTATGAATTGATGTGTAAAGAATTACCCCACTATTTAGCATCTTCAAACACCAAATGTTTAACATATTACAGTTTCTGTGGATCAGAAAGAAATTCGGTAACAGTTAGGTTGGGTGGTTCTGCCTCAGGGTCTTTCATGAGTTGAGTTTAGCTGCTGGATCTATAGTCATATCAAGGCTCTACTGGGGCTAAAGAATCTGCTTCTTACTTCTCTCCCTTGGTTGTTGGTGGCCTCAGTTCCTCACTGAATTTTTCAGAGGCTTCAGATCCCCACCATGTGAGCTCACTCCTTAGGGCTGCTTGCTTCCCTCAGAGCAAGTGATCCAAGAAATAGAACCCAAAGTGGAAGCTGTGGTCTCTTTATAACCTAATGTTGGTTGTGGCATACCATCATTTCTGCCGAATACTACTGGCTGCAAAGCCTAACGCCAGTACACGGGGCAAGTGACCTAACAGAGATGTGAACAGGAGGAGGCAGGAATCTTTCGAGGCCCTTTAGGTGACTGGCTACTTACACAGAGCAGGAAATTCTATATAACCAGGAAAATTACTGCTTACTCTTCCCCAAGAAACATTTGACAACATCTGCACACAACTGAGTTTGTTAGAGCTTCTGGTACCTAACAAGCAGAGGCCTGAGATTTTTTTCTTTTTTCTTTTAAAAATTCTTTTCCGTTATGGTTTATCACAGGATATTGAGTATAGTTTCCTATGCTATACGGTAGGACCTTGTTGTTTATCCATTCTATATATAATGGTTGGCATCTGCTAATCCCAACCTCCTACTCCCTCTCCCTTGGCAACCACAAGTCTGTTCTCTACGTCTGTGAGTCTCTTTCTGTTTTTTAGATAGGTTCATTTGTGTCATATATTAGATTCCACATATAAGTGATGTCATATGGTATTTGTCTTTCTCTGTCTGACTTACTTCACTTAGTATGATAATCTCTAAGTCCATCCATGTTGCTGCAAATGGCATTATTTCATTCTTTTTTATGGCTGAGTAGTATTCCATTGTATATATGCACCACATCTTCTTTATCCATTCATCTGTGGATGGACATTTAGACTGTTTCCATGTCTTGGCTATTGTGAATAGTGCTCCTATGAACATAGGGGTGCATTAGCCATCCTACAGGGCAGTTCCCCAAACAAATTATCCATCTCAAAACACCAAGAGTGCTGAGTTTAAGAAACACTGTTGAGGTAAGCTAGAAAGTATACAAGAGGCTGTAACAAAAATAACGTATGACATACAGATTCTCTAAATATTCTTTTTATGCACCATTCTGAGGGAGTTAATGAAGGAGATAAGCAAGTAAAACAAGAGAAGTAAAAATAGTAATAAAAACAGTGAGATAAATGATCAAAAAGCAAAAAAAAATTTGATTCAGATAATCTGATTTTATATATATATATATGTAAAACCAAATGAAAACTTTTCACAAATGAGCTAAGAGAATATTTTTGAGAGTTGCAATAAAAAATACTTTTACATGAACTAAAATGTGTCACAAATAAATATCTTTTCCTGCCATTTTGATTTTCCTCTTTTATCCATGAGTTAGGAATTTTCCCATCAAACTAGGAAGCAGGGTTCTTCTGTTTTTCTAATTTTATTAATACTATTTAGATTTTTCCCTGACTAGCAGAAATTGCCACCTTTGTATTTCTACATTATTTAAGAAAGGATTGAGTTTTTATTTGTTGCATAATACATGGTGAATTTTATAACCTTATATGTTATCACTATATTTTGCCAAATTTGTCCAAAACTTCAACCAATTTGATTCTCTCCATCTCATTTTTTTTTAGGTATTATTGTATAATATTACAAAAATAGAGTTTATTTCCTACCAAGTAGTCTATTCTTACGCTGTACTTCCAAATTTCTGTCTTAATCTCCTTTATTCTGTAACAGCTGAACACTTTTTATTTTAGGACAAAATTATACTCTTTTTTCTTTATAAACAAAATCACATTGGTGACCCTTACCTATATATGCTACCACCCTTTTAAGTTCCTTCAGAAATAGCATGAACATTCACATAGTGCAAAAGCATTTACTTACCCATCTTTTTACCTGTTAATTTATGGCTACTTTATACTGTATTAAATACAAGGAGAAGTATTACAATGATTTTAGGCTTGGATTGAAGATTATCAATTAACTCAATGTGATGGTAATTTGTGGACTTTAAAGATGTTGAGTGCTTCCCTGGTGGCGCAGTGGTTGAGAGTCTGCCTGCCGATATAGGGGACGCGGGTTTGTGCCCTGGTCTGGGAGGATCCCACGTGCCGCGGAGAGGCTGGGCACATGAGCCATGGCAGCTGAGCCTGCGCGTCCGGAGCCTGTGCTCCGCAACGGGAGAGGCCACAACAGTGAGAGGCCCGCGTACCGCAGAAAAAAAAAAAAAAAAAAAAAAAAAAAAAAAAAAAAAAAAAAAAAAAAAAAAAAAAAAGATGTTGAGTTTACAGTGACATACTAATTCTTTGTTTATAACATTTTAAGAGATTTACAAAGCCAGACATTTGGGAAAAAATCCATTGTGATTATTATATTTGGTTAAACATAGGTATATATATTTCTAATTTTTAACAATATATATGGACACTGTCAATTCATAATAAATGAGATCTAGAAAGTTTAAACATGAGGAAATAAGTTCTAGGCATATATAAAGAGAGTATTATTAAATTATAGTAGAATTAGGTAGAAAGAAAGCTGTTGGCAAACAAATATTATTTGCCCATGTAATTTGTACAAAGTCGTACTTTTTGGAGATGTTACTTGGACTTTTTCACTCAACTTATAAATATCTCTATTTATAAGTCAAGTATTTTCAGACTTTTAAAATCTTATTTAAGTGCTTCAAGAGTTCCAATCCCTTTCCTACCCCAAATCTTATAATCAAAACCATTAGCTTAAATCACAATTAATACATTCTTTTCACAGTTGACCTTCTACAGAAAAGTTTGCCTCAGAACTAAAATAGTTAAACTATTAGTATTTTCTGAGAAAATTTCTTATAGAAAATCTCATGTTAAAATTTTCCCCAAGTGGTAACTGAAATTTATCATTGTGCTTGAAGTTATGCCATTTAGAAAGATAAACACAAGAATGAGAATACTACAGTGTCCACTCAGGAGGAAGTACAAGTTTGTCAGAAGTGAATTCATAAAGAAATGACTGACAGTCAAAAGTGAAGCATCACTTGAGAATGTCTTGGTGCAGAAATCAGCATCCTTCCGGAAAGCAGAGTATGTAGTTCTCTTTCAATGCCAGTGACTCATATACAGTAAAGATACAGAAACATCTTTATAAGCTTTTGAAAAGATCCCTCAGGTAGTTTATGTTAATGATACCAATCTGAGGGGAACTTAACTTGGCATTCCTTGAGATGAATTCAGGAGACCAATATATTTTCTCTCTGTCTCCTACCTTGTGAACTTAGTTTAATAGACATACACCGTTTAGCCAGTAGACACACAGATAGAACAGTTAGTAGCAAAGCCATGTTCCTACAGACATTCAGCAAAGAAAATGAGTACAATTCTGATTATATAACCAGAGAGACATGGGGGAATTTATTCCTAGGACAAAATAAATAAACTCAACCCTGAAGATATCAGTGAAATATCCAAAGTTTTTGTTGACTTAAAGAAAAATGCACAACATAAGAGTTGTGAGTTTAAGTTTTATTCAGGGACCCTACTACGGATTATAGCCAGGGATGCAGACTCTCAGTAGCTCAAAGGGAACTGCTCCGAGGGGTGGGGAAGAAGCCAGTTTGTACGTGAATTTTTGGCTAGGGCATGTGTGCAGTTAAGCATACGTCTTGGTAAAAGATTACTTGCCGGTCACAAAGCACAGAGATCTCTAGTAAATTTTAGTGCTTTTCTGTGAATGGGAAGATGCAAGAATCCGAGTTCACAATTTTTTCTGAGATATCTGTAAGTATCTAAGGGACCTGGTTTTCCAAACACAGAGTGCCTTATCCTGCTTTTCATCCTAACTTCCTCCCAGGGTGCGTTATTGGTCAGCAACTACAGTGACTAATGGTTTAATCCTTGTTTTTCTTTTGTTGTTGTTGTTTAATGCTTTAATTCAGCATAGAACCTGTGATGGATAGGTTAGCTCTGTGTGGCTTGAGACCCTTAGATATAAACCCTATTACTGAGTTGTTTTGTGCTGGTCTCAGCCTATCGATTATTATGTTATTGGCTAGAAATGCCTGAGGTCTCTCACCTGGGCCCCAGGTGAACTTCCCACAGACATCTCCCTTTTCTAAGCCAGTGTTACCACTGGAATGACCCTTATGATTCTTATGATTTTAAGATGCCCCTCGGTAATAACCATCAGGAAACTTTGAAGGAAAAGAAGTTGTAGTACTTACAAGCACTGGAGCATACAAGATACTCCAGGGGGCACCCAGTGAGGTCACAGGTGGAGAGAGGAAGAGTGAGGTTGGGTCAGGGGATCTGCTTTTATTGGGGTTGAGGGGGAGGGTCTAGGGTTTCCCAGGCTTAGTCTTTATTAGCAAATTTAAAATATCAGAGCCGTTATTAGAAGCATAGGGAGAGAGAAGAAGAAAGGAAGAAGGAAAGGGAACAAGTGGCCAGTTATCTAAATCAATCAGGATCTTTAAATCAAAGGAGATTCCTTGGTGAGAGGTGAGGGGAGGTCATGTAAGCCCAGTTGTCCTGGCTCTTTATCTAGTCCTGTGGTTGGCAGTGTGTTTTGCGTTTATTGGAGGTCCACTTTGTTGCAGTGGATGCCTCTTTGAAGTGGATACGTCGGCAATCAAAGCTTAAGTTGGGCACTTGAATTACAAAAAGAAAAGTCAACTGTCAGGGCTTCCACTACCTAAGTCCATAGCTGTGAGGATCTTGGCCAAATCGAGTAGAACCTTTCATTCTTTAGAAGCTCGCCAGCCACTTGCCAACAGAAACACCCCTCTACTTAAACAATTTGTCTTGCTTAGTGAAGCAACAGAGAACATATAAGAAAGGAACCGGGGAGTGTCTCAGAAAGAAGGAAATTAAGGCAAAGTACTTTAAAAATTTTGGGAACTAGTAAGTCATTGAGTGGTCTTGTGGTCTTGGCAGGGTGGGTTGGTTTGCAAATGAAGAGAGTTGCTTGAACAATAAGTAGAATCCATGAGGCTGTAGAACTGCAGTTAGATCAGTTTGCCTGTACTGTTCCAGAAATATGAGTCTGAATGTGTTGCTTAAATGGGCTTGAGCTTAAGTATTTGTCTTGCATATCAGGGTAATTTTCTTGTAAGTCTTAGTACAGTTTTGCAAGTTTTGGTTTCTATATCTATTCTTATGGGCTTGCTTTATTTTACCTAATATTTCTGTGTGCTACGTAGTACACGTTTCATTGTTTTTCAAGATACCTCATGTTCAGTATTGCTAGAAATGGAAATGTCACATTATTTTGAAAACGACAAAAGAAAAAATATCTTAAATAAATGAAAACCTTGTGCTTATCTTCACTGTCATGAAGGGCTCTGATGATTGATTTCAGGTGTATTCCTCTTTCCTTACATCAACTGCTACCTGAATAAGTAGGATTCTTAATCCAAGCATATCATTCAAAGGTAGATCACATCTAAGTAAACATAAAAGCATCAAACATCCAAATCCCTGATGGCTGAAGCTAGGAAGGTTATTTAGTATTACGTAATGTCACTGATTTTGCATATTTTTGAAAAATGTTTTACTGTGCGCTCAACCTAAAAGTTATTCTCTTCTGCCCCAGCTTCAGTCCAGCACGATACATGTTTTCTATTTCAGAAGAGCATAGAGAGAGGAGTTATTTTAGGCATGGATAGCAGATGAAATTTCAGAACATATTTACAAGAAAGGTAAAATGTATTGCATGAAACTAGTCAACACTGAATAGTTTTACAATAGTTGGGGAATATACATAAAAATCTATATTTTTATATTTTTGGCAAAGTTAATAATTTTCTACACTTGGAATATCTGTCCTTTACAAACCTTATTCATTTGGTCCTCAAACTACTGTAGCGCTCAGGATTCTGGAGGTCATCGTACTCTGTAACGATCATCGATTATAGAAGATGATTATTTCTACTTGAGGTGATACAGGTAACAATGCTAATAGTGAGTTAAGAGGAAGAAACTTGATGGGTTTACATCTATGCATATGTGGGTAGTGTGTTTGCACATTATATAAGAATGTGAAGGGAGTTTTCTTGGCTAAAGCCATCTGCATTTTTATGTTAGATGCTTTTGTCAAACTCCATTATTCTATCTATAAACAACATGGATAATTCTAGGTAAATAGTTGTAATACACATTTACGTTTGTAAATGAAAGATAAAACCAAACTTTGTTAATGTCCCAATGCAATTTAATTTATATATGTGGATGTATTTTGAAATCCACATATATTAAATATTTGGAAATGTATTTATAACAGCATTTTTCTAAGAAATATGCTGGGGATAAACTACAATTTATTTATTAGAACAGTAAGAGAGACAAGTAAAAGCAGTCATTTACTGTATACAGGAATATATTCTTACATTTATTTCTTAAAAATTATTTTGTATAACAAAAAATAAATTCTATAGAGGAAGCCCAGAGTTACAAATAAACAATATTAGAGTCAACAATAATTATCTTCCCAATAATTAATAAGGCATTTTAAATATTGATGAACTTAAAAAATGTGTGTGACAAATTCTTGTTTTATTTTATTAAAATTAGTTACACCAAAGAAAAGAAAAGCATGGTATTGCTTTTCTTGCTAGCATGCCAAGAAAGAGAGGAAGCTGTATTGGTGGATATAAGCTCAAGAACAGAGGGAAAAAATAGTCTGGATTCTTTGTGAGCACTTGTTCCCCTTCAGTTTCAAGTTGACACTCAGAGGTACATTTCACCAAACTGACTAATGTGTTATAGAACAGAAAGTAAAGCGCCAGAGAAATTCTTTTTCTGATTATGTCAAGATTAAAAATAGCAGTCTTAAAAAATGGTCTGTGTGTATGCCAGTTTCAAAATGTCAGCTTCAATATGGCATGGTGGAGAAAAAGGAGAGAAGAATGGCATGGAGCAGTGACTTCACAAATAGGAAGATAACTTAAAATAATTATAAATTTATTTTTCTGGTATGAAGCGTCATTGTTCACAGTTAAAATACACACCACTATCCTTCCAATATTAATTTATTTCCACTCTAATTTTCAATGTATCTATTAAATTTTCCAATTTAAAATATAAAATACATATTCTAAAGACAGGCATAATTATAGTTAATACCTCCATGATAGTGTAACACATACTTCAAGGTATTTGCATAGGGTTTAGTAAGATTAACTTCCACAAATTAAATGTTGTAAAGCGTGACCAGAGAGATTGATTTCAGCTTTGTGATTTTTATATATCCAAATAGGAGAAGTTAATCAGAAACCAATATGATTTATCATATCACAATGATTTCACAGATATATTCTATAGAGAAGTACAGGCTATTATTCATTCACTTTGTGCTTTTATAATCTAAGTTCAAGTTGCAAAACTATATTTAATATATATTAAACCTTCTTGAATGCAAAAGTCATCCACTGAACATTAATTTTATGTATTTGCCAAAGTAAAAGTTTTGGGTGGTTCATGGTGGTAGTTTACTAATTACTTAGAATATCTTCTTTAGAAAATGGGGGTATTACTCTCATTTTGATTCACAATTCTTTTCAGTTTACATTTATACAGCTATGCATGTAAAACTTGTGTCAATTAATAAATAAATGAGGAGTTAAGAAGAGTTGTCAGGAATAACAGTATCAGATTAGTGTATATTTTACAGATACTCTGATATATATTCTAACTAATCTTATTGTAGTTATATTTGTAAATTTAAAAAATCAAGTAACATCTCAAAGTTTACAAAAATGTTCACTACAAAGGAGAGAGCCTGTCTGCCTTAGCCAATGATATTCTTTTAGATTTTTCTTCATGTTAGTACATGGCATCATCATTGAACTTACTTCTATAAAACTCATTCTCTCTATCTTATGTGACTCCAATACATAACCTGTCTATCTCATCACCAGATCATTTATTTATTTTCTCAATCAACAAACATGTATTTGATGCCTCAAACATGCTTGACCTCATGCCAGGAAGTACCAAGTTGAGTAAGGGGTTGGGGTTAAGGAAGGCACATAGCAGACACTCATCTAAGTGAAAGCCAGAGTGAAATCAGAATGTACCGAACTCAGGATGCATGACCTTGGAGGCACTGGGGTTGGGTAGCAAAGCTAAGCCAGGGCATATCAACAGAGCGATGGAAAAATGGCCAGAAGCCAGACAGTAAAAAGGGCTCAATCAAGAAATGGATGAATTAATTACAAATGTTGAAACCAGGAGTTGGAAAATGAGGTTACATAGGTGAAGTTAAGCAGGAGGAAGCATAATGCCATGTATGCACCGTGGCCAAAATAAAATCCTGCCAGAGAATTAGGTACCTTCTTGCTATGTATTCTTTTATTTCTGATTAATACACGTGTGTTCTGAGTGGGCAAGCATGAAATACTTGTTAATGATGAATATATTAGTCCTTACAGTCTAATATTCTTCCTTTCAGTGCATCTTCTCATTTTTCATAGGTCGATTTTATCTAACAAGAGAATTAATCATTTGTATTAAATGAGAAAATTTTCTAGTCTAAAAGCATGGAAAAACGCTCTCAGAAAATTGCTGTATATTTTGGGGAAGTCAGAGTGGGAAGTCATAGTTATTTCCGAAGGTAAAATTTGGTCATATCCATGAAAGCGTATTTTGTGTACATATTTACCTCAATAGACTTTTGGTGTGTGATGCACGTTGCTAGTAGACCCTTGTGTATGGAGCAGCCAAAAAATGACTGTTCAATGCCACCTCCTCGCAGGACTGTCAGTGGTCTGATGCAAATTCTATTGATATTTGGAGGAGTGAAGATATATCAAGGTCTATACCGTGTTCCCCACCAGTGAAGATATATCAAGGTCTATACCGTGTTCCCCACCTGCCAGCACGCCACTGAAAGGAAATTAGAAAGAATAATTTATATAATGCAGGTGGATATAATACATTTGGGTATCTAGAAAGATACGTTATTGGAGTAGTTAATGATTACATACATGATTACTTTTGGTAGGTACGTTTCTAAGCATTTAGCTCACACAAACACAAACATATATACATACACACATACATCATACATATATCTATTTTTCCCATTTACTGTTTAATAACAACTTTGTGGAGTAGGTGCTTTTCTTATCTCTATTTTAAAGATGAGAACACTGAGATGCAGAGAAATCATATTACCTGCTCAGAGGCAAATAGCTCATTAGTTGTGGAATTGTTATTTAAGCACGGTTTGGCTCCATAAACCTGCTCTAAACCCAAACCCTACGTTGCTTTTCCTTAGATACAGATAAATCCGCAGTTGCAGATATAAACATGGATGATGAAACTGAAAAAATAAAGCGTAAATGTGCATACAGAACATATATATCGTGCCAACTCCCCTCACTATATTATCTAGAGTAGTCAAGATGTCTCAGGAGGGGACACAAAAGAAAACTCAAAAAATATGTATACAAGTTGTGAGGGCTGAGGTAGAGGAAAGAAATAAAGTTATTTCAAAATATATGGAAAAAATATTTTAAATAAAATATTTATGACAAAATATTTTTGATTATGAGACTTTTCCTGTCACTTTTATTACAATTTCTAATAGTTACCATAAAACCTTTCCATTTCTTTGTTGACTGGATAATGTGAATACTTGTACTTTTTTTAACAACTTCATAATTACTATTTCATAGGCACCAGGAAAGTGAGCAACATGTTTATTTTATTCACAACCATATATTCACTTGCAATGACCCTGACAAGAAACATTGATTTAAGTGAACTCAATTAAGTATATTTTAAGAAAAACCAAAGTAATAAAGAGCTTACCTAGTTTTCATTTTGAGAAGGGTGGATGCCCGAATTATGAGTTCTCCCAAGCTGTTAGTATCAGTTTAGGCTCATCCTTACTCATACTTACAAATAATCTTGGAGCCTGACAAATAAGATGGACAAATAAAATAATTGCCTATTGACTTATTTATTTTCTAAATAAAAAATAGAACACGCAATTTAATAGTATTTGATAAATTACGACTTCTATGTAGCATATACCTTGTAGAGAACGCCACAAAACCAGCTATCACTAATGAAATATACATTTCAGAACATAATCTAAATGTAAAAGGATGTATTTCATAAATGAACTGATATGAAAACTGAGGGAAGTTAAAGCAATATACGTTTGCATTTTAATTGAAATTTAATAAAATATAAATATAATAATATTACTGTCTATTTCAACCATTCCCATTAGAGTTTCTAATTTTCCAGTAGGTTTAAGATACTAATGAGAAAAGAAAAAACCCTTCAGAAGATCAAATAAAAGTGCATATGTTCTACAGCTAAAAATCCAAGGTAAAATTCAAACAGATTGTTAAAACATTTCAAAATTCTGTGTTATGTTTTATTATTAATAACCTACTGAAATGAATTCCTCTATAGACATGATATAGGAGCTCTTTGATCACATACTTTCTCCTGAGTGAAGGCACACAAAGATAGCTTTTGAATTAGAACTTCTAGAAGGCAGCTTTGTGTGGATTTTAGCCCTGCTTAACAAGCTTATTCCAGCTTCCCAACCTGCTCCCCTGCCATCCTCCCATTAGCCTCATATCTGGCACACTTTCCTCCTTTGTGCTGACTGGGTTCCTTTGATTGCTTCATTTGGGCACGAAATCTGGATGGTGCTGCTGACATCAGCCAGGAAGCTCGCAGCTCATCCCAACCAGGGCTGATCAGGTAAAATCAGTGCAGAGAAGGGTGTGCTACCCTTCTGGGGCTGTAGGACAAGAGTGCAATTTGTCCTTGCTCTTCCTTCATGTTTTACATCTTGAAACTGTTAGATGAGAGGAAAATCTTTTTTTGGAGGAGGTTTTCACAAAATGAATCTTAAAAGCGTCTCAAAACCAAATTATCTCATCTCACCTAAGCCTCCTCCTCTCATATTCTTATGATGTAAATTTCTATACCATCCAGCTAGTCTCCCAGGTTAGAAAATGTCTCTCCAATATCTTTCCATGCTGCCTCCCAACAAAATTATTCTCTTTGTTAAAATATTATTCTACTTATTATAACTTATTACAATTAAACTAACATCTTAGAATTCCTGTGCTGGTCTGTGCATTGTTCATGAAAAGCCTGTGTAACTTCTCTAGAGATTAAGTTTCTCAAACTTCAATATTTTGTGCCCTGGATACTTATTGTTTCTACTGTTGCACACCTACTGTTGTCCCCATAAGATAACTCCCTTTTTATTAATTTAAAACAGTTGCACAGTAATGAATGGGAAATTTGTAATAAATGGAAGTTAGGCATAAACATAATGTCCTTACTCTTAGCTGTAAAATGCTCTGATTCTCTTTTTCAAGATTGGCAGTTGTTAGTGTCATGTTAAATACTTTTCCTTGCTGTTATAATCCGAAATACTGAAAAAAATTTGGAAAGTGAACAGGTTTCTGCCTGTGCGCTTAAATGTTCTTCATTTTCTCTGCATTTGCAACAATTTTAAATCTTGCAAGGGAACATTATCCCTCACTTTATGCTTATACACAGACATAGAGGACGGGACCTGTTTGATTTTTAAGGCTTATTTCCACAAAGCATTGAATTAAATGTTCACCTTATTGACTTGATTCCAGTTCCCAAATGTCCTAGGGTTGATGTTATAAATATGGGTAGGCACAGAAATATGGAGAGATACCTCCCACTCGTGAAGGGACCCATATATCCTGTATCTTTCTGCTTGGATATGTATGGCTTCAAATTTTAAGGGTAAATCATGATCCATAGCAACTTCTGGAATCCTTCTGTATCATATCTCTCATAGAAAGCAGAAATAAAAAAGGATGACAGTCCCCTACCACCCCCCCCATGCATAATTCTATGCATAGGGGTTTTCAAAATAGTTGATATGTATAACAAATTGAGAAATATACATGCATGGAAGTTAAACCTATACATAAAAGCAATCAACTTATTACAATAGTTAGAGTAATTATTTAAAGAGACAAGGGATGCTTTTGCAATGAGATAGAGAGATTTCTAAAGTAAATTGTTAATTTTCTTAACTGATTTGTGATGCCATGTGTACTCACTTTATCATTTTTCTTAAGGTGTATACATATATTTTATATATTTCTGAGTATACAATATATTTCACACTAAATTTAAAAAAAAGTAAAGGAACAGTACCTTGACTGGTTTTCATTCTTCTAGCTTTCTATTGTAAACTACTTTACGCTTGTCTCTGTTGCTTATGGTTTTAAATTGTATTTGTATAGAAAACACTGAATCATAGAGGAAAAGGAAATATCATATATAGTAAATTATATCTTTAAATTTTATTTTATTAATGAAGTTATTTATTTGTTTTTGTTTGGTTGGTTTTTGTTTGACATACAAAAAACTGTATACAGTTGATGTGTACAACTTGGTGAGCTTGGACATAAGTATATACCTGTGAAACCATCACCAAAATCTATGTCTGAAGCCTATCCATCTTCTCCAAAACTGTCTTCCTGCCTTTTTTATTATTTCTTTGTGATAAGAACATTAATATAGTATCAACCCATCTTAGCAAATTTTCAAATTATACAATACAGTATTGTTAGCTATAGGCACTCTACAGTAGACCTCTAGGATTTATTCATCTTGTGTAACCAAAGCCTCGCACCCATTGAGTATCCCTATCCCCTCTATACTAAACATGAAAAGCACTTGGTCAGGCTCTGTGAGGGGTTTGAGATCTTGCCAAACTTGCAAGATTACAAGTTAGCTTCATGGGTGCTGACTGGAGTCTCCTGTACTAGAGACAAGGACTTGATAACTCACAGCATAGTAAGCTGTCAGAGTTTCATGTTTGTACTCATTTATCTCATGCCCCCTACACCCCTTGAGTGCAGTGAGGAGGGGCACCAAGGTGAATGATGTGCCCTTGCTGGGTCTACATCACAGCAGAGGAAACCTGAGCTTAGCAATCCTCAATCATTTATAGGGGCTTCTAGCAAACTGTCCATTCTGTGTGCCAAAGCCTATCTGATTCTGGACAGTAAATAAATGTCTTCTACTTTAGGGTGAGGCACTATCTCTATCTTCCAAGGTTGTTTGCTGTACACACACCCTTGACATGATCACCCAGAACAAAAGATAAGATGCACAGAAACTGGGAGACCCATGAAGAATTGTTTCTTAACACACAGTAATTACTGAATACTGCCCTTGAAACATTACAAAAGGCATCTGAAGGTTTCTATTCAAATAATAAGAATTGCAAATTTTAAATTAATATTGATATTTTCAGTAGTCTTTATATTTAAACTATGTATTAAATTTTCCATAATATCAAAATAAACTTTCATTATTATTTTCACTTAAAAAATAAATCTATATATATGTTTTTATCTACATGCATCAAATGATTTGGCCATTTGTCTTTATCTGTTGAATTAAGTAATCTTTAAGATGAGGGATGAATAATAGATGTAAATTCACATTATGCATCTGATAGATTGGTGTTTCAGTTCCCTGAATTGTTGAGTTAGAAGAATTTTGAGGTTCCAACTCTGTTCAGTGTGGAAAAAGAAGCATAATGACTTATTTAAAATATTTACCATGAAAACAAGAAAGAGGAGTTTCTATTTTTCTGCTAACTTAAAAACAAAGCAAACAAAACACCATTTCAATAAAACGACATGCTGAGATTCACACAGCTATTGGTTTTATGAAACACTTTACTTAATGTAACATTCAGAGTACACACATTTTAAGCTTTTTTCTTTTCCCTGGGTGTTTAATTACCCTCAGCAAATGTTAGTTCTAAAGCTAAGACAAAGATTGAGCTATTTAAATGGCATAAAAATCAAGCGTATTTTGATGAAAACAAAAATATCTATGTAGCGTTGGAAGTAAGCTCGACAAAACAATCTATCTTTGAGAAAACTGAGGGTATGCAGTGAATTCTTAAGAGTGGTCCAAGGAACCATTAGGCAGGGCTCTCAGATTAGTCACTTTAGTTCTACACCAATAACATAAGCCTTGCCTAATGATTCCTTGAATTGCCCTGAATTTAGTTCTAGTCTCCACTAAGCCCTGGGTGATTTGTTCACTTATTTGATTAACACATGCTTTCTTTTATTATACCTGCCCATACCTTGCCCCACTCTTGAAGTAGCTGTGGAATCATATATGTTTAGTAATAGCACATATTTAAAATAAACACTGTGCCTTTAGTATGGTTGCTTGGGAAATACCATGTGTCCCAAAAGAGAGAATTTGAACATAGATATGGTAATACTTTAAGGTAGAAAATTTTTTAAAAAATTATACCCAACTTGGGGTGGGGGGTGAATGACTTACAGCAGGCATTAGCAAAGCAACTAAAAACAATATATATATATATATATATATATATATATATATATATATATATATTCTTTTTTTCTCTTAATAGTCAGCTGTGTGTTTACTGAGCTAAAAAGTGCCACAGTACAGCTGCAACACCTTAGAAAGGAGGGTGAAATAATCCAGGATTGACCTCAGTGTGCTCTTCCTAGGAGTTCTTACCAGCTAGGAATGGAATGTAGTAGATTTTAGCCCCTATGTGGTTAAGCTTTTGGCAACCATATTGTTGACCTGGAGACTCATATGCAACAAAACAAACAGTAATATATCAATCAATCAAGTGATGCAAAGGTTCATAAGATTCAATAGTCCTGTCACCTACCCCATCATGCAAAAGTGTTTGGCTTTAAAATGCCAGCTGGGGTCATTACCTTAAGGGGCTGCAGTGTTGCCTTGGTAGTAGTTCTGATAATTTAACCTTTTCCAACAGAAATAGCACTGCCAGTTTTCTCTTTGCACCCGTTGATTTCACATAGGCTATGTTGGTAGTGATTAAATGTAACATTTATTCCCTAAACTGACAAATGCTAGGAAATAATGTCTAGATTGATTTGGGAATAAAATCAGAAGGGAAATGGAAGACTGGATGTTGTGAATCCTGAGACTAATCAAAAATAAAATAAAGTTGGCCCTATGCTACACCTTGATTTGAATGATATTAAAATGGCACTGGATTACTCTCCGGATTGGGAGAAAATGAGTGGGCCTGTTGGCTTTATCATTGCTTAAGTCATATTAGTGGGAAATAGTTGAAAGTTTTGGATGAAGAATTGGTGTATATATTTCCAATCAAGAGAGTGTATAATGTACAATATTAAGAACAACTGCTACACTATGGTTTATTGAATTGATTATTTGTAATACATTGTTTCTATCTTTGCACAGGAGTATGTAGTTTTTTTTTTGTTTTGGTTGACTTTATTTTATTTTAATTTTTTTGTCTCCTGTGATTCTGACTCTAAAGGACACAAATGATTCATCTACACATAGGTCCCTGAGGCAAACACAAGAACCCATTTGCTGGCCAGCAAATTCGAACTTGACCTAGTGTGGAAACACACAACCGTTTTTCAAAAACAAGGACTAAAATTGTCTGTAAATATGGATAGGGTTCATTGTCTATGTGAATCAGGTCTTCTTGTCTTAGGAATTTCAACAGAGAATACATTGAAACCCTTAAGCTTGTAATGAGATTAGGAATGGTAAATGGAGAGAAAAACAGGTTTACAGGGAGTTCTTCAGCTGAGGTGAAAAATGAAGCACTTGAGGGGTGGTTCTCAGCCCTGGCTGTGTGATTATAGAATCACCTAGAGAGCTTTTAAGAACTGCCGATGCCAGGCCCCCTTTCCAGAGCCCTTTGGTCTTGGCTGGCACCTAGGTATCAGAATATTTTTTTAAACTCTCCAGGTGTGATATGCAGCCCACATTGAGAATAACTGCAATAAACTCCAATTCCTGCAGCAAAAATCCCTTATATTTACTTTCAGTTCAGAAAGCCTAAATCAAAACACAAAGCAACAGAGTACCTTTCTCTCATGTAGAAACCCAGGCAGGCCTTCCAAAGCTGTAGAAGTGACTCCATTCTTACCAGGGACCTGCTCTCCCAGCTGGGATCCCTTTTATGAGGCAGAAGGAGAGAACAGAGTGGTGGGGGGAACCAGCATCACGACGGACTGAGAAGGGCTATTTTCCTGCTGCCTGATTCCTTGAGACCCCCTCTCAAATGTATTTGGGAAATAGTGTGTAAAACAAAGTGAAATGCTTTTCTTTGTGGCTGAACTTATCAGTCTTTAATATGTAGAAAACATTTCTGAATTACCAAGAGAAATAGAGTATTTGGTGTTTTCCAAATTTGTAGTCTTTAAAAATAAAATTGCATCCTACTGCTTTTTTTCTCTCTCTCTCCTCTTCCCCCATCCCTACGTCTCCTTCACAGTCTCTCTGTCTTCGGAATACAGTTTAAATCGGCAAAAATCAATTTGGGAAACACTATACTACACTATGGTTTGTAGTATAGTACAAACCTTTTGTAACCATTTCATTATGCTTACCAATATAGAGTAGCTATCCCTTTTTCTTTTATTTCTACCTCAATAATTTTCAGTAAAGGAGGATTATTGGATTTAAATATTTTAGGATATCAAAATAAATTTTAAAATTTATAATTCTGCTGGTTATTTTCTATGCAGTTCTAATTGTATAGGAACCTATTAAACTTGCTCCATTTTCAGATAACCCCAGGGAAAATGTTGCAGTTAGTCATGTATCACACCATGCTTTGTTCATTCCTCCTACTGCTATTTGAACGGAGGGTCCTGGTTAATACATTAAATAGTAGAGATTGTGATATACTGTTATAAGTAATTAATTTTCATGTTATGGATCAAAGGAATGATAACTTCCCACAGAGAGGAACTTAAAATATCTCTTCTTGTGCAAAATTCAGGCTCATGGTGCTTATTCCTGTGAAAATGTTCCTTACCTTATGACAAACTTACAGAACCAATATATGTTTAAGAAGTCTAAAGGCTTAGACTTTTGTAGTCAAGTAAAGTCAGAAACGAACTCACTTAAATAATAGTTATTAAACATTATGTCTTAGGCACTGTGCTACATACATGTATCACAAACTATTAAAGAAAACAAAACTTCTATTGAACAGAAGACTCAACAGAAAAACCATAATTCACAACCTGACACTGAGATTAAGGACTCCAAAAGAAGATTTTTAAGAACCTATGGGGTTGGAGGGAGGGAGGAGTTAAATAGGTGAGATTAAGAGGTACAGACTTCCAGTTACAAGTTAAATGAGTTATAGGGATGAAATGTACACTGCAGGGAATGTAGTCAATAATAATGTAACATATTTATACAGTGATGAAGGTGGTCAAAGGTCGAAACTTCCAGTTGTAAGTACTAGGTATGTACTGGGCAACATGATTAATCTAATTAACACTGCTCTGTGTTATATATGGAAGTTGTTAAGAGAGTAATTCCTAAGAGTTCTCATCACAAGGAAAAATATTTCTTTTTCTTTTATTTTGTATCCATATGAAATGACAAATGTTCACTAAACTTATTGTCATAATCATTTCATAATGTGTATAAATCAAATCATTATGCTGTTCACCTTAAACTTATATAGTACTGTATGTCAATTATAGCTCAATAAAACTAGAAGAATTTTTTCAAGTAATGATTAAAAAATAAAATAAAATAACTAAAGGGAAAATAAATCTAGATAGGTCAGAATTCTTCTATAGTTGCAAAGACTAAAGGATATCTGTACCATACTTTTTAGTATTTAGTATTAGTAATTAAGATCACAGTCATAGCTCTAATTGTTTTCAGAGTTTGTGATCAACATGTGTTCAGATATTTTCAACAAACCTTTTTGTTGATTTCATAATGTCTTAAGGTAAAGAGTTCCATTAGATATATTATATAAAATACCCTAATCTAATTGTTTATTACTTCACTCTTTCATCAATCAAGTTTCTGGTTCTAACAGTGATATAAGAAGAAAAGCAAATACATAATTAATGAGGCTTATCAGGGTTATGTACTTTACATTTCAAAGTGAAATTCTCATTAAAATATTGGCTAAATCAGCAAAATTGTCTAAAATTATTATCCTTTTAGGGTACATTTTTTGTATACAAATGTTTAATGATTAAAGGAATATTAATAAATATATTGTAGAATATAGCTGTAGCTAGTTAACTAAACTTTCACTATTTAATGAGTATTGACTGGACATAGCTATTTTTTGTCATGAAAACTAAAATACATTAAGAAATAGAGATGTTTTGATAATTAAGAATATCAGAGAAATTTTGAAGGATCAAAATATAGTATCTATGTATACACACAAGATAAAGAATCTTGAAGGCTTATATAAGCTGATCCCACATTACCCTCAAAGAAGGTTTATTAATTTGTGGTATATGCATAAATCAAGGGATTTCAGTACATTTTTATACTTTGACAACCACAATTATAAGTTGAATACTTATTTGTATAATTATTTGATGAATGGCTATCTCTCTTAGTGTAATGTAAGCTCCATAAGAGGAGAGATTGTATGTTTCCCTTAAATCAGTATCCTAGGCTAGGGTACTATATACATAATCAAAAATATTCATTAAGTACATGAATAAAGTAAAATCACTGAGGAAAACATACTTAGGTGTAGAAGTTTCTACATTTCTCAGACCTTAAAGTTTTTACTAGATTAAAATATTGCATTATGATTTTATATCACTTTAAATATCTAGGAATACATACACATATGTAATCTTATAACAACCTAGAAACTTATTCAAGGCTAAATATTATTTGCATTTTAAAGGTGTTGAATCTGAAACTTGGTAAATTGCTTTCCCAGGGACATATTTGGTTAATGGCAGAGTGTAGACTAATGCAGAATCCTTGCAATTTTTGCATTATGCCAGAGTTTGTACTCAAATAAATGTGGCAAAGAAGAGGGGGATGAAAACAATAACTTGGTTTTGTTATATATTTGCTATTTACACATTGAAAGGTAAAAATTAGATTACCTGCTCAAAATATATGTAAGTTTATAGTACATTTAATCCTGAAAATTACTCTTAAGTATTAGGCAAATTTATGTAGATAAACTTTATCAAATTATGAAATTCACCTTTAATACTAGTTTGTTGAGAGTTCCTGTAGAATGGTTATTGACTTTAACAAATGATGCCTTCTGCATCTAGTGAGTTAATTTTTCATTTTTCTATTTATTCTTTTAATAATATAAGCAAAATTGATTGATTTTTACATGTTAAACTGACTTAATTCCCTAGAATAAATCAATTTTGATCATCTTATCATTTTTAAATTTGCAGGATTCAGTTTGTTAATATTTCTTTAGTATTTTACATCTATATTAATGAACAGATTTGACAAATGAATTTTCCTTCCTTTTATTTTTTCCTTTTTCTTTTTATTTATTTATTTCCATCAATATTGAGGTATAATTGACAAACAAAATTTGTATATATTTAAGGTGTACAACATGATGGTTTAATATACATATACATTTTAAAATAATTATCACAACCAAGTTAATTAATACATCTATTTCCTCATATAGTCATTGGGTGTTTTTTCTCAGTGTAGTGAGAACACAAGAGTTATTCCCTTAGCAAAATTTAAGTAGACAGTACACTATTATTAACTATAGTCATTATTAACTATAGTACATTAACCTAATGATGTACATTAGGTTCCCAGAACTTGTTCATCTTATAACTGAAAATTTGTACTGTTTGACCAATATCTCTCCATTTTTGCTATCCCCAGGACCCCAGTAACCAATGTTCTATGCTCTGGTTCAACTTTTTTATATTGCACGCATAAGAGTTAATACAGTATATGCTTTCTTTGTCTGTCTTACTTCACTTAGCATAAAGTCTTGCATATTCAACCATGTTGATGCAAGACTTTCTTATTTTTTATGGCTGAATAATCCCATATATGCACAATTTATATATCACATTTTCCCATATCTTGACTAATTTCAATAATCCTGCAATAAATATGGGAATGCAGATATCACTTTGAGACACTGATTTCATTTCCTTTGGATAAATACCAATACATTACTTTCTGGATCATATGATAGTTGTATTTTTAATATTTTGAGGAACTTCCAGACATTTTTTCATAATGGCTCTCCCACTTTACATTTCCATCAACAGTATACAAGGATTTTTTTTTTTTTTCCAAACCTTTACCAATACCTGTCATCTCTTGTTTTTACGGAAATAGCCCTGCTAACAGGTGTGAGGGGATACATCATTGTGGTTTTGATTTGCATATCCTGATGATTAGTGATGTTGAACAACTTTTCATATGCCTGTTGGCCAATTGTATGTCTTCTTGGAAAAATATCCACAGGTACTTTGCTATTTTTTAAATAAAGTTGTTTGATATTTTTACTCTTGAGTTTTATGAGGTCCTCATATATTTTGCATATTAATCCCTTATGAGATATAAGATTTACAAATATTTTCTCCCATTCTGTAGGTTGACCTTCCATTTGTTGATTATTTTCTGGGCAGAGCTTTTTGGTTTGATGTAATTCCACTTGTTGATTTTGCTTTTGTTGCTTGTGCTTTTGGTGTCTTATATAAAAAAAATCATTGCCAAGGCCAATGTCAAGGAGCTTTTTCCTATGTTTTCTTCTAGGAGTTTTATGGTTTCATGTCTTACATTAAAGTCTTTAACCCATTTTGAGTTGATTTTTATATATGGTATAAGATAAGCGTCCAGTTTCATTCTTTTGCATGTAGTTTTCCCAAAACTATTTGTTGAAGAGGCCACACAATTCCCATGTGCATTCTAGGCACTCTTGTATTAGAATATTGACTATATATATGCATGCATGGCGTTATTTCTGGGCTCGATATTCTCTTCCATTCATCTGTGTGTCTACTTTTAATGCCAATACCATATCGTTTTGATTACTATAGCTTTGTGCATAGCTTAAAATCAGGCTATGTGATACCTCCAGCTTTGTTCTTCTTTCTCAGAATGCTTTGGTTATTCAGGATCTTTTGTGGTTCCATATAAAGTTTAGGATAATTTTTTTTTCCTATTTCTGTTGGAAGAAAACATTGGAATTTTGATAGGGATTTCTTTAAGTATGATGTTATCTGTAAGCTTGTCATATGTACCCTTTATATATTGAAGTACATTCCTTGTATACCTAATTTATGAAAATTTTTTATCATGAAAGGGTACTGAATTTTGTCAAATGTTTTTTCTGCCTCTACTGAGATGATCGTATAATTTTCATCTTTTTTTTGTTAGTGTTTTATGTCATGTTTATTGATTTGACTATGCTGAACAATTCTTACACCCCATGGGTAAATCCCACTTGATCATGATGTATGATATTTTAATGTGCTAGTGAATTTGAATTACAGTATTTTATTTGGAGATTTTCACGTCTTTTTTTTTTTTTTTTAGGGATATTGGCCTGTAATTTTCTTTTCTTATAGTGTCTTTGTCTGACTTTGGTATCAGGGTAATACCCACCTTTTCAAATAAATTTGGGAGTGTTCTCACCTCTTCAGTTTTTTGGAAGAGTTTGAGAAGGATTAATATTTTTTCTTTAAATGTTTGGTAGAATTTACCATCTGGTTCTGAGCTTTTCACTGTTGGAAGATTGGGGTTAATGATTCAATCTCCCTACTTGTTATTGGTCTGTTCAGATTTTCTATTTCTTCATGATTCTGTCTTGGTATGTGTATGTGTGTAGACATTTATTCACATGTACTAGGTTAGCCAGTTTAATGGCATGCAATTGTTCAGTAGTCTATTATGAACTTTTGCACCTCTGTGGTATTAGTTGTAATATCTTCTCTTTCATTTATAATTTTATTTATTTGAATCCCCTCACTTTTCTTGGTTAGTCTAGCTAACAGTTTGTATTTTTGTATATTAAATAAAATTCTTAACTTAGTTCATTTTTTTCTACTAACTTTCTGGTCTCTAAATCATTTATTTCTGCTTAGTTTTTTAGTGTTCCCTTTCTCCTGCTAAATTCTGGACTTTGTTTGTTCTTTGACCAGTTCCTTGAGAGGTAAACTTAGGTTGTTTATTTGAGATCTTTCTTCTTTTTTACTGTAGCCATTTCTCACTATAAACTTCCCTCTTAGAATGTTTCAGCTGCATCCCATAAATTTTTGTATGTTGTGTTTTCATTTTCATCTGTCTCAAGATACTATTAGCTTTCTCTTTTGATTTTTTCTTTGACTCATTGGTTTTTTTCTTTTTCCTTTTATTGCTGTCTATTTGTACTTATTAATTAATTTATTTATTTTTAACATCTTTATTGTAGTATAATTGCTTTACAATGGTGTGTTCGTTTCTGCTTTATAACAAAGTGAATCAGTTATACATATACATATGTTCCCATATCTCTTCCCTCTTGCATCTCCCTCCTTCCCACCCTCCCTATCCCACCCCTCTAGGTAGTCACAAAGCACTGAGATGATCTCTTTGTGCTATGCGGCTGCTTCCCACTAGCTATCTATTTTACATTTGGTAGTGTATATATGTCCATGCCACTTTCTCACTTTATCACAGCTAACCCTTCCCCCTCCCCATATCCTCAATTCCATTCTCTAGTAGGTCCGTGTCTTTATTCCCGTCTTGCCCCTTGGTTCTTCATGACCTTTTTTTTCTTCAGATTCCATATATATGTGTTAGCATACGCTATTTATTTTTCTCTTTCTGACTTACTTCACACTGTATGACAGACTCTAGGTCCATCCACCTCACTACAAATAACTCATTTCATTTCTTTTTATGGCTGAGTAATATTCCACTGTATATAGGTGCCACATCTTCTTTATCCATTCATCTGTCGATGGACAGTTAGATTGCTTCCATGTCCTGGCTATTGTAAAGAGAACTGCAATGAACATTTTGGTACATGACTCTTTTTGAATTATGGTTTTCTCAGGGTATATGACCAGTAGTGGGTTTGCTGGGTCGTATGATAGTTCTACTTTTAGTTTTTTAAGGAACCTCCATACTGTTCTCCATAGTGGCTGTATCAATTTACATTCCCACCAACAGTGCAAGAGGGTTCCCTTTTCTCCACACCCTCCCCAGCATTTATTGTTTGTAGATTTTGTGATTATGGCCATTCTGAGTAGTGTGAGATGATATCTCATTGTAGTTTTGATTGGCATTTCTCTAATGATTCATGATGTTGAGCGTTCATTCATGTGTTTGTGGCAATCTGTATATCTTCTTTGGAGAAATGTCTGTTTAGGTCTTCTGCCCATTTTTGGATTGGGTTGTTTGTTTTTCTGATACTAAGCTGAATGTGCTGCTTATATAGTTTAGAGATTAATCCTTTGTCAGTTGCTTCATTTCCAAATATTTTCTCCCTTTCTGAGGCTTGTCCTTTTGTCTTGTTTATGGTTTCCTTTGCTGTGCAACAGTTTTTAATTTTCATTAGGTCCCATTTGTTTATGTTTTGTTTTTATTTCCATTTCTCTAGTAGGTGGGTAAAAAATGATCTTGCTGTGATTTATTTCACAGAGTGTTCTGCCTATGTTTTCCTCTAAGAGTTTGACAGTGTCTGGCCTTACATTTAGGTCTTTACTCCATTTTGAGTTTATTTTTGGGTTAGGTGTTAGGGAGTGTTCTAATTCCATTCTTTTACATGTACCTATTCAGTTTTCCCAGCACCACTTATTGAAGAGACTGTCTTTTCTCCACTGTATATTCTTGCCTCCTTTGTCAAAGATAATGTGACCATATGTGAAGGGATTTATCTCTGGGCAACCTATTCTGCTCCATTGATCTATATTTCTGTTTTTGTGCCAGTACCATACTGTCTTGATTATTGTAGCTTTGTAATATAGTCTGAAGTCAGGGAGCCTGATTTCTCTAGCTCCGTTTTTCTTTCTCAAGATTGCTTTGGGTATTCGGAGTCTTTTGTGTTTCCATACAAATTGTGAATTTTTTTGTTCTAGTTCTGTGAAAAATGCCAGTGGTAGTTTGATAGGGATTGCATTGAATCTGTAGATTGCTTTGGGTACTAGAGTCATTTTCACAATGTTGATTCTTCCAATCCAAGAACATGGTATATCTCTCCATCTATTTGTATCATCTTTAACTTCTTTCATCAGTGTCTTATAATTTTTTGCATAGAGGTTTTTTGTCTCCTTAGGTAAGTTTATTCCTAGATATTTTATTCTTTTTGTTGCAGTGATAAATGGGAATGTTTTCTTAATTTCACTTTCAGATATTTCATCATTAGTATATAGGAATGCTAGAGATTTCTGTGCATTAATTTTGTATCCTGCTACTTTACCAAATTCATTGATTAGCTCTAGTAGTTTTCTGGTAGCATCTTTAGGATTCTCTATGTATAGTATCATGTCATCTGCAAACAGTGACAGCTTTACTTCTTCTTTTCCAATTGGATTGCTTTTATTTATTTTTCTTCTCTGATTGTTGTAGCTAAAACTTCCAAAACTATGTTGAATAATAGTGGTGAGAGTGGACAACCTTGTCCTGTTCCTGATCTTAGTGGACTTGGTTTCAGTTTTTTACCCTTAAGGACAATTTGGCTGTGGGTTTGTCATATATTGCCTTTATTATTTTGAGGAAAGTTCCCTCTATGCCTACTTTCTGGAGGGTTTTATCATAAATGGGTGTTGAATTTTGTCAAAAGCTTTCTCTGCATCTATTGAGATGATCATATGGTTTTTATCCGTGAATTTGTTAATATGTTGTGATCATTGTGATCACAGTCAATGTGATCATTTATTGATTTGTGTATATTGAAGAATCCTTGCATTCCAGAGATAAACCCCACTTGATCATGGTGTATGATCCTTTTAATGTGCTGTTGGATTCTTTTGCTAGTATTTTGTTGAGTATTTTTGAATCTATATTCATCAGTGATATTGGCCTGTAGTTTTCTTTCTTTGTGATATCTTTGTCTGGTTTTGGTATCAGAGTGATGGTGGCCTCATAGAATGAGTTTGGGACTGTTCCTCCCTCTGCTATATTTTGGAAGTGTTTGAGAAGGATAGGTTTTAGCTCTTCTGTAAATGTTTGGTAGAATTCACCTGTGAAGCCCTCTGGTCCTGGGCTTTTGTTTGTTGGAAGATTTTTTATCACAGTTTCAATTTCAGTGCTTGTGATTGGCCTGTTCATATTTTCTATTTCTTCCTGGTTCTTTCTTGGCAGTTTGTGCATTTCTAAGAATTTGTCCATTTCTTCCAGGTTGTCCATTTTATTGGCATATCCTTGCTTGTAGTAATCTCTCATGATCCTTTGTATTTCTGCAGTATTAGTTGTTACTTCTCCTTTTTCATTTCTAATTCTATTTATTTGAGTCTTCTCCCTTTTCTTCTTGATGAGTCTGGCTAATGGTTTATCAATTTTTTTTTATTTCTCAAAGAACCAGGTTTTAGTTTTATTGATCTTTGCTCTCATTTTCTTCATTTCTTTTTCATTTATTTCTCATCTGGTCTTTATGGTTTCTTTCCTTTTGCTAACTTTGGGTTTTGTTTTTTTTTTTCTTCTTTCTCTAATTGCTTTAGGTGTAACGTTAGGTTGTTTATTTGAGATGTTTCTTGTTTCTTAAGGTAGGATTGTATTGCTATAAACTTCCCTCTTAAAACTGCCTTTGCTACATCCCATATGTTTTGGGTCGTTGTGTTTTCATTGCCATTTGTTTCCAGGTATTTTTTAATTTCCTCTTTGATTTTTCAGTTATCTCTTGATTATTAAGTAGTGTATTGTTTAGCCTCCATGTGTTTGTATTTTTTACAGATTTTTTTCCTGTAATTGATATCTAGTCTCATAGCGTTGTGGTCGGAAATGATACTTGACACGATTTCAATTAACTCATTGGTTTTTGAGTAGCATATTGAAATGTGTTGGTTAATTTTCCAGTTTTTGTTTCTAGTTTCATACTATTGTGGTAGTAAAAGATGCTTGATATGATTTTAATCTTATATTTATTAGAACTTGCTTTTTGACCCAATATTTGATCTTTCATGGGGAAAGTTCTGTGTGTGCTTCAAAAATATGTTTATTCTGGTGCTGTTGGATGGAATGTTCTGGATATATCTCTGAGGTCCATTTGGTTTATATTGTTATTCAAGTTGCTGTTTCCTTATTGATTTTCTGTCTGGATGATCTATCCATTGTTAAAATTGGGTATGATACACTACTCTATTATTTTTTTTTTCTGACTATTTCCCCCTTCATTTCTGTGTATACTTTAAATATTTAGATGGTCCAATGTTGGGCTCATATATAAACACAATTGTTATATTTTCTTGATAAACCGACCCTTTATCACTATATATAGTGACCTTCTTTCTCTCTTCTTATTTTGACTGAATGGGTAATTTATCTGATTTACGTATAGACACTCCTGCACTCTTTCAATTCAGATTTGCATAAAATTTCTTTTCTATGCCTTCATTTTCAGACTTCATGTGCCCTTACAGCTAACACGAATCTGGTAGGCACCACATTGTTGGGTCTTATTTGTTATCCATTCAGTTACTTTGTGTCTTTTTATTGGAGAATTTAATCCATGTATATTTAAAGTAATTACTGATAGGTAAGGACTTACTATTGTCATTTTATTGGTTGATTTCTGGCATTTTGTAGTTTTTTTTATCCTTTCTTTCTTCCTCTGTTACTCATTTTTTTTTTTTTTTTGTATAGGTATGTTTTAATTTTCCTTTCTCATTAACTTTCGTGTATCTACTATAGGTTTTTTTCCTTTGTGGTTACCAAGAGGCTTACATAAAAATCTTATAGCTATAACAGTCTATTTTTAAGCCAGCAACAGCTTACTTGCAATTTCATATAAAATCTCTTTACTTTTACTTCACTTCCCTACATATTTTATGCTAGTGATATTTCACATCTTTTATGCATCCATTAAAAAATTGCTGTAGCTATACTTATTTTGATACTATTGCCTTTAAACATATTCTAGAGTTAAAAGTATACCCTAATTACAACATTAGAGTAATCTGACTTTGACCATATACTTACCTTTACCAGTGACTTTTATACTTTCATAAGTTTTCATGTTGTTACTTAACTTCCTTTTGTTTCAACTCAAAGACTCCCTTTTTAGCGTTTATTTTCTTGTAAGACATTTTAAGTAATGATGAACTCCCCCAGCTTTTCTTTGTCCCAGAATGCCTTTATTTTGTCTTCATTTCTGAAGCACATCTTTTCCAAGTATACTATTTTGTGTTGGCAGTTATTTTTTGTTTGTTTATGAGGACTCAGGCAGGCATTGATTTGTCTGGTCTCTGCCTGGATGAAACTGCCTGCAGACCATATTCAGTATGACAGGTACTGGGAAAAGGGTTCACCTCAGGACTCACAGTTGGGGTAGATGGTAGACCTGTTTCTGGGTGGGCAAGTGGGTCTGGCTCACACTGGAAGGCCTCTGCTTGTTCACTGGGTAGGTCCCTGGTGGGCAGGACTGACTGCAGACCATGGGTGAGAGGAACTGGAACTTAGTCCCAGTAGTGCTTCAGGGTCCACACCCAGGAGGAAGGTCTCCAGACCTGGCTATGGAGACAAGAATGGGCATGTCTCCCTCCAGGTGCCTAGTCAGGCAGGATGGCTTCCTGACTGCAACTAGGAGGTGGAGCAGAGTTGTAGGGTCATTTTGGGAACTGATGCCAGATTGAGGTTGACTGTCCTCCTTCTAGGGGCATGAACAGATTCCAAATTACTGTTGCTGAGGGAGGATATGAGTGGGGGGGGGTGGACATCTTGTTCTGCCATGTTTCTGACATCACTCCTTTCTGTCTTTTAATATCTTTGCCAGGTTTTGGTATCAAGGTAATGGGGGATGCTGTTTGTTTAAAAATTCTCCCTGGGTCTCTTGTATTTCTGCATGTCTTTGGAGTGAGGCCCCAACTGCCCTTTGTTTCAGACAACCTTTTCAAATTGATTGTATACTGAACAGCTTTGGAAAATAGAAATACTGTCTCCCTTTGGTGCAAAGGGTAGGCTTATTACTGTCTAGTATAAAGAGATAATATCTCCCTCTAAATCAAAGATTACGCAGGCTTCCAAAAGATTTGGATTCCCTAAGCCTGATATTCCTGTCCTATAGTATAACTCATTGTGTGTACAGGTGTCAAGTAGCCCTCTTTACATTGTACTATGATAATGGCTTAAGAGACTTTAAAATATACATAGAATTAAAATTAATGATATAAGATAAATGGTACACAGGATGTAAATGGAGTTAAAGTGTTCTATATGCCTTACAGTCCATAGGAAGTTATAAAATTAATAATTTTACATAAAATATATATTATTTTCTTACATAAAAATTATGAATTTTGTAACTCATATAACCACAAGAAGAATATTAAGCTAATATACAGTTAACAAGCAAATAGAAAAGAAAATGGAATAATAAAATATTTCATTAATTCAAAAATGTTTAGAGAGAGAAGTAACACAGATAGATTGCAGGATTATTAAACCTGTGGTAAGATGGAGACTTAGCCAAAACAATAGTTACATTAAATGTATATGTACTAATACACCCAGTTTAAAATCTGTTAGGCTAGCTCAGGATTGGCAAATATTTTCAGGAAAAAGCCAGATAGTAAATATTTTAGACTTTGGTGGCCATGTAGTTTCTATCACTAACTGCTCAACTCTGCAGTTGAAGCATAAAATAGCCATAGACAATATGTAACTGCATGTGGAGGGTTGTGTTTTAATAAAATTTAATTTAAAAAATAAGTGGCAAGCAAGACTTAACCAGTTGAAAGTAGTCTGCCGACCCCTGGTCTAGAGTGTAATGAACTGTTTAGTAATGTCTCCATAATCGTTAATAAGAAATACCTTAAATATATGCATATGAAAGCTTGAAAGTTGTAGGATGACAAAAGCAAGTATTCCACACACAAATATTGTTTAGCTGTGATAATATCAAATAAAATATACTTCCAGATAAAACTCATTACTAGAGATAAAAAATAGCTCACAAACATTATTGTCAAATATCAGAAAAATAAAATCCTAAATTGCTATAAACTTAAATATATAACCTAAAAATATATTGATCAAAATGACAGGACAAAAATAGGAAAAAGACAAATTTGGAAAGTGAGAGATGGATTATTGTTCTTTCAGTAACTAAAAAAAAAACAAAAAAAGGCCAAAATTCAATAAATATATGAAAGCATTGGAATACATGAAAATTTAAAATACATGAAAATAAAAATAGTCTTAAATGACATTCACAGAACACTGTCTACAACAGCTGTTCTCATGAATTTTATTGTGTATATATTTTAAATTCATCAGAACATTATTATTGCTTTATAGATATCAGTTTATATTTAGACTTGTTCATGTATTTATCATTGCTTTTTACTGAATACCTGTGCATGTATGCCACAGGAATCCCTTTGTTACATTTTCCAGCACAGTTCTTTTGGTGACAATCCCTCAGGTTTTGTTTATTAGAAAGTTTATTTTTTTACCATCATTTTAGGACAGGGACATTTTTGCAATACATAGAATTTTAAGTTAGTAGTTGCTTTGTTTGGGTACTTTAAAGATATAATCCCATTTGTTTTATGACTCTCAAATTTTCTCTTGAGAAGGCAGATGTAAATGTTATGTTTGTTTCCTTTAAAGAAATATGTCCTCCCCTCTCCTGTCTGGTTCTTTTAAATTTCCCCTTTAATTTTGGTTTTTAGTTGTTTACAATTTGCCTACATGTGATTTGATTTGTATTCATCATGAATTTGGTTCATAGAACTTCTTAAAACTATGGCTTTATGTCTTCTTGCAAATATTTTTTCTGTTATTTTGGGAATTGATTATAATATGTTAGATCTTTTCACAATGTTCCATATATATTTTATGCTATTTTTCTTTAATTTCCAGTCATCTTTCTCTGTGTGTTCAAATCTGCATATTTTCTGCTGTGCTATTTTTCAGTTCACTTATTCTGTCCTTACCTGTGTCTCATCTAATGTTAAATCTATCTACTGAGTTCTTTGCATTGTTGTTTGGGTTCTTAAATTTCCATTTGAGAACATTATATATGTTCCAGTCATCTCATTATATTCTCCAGATTGCTATTAATTTATTGAATTTCTTAATCACACAGACTGAACTTGTTTGAAAGTAGATTTCTTGTAAGGAAATTGTTTCCTCATATGCGTGTGTTCAGGCCTTTGGGAGTTCCAACTGAAAATTCAAGTTATTTATCAGCGATTCTCCTTCTTGCTGGTGTTTGGACTACTGTCTACCCTTCCTCATCTGAATGTCTAAATCTCTGTTCAGCAACTCAGCCTCAGCTTTAGAATTGTCCAATGCCTCGAGAAAGAGAATGGGTCTGAACACGTTGCTTCCCTCTCTCTTTAAATTCTAGGCACCTCAATTCCTTTTTACCTTACTGGCACTTTGACACTTTCACAAAGATTTTAGTTTCCAATTGTGTCTATTTTTTCTAGGTGCTTGCAGTGGGAGTGTAATCACATCAAGCTTGTTCATCATCCCTAAAGCAGAAATACTCCTAACCCAGGGTTTTAGTGGTGATTTTACTAGATGGGAAAAAACAGAAAGTCATAGTTTGATGTTTATAGTTAATTTCACCTTGAACCAGATGAAGGTGAAGTACCAGTGGGATACAATAATAGAAGTTTCCAGATGGCAGTGGGTATACAAATTTATCATTTTTATCATTTGATCATGTTTATATTTTAGATTTAAGCTGATGATTAAATCCAGGAAATATGTCAGTTCTTATAGAAATAGAACTTCAGAGACAAAAAAGAGAGTTTGGATATAAGCTCTATGGAATTGCAAAATTTAAATTATAGTCAGAGGAAGGATTCTGTAAAGAAAAATGTTAGGGAGAAAATAAAGAGGAAGGAATAAAATTAGGATAATATATTGCTCTGAAAACTAAAAGAAGAAAAATACTCTTAGAAGGGTAATTAACTGTGACAAATAAATTGTACATTTCAATAGAAGTATCCAGATGTATCAACTGAGCATGGAGTTGGTATTGGAACTTTTCCATTAGAATTGTAGGGTAGAGAACAAAAAGAGTGAGATAAAAATGAATAGAATATTGAAATTTCCAGCAATTTTGTGAACTAGAAAGCCTTAAAAATCTCCCACTCTAAAAAACACATTTATATTGTGCACAATATAACAAGCATCATTTAAAATACATAATATAAATAATAATAAATATATAATATATAATATAATAATAATAATAAATACATAAATGAGTTTGCAGGAACATAAGAAGAAATCCCTAGAGGCTAGAAACAACAAAGAACTGGAAACAAGGCTATAGGTTGAAACAGAAATTCCTGCTGTCCATCTCTGTAACAAAAGACTTGTATTTTAAACATTGCATAATACTATTACAAAATATAATACATGTAGAAATTCTTAAAGAATAAAATATAAAATTACATACAAAATGTATTAGGTAGAGTAAAAACAAATTAGAGTAAAATGTTTCAAAATGCATTTGTTTAAACAGAAAGACTAAAAATAATAAATTAAACAGATATACAAAGTAAGAAAAAGATAAACAGAACAAATCAAAAGGAAGTAGGAACAGGAAATATAAAGTCCAAAGAAAAATTAATAAATGGAAAATGGATTGAGAGACTCAACATAGCTAAAAATTAACTCTTTGAAAAGACGAATACAAAATTCTCTCTCAGGTTTGGCAAGAAAAAATAAAAGCAAATGACAAGTGAGAGAGAAGAAAAAATACATTAAAATTTTTAAAAATAGCATGTGAACTATTTTTAACTAATGGATTTTGCATATTGATAGTTAAATTTGTCAAATTTAATAATTTTATCAAAAGCTAGTAATTAAATAGAAATCATTCAAAAGGAATAGAAAACCTGAATAAACATGCAATCACTAGAAAACTGGATTCAGTAATAAAACTATCCACAAATATAAAATTAGCACACAAAATATACCACAATAAAAATCAGATAGGAATTTCATAGGATGTTTTATCAAACATTCTAAGGGCATATCATTCTGAACCTGTACAAACCCTAAGATGATAGATATTAATTTTATTATGATTATATAAACTTGATTGCAAAACTACCTAAGAGGTTATAAATTGCAATTCACAGCCATTTTTACTTATTAGCAGATATGTCAATATGCAAACTGAAAAAAAAAAACCCAAATCCATCAAAGTATTAAAAAACTAGTATATGTTGATCAAATTTGGTTTTTTCAAGGAATAAAAGACTGCTTTGGCACTTAAAAATCTATCAGTGTAATTTACCACATTACTATAATAAGCAGGGAAAAATGACAAATGATTCATCTCAATAGATGTAGAAAAGGATTTCAATAAAATTAAAGTCATATATAATTTAAAATATTTGATCAAGCAAGGAAATTTCTAATTTTAAAAAGAAATATTGATTAAAAGTCTGTAGGAACTATATACAAAATGATAAATATTAAAAACATTCTCTTTTAAAAACAAATAATTTTAAATGCTTAGATTATCACTTTTATTCACTATTGTCTTATATTGTCCTACAAGTCCTCCAAATACAGTAAAACCAAAAAGGACATAAGATTAATAAGAAGGAAGCAAGACAATAATTATTTTCAGAATATCTGTCTGTTTTCATTTAAAATGAGATAATATTGACATAAAAATTTTGGATTAGTAATGTTACTGACTATAAGGTCATACAAAAATACACTTCATTTTTATATACTAGCAACAAATAATTATGAAAATAGAATTATATTAAATATATATAATAGCAGCATAAATAACAATGATAAGGATTAAATATATCCTAATATTGTTTTACAGGCATAATTATAAAGAATTAGGGAGCCTCAGGATAGCCTAATAGGTCTATGGAAACTTGAAAAATAACAAAGTTTGCATTTCAGATCATGATGACTATTCAATAAATAGTTTGGGACAACTGAATGTATTCCTAGCAATTTATACAACATATTAAAAATCAGTCTAGAATTAAATGCTTAAATATAAAAGAATTTACATTTATAACATTTATAATTTATAATATTTAAATATATATATACCCAAGTATTTTTATAAGTTCCCTAAAAGGAAAGATTTTTTTCCAACAGCACAAGACGTGAAAACAACAAGAAAATGACTGATACATTTTGTTACATTTATACTAAAGTTATAAAAAGATGTCCTGAGGGATTTGAAAATGCCAGTTTCAGTCTTGGAGGTGTCATTGGACACATATACATCTGATAATGTATTAATATTTATAATTCAAATGTATAGGAGAGTACAAATTAAAGCCACATTGTATTAGTTGGCTATTGCTGAGTAACAAAAACTCTTCCATAAAGAAACTTACAGCAGTAAGCAAAATAAAATGAAAAATGTCCCTGAATGATCTCTGCTGTTACGTGCTGGCTCTCCAGAGGCGAATCCTGATATATGGTTTAATTGAAAGCTATTCAGTAGCCATTTTACCCACCCTTCTTCTTGAACCCTATCGAGCAAAGTATTAGGGTTTGCCCAAGACCTATGAGGAACCTTCTACTTTTGGTACACATAACACATGTAAACAGAATTATATATTGTAGTGGCAAGGACATGAGTTTCATTCCCACTGTAACTGGTTGACTAAAATATAAAATCAAACAAGCAGAAAGTCTTATCTTTTGTGTGTTCTTCCTTATGAATAATATGATTAACACAGTGGCATTTTTAGTGCCTCATGTACCCACCATGAATTCTTGCTTTAAAAATTCATCATGCTGACACAGATGCAGAGCATAATTCCACTCAGCATTTAGTGGATTATACACCATTACTGGGAAAGCAAAGATTAAATGTAAAATGTTGACTATTGTAGGAACAATTGAAGAAATTTATAGACATTCTTAAATTTAAGATAAAGATGGAAACATTTCTGTGCTGAATTTCTCAAAGCCCATTTAATAAAAAATAAATAAAGCAGTAAGTTTTAGAAATTAACTTCTACTGGTTTTCATCAGTATTCAATATGTGTTTACACTGAAGAAAATCTGTAGTCTAGAATAAGACATGACAAGTTGATATATGTGAGGACTGCACAGATTTAAAATGTATAATACACAAGTGTGATAAGCATAATGCCGTGGTAACTATAATTCATAGCCTTTAGTCTTTATAGGAAATTATAACAATGAGATAGCAATAAAAATTGAGAGCATCCTGGAAAAAAGGAAAAAATATGTTTAAAATTGGACAATACATAAAAGGTAATTGTGGGATATAATAAGAGCAATTCAAAACCTCAGAAATACATTTTCTGAGAAAGTAGATCAAGCAGAAAAAGACCTGCATCTAAAATTTGAGCATTTACATTGTCTAGGAATATTTAACCCAAGAAAAGCACACATAAATGTATAGGAATGAAAATATCATCTTTAATGTATAATAGGAAGATCTGACAGATATCTAGAAAATAAACTCAGATTGTTTCTTTAAAATGTTCTCATATACACGATCTGCCTAATCAGAAGATAAGTATAACAAACAGTTGTAAACCTTTAGACTAAAAAATACTGTCTTCCAGAGTTTATACTAAATACTGAAATCATTTGCGTGCATGTGTGCTTGCACACATTGAGGCCAAAATAGATAAAATGCTCTTTCACAGGCAAGTTTTCAAGAAGTATCCTATTCAAATACTTGTCTAATCAAAACACTCAAAAGTGATTTCTTAACAGCTTTTTAAAAACAATTTAAAAAACTCAGGAAGTCAAAAGTTTTACAGTGAATGTCTAAAAAGCAATATGTTACCTATTTTACGTATTATTCTAACAAATCAAAAAATTAGTTACTTTCTCTGTAAGCTTATAAAATTAGCACAAGCCAGGTTACAACTAAATACAGAATATAGAAAATACAAGCACACAGATGTTCCTTTATAGCACCCCACCCTAAATTGATAGCAAATTAAATTCAGTAAATTAATTGGTGAATTAAATTAAATTAAATTCAGTGAATTCAGTAACATTAATGATAGCATATAAAAGCCTGAGATAGCCAAATAAAATCAATTTTAATATAGGAACTCAAAGTTGTATTCAACATTTTATGTCAAAGTATGAAAACAATAATATGATAAACAGAAAAAATAAATTTCATAGAATCCACACACTCTAAGTAAAATACCTTTAAAATTGGAAATAAAATTATTTTTTAATATTAAATAAATAATATCTACTTTTAAACATATTACATATGGTGAAATGTGAAGAAAACATGAGATAGCCACATTGTTTTATAAAATTATTTTAAATGTTACTGTATAAATGTTTTAATACTTTCCTTTTTCTTGTATTTCGCACTCCCCTCATTCCTTATTGGTATTATCTCTTCCTCACCTTCTCCCTGGGCAACTCATGCTCATAACCTGATGTGTGTCCTTTAAAGCAACCTTAAATATATTATGTATCTGGCTCTATCTCAATCTCTATGTTTATCTCTATATCTAAATTACCTACCTAAATTCTTACTTACCTAATCATTTGAAAACATACTTACCTATTTGTTTCAATTAGAGTCTAGAGAGGAGACAGAAACCATACCAACTATTTTAACAGAGAGGAATTTAGTATCAATAATTGTTAACTAGTTTTGATTTGCATTTCTCTAATAATTAGTGACGTTGAGCATCTTCTCATTTGCCTCTCGGCCATCTGTATGTCTTCCTTGGTGAAATGTCTCTTTAGGTCTTCCACCCATTTTTTAACTGGATTATTTATTTTTTTGATATAGAGCTCCATGAGCTGTTTGTATATTTTAGATATTAATCCTTTGTCTGTTGTTTCATTTGCAAATATTTTCTCCCATTTTGAGGGTTGTCTTTTTGTCTTGTTTATGGTTTCCTTTGCCATGCAGAAGCTTTTAAGTTTAATTAAGTCCCATTTGTTTATTTTTGTTTTTATTTCCATTACTGTAGGAGGTGGGTCAAAACAGATCTTGCTGTGGTTTATGTCAGAGTGTTTTTCCTATGTTTTCCTCTAAGAGTTTTATAGTGTCTGGTCTTACATTTAAGTCTTTAATCCATTTGGAGTTTATTTTTGTATATGGTGTTAGGTAGTGTTCTAATTTCATTCTTTTACATGTAGCTGTCCAGTTTTCCCAGCACCACTTATTGAAGAGGCTGTCTTTTCTCCATTGTATGTTCTTGCCTCCTTTGTCGTAAATTAGGTGCTCATATGTGCATGGGTTTATCTCTGGGCATTCTATCCTGTACACTACTGGGCATATACCCTGAGAAAACCATAATTCAAAAAGAGACATGCACCACAATGTTCATTGCAGCACTATTTACAATAGCCAGGACATGGAACCAACCTAAATGTCCATCAACAGATGAATGGGTAAAGAAGATGTGGCACATATACACAATGGAATATTACTCAGCCATAAAAAGAAACGAAATTGAGTTATTTGAAGTGAGGTGGATGGACCTAGAGTCTGTCATACAGGGTGAAGTAAGTCAGAAAGAAAAAAACAAATACCATATGCTAACGTATATATATGGAATCTAAAAAAAAAAAATGGTGCTGATGAACGTAGTGGCAGGGCAGGAATAAAAAGGTAGACATAGAAAATGGACTTGAGGACATGTGGTTGGAGGGCGAAGCTGGGGTGAAGTGAGAGTAGCATCAACATATGTACGCTACGGAATGTAAAATAGTTGGCTGGTGGGAAGGAGAAACATAGCACAGGGAGATTAGCTCAGTGCCTTGTGATCACCTAGAGGGGTGGGATACGGAGGGTGGGAGGGAGGCTCAAAGGGAGGGGACATGGGGACATGTGTATGCATAAGGCTGATTCACTTTGTTGTGCAACAGAAACTAACACAGTATTGTGAAGCAATTATACTCCAATAAAGATCTATAAAAAAATAATAATTGTTAACTAGGTATATAAAATTATGAAGTTAACCAAAAAATTGCATTAGAAAGAGAGAATATAAGCATATCACAGAGGTAGCAACCCCAGAAAACAGCCAGCACTCCTATGGCTGGGGAACCAGTAAAAATGGTGAAATTAGTAAGGAATGGGTCTTTGGCAGAGGGATACCATAGGGGGCATTTCTTTGCCAAGAAAAATATGAGAAATGACATTACAGCTCTAAAATCTACACTGCACAATTTGTTCACCTTTCTTCTTCAGAGTCACCCATGGGTGAAGCTGTAAGGCAGCTGTCCACTTGCAGTTGGCATGAGTGTATCCAAGTAGAATGTGTCTGAGAATTTTTATAGGATGATTTAGGAAAAGAATATGTTAATAATGTGTGCTAGGAAACAAATAAGTTGCAACTCAAGATTATTCAGTCTAGTCATAAACACCACTAGTGTCTTATGTGCAGATTTGAAGTAGTGTTTATTGAAGTAAACTGTAATAAAGTGTAGAGAGTCCCTCAGATTCGCTTTCTTTCTGTGATTTAGGGTAGCACAGGTAGTTTGCATGCATATTGTCCAGTGTCTAGTAGAGGAGAATCCTCCCCTTGTAATGCTCTACATATATTTAGCATGACAGAGAGCAGGGAACCCCTGCAAGCCTGTAACAATCTGAGTAGAGAAGTGGCCTTATGAAAAAGAGGGAGATGGTGGACCAGTCGCAGGATTAATTTAACTCACAGAAGCTGAGCCAGATCTCCTTAAATTACCTAAAGGAAGAGAGACTGAGCCTCCAGGACTGTCCAGATTTCCTGTCCTTACTCATTCCAAATGCATTAAGCACTTTAATGTCAATAACAAAACGAAACAAAACATAAACATAAAGTAACAGTGGAAAAAAAACATAAGTTGCTATGTGACCTTGGGTGGGAAAGAACTTTATCTCACACCAGGCATACAGTTATGTAAAAAAGCAGATTCTAAATCAACAGATGCCTTCTTAAATTAAATAGAATATTGTTAAGATATAGGTATACTTAAACCTATAATAGCATTATGTCTTTGTGGTCCTTTTCTCTATCTTCCTAAATTTCTATGACCAGCATATACTTCTCTTGTTATAGTGAAAAATAAAATGGGGGGCTTCCCTGGTGGCGCAGTGGTTGAGAGTCCGCCTGCCGATGCAGGGGACATGGCTTCGTGCCTCGGTCCGGGAAGATCCCACATGTCGTGGAGCGGCTTGGCCCGTGAGCCATGACCGCTGAGCCTGCGCGTCCGGAGCATGTGCTCCGCAACGGTAGAGGCCACAGCAGTGAGAGGCCCACGTACCGCAATAAATAAATAAGTAAGTAAGTAAGTAAATAAAATGAGCATTGTTTTCTGCATGTTTTTAAGTTCCATGTCGAAATTATTTGTCAACTAAGTATTTTCTTCACACTTTTGGAGAACAAATGATCCCTAGGGTGCATACACAAAACATAATATTAAACATTAAAAATAATCAGAATAGTCCAAAAATGGCAATTATAAAGGAAGGAAAAGTTAGAAGCAATATAAATTGGCATAGTCAGCCTATTATTTTAGAATCTGGCCAGCACAAACTGGGATAGGACTCATTCCTTGGAAGACTGTTCTTATTTCTTCCCACTCCAGCCATATGTAGGGCCGTATGGTTGTAACTGCCTTCAATTCCTTCCTTAAATGTCGCCTTAACAGGGAAGTCTTCCCTGACCATCTGATACTGAATATAACATCTCTCCTTTGTTCCTCATCCCTTTTATGGCTTTATTTGTTGCAATAGCGTAACCTGGTATATTAATTTTACTTGTTTATTGTTTTGTGCCCAACTAGATTATAAATTAGAGCAGGAATTGTGTGAGTTTCATTAGCTGTCTTATGCCAAATGAGTAGAACAGAGCAACGGATGTGATAGGAACTCAGTATTTTTGAATGATTAAATAAATGTAAAAATGATATACTTAATGATCATATTTTACTTTTGGAGAGGTCTCTTGACTTGTTCAAAGCACTTTCCAAGGGTTTTACTCTTCTTGCTAGGTAAAGAAGGCTCTTTTGTCTCGTGATGGCAACAGGGTGAGATGTTAAGCTACTGACAATTGGCAGCTCTTTCCAATATTATGGTAAAGAATAGTCTAAAATAATGAGACTGACATGAGGAAAAAGCAAAGATGATCTAAGAGAAAGTCAATGTGAGAATAGAGCTGCTTATTCCAATCATACTTAAATCTGTGGTGCATGTGCCCGTGACATGGTTTATTTATAGGAAGAACATATTCTTCTTTTGCCTACACTTACAGCATTTGGGTTTCTGTCACTTTCGAATAATATATTCCTAACTGATGTTATTAGAATTATATAATATGCTATAAGGGTGTAAAAGTATAAGGCTTTGAATAATTCTTAGTAGATTTGAGAAGTAAAAATTAGATTAAAATTAAGTAAAGGGTATAGCTAATGAGACCTATTGGAGTGAAGGAATAAGGAAAAAATGTTGAATTTGTGAGAGAAAAATTATTATGCTCTGAAGTTTGATTTTATTATCAACTTCTAGCTCCTCATTATTAGGGAAAGTGTATAACTCCAAAGCAACTTTGGCTAAGGTCTAGTAAGTGTTCCAGTCCTTTCTGAACTTGTTTATGTAAAGTACACAGGAAGAGCTAAGCAAATGTTATTTATTGTTATCAACCACAGGTATTTCATTGTTTGTCATTGTATTTCTTCAAATATAGCATGCAATTGTTGAACACTTATGTTATTAAAAACACTGCTGTTTTTCAATTTTCTTTGCAAAACATCAGCTGTTAGGATTACTTTTTAGGAGAAATATATGTATAATGGTGCTTTTATCTCTCTCTCTACTTCAATTTGTAATCTGAATACAGGAAAACTGAGGACATGTGCTCTCTCTACCAGATATAGAAAAGAAGAGTATTTTAAATCCTTTATGGTGAATGATCTTTGCCTCATAAAATTAGAAATGAAAAGAGCCTCTTCACTGATCAGCACCAGTATATTTTGTAGAACCATTAAATATACCAATTATCAGCAATAAATGCAGAGATTTCCTGATTACACATTTAGTGCTAACTGCAATTTACTCATCAAAACGTCTCTCATAATTAAACTAAGTATCCTTCTAATTATAAGTATTTGATTTTCCTTTGTAAGTTAGAGCTATACATAGAGTATGACACACAGTAGGCATTTGGAAAATATTTCCTATGACTATCTTTGGACTGAGTTGATCATTAACAGACTAGAAAATTTTCCTAAACTTTAAATTTTAGAACCATTTTTGATTTACAGAAAAATTTCAAAGATACTACAAAGTGTCCCCATATAACACACACCCAGTTTCCCCTGTTAACTTATTAGTAAGGCACACTTGTTACAATTAATGGACCACTACTGATGCATTATTATTTGCTAAAGTCCTTACTTGATTTAGATCTCCTTAATATCTTTATCCATTCCAGGATCCTATTCTGAGTACCACATTTTGTTTGACCATCATGTCTCCTTAGGTTCCTCTAGATTTTGACAGTTTCTCCATTTTGGTTGTTTTTGATGTCCTTGACAGTTTTAAGAAATACTGGTTAGATATTTTGTAAAATGTCCCTTTATGGAAATTTTTCTCATGATTAGACTAGGTTTTGGATTTGAAGAGAAGACAGGAGAGGTAAAGTGTCATTTTCATTATACCAATCGTATAGTCTTACTTCAGTACCTGAGGAAGATTGGTTCCAGGACCTACTACATATACCAAAATCAGTGGGTTCTCAAGGCCCAGAGTTAGCCCTCCATATCCACTGTTTTGCATCTCTGGATTCAACCCACCCCAGATCATGTAGTATTGTAGTATTTATTGAAAAATAAATCTGGGTATAAGTGTACCCAAGCAATTCAAGCCTGTGTTGCCCAAGGATCAACTGTGCATACCATCAATATGATTTATCGATTCAGATATTAACTTTGATCACCTGGGTGAAGTAGTATTTATCAGGTTTCTTCACTGTCAAGTTATTTATATTCCCTACTCTATATACTGTACTTTTGGAAGGAAGTCACCATGTGCGGATCACACTTAAGGAGTTATTCTTCACCTTCTTGAAAGTGGAGTATCTACATAAATTATCTGGATTTGTTTCCCCAGGGGATTTGTCTATTCATTCTCATGTATTTATTTGATAATTTATGTCCATATTGATACAAAATAATATTTATTTTACATTTTGGGTCATAGTCTACTATTAATTTATTTAATATGTTTTACAAATTCTTCTGCCTTTGGCCACTGGGAGCTCTTTTGTTTGGTTCCTGTGTCACTTCAGCATATTCCATATTTGTGTGTGTGTTTATTTTTTTAGTACTTCCTCAGTTTCCAGTACTACAAGTACTCAGGCACATCCTACATGTCTTACATTTTTCTGGCCACACTCTGTGTCTCCAAGGACTACTGGTTCCTTTAACTGGAGAAGAGTAATGAAAACTATATATG
The DNA here is from genome assembly GCF_026419965.1 of Kogia breviceps. Classification (NCBI taxonomy): domain Eukaryota; kingdom Metazoa; phylum Chordata; class Mammalia; order Artiodactyla; family Physeteridae; genus Kogia; species Kogia breviceps. The sequence continues at coordinate 7,127,771 of NC_081310.1, read as the reverse complement.
GGCATTATTGCCGTTGCTACTGAAGTGTTGCCACTAGACTCATCTGTCAAGAATATATTTGTTTGAATACTAACCTGTATATACACATTCCTAGAAATATTTCTGTATGTAAGCACATGTATCTGTATTAAGCAAAACGTGAGTTCAGACTTGTATCTCCAAATCTAATCCATAAGAACAGTGATCATTCTAGCCTCCTTTGCTTGTTTATCTGTAACTTCCCACTCCAACCTTGAGAACCCTCGTTGTAACATTCTGCCATCCATTTACTAAGTGTTCCATTCCAGTGCAGATGTATAACAGTATCAGAACTGTTAACCCATATCATTATGGGAAATAACCTCAACAACTAGAGTACAGTGATTTATGTAGTTTCTCTTTAGTTTTCAGAATTTACTCAGTCCTGAAGTTATTTAGGTCATGGAATTTTCCCCCAGTTTCATTTTGTGAGGTTGTTTCAGACATCTGCAATTAACTTAGGCTGTTTTGTCATATTCTGCATTCCATCTTGGGAACACACAACCTCCTAAATGTTGTGTTTTGTTTAATTTGCACACAGGAAGATTCATTCTTTGTGCTTGTGCTGTTCAATGGGTTTTGTCAAATGCATAGTGTCATGTATCCACCATTATGATAACATACAAAATAGTTTTACCACACAAGAAAAAATCCTGTGCCTCACCAATTCAATCCCCCTCATCCAAAATCCCTGACAAGACTGATTTTTTATTATATCTCTAGTTTCACTTTTTCTGAATATCATATAATTTGAATTAGATGATATGTTCACACCAGCTTCTTTCTTTCACATAGCAGTATACATTTAAGACTTTTCCATGGGTTTTTTTATTGCTTGATAATTTATTTATTTTTATCTAAACAATGTTGCATTGTATGGGCATACCAAACTGTGTTTAACTATTCACTTATTGAAGGAGTCTTGGTTGCTTTCAGATTTTGGAAATTATGGGTAAAGTTATTATAAACATCAGGGTGCAGGCTTTGTGTGCACATAAGATTTCAAATCAGTTGGAAAACAATTGCTAGATGAAATACGTCTATCTTTAGTTTTGAAAAACTGCCAAATTATTTTTCGAAGTGTCTGTACCATTTTGAATTCCCACCAGCAATAAATGAGAGTTCTGTTACATTGGATGTTCTCCAGTAATTAGTATTTCTAATTTTGTGTTGAAATAACACATGAGCTATCCTGAAGATTTGTTGAGAAAAATGTGTACTCTGCTGCTGTTGGATGGAATGTTCTGTATATACCTGTTAGGATTATTTGGTCTGAAGAATAATTCAATAAATAATGTGTCCTTGTTGATTTTCTATTCAGTGATGAAAGTGGAGTATTGAAGTCCCCTACTATTATTGCATTGTTATATATTTCTCCTTTCATATGTGTTAATATTTCCTTAATATATTTGGGTGCTTCAGTGTTTATTGCATATATATTTATGATTGTTATATCCTCTTGATGAATTGACCTCTATCTTATACAATGACTTTCTTTATCTATTGTTACAACTTTTGACTAAAACCTCCTTTTGTCTGATAAAAGTATAGCTATCCTTGTTCTCTTTTGGTTTCTCTTTGGGTGGCATATCTTTTTCTGTCCCTTCACTTTGAGCCTACATGTGTCCTTAAAGCTGAAGTGACTCTCTTGTAGACAGCATTTGGTTGGGTCTTGTTTTTTGTTTATTTTATTCTTTTTTTTAATAGATATTCAGCCACTTTGTGTCTTTTGTTGGAGAATTTAATTCATTTAAATTTAAAATAATTTTTGATAGGTAAGGACTTACTAATGACATCTTATTGTTTTCTGGCTATTTCGTAGTTCCCTTGTTCTTTTCTTCCTCTTTTGCTGCCTTCCTTTCTGAAATGATGATTTTTCATAATGGTATGTTTTGATTCCCTTTTCTTTATCTTTTGTGTATCTACTGTAGGTTTTTGCTTTATGGTTATCATGGGGCATATTTAAATGATTTGGTAGATATGATAAACTATTTTATGCTGGTAGCAACATAACTTTGATCAAGTACACAAACTCTGCTCTTTCCATCCCCTCTCACCTTTTATGGGTTTTATGCCACATTTTATCTCTAAATATTGTATATCTATTAACAAATTATTATAGCTATTGTCATTTTTAATAACAAATGTTAATTTTACTACAGTAAATCCCCTAAATATGAATGAGTTCCATTCTGAGAGTGCATTCATAAGTCCAATTTGTTTGTAAGTCCACAACAAAGTTAGCCTATGTACCCAACAAATACAATTGGCTATATAGTACTGTACTGTAATAGGTTTATAATACTTTTCACACAAATAATACATACAAAAACAAACACAAAAAATAAAAAGTTTTTAATCTTACAATATAGTACCTTGAAAGGTACAGTAGTACAGTACAACAGCTGGCATATAGGGGCTGGCATTGAGTGAACAGGCAAGAAGAGTTACTGACTGAAGGAGGGAGAGGAGGTGGGAGATGGTAGAGCTGAAGGATCGTTAGCAATAGGAGATAGAGGACAAGCTTCAATTTTACTCACACCTGACATTGATGGCACATGTTCTGATTCCTTGCTGGATTCAATTCTATCTACCCTCTTGCAAAAACAATCCAGTGATGTCTGGGTAGTACTTTACCAGTCACATCACCACTGTTTTTATGACTGCTTCCAGATATCCTGGGCTTGAAATAGATACTGTTCTACTGTACTCTGTACAGTACCATACAGTAAAGTACACAGAAGCACAAACACTTGTAGAGGATGCACACATGTGATGACACACGTCAGACACGTGAACTAACTTACGTGATTGGACATGTGAATGCACATTTGCATCTTTCAAAGTTTGCAACTTGAAGTTTCGTATGTAGGGCACTTACTGTATAGTAATTAGCATCTTTCTATTTCAATTGATGAACTCATTTCAGCATTTTATGGTGATGAACTCCCTCAGCTTTCGTTTGTTTGGCAAAGTCTGTATCTCACCTTCATTTCTATAGGACAACTTTGCTGGATAATGTATTCTTGGTTGGCATTTTTTTTTTTTTTTTAAATTTCAGGACTTTGAATGTGTCATTCTACTCTCTCCTGACATGCAAGGTTTCTGCTGAGAAACCCACTGGTAGCATATGAAGGTTTCCTTGTATGAGAAGGTTGTTTTTGGTTTTTTTTTCCCCATTTGCTGATTTGAAAATTCTCTTTGTCTTTGGTTTTAGATGATTTTATTATAATGTATATTGGAAAATATTATTTGGGGTTGAAATTTTGGTTTGACTGATTAATTTCTTGAGCTTGAGTATTTGAGAAGTTCTCAGCCATTATTATTTTAAATAAGTTTTCTGCCCCCTTCTTCTTCTCTTCTCCTTCTGAGACTCAAATAAAGCATGATTGTTTCTCTTAATAGTATCCCATGGTTCATATAAGATTTATTGACTCTTTTCATTCTTTTTCTTTGTTCTCTGAATAGATAATTCCAAGGGTCCCATCTATTACTTCACAGATTCTTTCTTTGGCTTGATAAAGTCTGCTGTTGATGCTCTCTGTTGCATTTTTCATTTGATTCATTATATTCTTCAGCTTCAAAATTTCCTTTTGGTTCTCCCTTATGATTTCTAATCTCTCTGTTAAACTTCTCATTTTGTTCATATATTGTTTTCCTGATTTCATTGAATTGTCCTTCTGTGTTTTCTTACAGCTCACTGAGCTTCCTTAAATTAAGTATTTTGAATTCTGTATTGGATAAACTACAGATCTCTATTTCTTTGGGATCATTTAGTGGAAAATTGTTGTGTTCCTTTGATGTTGTCATTTTTTTCTTGATTTTTATGTACCTTGAAGTTTTTTGTTGCTGTCTTCACCTTAAGAAAAGTCATCTCCTCCAGTGTTTGTTTACTCACTTGTTTTGGTGGGGAAATACCACCTGTCAGTCTTGCTAGTGATTCTGACCTTTTCTATGCTTACACCTGCTCCACACATCTTGTTTCTTCTTGTGGCAGTATTCTTAAGCATTTATGCTTTCTTTTGATCCTTCCAAGCCAGGCCCAGTGGTGACAACCTCCCTTTTGCTATCCCTTGGGCAGTGATGTATGCTCAAGTTTATTGTTTCTCCCAGTCTTGCAGAGTTGGGCTGGCTTTCTGTGTGTGCTTACTAGCTATTCACAAAAGCTCATTCTTACTGCTACTGGAAGCACACACCAGGAGGTGTCCATGGGATGGGGGTGTGTGGGGGTGAGGCCCACTGAGCACTGAGGGTGCCCATGGGTCAACTGGAGGGACCTGTACATTATACATCCCCAGCAGTTCATGGACTGGTTTTATGATAGAGAACAAGATGTAGTTAAAAGGGTCCATCTCTTTTATATGTTCCATTCAGAGCCCTGGCCACCATTTTCCCAGGCAGTCACTGCTCTCCAACAGCGAAGTTCCTCAGTATACTTGATGGAGTGAGAGAAAAATGGGCCTCCTTGATAGCGTCCCACACATCTGGGGAAGCCAAATGCTCACCCACATAATTTCACCTTTCTCATGGAAGAAATCACGCACAAGAAGGTTTACTTTGGCAACGAGCATTGCCACCTTGCAGGAGGGGTGATGTGAGTAAAGCAAAACTGTTCCTGTTACCCTCTTCAGTGTGTCCATTCTCAGGTTTCTTTTGTTCCAACAGTGTGCTGAACTCCTGGACTTCCATCAAGACTCTTTCATCACAGTGATTGTTAAAATATAAATAAATGTTCTTTGGGGGAAGATGGTATAAAACTCTTCTTCTTCCATGCTGATAATGTCACTCCCTGCAATTGACTTGTGTATGTTAACGTTGTATCCTATGACTTTACTACAGTCATTTAATACTTCAAGGATTTTGTTGTTGTTGATTCTTTAGGATTTTCTCCATATTAAATAATGTAGTCAACAGAGATAGTTTTATTTATTTTTTTCCAATCCGTGTACCTTTTCTTTCCCTTGAATATTGCAAGATTTTCAGTCAATGTTGAATGTGAATACTAAGAGAAAAAGAGGACAGCCTTGATGTTTTTCTGATCTTAGAAAGAAAACATCTAGTTACTCACCATTAAATATGACATTGGCTTAAAATTTTGTAGGTACTCTTTGTCAACTTAAGATCTGTTTTACTACTAAATTGCTGAGAGTTTTCATCATGAATGAATGTTGATAAATTGTTTTTGTGTATCCATAGATATGATTATATGAGTTTTCTTCTAAACCTAGTGTAAAATTGCTTTTTAAATGTTGACTTATTCTTGAATATCTGGTATAAATCCCACTTGGTCATGGTATATAATGCATTTTATACAGTGTTGGATTTGGCCTGCTAATATCTTCTCGATAATTTTTTCATCTGTTGTCATGAGAAACATTGGTCTGTAGTATTTCTTTCCTGCCATGTCTTCATCTGGTTAGGTATTAAGGTAATGCTGGTCTTATAGAATTAGTTAGGAAGTGTTCCCCCTGCTTCTAAATTCTGCACATAATTCTAGAGAATTCGTATCATTTCCTTCTAAAATGGTAAAATTCATCAGAAAACTGCCTGGGTGTTGCTCTATTTTTAAGAATATTATTAATTATGGATTGAATTAATATAGAGTTTATTCAGGTTACCTATTTATCCTTATATGAGATGGGTTAGATGTGTCTTTCAAGGTATTAGTTCATGTCATCTGTGCTTTAAAACTTGTGGGCATGGAGTTGAGCATAGTATTCCTTTATTATCCTTGTGATGTTCATGGGATGAGAGTTGGGAAATGTTCCCTCCTGTTTTATATTTTAGAAGACTTTGTGTGGATTGATGTATCTTCTTTTAAATATTTTGTAGAATTCACCAGTGAGGCATTCAGGACCTTGATTTTTTTTTTTCCTGTGGGTGCTTTTAACTACAAAAATTACTTTCTTTAACAAATACATAGCTACTAATGTTTTCTTCTTCTTCTATAGGCAAATTGTGGGGCTCTCTCCTCTCTATCTCTCCATCTCTCATCAGTCGACTAGACATTTATTGTTATTGATCATTTCATTGAAACATTTTGTTGGTTTTTAAAATTTTCTCATTATTTTTTCTTTCTCCTTGTTTTTCTGTTATAATTATTATTTCCTTCTTCTGCTTTTGGTTTATTTTATTTGCCCTTTTATCTCATAGGTATATAAGTGGAAGGTTAGATCATAAATCGGAGACCTTTTAACTTTTCTAGCATGAGTTATCATATTATAAGATGTCATATATATATTCTGATCACAGCTTTAGTTGCATTCTATGAGTTTTGATATGTTCTGCCTTTGCTTTCATTTAATTCAAAATATTTTCTAACTTGCCTCAAGTTTCTTCTTTGGATTATGGATTATTTGGCAGTATGTTGTACAATTTTTAAATATTTGGATATATTTCAGACATGTTTTTGTTCTTGGATTTGAATTTAGTATTTTTGTGGTCAGATAACATTGTCTATATAATTTCAATTATTTAAAATTTGGTGAAACTTGTATTTTTGGTCACAGTATAGTCTATCTTGATGAATGTGCCATATGCACTTCAAAATAATGTGTATTTGTTTGTTTTGAGGTATAGTTTTCTACACACATAATTTTTAAATCTATGTTCATGATTTAGTGTATATTTTAGCATAAACACACACTAAGGAAGGTCGTGTTTCTTAATGCTGCAGGGAACATAGGGGTGCATATATTTTTTCAAATTAGCATTTTGTTTTCTTTGGGAAAAAACCCAGAAGTTGAATTGCTGGATCATATGGTAGTTCTACTTTTCATTTTTTGAGGAACTTCCATACTGTTTTTAATAGTGTCTGTACCAGATATGCTGCAATGTTGGAAAAAAAAAATGGAATATCCCAGGGTTTAAAATAACAGAGGTTTATTCCTCAGTTATGTCAGTGTCCATTTGGCGTCACCTATGGATTCTTCTCTCTGTTTTTGTTATTCTCACTCCAGACCCAAGGGTGAATAAGCATCCACTATGTAGAGCTTTTCTGGCCTCAGTTCTATTTTTCACCTAAATACATGATTTTTTAACTTAACTTTTGCCAGGAATATTAAAGTTCTGGTGTTAGGGAGTTAAAAATTGTATTATTTATAAAAGAATATGGAAATATTTCTTTAATTTATAAAAACTAATAAACAACCAATTTTTGCAGTGTAGAACAAAAATTGTATTTATGATTTGACAAATTTAATAAAAGCCCTAGAAGATAATTGTATTTATATAATTTGTAATTTTAAAAAATAAGTCTCAACTGAAGAAAGGAAATCATCAGACTGAAGGAGAACGTGCATGGAGAAAAGAGAAGGAGGTCATGGGGCCAGATTTTGGAGAGAGACATGATATTATGAAACCAAAAGTAACTATTTTGAGATAGTAAAAAAAAAAAATGAAATTCACATAATCTCAGTGATTCTATTTGGGGAGCATTGGCAGATATCATCTTTATAGGGGTATTATATACATACAACTTGTATAATATATAAGTATAAATTCAATACAACCTTGAGTAAAAAGAGCTTGATAAGAAAATATCAGTATATCTTAGGCCATTAGTATACAGAAGGGATTTAAGAGAGTCTATAAAAAATTTTAACTGTTCTTATTGCTAAAACAGTTAAACTTTTTAAAGATCTATCATTTTCCTTTCAACCTTATTCAATACTTGAAGCTAAATTTTAAAGGGAGAAAACTTTTTTTGAAACCAACTTTGTAATTTTACTTATTTATGTATTTTTAAGGAACTTCTAGAATCCTGCTCATCCAATTGCTTTGTAAAAATAGAACTGTTTTGCCTTATGAACGGTACACAATATATTTCACAAAATACATTATTTTCTAAAGAAACTAGTTTATGCCAATAAGGGAAGAAGGTTTTAGTACAAAGCAAAACATTTCTCTGAAAATTGTTTTTACTTAAAGAATAGAAAACAGTCTCAGTAAAAGATCATGATTCCCTGGATGCAGTAGTTACATGATTTCAAATGACATGTTAGTGTTAAAAATATGCTCTATTACTTTAAAATGAACAATTTTCATTTTATCTCATTGTCATGACTAGGCTTTTCGTAAATTAGAGGATGTTATGTAGTAACTGTTGAAATTGCAGATGTTAAGAAAAATGTGTAAATTCACAGTAAACATTTTCATCAAGCTGAATAAATGTGTCATACACTTTCTGTGTAATATAGAGTGGGTTTGCCCCCATTACTGGCTCATTACTGTGCTGAACATTTGATTTCATTAACACATATACTAACATCTTTGTATCTTACCATAAATTTTGTAGATTGCATTAAAAATAGAAGTGATTAAAAATATGGACCGAGTTCAGATCAGTGCCTAGCACATTTCCTAGCATTGGTAGACATTCATTCAATGTTGAATATTTAATAAATCAACAGAATTGCAAATCCATTCTTAGTCACATTATAGGAATTATGTATCTCAGTCCTATGTTTGCTTTCTAGAAAACAGTGCCTTAATTAAAGATGTGATGTTTCAGCTCTACATTTTGTTTAATCCTTACAAAATATGTTGTATGAAAGCAAAGATAAATGAGCAAAAATAAATTAGTTTTTTGCATATGTTATGCCTAAAACATAAACACATGCTATTTCATATTTCTAATTGTGAGAGGCAGTTTTTGCCCTTTATTTTGTAGCAAAGTACTAAAGAAGTTAAATTATTCACTCATAAAGTTTCACCTAGTTATTTTCAGAGAAAGAGATTAGATTTGAACCAATATTTTGATGCTCCAATACTTCTTACTCTTTACAAAGTAGGTTATTTATATTAGAATGGAAAGAACAGTTTATCCCAACTCCTTTAAGTTACGGTACTAATTTAAATAAAATACATGTAAGTAATACCTGTATTATTATTTAAATTATTTAGCATTTCCTTGAGTTTCTTGATTACTTACCTGTATTTTATTATTTTTTTATTAAAAAATATTATTTAGCTCTGATTTAACCTAAACTCCTATAGTAAAATGGAGAGTATGGGTGTGAGAGGTAGGAGTATTGTGGATATTACGATTGCTGTTGGTAGAAGGGTTATTTGTTTTGTGGAGTGAAATTGTCATTTTATTTTTATGTTGTTTGTAGAGGGGAATAGGGTTAATGCTGTGGAGTAAGTGAGGCATATATAGAAATATAGGTTGAGTAGTGCTGTAACAGCTATAAATGTTGGTATAATAAGAATGTCATTTTTCGTTAGTTCTTGGATGATTATTCACTTGGGCATGAATCCTGAAAGTGGTGGGAGTCCTCCCGTGGAGAGTAGGCTGAGTATGGTGAGCGTTGTGATGACGGCTGTTTTGTTCCATGTTTGAGATAGTGATAATGTGGTGGTAGGTGAGTTTTGGATAAATAATATGAACATGGTGAAAGTTACTGTGATGTAGATTAGTAGGTTTAGTAAAGTTATGGTTGGGTTGTACAGTAGGATGGTTGTTATTCATCCTATGTGGGCAATTGATGAGTAGGCCATGATTTTTCTGAGTTGTGTTTAGTTTAGTCCACCCCAGCCTCCAACTAGGATAAAAAGTAGGGATATGGTTAATATTAGATGTAGATTGATTGATGGTGAGATTTGATAGAGGATTGATAGGGGTGCGAGTTTTTGTCATGTGAGAAGGATTAGGCCTGTGGCTAGGGGGATGCCTTGTGTTACTTCGGGTACTCAGAAGTGGAAGGGGGTAGTCCTAGTTTGATAGCTAGGTCCATTGTTATTAGTATAGATGCTGTTGGATTGAATAGTTTAGTGATGGTCCATTGGCCAGAGTGTAGTAGATTAATTATAAGTGTTATTATGAGTAGTGTAGATGCGGTGGCTTGTGTTAAGAGGTATTTAATGGAGGCTTCTATGGCTCGGGGATTAAAATTTTCTATTATGATGGGGATGATGGCTATCATGTTTATTTCAAATCCAATTCAGACGAACAGTCAATGAGAGCTGGTGATTAAGATTACTGTGCCTAGGATGAGTGTTGTTAAGATAATGATAAGGATGGACGGGTTTATTAGTATGGGAAGGATATAAACCAACATTTTCGGGGTATGGGCCTGAGAGCTTGTTAAGCTGACCTTACTGTAGATTGTAGTGTAATATGGTAGCACGAAGAACTTTGAATTCTTAGGGGTACGTTCAATTCCTATTATTCTAGAAATAAGAGGACTTAGACCTCTATCATTTACTCTATCAAAGTAACTCTTTTGTCAGACGTATTTCTTATGTTAGAGGGGGAATACCTGCTGTTATAATGGGTAGTGAGATATATCATATACAGAGGGCTAGTGTTAGGGGGAGGAAATTCTTTCAGAGTAAGTGTATTAATCGTATCAGAATCGGGGGTAGGATGCTCGGATTCATAAGAAGGATATTGTGAGTAGTAGTGTTTTGATAATAAGGTCTGTTGTGTGTAGCTCTGGTGTGTGGGGGTCGTGGAATGCTCCTAGGAATAGAATAGTTGTGAACACATTTATTATAATGATGTTGGCATATTCTGCTAAAAAGAATAGGGCAAAAGGGCCTGCTGCATATTCTACATTGAAGCCGGATAGGAGTTCTGATTCACCTTCTGTTAAGTCGAAAGGGGCTCGGTTGGTTTCTGCTAGGGTAGAAATGAATCACATTATGGCTAATGGTCATGAGGAGAAGAGTAATCATAGTTGGTGCTGTGGTTAGTGTCAATAGGGTAAAGGAGCCATTTATTAGGAGTACTGCTAGGAGAATAATGGCTAGTGTTACTTCATATGAGATTGTTTGTGCTACTGCCTGGAGGGCTCCAATTAGTGCATAGTTTGAGTTGGAAGCTCAGCCAGATCATAGGATAGAGTAGACAGCTAGGCCGGATATTGCTAGTATGAATAGAACCCTTAGATTTATGTGGATGAGGGGATATGGTATAGGTAAGCGGCTTCATATCGTGAGGGCTAGGGTTAGGGCTAGTACGGGTGCAATAATAAAGATAGTGGTGGAGGATGTGGCTGGTCGTAGGGGTTCTTTGGTGAATAGTTTGATTGCATCGGCAAAGGGCTGGAGCAGGCCATGTGGGCCCACAATGTTTGGTCCTTTTCAGAGTTGTATGTAACTTTGCGTTCTACTAATGTTAGAAATGCTACGGCTAGGAGGATAGGGAGGATGAGAGTTAGGGTGTTAATTATAAACATTTTGTTGGGGAGAGGATTTGAACCTCTGGGTGTAAAAGCTTAAGTTTTCTGCAATTGCCAGACTCTGCCACCTCAACAAAGCCCTCGTCTCGGGCAGGTTTAATTTGCGCTTGTTTATTAAGTTAACACTAGATCATTAATTGTTTGAAGGCACTTGTTTAAAGTTGGTCTTATTTCTCTTGTCCTTTCGTACTGGGAGAAATGCGTAATAGATAGAAACCGACCTGGATTGCTCCGGTCTGAACTCGGATCACGCAGGACTTTAATCATTGAACAAATGAACCCTTAATAGCTGCTGCACCATTAGGATGTCCTGATCGAACATCGAAGTCATAAACCCTATTGTCGATATGGACTCTAGAATAGGATTGCGCTGTTATCCCTGGGGTAATTTGTTCCATTGATCAAAACTTTGGATCAATAAGTGATATTATGCTTTGGCTAGTAGGCCTAGGCTTTAATCACTTAGAGGGGTTTTTGTGCTCCGAGGTTACCCCAACCGAAATTGTCAACCCATATAAAACTTTGTTATTCCTTGGTGGTTTGAGATTGTGATTCTTGGGTTGATTAATTGAAGCTCCATAGGGTCTTCTCGTCTTATTTTGTTATCCCCGCCTCTTCACGGGGAGGTCAATTTCACTGATTGAAAATAAGAGACAGTAAAACCCTCGTGTGGCCATTCATACAAGTTCTTATTTAGAGAACAAGTGATTATGCTACCTTTGCATGGTCAGTATACCGCGGCCGTTTAACGATTAGTCACTGGGCAGGCAGTGCCTCTAATACTGGTTATGCTAGAGGTGATGTTTTTGGTAAACAGGCGGGGTTTGTGTTTGCCGAGTTCCTTTTACTTTTTTAAATCTTTCCTTAATGCATGCCTGTGTTGGGTTAACAGTGTTTTTAATAAATGATTTAGTGTTGGGTTATATTTATTAGCTGTTAATTATCAGTATAGTATCAGTTACTGATGTAAGCTTGTGCAAGGAGAAAAATTTCTTGTTACTCATGTTAACAGTATTGCTTCTATAGGTATATAGATTAGTCCAGTAGTTAGGCTAGGAGTTGATTTACTTAGTGCTGGGATTAAAACATTGTTTTGTTGTCGAGCTTGAACGCTTTCTTAGTTGGTGGCTGCTTTTAGGCCAACTATGGTATATGTTTGTTTTACTCTCTAGTTAAGGTTGTATCCATTTCTAAAAAGCTGTACCTTTTTAGACTAATGATTAAATATACGTTGAGACTTAATATTTAATAGACTTTTAGTATTATTTAACGTTGAACTGAAATTCTTTTCTTGGACAACCAGCTATCACCAGGCTCATTAGGCTTTTCACCTCTACTTATAAGTCTTCTCACTATTTTGCCACATAGATGAGTTTGTTCTAGTTGCTGCTCGTAAATAGCTCGTCTGCTTTCGGGTAGTTTAGTTTAAGGTCTCTTTGCTAAGTTTTTACTAGTTAAGTCATTATGCAAAAGGTACAAGGGGTAAGCTTTGCTTTTTTTTTACTTTTAGTATTTCTTTCATCTTTCCCTTATGGTACTTTCTCTATAGCGCCATTGGTGGTTAAATTTCTACCTCTTATACTTTGGATGCGTGGTGAATGTTTTATTTGATTGGTTTGTGGTAGTAGCGGTGGAGGGGTGTGGGCTAGGTTTAGTTCAAGATATACACAGGTTGTGGAATCTTCTAGGTGTAAACTAGATGCTTTGTTTAAGCTATATCTTGTTTTATGCTTACCTTGTTACAACTTCTCTCGTATAGTTGCTTAGCATAGGTTTATGAATTGGGGCCTTGCTGTGGTACTTGAGGAAGGTGACAGGTGGTGTGGGCACGCTTCATGGCCTTATTCACTTAAGCATTCTGCTCTTAATTTACTACTAAATCCTCCTTTGGTTTTTAGATTTCATAAAAACTTTTGTGTGAGTACAAGGGGTGTTCTTGATATGGAAAATGTAGCCCATTTCTTGCCATCCCATAGGTTACACTTTGACCTAACATTTTTACGTGGGGTAGTTATGCTTACTTTCATTCCTTCTTAGGGTTTGCTGAAGATGGCGGTATATAGACTGAAGTAGCAAGGGTTGGTGAGGTTGATCAGGGTTTATCGGTTACAGAACTGGCTCCTCTAGAGGGGTGTGAAGCACCGCCAAGTCCTTTGAGTTTTAGGCTGTTGCTAGTAGTACTCTGGCGAATAGTCTTGTTTCATGACTATTTAGGTTTACGGCTAAGCATAGTGGGGTATCTAATCCCAGTTTGGGTCTTAGCTGTCGTGTAGTCAGATTATATTAAAGTCACTTTCGTGGTTTAGCTTAGTTTTAACTATGGCTTTTTACAGCTTAATTAAGGCTTGACTTTATTCTGTGTGACTCCTTAACACTCTTTATGCTATGTATCTATAAATTTGGGTCAATCGTATGACCGCGGTGACTGGCGCGAAGTTTATTTATTAGGGGTAGCTCCGTATATTTAGCATATTTAAATAAAATACTAGGTATATTATATTAAAATATTATTTAAATAAAATACAGGTAAGTAAGCAAGAACCTCAAGGAAATGCTAAGACTATATTGTAATAGAGTTTCAAATTGATTTTTAAATAATTATGAATTTCTATAATGTTACATTCATTATTAAAAATGCATATATTGTTCAATCTTTCTTTTTGAAAGTCATTTTTTTTTCTCAGCTAATCTCCCTCTGCTTCTCTCTGTAAAAGGATTTCACGGTTTATGAAGGGAGAACTGTGTGAATTATATTGTGTTGTGGCGCTAAGGGAAAAGAAACTCCTAGACTCATGGTGGCTTTTGGGAGTGGCTTAGCTGGCATGGTACTTTGTCATTACACATGCAGGTTTTCTCCAAAGATAAACTGGCACTGCAATCCACCAGCTCACAGTGCACTATTGGGAAGAATTAGCCGCTCTCATTTCCTCCATCTCTCTCTGCCTTCAGCCCATGTGGTCTTCGCTACACCTTCTATCCACCACTGATGGGCCACTACAATCTCTGTCCTCTTTCCTGGCATCAGAATTCACCTTGGTGAGAACACTGTTCTCTGTAGGAGACACCAGGAAGTCAATTATATAAAAAAGGAGAAGAAAACACTCTTCTAATCTCCATATTATCCCAGCACCTAGAAGAGGGTCTTGAAACTACAAATATTTGCTGAAGAAATGAATTGGATGTGGATCTGAGCTTAGTATCGGAGAGAATATTAGCACGAAGGAAAAGAAAGCATAAAAGAATGTGCACGATTCTGTCTAGCTCAATTTGGCAAAGAAAGAAAAGAGACATAGATTCTAGGGATAAAGATTAAAATGCTGTTCTTTGGAAGTTGTGTATGCAGGATGGTGAAGAACTCTAACAGCAATATGAGAAAAGGCTATTAGAAATTTTTTTAATTTTTAATTTTATTGGAGTAGAGTTGATTTACAATGTTGTGTTAGTTTCAGGTGTACAGCAAAGTGACTCTGTTATACATATACATATATTCTTTTTTTTTAGATTCTTTTCTCATATAGGTTATCCCAGAATACTGAATAGAGTTTACCATGCTATACAGTAGTAGGTCCTTGTTGGTTATCTATCTTATATATAGTAGTGTGTGTATGTTAACCCCAAGCTCCTGATTTATCCCTCCCCCTCCACTTTTCCCCTTTGGTAACCATAAGTTTGTTTTTGACATCTGTAAGTGTGATTCTGTTCCATAAATAAGTTCATTTCTTTTTTTAAAAAATTAGATTCCACATGTAAGTGATATCATATGATATTTATCTTTCTCTATCTGACTTACTTCACTTAGTATGATCCATCCATTTTGCTGCAAATGGCATTATTTCTTTTTTATGGCTGAGTAATATTTCATTGTATATATATATATATATATATGATTGTTAAAAATATAGAAACACATTATTACACTATTGCGCTAACTCAATACCTAATGATCTCTTTTATTTTCCATTGTTACTTTCTATTTTCTTTTGCATTTGGTATGTGTATCCATGCTATTAAAATATTATAATTTATCTGTAGATCTCCCTTGATAAAACATTTTCATATTATACCTCTTCAAAGGTGTGTTAATATAAACGTATTAATTCCATAGGTTTTAATACGGAAATAGGTACTATAAACATTGGCAAAGGATAGTTTAAAAATTACTAGATTGTTCTCATATTTCCCCCTCATTATTTACTTAGCAAAATGTATTGATGTCCCCTTGGCACAAAGATATTTCCACTAATAGTATATGGGAAACACCCTTATGAAAACAGCACTCTGAAAATGGCATTTCTATTATGATTATTTTAAAATAGGAAAAATAAAAGCACATTTCATTACTAAGTCTATTTCAACATGTTCAATTAAAATTGGAATTAATACCTTTTTCCTGAATATCAGCCACAATCTATTTATAATTTGATTATTCCACATCTACTGTAATGTGTTTTAGAAATTTTATATTCACACAATGGAATACTGTACAGCAATAAAAACAAATTAACTTCAAGTACGCACAAAAATATAAATCAATCTGAGAAATGCAGTAATGAGCAAAAGAAAATAGTCATAAAAAATATATTCTATTATATGATTTCATTATATAAAGTTAACTATAACTGACCTATGTTTCTAGAAAGCAGAATAGAGATGATCCTGGATGATGGAGGGGGTAGTACACAGAAAATGGAAGAGAACTTGAGAGAGGTTTCTGGAATGCTCGTATGTTCTGTTACTTGATCTGGTTGCTGCCTACTGCATTTTGTGAGATTCCAACAAGCTGAATACTTTGATATGTGCACTGTTGTGTATATAAAAGATTGAGAAGGGAAAAGGTGGAACGATTCACTCATCACTTTGAGGGTGTGATTTGGAAGGTGAATGCATAATCTCTTCATTTGTTGGCCAATATAGTATCAGGCTATACTTAGCTGGAAGAAAGATTGGGAAATGTGGTCAATATTCTAGCAGTGAGGTATTTGCCTAAAACTTTGGTGTCCTGATACCAAAGGGCAAGGAGAAAATGGAAATTGAGGGGCAACAAGGAGTTTCTGCTTCCGTGAATCAGGTCTTATTTCCAGAAATGATGTTAAAATGATAGTTCAGTAGTAGTACATTTCCTCAGCATTAAAAATGTATTATAAATTGAAGTGAAATTTAAGGGAGCAATTTTCTCATAGAAAAAAATCTTGATGAAACATTAGATAATTACTTGGTTCTTTCTTTTTTTTTTTTTTTTTTTTTTGCCGTACTCGGGGTTCTCACTGTTGTGGCCTCTCCCGTTGCGGAGCACAGGCTCCGGACGTGCAGGCTCGGCGGCCACGACTCACGGGCCCAGCCGCAATGCGGCACGTGGGATCTTCCCGGATGGGGGCACGAACCCGCGTCCCCTGCATCGGCAGGCGGACTCTCAACCACTGCGCCACCAGGGAAGCCCAATTACTTGGTTCTTTATAAAAATGAATAATCACAAAACTTTCCCACATCACTTTACCTACCTAGAGACCCTTTGTTTGGTTAAATTGTATAAAAAGGAGTTTATTCTTGAATTGTTTTTTTGTGTACATACAACTCATCTGGAAAATTGTTTTGTGTGGATCATTTAAAATTAACACCATCTGTACAGACAGCTAACACCTGATTTCATTGAATGAGGATTTTATATAGTTTGATGCCAAAATCATCACTTATACCAAATGTTTGTATTATTCTTTAATAGTTTGTGGTACCAGGCTCTCAAGCAAAGTTTGTTTTAGTAAAATGTGGCTTTTACCTTTACTTTTATGGCTTTTACCTTACTTTTATATCATTGTTATTTTTTTGGCCAATGGCTCGCCTATACCTTGGATTATCTGAAAATTAGTCTAATTAGTATCAACTGTAAGAGTAAGCATCTTATTGTAATTTTGCAGTTTTAAATAACTAGTGAATGTCTTTTATTGTGTTACCATGGCATATGTCAATCAAAACCAAAAATTATTAATGACACCGAAATAACTTATTTGAAGAACTAGGACTAGTTCCTCTTTATCATTTGAATGGGTAGACCTATGTAGGAAACTCTGTAGGTCATTATCTGGCTTTTTCTCATTCATATTAGATAATATCACACCTGGAATATTTCCAGAACCATTTCTTACCAATTAACTTAATCAATTAACTGTTTGACTAAGCAAGTAATACAGAGGAAAATAAAATGTCTAATGTCCTACAGGGGAGTGGCAGGGAGAGTGGCCACGCAAAAGTAGCTGGCCATGGAGAGGAGCATCCTCCCTCCTGGTCAATTGTTGATGTATGATGCAATGTGAGATTCCAGGTTCTAAAAACAACAACAACAACAACAACAAACAACCCCCCTCACCTATTGTGAGATATCTCTCCATGTAAAACAACAACAACAAAAATCCTAATAATAAAGTTGGTTTTTAAATGGTCAAAGTATATCTTACAGATCTATGCCAGAACCGACCTGTGGACCAACACATTGCAAATTCTGTGCTCCACTCTGACGTGTATATGAATGTATTTCAGGTTAAATAGATCACTCCAACAACGGTTAACTACTGATGTTCATGATTATCTCTTAATCTAGTTAATGTTGGCTCTTCATATTTGAGGAATATTTTTGGAGAATTTTTATAGGAAAACTAAAGAAAAAACAAAACTAAAATTATTTTATTTAGTGAATAAGAAGTGGATAAATGACAGTAAACTCATACACTGTTAAACAGAATGTAAAGGAAATAAGAGAAAGTAGATATCACATTGATGAATTTTCACAAAGGGTGATAGGTTTGCACTATAGAGAAATAGGATATTTACAAGCAAGATTTCATATTATTAGTGTCTCATTTGTATCTAAATAGGTTTTCTAGGTTTAAGAAGATTTAAAACCTCAGACTTAAATGTAGATATAATAAGGTTATTCATACCATTCAGTCAATAAAACTCTTCAGTAAGCACCTTCATAAATACTATTTCTCTAACCTTATTTTCCCCCAAAGATATGTAAGATACTTATATACATAGAATATGTAAGCCAGTGAGAAAAAAAATCTCTTCACATACATATGCATACTTTTGCCTCTCCAAAATTCTACATGTGCTAAACTATATATTCTAGAAGTGATCTATTAAAGTCCCCCTTTCCTCTATGTGTGCTTTTAAAATTTGAAATCTAAGGTAACTTTATCCTAACTGTAAATTTTATCTTCAGAATCAATGCAATTTTCAAGCATGGCAATATATTTTTGAGTTAGGATATTATCATTGAACTTATTTAACACCATTACTTTCTGAAAGATGACTAATTGTGTTACTTTCATTTCTTTTCATTTTATTTTTTTCTTCACACATACAGAAAGGTAGAGTGTCTATAAAGGTAAGAAGTAACAAGTCATAGAGACAGGTGAAAGGCCTAGAACCAGGAGAGTGGAATAAGGAACATTAGGCAGGAAATGAGTTAGGAGTGGGAATCAGCCAGTCCACAGCAGTGACTGTAGTAAATGAAAGAACAAGAACTAGGATGAAAAACAGTCAGAAGAGCATATAGAAGAAGGCAGATATTAGGAATATCCGATAAAGAGAGGCCCAAGAGGAATTCCCAGAAAAATCAAGACATACATGATCAGGACACGCAGTAGGTCCAGACAGTCGATCAGTCAGGCAAGTCTTGAAGATTTGGGAGGTTATTAAAACCCAGCTAGGCAAGGGGTCTGCAACACAGAAGGAAAATCTGCACTCCACAGATCAGATCCCCAAGTGCCCGAGGTTCAGCAACAGCTTCCAGACCAATAATGCTTACTAATTACAATAAAAACAAAGAAAAACCATAGCTAACTTTTAAAAAGAGTTTTCTATATCATTTGACAGGTGGATTTCTTACATAATCTTATGTAACATGAAATTTCTGAAAGGTCGGTATTATTTTACCTATTTTGTGATTGAACAAATCAGGACACAGATTTTAGGAATCAGGCACAGTACCACTAAGTTAGTAAGCAGCAGAGCTGAGAATGAGCCCCTGTTCCATAGGACAGTGTATTAACTTCCACTTTTTACTCTGTCTACTATTAATTGTAGATTTCTACTATTTTCACTTAATTTGTTACTGTAACAAATTGACACAAATAGTGGCTTCCAACAATAGGAATCTGTTACCTTCTGGTTCTAGAGGTCAGAAGTCAAAATGGATCTCACTGGGCAAAAATCAATGGGTCAGGAAGGCTGCATTCATTCTGGAAGGTTCTAGCAGATGATCCAATTATCCACTATACTGAATGCCTTGTCCAGTTTCTGGAGGGTGCCTGTATTTCTTGGCTCGTGGCCCCGATCCCCCATTTTCAAAGCCAGAGACTGTAGGCTAAGTCCTGTCGCCTCTTTGTTTCTCCTTAGTCACAGCTCCCTCTTGATCTTTTCAGGACTTTTGTGATTACATTGGGTCCCTTTGGGTAATCCAGGATAATCTTCCTATAGTAATATCAGCTGATTAGCAGACTTACTTCCACCTGAACACTTAATTCAGCTTTGCCAAGTAATGCACGATATTCACAGGCTGCAGGCATTAAGGCCGGAGCATCTTTGGGTGGCCATAATTCTGCTGCCCACAAACGTGGAAGAGTTTATTTGGCTTTATTGAGTTTATCAATAAGGTAAGAGTTTACCATGGCTTTATTCTCAGCCCTAAACTCTAAGGCCTCACCCAGTCAGGGGACTTTTCACATGGATAACAAAGTTACCGACACAATGTCAGTGTTCCACCCCACTTTGTCTGACTGTTTTTCTTTCTAGCTAAACTTTAAATCTCTGGACTAACCCTCAAAAGTGTCTAAACCAAAAGCAAGTCCTGAAGATAAGTACAAGGCTCTGGTTAGAAAAGAGAATGTGTGTGTGTGTGTGTGTGTTCCGATGAAGAAAAAATGATGGATATGTCATATAAGGACTTTAGTCGAAAAAATGAAAAGAGTAATTTCATATGTGCCTATGCATGTAATATCTTTGTAGAGAATAAAAAAAGAAAGATTATGAGAAGACAAGTAGGGGAACATTTTTTGAAAAAGTAAGCTCCAAATAGCTAAGAGGACATTGTGTTGAATATAAACATGTCATCATTGCTGATCTGCTCAGATTTCTCCTTAGTGAATTCCAGCATAAATTATATGAAAATATGATATGATAGAGAGGATATTTTAAGATAATTGAGAAAAAATAGAAATCTGCTTGGGTACAAAGAACAAACCCCTAATGAGGAAATGACATTACACCCATAAAATTATAGAATTCTAACATCAGAATGAAGAATCCAGAGATTCTTAAACCTTTTGTGAATAACAAACTTAAGTTAAATAAAAATTTCCCCAGTCTTTTCCAAGAACGATGCTGAGTTGGGAGTAAATTGTTGATCAGTAGCTAATAGGTCATCCAGAAAAAATAAGTTCTTCTTTTACTCTGTTGACCAACTAATAATGTAGGAAGTGAAATTCAGCAGTAACAGGACTAAGGAGAGAGAAGGATGGGATGAGGAGAGAGGAACGTCATGTGGAGGTGGCATCCTATACTCAGATCCAGTGGGTTTTAAAAATCCAATGCAACAATGTGTTTTATACAAGAAACATGCTTAATTAACAGCTTCATTCCTTCGCAGAGTTGCCTTTTGTGTGTGTGTGTGTGTGATGAGAGTGACTGAATTCTACTGTCTTAGCAAATTTCCGGTGTATGATAGAGTAATAATGACCGTCACACTGTACACGAGGTCTCCAAACTCATTCGTCCTGTATAATTACAACTTTGTACCCTTTGAGCAGTATCTCCGCATCTCCCCCACCTCCTTGCCCCTGGTAACTGCCTGTCTACTTTCTGCTTTTACTTTTGTAGATCCCACATATAAGTGAGATTTTCTTTCTGCGTCTGGCTTTTTCATTTTCCATAATGTCCTCCAGTTTCTTCCATGCTATGACAAATAACAGGATCTTCTTTATTAAGACAGAATAATGCTCCAGTATGTATATATATATATGGAATGAATAAAGAAATTACATATATATTTGTATATATGTGTGTGTGTGTATGTGTATGTGTGTGTATATATATATATATATATATATATATATATATATATATATATATATATATATATTCATCCATCAATGGACACTTAGGCTGTTTCCACACCTTGGCTCTTGTGAATAATGCTGCAATGAATTGGGGAGTGCAGATATCTTTTTGAGGTACCGATGCCATTTCCTTTTGGTAGTCTTGACTAAAATAAATATATTCACAACCTAAAAGTTGAGAGTTATGTTTTATTCAGCAGGAATGTTTAGGACTTCAAGCCCAGGAGGCAGCATCTCAAGTAACCCTGAAAGAACTACTCCAAGGAGGTGAGAAGAGGAGCCAGGATATATAGGAGTTTTGCAACAAAGGGCAGGTGTTCTGAACATCAAAAGATTATTGCTAACTAAAGAAAACCAGATATCTCAAGCTAAGGAATTTAGTGCTTTTCTATGTATAGGAAGATGCAAGAGTCTGGGCTCACAGAAATCATTCCTTGGACATGCACCTCAGTTCTCTGGGGCCAGGATCCTGTGTTTTTATATCCTGAGTTTCCTCGGGGGTCCTGGTGGGGAGTAGCTGCAGTCTCATGGCTACTAGAGGGCAGGTATGCTTTTCCTTCCTGAGTTTCCTCAGTGCTCACCTGCTCACCTTCGGTGATGGCTGCAATCACTGAGGACGGTGATATCCTTTGTTTACTGATATGGCAGGAGATATTCCATTTCTCAGTGAACACCCAGGAGGACTGCTGGATCATATGGTACTTTTACTTTTAGTGTTTTTATTTCACTACGTACATGTATATCAAAACATCATGTTGTACACCTTAAATATACATAATTTTTATTTAAAAAATAAGTAATAAAAGCAAAACAAAGAACACGGCTTAAATTAAATAATAAAGGGAGTAACTTAAAAAAATAAAAGAGAAAACATATGAGGCAAATAATAACCAAAATGAAACCCAGGTACCAATTTAGTAGCAGATGACTAAGACTTGAAGGTGGAAAACATGATAATGATAGAGTATTTTTATGTATCAGTAAAACAAAATAAATCAGTGAAGTTTTTGAAACTATATGTCGTTTGACCAAAGTAGAAGCAACAGGAACACAAAATGATAGTAAAATTACCATACAGAGAAACTAAAATACATTCTTAGAAAATGCCTGTTGCGGACACAATCTAAGGTGATCTAATTAGGTTACATTATGACAAAGGTGCCAGGATATCACAACCTTGATTGTGTTTTATAATGTAAGACTCTGCCTTAGCTGAATAGAGAGAGAGGGAGAGATTCTCCTGCCAGTCTTGAAGAAATGAACAGCTGGGTTGTGACCTGTCTATGGAGAGGGCCATTTGGCAATGAACCCTAGGACCTAAGTGTAGCCCTCAGCCAACATCTAGCAAGAAAATGGGACCTCAATCCTATAATCAGAAGGAGAGGGATTCTGCCAGCAACCCTGGGAAGCTTAGCAGAGGATTTATTCCCAGTCAAGACTCTGGTTAAGACCTCAAAGTGCTGATACCTTGGTTGCGGCCTTGTAGGACTTGGAGCAGATCTCTCAGCTAAGCTGTCCAGACTCATCTCAGAAACTGTAAGATAATCAACGGGTGTTTAAACCACTATATTTGTGGTAATTTGTTTTGGAGCAATCTATATCTGACACACAGCCTTTGGTTTAAATTGTAAAGGCAGAGACCTATACATAGCCTAAGAAGTAATTATCGTGAATTCTGGAGATATTTGAAAAACTGTCTTCATACATTGGAGAAAATTCCAAGTTCCGGATATGTCTTGATCAAATTATACTAGCATGGAGAGTCTAAATGTGATGGATAGGGACTGGGTTATGACAGAGCTCACTGCACCCTGTAGGCGTGACGTGAGTTTGAGCACACATCTCAGACACATTAAAGGGACCCCCTTGTGAGTGGGGACTCTGAATGAATTGGAAGAAATTCAGTTAATTATTTTTATTAAATTTTTAATTTTATTTTTGTTACTAAAAGCCTAAGAGATTATTGAATGAGGTTACAAGACAACGTGTTGCAGAGAATATTTTAAATGTAACACAGCTAAACTCTTAAGTGCTACCAGAAAGCGTAAAAACAGAAATGCAAATGTAATGAGATGTAATTATAACACTATCAGTTCTGAGAGATAAAATACACAGAAACGCAATTTAAATATTTGAACAACATAATTAATAAAATGAGCCTGAAGTGACAGTAGAGAATTGAAATTGTCTTTACCTTCTTTTTTTAAGAGTTTTCTTTTTCTTAATTAATAGGCTTCATTTCTTAGAGTAGTTTATGTTTACCAGAAAATTGAACAGAAAATACAGAGCATTCCCATATGCCCCTTCTCCCTCACTCCACACAGTTTTCCCTATTTTTTTATATCTTCCATTATTGTCATACATAATACAATTGTTGATAATTGAATTAAACTACTATTGATACAGTATTACTAATGAGAGTCCAGAGCATACATTAGCATGCACTCTATATTATACATTCTTTGCATTTTGACAAATATATAATTCCATGTTTCCATCATTACAGTGTATTAAAGAATAGTTTCACTGACCTAAAACACTCCTGTGCTCTACCTGTTTATGCCTCCTTCTCTCCTCCCAGAACCCTGGCCACCACAAACTTTTTTACCATCTCCATAGGTTTGACTTTCCCAAAATATCATATTGATATCATCATACATTATGTAACCTTTTAAAATTGGCTTGTTTCACTTAGCAATATTCATTTGTCTCCTTCACGTATTTTCATAGCTTGCCAGCTCATTTATTTTGTCATTAAATAATATTTCATTGAATGTATGTATCACAGATTAGTCATTCATCTATTGAAGGGAACCTTGTTTGCTTCCAAATTTTGGCAATTATGATAAAAGCTGCTATAAAGATTTATGTGCAGGTCTTTATAAGGACATAAATTTTCAACTCTTTAGGGTAAATACCTTGGAGCGTGATTGCTAGATCATATGGTAAGACTGTGTTCAGCTTTGTTAGAAACTGCCAGACTCTTCCAAAGTTTCTGTACCATTCTGCATTCCCAGCAGGAATGAATGAGAGTTCCTGTTGCTCCATGTCCTCTCCAGCAGTTAGTATTGTCAGTGTTTTTGATTTTTAGCCATTCTAACAGGTGTGTCACGGTTTCTCGTTGTTTGAATTTGCAATTCTCTAATTACGTTTGCTGTTGAGCATCTTTCCATATGCTTATTTGCCATCTGAATATCTTCTTTGGTAGGACATATGCTCTGATCATTTATCCAGTTTCCAATTGGTTTGTTTTCTTATTGTAGGGTGTTAAGAATATTTTTTTATAAATTTTATATACAAGTCCTTTATTAGATGTGAGTTTTGCAAATATTTTCTTCCAGTGATTGCTTGTCTATACAGTGTCTTCCACAGAGCAGAAGTTTTATTTTAATTAAGTCCAACTCATCAATATTTTTTTTTTCATGAAGTGTGCTTTCACTGTTGTATCTAAAAGCTCATCTCCAACCCCAAGGTCATCTAGATTTTCTATCTTATGTTGTAGGAGTTTTATATATTCTTGCATTTTACACTTGGCTCTGTGATCCATTTTGAGTTAATTTTTGTGAAGTGTGTAAGTCCTGTGTCTAGGTTCATTTTCTTGCATGAGGATGTCCACTTGTTCCAGCAGCATTGGTTGAGAAGACTATCCTCTCTCCATTGAATTGCCTTCACTCCTTTGTCAAGGATCACTTGACTGTATTCGTGTGAGACTATTTGTAGGCTCCCTATTGTGAACCTATTTTGCAAGTGTCCATAAAAAACTTACAAACGTTGATTATCCATCAGGGAAACTGGGTAAAGCAGAATAGTTCTAATTATATTAAAAGCAAAAAGCAAGAAAAAGAAACCCACTAATCATGCTTTTAGGTAAATATTAAGCAAAGAAAGAATTTTAAAAAACATTATCATACTCTTATTTTCTTTCTCCAGTTTTGAGATATAAGTGACATACAGCACTGTATAAGTTTGAGGTGCAACATAGTGATTTGACACACATACATCATGAAATTATTATCATAATAACATCCATGTTTAGTGAATATCCACCATCTCCTATAAATAAAAATGAAAGACATAGAAAAAATTTATTTCATTGTGACGAGAACTCAGGATTTACTCTTGAAAACTTTCATATATTATATACAGCAGTGTGAATTATATTTATCATGTTGTACATTGCCTCCCTAGCACTTATATATCTTATAACTAGAATTTTGTACCTTTGACTGCCTTCATCAAATTTTCTTTCTCCTCCTGCCTCTTTAAATGCGTAGGCTTAATATTTTATTACTAAAAAGCAACTACCAATATTCAAAATGAAGTCTACTTTTTGTTCAGTAAAAGTGAGGACAGGGCCATTTCAATGCCTCTACTAAATTTAATGCAGCTTAAATTGGGACCAGGTGCATATTTTCCTCTGAAAATTTTTGGTCAAGTATGTCTAACCACAAAAGCAAATGGAATTTTAAGAGGTAGATTTGTTTCCCATGATGCATTTTGTTAATAAATATATTGTCAAGAAAATAAAAACAAGCACTGAGTGTGTCTTCCTAAAGTATAAGGTCACTTTTTGAAAGGTATTAGATTTTCCTGAAGTAAAATCTGATGGTTCTAAATCAATAAGTGTGATGGTTTGTTTTAAACTCTTAGAATTCAGAGGAAATGAACCTAGTCAAGTAAAAAACTTGTTTGATTTTGTTACTTAATCCTCAGAATATTAAACATTGATCAAGTATTTAAAAAATATTCTAATGATTCCAGAAAGAATGTAACTTATTCAACATAAAACAGAAGGGAAGGTAGAGCATAATTAAAGCAAAAAAACTATTCAGAATGTTTGTATTTGGAACTGCATTAAACCTATATATTTATTTGAAAACAATAGCCATAGACATCATTCTGTGTTTTATATTTACTATTTGAGTACACAGTATCTGCTTTCCAGTCCAGTCTATCAAGTCAAAAGTTTTGAGAACATTTTATTATCACATAAGTTTTGAACGTATGTTATCAGTCTTGTGGCTAAATTATTACTCTTGTGATGCTTTTATATGGCACATTTTCCATACTCTGTTTTAAATTACTGTTTCTAATAGACTGGAAAGCTATTGAATTGTGTATAAAACTTTTGTATTTGTATAATTATTTTTCAGTTGATTGGGAGGATTTCTTTATAGGCTACCAGATTTTCTGTGGATAAATTCTGTCTTACTATTTTCAGGCCTTTGAAATTGCCTATCTATGAAAAGCACAAAATCTTCCCTGAATAAAATTTAAAAGAATTTAGTAATTTGTCAAATATATTAATGACCCCCCCATCATAACATGGATTATGGAAGGCTGACATGTGACTAAGCAGTGATCTGCTAATCCTTTCTGGTTTATACTTCCACTAAGGATTTCAGGTGATTTCCTACATGCAAGACATAAAAATAATTAAAGCAAACTATTTTAAATCATAGCTGGGAATGTGAAATAAATTAGATAAGCATTAAAGCAAATAAATAGGTATTACTGGACATTATTAAAGATTTTTAATATTTAAATAATTGTATAAAGATTCAATGATAAGTCTTGTGTTTTAGTATGTTAATCTCATGTGGTGAAACATAGAATGCATACAGAGTGCTAAGATATTTCAAATGGGACTTGTTGCACAGTTAATTTATTATCACTTGAGTTATGTACAGATTATTTACCACCAAATTAAACAGTGATTCAGAGAGATTATTGTGAATCTCAAAATAGTAGATTCCTTGAACTTCCTAGTTTAAAAGCTCAACAAAAATATGCAAATCTACTACTACTATTACCAAATATAGTTTGTAGATGTAGAAGCATGACTAATACCTTCTTCCTGCACTAGTAGCAAGGAAAAAACAGGGTAAATCGAAGAAGCTATATAGAATGTCCAATGATAATGTCATTTTCCTTTCACAGATCTACTGAGTGCCAGTTAAATCTAGTATAAAAACTTTTTAACATAAAAGAAAATTTGTGGTTCTATCTTTGAAATGTAAGCATTTATAAATATGTATGAAGTTCAAAGACAATAATTCTAAATTAGTTTTTAATAATAAATAAAAGAAGATAAGAAAACTATGTTCATGGGGACACTGTGAGAAAATAATTAAAGGAGGCATTAGTAGGGCTTTTAAAATGACTGTCTGTATCTATCTATCCATCCATCTATATACTGGTGAATTAACCTAAGGTTTTGTGGGGTTTTTCTAAGAAATATTTTGATTCATATCCCCAGACATCTTTCAGAGCAGTCCAAATATCAGTGTTCCACATCATTTAGAATATGAATATCTTATACAAATAGCCAATGTCATTTGGGAATCAGTGTGTATCTTGTGAAAATGCTGTAATGGATAGAAGATAAACTTAATATTTGATGGAGAACTTCTGAGCACATTTGATCAGGGTCATAATTAATATTCCTCATCTTGCACAGTCTTTTACAAGTTTCTTACGTGTACGTCTCTAACAAGTCTTCCTAGATTATAAAAGAATTGTTCTATGTTAAATATATTCCTTTTTATCTTTTTCTATTCTTCTCTCTCTCTCTTTCTCTCTCTTTCCCCCCTCCCAGCTATCTTGGTAGAAATATGTCCAAGTCAAAATATAACCCCAATAAGTAAGAAATGAACAGTAAGCTTTCAATTATAAATGCTATATAGTTTACAAATACTCATTGCCCTGGTGATTATGAGCTTTGTTAATTAAATTCACAAATAAATGTCATTTCTCTGGAGCTATATAACTGATTACATAGCAATATATTTTTTTAAAGTTTTCATTGTCCAATGGAAATGATAGTCAATAGAAAACAATAGCAGGAGGTAACTAATAGGAACACTACGTGTTTATTTTATTCAGTCATGAAAACCCCACCATATCACAGCCCAGGTAGCTACATGTAAAACAAATATCTTTCATTTCTTGAAAAAAATTAGTGTACATCCAAGAATAAAAATATAATATTCTTTAGGTAAAGACAATCCCTCATAATATTTTTTTTTCAGGTTCTATCTCTTGGGTTGGTGAAGCTGATTAGGGAAATATCTGTACGCCTCACTTAAGGCTCTCAGATCCTTTATATTCAAAAGTTTTATGCTAAAAGGTTTTTAATGAAGTTTCTAAGCCAGCATTGATTTGTTTTGTTTTCCACGCTTTTGTCAGCAATATCAATGTCTGGAAAGTAATTGAATTGATGAGTTGTAAACATGCTTTAGGGCAAAATATAGAGAGGTTTGGATGCTGGATATTAGTTGTTGGGAACTAGCATATAAACTCCCTTTCTACTCATGTACCAGTTTATTTGAGATGCAAGGGATTTTGTTCCTAAATAACAATTTGACCATTCAGTAATGTAACTACCCTTCTAGAAAACTTCAAACGTATTTTAAATGTCAAAGTTGACTGGAGATATTTTCTGGTAGATCAACCACTCAGATAATTGAAATTACACTCCCTAAAGAAGAAGCCAATTCTAGTTCACAAGCTTAGAAAATAAAATGCACAGTCAATAAATAGTAAATAACGTAATGCTGATAAGTGGCATATGGTGTTAAAAAACTAAGAAGTTATGACATTGATCATAAATCAATGTCTATTAACTGACATTTTAGTTAGCATAATATTTAATGTCTCTTGAGTATATTATAAAATTAATGTCTCTGATATGAGTTTTTCTAATTATATGGAAGCCAGCAAAGTATTACCAAAATAATATATATTCACACACAAGCACAAACTTAGTTACAAATTAAAGGGAAATATAATTTACTGTAAATACCATGCCTTGTGTGCTATGATCAGATTTTAAAATTTATGTTGATGGCTGTGTTTATACAGTCTTGTGAATAATGAACAATTGTAATATTTGTTTTTGATAATCTGTTTAAAATATCTTGTTTATATTTGTGTTTTTATCATATTATCACTAATGTTAACAATGGTAAAAATATAAGATAAAATTTAACGGTCTACATATAATAATATTTTATTATAATAGTAAATAATTCAAATAATTATAATAGTAAATAATTCAAGGTCCAAAGGGTCAGAAACAGGTGGTTCTTGGGCCAAGAGTCCTCAGTAGACAGATATTTTAAGGCCTGTACTTCCCTTTAATGTTAAGAATTAATATCCCTTTAATCTGGTATATACTTTCTGTATGTCAAAGAATACTGTATTTTCTGTTGTTTTATCTTTGGCCAGGCTCAAAAGTTTATTTTGACTGCCTGATCCCTGCAGGCATTTGATTTTCCTAAAACACATTGTTTTCTATGATCTCTGAGTATCAGCTGCTTTGTATTTCCTCCTCATGTCTGATATAGAAGGTGTACAATATCACAGGACAGATAGCATTTGAGATTAATCCTTGGTTGATAACCCTCATATAAAGACATGTTTGTTTCTGACTCTAAGAGGTTGATATTAACAAAATTAATGGGAAAACACTATAGAAGTTATACTGACTTAATTTTAAGGTTCTCAAATAAACTCACTTGAGAGAATTGTCTCATTGACCTTCTCAATCTCATTCTTCTTCCACTTCTGGGCCCAGAAATGTAAATTCCTCCAGTTTATTAAAAACAGGATTAATACTGGTCTCTTTGTCTCTCCTAGTTCAATCATGACATTCTCAGGAGACTGTCGTACCTATAAAATCTATCAACATAACCCTAACACTAACCAAAAGATGACTCTCCATGAAAAATACTATTTCACCCTGTGTTATAATAGCTATGATTTCTTCTCAGATGTACTCCTTTCGTAATTCTATAGCTAGATAATAATTTCACTTGGAGTTACTTTTCTCAACAATATTTATGTGTAAATCAAAGACATTTTTGAGCAGAATTTCACCCCAATAATGGTAGAAAGGAATGGGAGAGAGATATTTGACATGTTACAAAATATTTGTATATGTGACAATTTGATATAAATGGGAAATCATTAGCCAGATCTATAAATGTATACATGTCTTTGAACCAGTAATTTCACAGTTCCTGAAGATTTATGTGGAACAACTGATTTTAAAAGTACTATAAATCAAAGTGCACACTACAATGATATCAATAATAATAACTAAAATAGATTAGAATGATTTAGAAAGTTTTTAAATGCAATGAATAGTTTTTGATCGTTATTATACTAACCATAAAGACTAAAGAAATATCAAAATGTAAAATATTTTAAAAGAATGTATAAAATCAGATATATTAACATTTATATAAGTAATATTAGTAATTGCATAGTTTATTATAGTTATATATAATAAATAGTATAACTGCTAAGTGGTAAATAATAGGGTCATTAACATGTTCATTAACATAACTATTAATAATTCCATTGAGAAGAAGAGAATATACAAAAACAGTTGTGAAATCGTTGTTACTTATGAAATAAGAATTCCTGGAAAGAATTTCCCATATTATGGGGCTCTGTGTTTTACTATTATTTTTTATATCTTACTTTGAGATTCAGGGAAGATTTTTTAAATTACTCTTTTAAATTCCACAGTATTCAGAGGAGAAAATATAATTCCCCAACAGAATAAGGAAACATTAGAAATGCCATTTTTTGTCAATAATAATTAGATAAAATAGGAAGAAAGTGAGAACTATGTATTTTTAATATCATTCTTTAAGCTGCAATCAGCACCTATAATGTGCAGAATTCAAAGCCACCACTGACTTCATTTGCCATATAAAATAGAATATTGAACTTTCTTTTTTACTTACTCTTACTTTCCCTCCATTTGTAAAGAGTTGTTATTTTTAAGTTCAAGATATATGATCCTCATTAATTTGGTCACCAGGAAATTTTTAAGAGCAAGGCCTTTGTGTTAAAGCTTTAAATTACCTTTTTTACTACTAATAATGAAAAGGTAAACTTGTTTTTATCAAGGGAATAATGATTGCATAGCCTACACTTTAAAACGTTTTTGAGTTTACTATGAAACATTGAGTTATTTAATTCTAGTCTCCTTGTAGATAAAATCTGAAAAAATACAGGTAAATTTTAGTAAACATAATAAAATCTAGTCACACTCATAGAACATTTTTATATACTGATAAAATTTATACCAGCACTGTACATATTATTTTTTTAAGTTAGGTGTATTGAGTTAAAATTTACATAAAGTAAATTCATCATTTGCATCTAGTTCTCTGAATTTTGACAAAAGTGTTGTAATGGCCACTGAGTAAAGATGCATAAATTCTTTAATACCGCAAATGTCCCTTCTTGCCCGTTTGTAGTTCCTCTCCTTCCCTCCCTTACCTTATGTCCTGGCAACAACTAATATGTTGCTTGTCCCACTGTTTTTGCCTATTCAAGCATGACTTAGGACTGGAATCTTACAGTCTTTTGAGTCTGGCTTCTCTCACTTAATCCACTCGATATTCATCTCCGTTGTTGAATGTATCAGTAGTTCATTCATTCGTTTTGTTGATCAATAGCATTCCATTATACATCTGGATCATAGATTGTTCAACCATTAGAGTCATAGACATTTGGGTTGTTTTCATTTGTGTTTAAACCACTGTAACCTTCTGTATACAGATTTTTATTTGGACATATTCTTATTTTGCTTGGGAAAATAGCTAGTCAACATGCAGGGTTGTATGAATAAGTTTTAGTTTATGAAGAGCACTCCAATTCATGTACGATTTTATATTCACATTTACTTCCTCTGCATCTTTTCTAACATTTAACACTCTAGATTAAAATTGGACCAATTATATTTTAAAACTGATGTATATAGCTCTTTAAAGATCTACATACAAGTCGTTTGCTGTGAATATTTTATTTTTTCATGTTTTTGAATGTTGTTTTGATAAACAGAATTTTTTTTAATTTAATGAGGTCCAATAAATCAATACTTTTTAATGCTGGACACTATTGTATTATAAAAAAATAGAAATAATATTGCCCTAATATACAGTTAATTATACTGTATATCTCTGTCTATATCTGTATTTATCTATATTTATCCACACAAGTCTAATTAACATCTTCAGTGGTTGCCTCATAGACATCACAGAGTACTGTACAATGCTTAGGCTCATTAATCAACCTCCTAACTTCTATCCTTTCCAGACCCCATAAATGATATCTTAATCCACTCAGTGGCTCAATTAAGACTACCTGAGTTTCATTCTTCATGTATTTTTTTCCTCATATGGCACATCCTACTCATCATCAATACTGTGAATTAGGACTACAAATTCTGCCTTGATTCCTTCCGTTTCCTTCCACATCGACCATCACCTCCATGATCCAACTTCCGCCAACTCTCCTCCACAATGGTTGACAGATTTCTTGTTGACCACTGACAGTACATTCTTTTGTTCCTAATCCGCTTTCCATACAGAACCTTGAGAGATACTTAAGTGTTACCTGGGCATCCATTCCACTTGGACTCAACTAAAACCCCTTAACTCTACCAACTAGACCAACCTCAGGTTTTGTATAAACCTTTTCATTTATTTAACTATAGTCTCAATGGATTGTTATTTCCTTAAACTGTGCACAGGTGATTTACCAACAGCCAAAGGGATAAATGTTTCAATTAACATGTGAGCAGTCTGTTGGATTTATTACAGCATAGTAGTAAATTTTTGTTTTCACCACAAACAGCAGTGACCTTTATATAATTTCCTTTTGGAAGAAAACACAGGACAGATAAAAGAAATAGAAAAATCATTACTACATAATAATAATTTTAGGGCAGATTACTACTCTCATTGTAATTTGCCTTATCCATCTATTGATTGCAACTATTAATTCACAAGGACAAAAATAATTTTAATAAATTTCATTTATAAAATCTATTTGGATTTTATGGCAATAGTGATAGATTTTTATTAAAAATACTTTGGATAGAATTTTCCAAAGCTATGATTCTCCATAAGATGTTTTCAAGAAACTGAAGATGAGAAAAAAATCTATTAATCAGCTCTATATATACTAAAATATAAAATGTTCAAGGAAGAAGTACTTGTTTAACAACCTGTAATAAATGCTCATGGAAATGTTTGAATGGGCTTGTACTTGAATTAACTAAAACACACACACATATATATTTGAGTTTAATATCTCTAATTTCTCTATACTTGTCTGTTTTGCACTAAGCCTTTTCAGGAGATACGAATCATCACCAAAGAACAAAAGCGGTTTTTTTCACTTACTTGTTTTGGCCTTCTCTCCTTGGTTTCAGGTTTCCTACCTCCTGTTCATCTGATTCTGAGCCTGTGAACATCTTCTCTTAGAATTTTCCAATTTTTTTTATCCCGATGTTACATATTCTCATTTTACTCTGCTTTCGACTTGTGCTATTCCTTGGACATCATTTGGTAAATGGCTTGCCCTCTACTTAGACTGTATGGGACAAACACCAGGTAGCCCAATTTTCTGAAAGGGAATAGATAATATTCTAAACATCTCAACACAAAAGAGATTGAAGTAATACCTAGTGTGTTATCATCATGACTCTTACTGATGGCAAGAAAGAGTGTATAAGAAGCATCTGTGGTCAGTCTTTTTTTTTTTTTTTTTCACTTAGGATTTTTTTAATAATTTTTATTGGAGTATAGTTGATTTACAATGTTGTGTTAATTTCTCCTGTACAGCAAAGTGAATGGGTTATACATGTACATATATCCACTCTTTTTTAGATTCATTTCCCATATAGGTCGTTACAGAGCATCGAGTAGAGTTCCCTCTGCTGTACAGTAGGTCCTTATTAGTTATCTATTTGATATATAGTAGTGTATACATGTCAATCCCAATCTCTAAATTCATCCCTCCCCTGGCCTCTCTGCCTTGTAACTATAAGTTTGTTTTCTACATCTGTGACTATATTTCTGTTTTGTAAATAAGTTCATTTGTACCATTTTTTTTATTCCACATATAAGTGATATCATATTTGTCTTTCTCTGTCTGACTTACTTGACTCAGCATGACAACCTCTAGGTCCATCCGTGTCACTGCAAATGGCATCATGTTCAGTCTCGAAGAACAGTTGTACTATTGTAGCTCAGGGTGAGTACAAGAATGGTGAAATGTATTACCCTCCTCTTTTGCCAGAGAGGTAGAGCTGATGTCAAATTTACAGCAAGAGGAAACAGAAACTAGAATTCTTCTTCCAGACACATCTTTATTCTCATTTATTTTTACACAAAAGCAATTTGAAGCCTGAGGCATCTTTTCTTCCCAAGCAACTCAGTGTTTCACAATATATTGCAGATCTAAGCTATAGATCAACTCCTCCACACCTGAGGATATGGTGATCCAAATGATTTAAATAATTTTCGTATAGTACAAAATAATACACATAATCAAAAAATAAACCGCTAGGACTTCCCTGGTGGTGCAGTGGTTAAGAATCTGCCTGCCAGTGCTGGGGACATGGGTTCGAGCCCTGGTCCGGGAAGATCCCACATGCCACGGAGCAACTAGGCCTGTGTGCCACAACTACTGAGCCTGCGCTCTAGAGCCCGTGAGCCACAACTACTGAGCCCACATGCTACAACTACTGAAGCCCACATGCGTGGAGCCTGTGCTCCACAACAAAGAGAAGCCACTGCAATGAGAAGCCCGCACCACAGCAACAAAAACTCAACGCAGCCAGAGATAAATAAACAAATAAATTTATTTTTTAAAATGCTTCTATATATTTAATAATAGTCTCTGTAAAAGAGTAAGATTAGCCAATTGTGGGCAGTTAACAACTAAAACTAAAATATGACCATTCTATTCATGGTAAAGGAAGTCAGAGTGAGCCAAAGGAGAGTAACACTGAAAAAAAATGTGGCAGAGAAAGTCAGACTCACAGAATTTTAGTACCAAAAGTAAACTACATTCTTGTCTATTCCAAACTGCTTTTAGAGATGAGGGTACTGAGGCCTAGACCATCACACAGTATGCCGTAACAGAAAATATAATTACAGAGTCAAGATATTCCTGATAAAACTAGAGCAATTACAAAGAACAACATAAAAGCAATGAACAGTATTCTGGTTTTTGGCATTAAGAGACATCTGCAGGGCTTCCCTGGTGCGCAGTAGTTGAGAGTCCGCCTGCTGATGAGAGGGACACGGGTTCGCGCCCCGGTCCGGGAGGATCCCACATGCCGTGGAACGGCTGGACCCATGAGCCATGGCCGCCGAGCCTGCGCGTCCGGAGCCTGTGCTCCGCAATGGGAAAGGCCACATCAATGAGAGGCTCACGTACCAAAAAAAAAAAGATCTGCATTATAAGATTTCTATCTTACAACGAAGGCAAATAATTATCCATTGGGTCCTACTGAAGAGAAAATATTAGCTTTTATCTCTGAAAGGATATGAAATGAAATCATGGTAACTTGATCAATACTAAACTCACAGATATGAAAAATAATTTCACACACATGACAGCAGTGACTGGAAAATATATGGAGAGAAATTCAAAACCATAGTCCTAAAGAACAACAAGCCTAAAGGAGGACTTCTGTAAAAGATATGAATCTGGTGTCTCACCCTGTTCAACCTACTCCAGACTTACCACCACATAAGGCAACTCTCGAAAGCAAACCTCTAGAATTTCAACCCTCAAAGTAAAAGTATTTCTCAAAGTTGATGGCAATGCATTTGTTTACTAGAATATTTCTGGAATTCTGTTTTTTTTTTTTTTTTTTTCTGAATGCTTTCTCCATTAATGATTTCCATCCAGTTCTTGGACTCCATGATTATTTTGAGCTGTTACAGTTTATTTTGTCAAGATTGTTTGTTTAATTTTTTAGCAGATTTGGTGAACCATCCATTTTATTTTCCTCTTCAACTTCCTTTCATGTACTTGGATTCCGACATAACCCTCATTATTTGGAGAGGCAGCTAACTGGGATTAAAATATTACTTCCAGGGCTTCCCTGGTGGCGCAGTGGTTGGGAGTCCGCCTGCCGATGCGGGGGACGCGGGTTCGTGCCCCGGTCCGGGAGGATCCCGCGTGCTGTGGAGCGGCTGGGCCCGTGAGCCATGGCCGCTGAGCCTGCGCGTCCGGAGCCTGTGCTCCGCAATGGGGGAGGCCGCGACGGTGAGAGGCCCGCGTACTGAAAAAAAAAAAAAAAATTACTTCCAGCTTCTGGACTGTGTTCTTGCTGGACTCTGCACCCCATCCCATCCCACCCAAAGTCTGAGTCTGGATATCTAGAAGGAGGAAGCTTGAGATCGCTAGATTCTTGAGAAGGCTACAATTGAGACTTTAGTATTGATTACTTCAAGTCATCTTCTGGCTTAAAATTTTATGATTTACATTAAAATTTAATAGTAATAATAAAATAACTCACATAAAAACTTAATATTAAATAATAAGGAATATCTAGTATTAAATCATCTGAGTTTTCCTAGTATGATTTAACCTTTTACACAGGAGAAAGTATACTTCTTACCCATGTGATAAGAGTTCAGTGGAATTAAGGTGTTACAGTTCATTTTAATATGAACTTGTATCACCAATTTCTAAAATGCCCATGAAAATAAAGGACACATAATGCTGTTGTAGCATAGATTTAAATTGCAAAATGGAAATCTTTACATAAACCTTTCTTTCCTATGTATATGTGCATGTGTACGCATTTGTATATATACATATCTATTCTTTTTTTTTTTTACAATGAGAGTAACATGATAAAAATTATAAATTTTAAATAGTAAAAAAAAGGGCCAGAAAATTACAATTTAACTTTTTAGAAAATTATATATGCAGATTTATAATAATTATAGAATACAGAAATATCACTTTTCTGTCAAACAACTTGTGAATATGATTGTTTTTTCCTGTGTACAGTAGTCCAAAATAATACTTTTCTGAATCAATGTTTTCCTCATTTCACATATTCTTTTGGATGAAGATGTTAGCCATAACCTGCATTATTCTGAATTTCAATATTTAATTCTGCCAGCTTTTTTTTCCTCTTTGTCCACTGCTGAATTTTTTTTTTTTCTAAATAGTTTGTAAGAATAAACTTGCCAGCTACAGGAAAATATTGTGTTTTATTTCACTGTGAGATTTAAGAAATATTTGTGTTAAGCACGCTAAAGTCATTCATTAGTGAAATTAATGCTCTATTCACAGTATCAACATTTTCCAGACTGCCTTTCTGATTGACATGACTCAGTTATGGCTTAAGCTGAAAGCTTCAACTCTGGTAGGATTTTGATTCATTTGGAAGAAAATAATTCAAACTAAATAATAAGGAATGGGTAAGCATCTCACATCAGATACAATTATCTTAAACATACGCATTTTGCATATTGAGAGCAAAATAATCTAGACAACCAGCAGAACTAAGTTTCTTCTCTTTAATTGCATTTATATATAATGGGTTAACTGAAATAGTCAATCAGTTCACAGGTACATATTTATAGTATATGTAAATAGTTGAGAATATACACAAAACATATCTATCAATGAACATACCTATTTCTGCAATTATGTTTCTCATCAAACTTTCAGTTTTAGTATCTATTATAATTTATAAATACATTATTCCATCTTTGACATTATCACTTAGCTTCTATCCCGTTGGTTTATCCTTTCATATCTATATCTATAATTAAATATCCCCCATATATATATCATTACAGAATTATAGATCTTTATTTCGTTTAAACAGACGTCCTATAATTCATTGCTATCACACACAACACATTCACAAACAAAGCCGATTCTACCACTGAAGTCCTTTGGAGTTGTTGGTTTTCTCAATTCTCGTTCCAGTCCAGCATCATGCTTTTCTGTCAGCTGTCAAGTCTTCTTATTTTCTCATAATATGTAGCAGTGTCTCACACTGTTTGTCTGTGCGCTTCCTATCCTTGGTCATTTAGAAGCGTACAGGCCAGTAACTTTGTGAAGTGCCTTGCAAGGTGAGATTGCACAGTCTTTAGATTCAGGTTATTTAATTTTCAGGAATATCAATGACCTGATTTGTCTTTCACACTGCATCTTTTTAGGAAGTATGTGATTTTTGCTTGACCTAGTAACAGTGATATTAGTTTTGATGCCTTAAGGTAGTGGCCACTAGTTTTCCATGCTGGAAAGTTATTCTTTTCTCATTTATAATTAATAGCTTGTTGGAAGATACTTTGTGTCTCTGTAATATTTTATGACACTTCAAACCGTAACTCATTAGTTTTACCATACATTATAATTTTGAAATACATTTCTCCTTTTCTGTTTACTAGTTGGCATTTAGAACTAAATATCTCATCTCTTTCTTTCTCTCTATCTTTCCATATATATATATATATATAAGAATATATAATGAGGGAGTTGGTTTGCAATGTTGGGATATTCCCAGGTGAAATCTGAAACTGACCCCAGTACATGGAGGGCAAAGAGAGACCCATAAAAGAGCCAGGCCACTCCAGACTGGTAGGTGGTAGGTTTAATAAGCAAGGGAACTTACAAGGCTTGTTTTAGGTGCTGCAGGACCAGTAGATCTTTGCACCTGCCCAGCCCACAACTCTTAAGAGTTTATGGAGAGGCATTAACTGGTTTCAGTCATATATTCAGTCCAGATGGTCTCAAAAACATCTCACTCCATCAAGGCTGTGTCCTTGAAATGGCTCCTAGTGTGGGAACAGTAGGCAGAGCCAAGGACAGAGGAGTGGGTGAGGAACCTCAGATAGCCCAGGTGCAGCCAGGGGTCAAGTAGCGGTCAGGTCATGTCCACGCCACCTCTTTCAATAATGTATTCTTCTTTATTCAAAGAGTTACAATCTATGACTATTTTTATTCATTTTCATATTCAAGGGGTCACAGATTTAGCAGCAGAGGCCCTTCCTGATGGACTTTCATGTCCTTTTGAGTCTTTGAGCATTTATTACTTTCTGTTCAAACATAGTGTTTCAGGTTCTTCTTGTACTTTCCCTATCCAAGCCCTTAATTAGACGAATTATGCAGGAGCCCTTGTTTCTTTAAGTGAAGAATGTTATTTGGAAATAGGGATGAGATATGACTCAGAAGCCAAGAGCCCAGGCTCTGGGTCCTGAGGGACCTGAAATCTGCATTCTGGCTCCACTGTGGGTTCTAGCTCTGGGACCTTGGGAAACTTCCTCACTATGTGCTTCTGTTTCCTCTCTTATAAAATGAGGATAATAATAGTCTCTAACTTTGAAAAGTATTGTGATGATTAAATAAAATTTAAATGCCCCTAGGACACGGCACTTAGTAAGAGTTCAATTAATGTTAGCTATTACTCTTCCGTGTATCCAGCAAACTATCTTCTGATTTGATTTAACTCTCCAAGTAAGTGTACGTCAAGGAAAAGCTGGGCCATCTAGGCATATTTTTGTACTATTTTAGCCTTTTAGCTATAGCTAAATGTTAGAATGTAATTTCCATGAAAATTTCACCAATTAGTAACATTGCCAGACACTGCTTTCTCACAATTTGTATATCTTTTTGTTGAAGTATTGTGATCATTTAAAAAATATTTAGATCCGTAGAACTTAATCATCTTATAACTGAAATTTATATACTTTTACCAACCTCTCCATATCATGCCCAACACCCAGGTCCTGGCAACCACTTTTCTGTTCTCTATTTCTATGAGTTCTTTTTTTTTTTCTTTTTTTTAGCTTCTGCATATAACGATTATTTGTCTTTCTCTGTCTGGCTTATTTCATTTAGCATAATGCTCTCCAGTTTCACTCATGTAGTTGCAAATGGCAGGATTTTCCTTTTCTATTTTGTTTGTTTGTTTGTTTGTTTTTTGTGGTACACGGGCCTCTCACTGTTGTGGCCTCTCCCATTGCGGAGCACAGGCTCCGGACGCGCAGGCTCAGTGGCCATGGCTCACGAGCCCAGCCGCTCTGCCGCATGTGGGATCCTCCCGGACTGGGGCACGAACCCGTGTCCCCTGCATCGGCAGGCAGACTCCCAACAACCGCGCCACCAGGGAGGCCCTCCTTTTCTATTTGGACTGAATAATGTTCCATTGTGTAAGTGTGTGTGTGTGTGTGTGTGTGTGTGTGTGTGTGTGTACACATATATATGGTTGCATATGTATATTCACATATATGTATAGATTGAGAATATGTTTTATATCTTGATGTGTTAGTTACACACGTGTACATGCTTTTCAAGACTCAGAATTTACACTTAAAATATGTGCATTTCACTAGAATGTTACTTAATTAAAAAATAAAAACTGAACCAACACACACCATTCAGGCTTGGCTTTAGTCATTTACATCTGCATCCACCATCCTGTGGAATTTGGAAATTTTCCAAAACTCCCAATGCGTATTCAATCTAGAATACTTAGTCCAGAAAACTTGTCATATTTCATTCATTTAATCACTTTTAAGTGTAAAAATATTCATATATGTATCTTATTACAATGTCTATATTAGAAAAAAATAGATTTATTTACACTTAAATTACAATTGTGTGAAAAACTATTTTTATATGTAAAATATATATATTTTTCCTATTCAAGTTTGAAAGTTCTAGCTTATACCGTAAAGAAAAAAAGTGCTTTTTAACACTTTCCTGTTGCATGAGAAGTCAGGAAAAGACAAGAATTTTAGGATGTGATATCATGGCTATTCTCTTGTGAGAGGGAGTAAAAATATTCTTTCATTGATTCGGATAAGTCGACATGTATGAAAATAGAATAGTGTTAATTTTTCAGATTAGTCTGTCACATTAATTTGGTAAAAATCTCTGTCACATCTCTAAAAAGCTATGACTGAGCTCATAGCAACCAGAAAGTACTGATGTTTAACTCATTTTCTTGAGACAGAGACATGTTTTCAAATTTTTAAACCTTTCACATTTGAAGAGTCCACAGAGTGACACCATAAATGCTGAGCCTTAAAATATTCTATTTAAACCTGATCCATAGTATTATCTTTCCATTAGCACAAACTCTGTCCCTCTGTATTCAGTGATAATCTTTCTTTTAAGAGAATTATTCTCAATTTCTATGATAATAAGTAGTTAAGTCAAAAACAATTCAAGTAGTGCAGAAAGATATATAATTAATTAAAAACACCAAGGTTTCCACACCCCACAAGTTGGCTACTTGCTCAATAAGACCCCCTTTAAACTTTTCTTTGTGCCACAATTCAATTATTCTATAAACCTTTTCTTAATTTACATTTTTAAATTAATAGATATATGGGTCTATTCTACACAAATGCATGTTTACTTCTAGTTTTTAATTATTACAATGTTGCAATTGTTATAGTGTTTATTTATTTAGTTAGTTATTTTTGGCTGTGTTGAGTCTTCCTTGCTGTGTGCAGGCTTTCTCTAGTTGCGGCGAACAGGGGCCACTCTTCGTTGCGGTGCACGGGCTTCTCGTTGCGGTGACTTCTCTTGTTGCAGAGCACAGGCTCTAGGCACGTGGGCTTCAGTAGTTGTAGT
This sequence comes from Kogia breviceps, assembly GCF_026419965.1. NCBI lineage: Eukaryota > Metazoa > Chordata > Mammalia > Artiodactyla > Physeteridae > Kogia > Kogia breviceps. The sequence goes on along the minus strand of NC_081310.1, from coordinate 7,086,022 downwards.
ATGCGGGCTCAGTAGTTGTGGCTCACAGGCTCTAGAGCACAGGCTCAGTAGTTGTGGTGCACAGGCTTGGTTGCTCCACAGCATGTGAGATCTTCCCAGACCTGGGCTCAAACCCATGTCCCCTGCATTGGCAGGTGGATTCTTAACCACAGCACCACCAGGGAAGTTCCTATAGTTTTTTAAATAATGACTACAGTGAACTCTTCCTACCTCAGCTTCTCGTGAGCCAATCACTGGACAATAATTATAAACTTTCTAGACTGCCTTCTGCTTCAATCACACAATCATAGAAAAGTAAGATGAATATTTTATTATTATATTGGAGGTAGTGAGATTTGACTACTGGTTGGGAAGGGCATGTCTTATCTTCTGCTATGTCAGCTAGAGAGCTTTGCATCTCGTTGGCCTCCCCATTGCCTATACACTTGGTCTTCCACTGTTGCTTTATAACAGTATTTCTGCAAGGTTGCTCTAGGTAATAATTAGTTACCTAATTAATGATCTTATTCTAACTGGAACGATAACTAAAAGTCTCTGTTGTTTTTTTTTTTAAATGATCTGAACAGTATTTAATTGTTTGACGGCATCAGTATCATCAACTTATAGACAATACAGGGAAGTACTTGAAATCTTTGGTAACTCTTTTCAAGCCTGTTAATTCCATTAAAAAAGAAAATTTGGTGGACCTGAGTTCCATTCAGATGCATTTAATAGGATCAATAGGTCAAGACAGAATGTCAGTTTCTCTCTCTCTCTCTCTCTCTCTCTCTCTCTCTCTCTCTCTCTGAAATACTTAAAATACATAGTGAAATGATGTAAGAAATCTTTTTCTTTTTTAAATACAAGCCCATTTATTTAAAGCTAGGTTAACAGAATAAATGATCAGCAAAACACACTAAACCATATCAGCAAACATAACTAGTATATACTACATCACATTAAAACTTTCACATTCTAATTGTAGTCCCCCTTGTTTTTTTTGATTGTTAACTTTTTTCTTTATTTTCTTCCATTCATTCTTCTGTACACATGTATTAGTTGTCATTTTTGTTTACACGTACAATTTTGTAGACTTTTTTAAACATCTTTATTGGAATATAATTGCTTTACATTGTGTGTTAGTTTCTGCGGTATAACAAAGTGAATCAGCTATATATATACATATATCCCCATATCTCCTCCCTGTTGCGTCTCCCTCCCACCCTCCCTATCCCACCCCTCTTGGTGGTCAGAAAGCACCGAGCTGATCTCCGTGTGCTATGCGGCTGCTTCTCACTAGCTATCTATTTTACATTTAGTAGTGTATATACGTCCATACCACTCTCTTACTTCGTCTCAGCTTAACCTTCTCCCTCCCTGTGTCCTTGAGTCCATTCTCTATGTCTGCATCTTTATTCCTGTCTTGCCTCTAGGTTCTTCAGAACCTTTTAAAATTTTTTAAGATTCCATATATATGTGTTAGCATATGGTATTTGTTTTTCTCTTTTTGACTTACTTCATTCTGTATGACACACTCTTGGTCCATCCACCTCACTACAAATAACTCAATTTTGTTTATTTTTCTGGCTGAGTAATATTCCATTGTTTATATGTGCCACATTTTATTTATCCATTCATCTGTCAGTGGACACTTAGGTTGCTTCCATGTCCTGACTATTGTAAATAGTGTTGCAATGAACATTGTGGTACATGACTCTTTTTGAATTATAGCTTTCTCAGGGTATATGCCCAGTAGTGGGATTCCTAGGTCATATGGTAGTTCTATTTTTAGTTTTTTAAGGAACCTCCATACTGTTCTCCATAGTGCCTGTATCAATTTACATTCCCACCAACAGTGCAAGAGGGTTCACTTTTTTCCACCCCCTCTCCAGCGTTTATTGTTTGTAGAGTTTTTGATGATGGCCATTCTGACCAGTGTGAGGTGATACCTCATTGTAGTTTTGATTTGCATTTCTCTAATGATCAGTGATGTTGAGCATCCTTTCATGTGTTTGTTGGTAATCTGTATATCTTCTTTGGAGAAATGTCTATTTAGTTCTTCTGCCCATTTTTGGATTGGGTTGTTTGTTTTTTTGATATTGAACTGTATGAGCTGCTTGCATACTTTGGAGATTTATCTTTGTTAGCTGTTTCATTTGCAAATATTTTATCCCATTCTGAGGGTTGTCTTTTCATCTTGTATATGGTTTCCTTTGCTGTGCAAAAGTTTTTAAGTTTGATTAGGTCCTATTTGTTTATTTTTGTTTTTATTTCCATTTATCTAGGAGGTGGGTCAAAAAGGATCTTGCTGTGATTTATGTCATGGAGTGTTCTGCCTATGTTTTCCTCTAAGATCTTTACAGTGTTTGGCCTTACATTTAGGTCTTTAATCCATTTTGAGTTTGAGGTAAGAAATCTTAAACAGACAATCTCCAGAAGAACATGAAGGAATTTGTGACTTTCATAGATGTCCCCTTTCCCATAGATTAGTATGTTAATATATTGATAGTTAATCAATTATTTCATTCTACTCAATAGACTTATTAAGTATGTAATTTGCCATGGTAATATAGATAACCTGCTTTAAAAAATACTGAATTCACCATTACCAGAGATGTTTTAAGCTATGGATTTATGATCACTTAAAAATGTGTAGTGGTGGGTGGTGGTGGTGGTGGGATGAACTGGGAGATCATGATTGACATATATACACTAATATGTACAAAATAGATAACTAATAAGAACCTGCTGTATAAAAAATAAATTAATTAAATTAAATTTTTTAAAAAGAATGTGTAAAATGAAATAGAACTATCAAATGAGTGACTAAAGATCCATTTGAACCTTGGAATTTTAAGTAGTAACAATGATACGGACTAAGGGGGATAAACTATAAAGCTGTTACATAAACCCTGGCTTCCAGAAGCCAACATTTAATGAGACCTATTATCTGCCCCTTAAGCTTCCCTGCACAAATATATATTCTTTTTATGAAATTTCCTTCCATTAAAAACATTGATTTGTTCCATAACATCATTATTCTTAATTTTGTATGTAAGCCAGTAAAACCTTTGTTATTAACTTTGCACAAATAAGAAAAATACCAGCTATATATAGTACCTGCCTAATGATGCATTTCAACTCAATTTTTGTTAAGTGGCGTAATGTTGCACATGATGATTAAAGGTTATCATATTATTTTATTGACCCTGGCCTGAAAGGTTCCTTGGATTTCACATTGGCATGAATACCAGAAAATAACTTATCCATCTGGAACAACAAACTACATCAAGAATAACATCAAAATGCTTATTAACATTAATCTAATTTAGATTCTATATCAACAGTATCTTTCCATATCCATATTTTTAAAACCCCCCACAATTATTAGGCAGTCTTTTTAAAGTAAATTAGATATTTTCGGTTTTCTACCTGCCAACAAGTTTAAGACATAAAACATAACACTTTTAATTTAAACCTTAGTTTGGAGAGAAAACAGCTATTGGAATAATTTTGTTGTTGCTGTTGGTGGTGGTGGTGTTGATAATTTGCTTTATTTATTTGTCTGAATTAACTGAGAGAAGCAAGGAACTTTGTATGTGAAAATGGGTCAAGCTTTACAACTATCCCAAAGAGAAAAGTGTCCTTTACATTGGTAAGAGGGTTTACAAATAAAATCAAAATTCATCCTGTTATCCAAACAGGATATATATATATATATATATATATATATATATATATATATATATATCTCCAAATATTACCATTTCATCCTGAACAAATATAGATCATAGGTGAATAGTTAGCAGATTATACTGGGAATGCAGATTTGCATGATTTCTATTCTGAAATCAGGCCCCAATCACTGTTGTACATTTATGTGTATTGATTAAATTTTTATTAATGTCATGTTAGTTCTTGAAAGTCAGTCCCATGAGATTCTGGTCTTGATTTAAAAAAAAATGTTTGTTTGACAAATTAATAACCAAAATACTTCATTACCATTTAGTAGTGCTGTTTGAGTTATAATTATTATAGCTTAGTTTGCTACTACATAGACTTGTGTTCCACAAAATAAGATATTTTATATTAAATAACAGTTTTGTTTATTTATTGAAGATTAAGCTAACCTTAACTTTGCTGTAGTTACTATTAAAAATATAAACAATTTTTTCTAGTAGAGAAAGGAAGGGTCATATTGAACCCTTGACATAACCATTGTTTGGAGTTAATGCCACCTCATTGCATGTCGAAATGTTTCAAATCTGTTTTAAAATATATTATGCATTTACCCTCCCCAATGTTTGTTTTGCATGTTGAAAATGAGGAGAAGACAAAATGTCATTTCCAGTTCACTTAGGCACTGAATAAAAAGCAGATCGCCTGATTCAAATTCTAAACATTTATTTACTAAACTACACCACTACGTTTTTTATAAGAACTTTTTTTAGCTTAAAAAGAAAAATATTGTTTTATACATTCTGCCATTTAAGTAGAAATATAAAAGCAAAATGTTTTGGGGTCAGATCTTTTATCTTCATTCATGCAATTATTAGTAGGATCATCTTTCAAATTTTATGGTAAAAATAAATAAATTCAGCCAAATCAATATTTAAAAACTATTAATTCTATAAATATATTTTCTTTGTATTTTTATGTTAAAGAGAAATTGAAAACTCATAATAAGGGTTCTTTGATTTAGCTAAACATATTGCATTAGCAAACAGAAGACAATTGCCAAGTTTATTTTTCCTCCAGTTCCTTGTTCCCTGTTATCTAAATGCATACAGTTTTTAGCCTGAACAGGCACTGAATTGAGTCTTCAAATTATGTATGTACATTTGATTTAGCTCCAATGTGGAAACTGCACATAAACAGGAAAATCTACGCAGCAAACAGCCATCAGCGAAAACTCTTTTTGGTGTCCTATGTGTTCTAAAATGGAGCATAATAAAATTGAAAGTTAGCAATATATATTTAAAGAATTTTAAAAATATATCAAGAACATGTATTTCCTGTAAAGAATTTTGCATTTTCCTCCAATGGATGATATACTCTAAGGAGGCCATGATTTTTAACAAGATAGATTTCAGAAACTCATATTTATATCAAAAAGAAACCCAAATAGATTCCTGTAAAAATAACATTTTCTTTAACAGAAATCAGAGCAATAATCCAATTTGAAAAATCTTCTCTACTTGTGTGGGTGCTATTTTAAGGTAACTTCATAAATACATGAAGTTATTTCATAATAACTTCCACAAAATCCTGATTTAATTGGTAAGTGGTATTTCTAAAGGTCATGACGATATTGTTGATTATATAATTTCTAAACTTTCTCTGACTGCTCATCAGTTCACTCACATCTGTTAAGGGAACTCCTCCAGATCCATATTCGCAATTCATCTATTACACATGATCAGACTGAAATAGAACAGATGTAAACAGCATGTATTTGCCCAAGGCAGGTTGATTTTAAGTTATTTTGGGGAGAGGTGATCAGTTTGTAAAAGTTTTAGAGGAAACAATAACTTTATTTGCTAGGAGAAACGTTGTCTTTATATAGGATCAAATTCTTTCCTAACAAACAAAAAGTAGAAAGAAGTGAAATAAAGTTACTGTATTGTCAATAGTTAAAATTGTCTTGTTGTAACAAAAATACTGGTAATGCAATATTTTACAAAAAATATAGTATAACATTAGTATAACAGTGACTCTAAGGGAATAAAAATGGGAAATTGGCATACAGCTAAATATGTATACTTTCACAGAACCTAAATACATGTTAAAGTCATCCACACGCATTTAGATACAGAGAGTAAAGCAGAAGGTGACTAGGTGTCTTGGAGCATGCTTTGAAAGAAAATTGACTGAGTTGAACTACAAGAGAAACTTGCCTTACCTACACTTAAAATTCAGGATTTTCTATAAATCTGTGTATATACAACTGCACTAAAATGTGCTATAGAACATAAAAGGAAAAATCATACTCACGACAAAGTGAGAAGTCAGCCCCATTTTCAGGCACAAAATGTTGTGCCACTGATTCTCTTCCCACTTTCTTCTTCCCCTGGTTCCATCCCCAAACCTATATTTACCCAGATCGAAGAGGAATCCATGAAATGCTCACAGTGATCTATTGTGGTGCTAAAATATATGAGTTCCTATTTTGTTTTTTAATCTTAAAAAGAACAATGAATAACTTCACTTATATTGAATATGTGGCTTAATACTGGAAACCCTCTCCCCTTCAATTAATCGTGTGTCTGGACAGTCCTAGATATGGGGAATCCTGAAAGAAGAGTGGGATTTTCCCAGCACTGGGATGTGAAAGTGGGGAGATGGACAGAATGAAGGGTGTCAAGGAGTGGAAGGAAGAGGAAGATGTTTAATTTATAATTAGAATCATGATATTTCTGAGAGTGAAAGGAGCCCAATTAACAGTTGGTCAGAATGGCCATCATCAAAAAATCTGCAAACAATAAATACTGGAGAGGATATGGAGGAAAGGGATCTCTCCTACACTGCTGGTGGCAATGTAAATTGATACAGCCATACTGGGGAACAGTATGGAGATGCCTTAAAAAACTAAAAATAGAACTACCATATGATCCAGCAATCCCACTACAGGGCATATACCCTGAGAAAACCATAATTCAAAAACATGCATGTACCCCAATGTTCATAGCAGCTCTACTTACAATAGCCAGGACATGGAAGCTACTTGAATGTCCATCAACAAAGGAATGGATAGAGAAGATGTGGCACATATATACAATGGACTATTACTCAGCCATAAAAAGGAACGAGGTAATGCCATTTATTTTAAATAAGTCTTTATTTTGAAAGACAAATATCAGACGATATCATTTATATGTGCAATCTAAAAAAATGGTACAAATGAACTATTTACAAAATAGAAATAGAGTCACAGATGTAGAAAACAAACTTACGGCTACCAAAGGGGAAAGGGCAGGGGATAAATTGGGAGGTTGGGATTGACATTTACACACTATATATAAAATAGATAACTAGTGAGAATCTAATGTATAGCACAGGCAACTCTACTTAATACTCTGTAATGACCTATATGGGAATAGAATCTTAAAAAGAGAGGATATATGTATATGTATAACTGATTCACTTTGCTGTACAGCAGAAACTAACACGACATTGTAACTCAACTATACTCCAATAAACAATAATTTAAAAAATAATAATTGGCCAAGACATCGGTATAAAGTAGTACCATTTGGGCCAAGTGATTGGTATCATAAGAAGGGTAGAAAGTTTTGTTTTCAATGCCAGCTTATTGGGACATATGGAAATTTATATTCAATAAGTCCAATGTAGTTAAATATTATGTTATTGAGACATTTAGTTATTTTTTAATAAATAAGCCATTGCAAAATGGACAGAAGGTATATAAACTAGTGTTTCTTGTTGTTTATGTCCATAGTTACTTATTAGAAACCTCTCAGGGCAGATGTCTTGCAGAATTTAGAATTTTCAGATTTATAAAATTAATGAGTACATACAGTCCCAACTCTAAATTAGCATATTTTCAAATATGTTAACATATTTTCAGCAAAACATATACATAATCACACTGAAATACATAAAGATCTTGAGTAAACTCATGCTAATTCACACAAGATTTCCACTTATGGACCATATGACTATGTTTGTTTCTAGAACTTTGGGGATTTAAGAGATTTGGAAAAGGAGTTGTGGATATGTACTATATAAAAAACATCTTTCTTGGTAAAACTTTACATAGATTTTTAAGATTTATAAAATAAAATAATTGATTCACTCCTTTGTTCACTAATTAGAGATAGATCCTTGCAGAACTTTTACTTTGCTTGGTCTGTGGTTAAAATTGAAATTTTTTTTATTTTATTTTATTCTAGCGGTTCACACTATAAATGTGTGCATAACCACCAGTTTTCTTCGAGCTCTCACTAACCAAATATGCATATTTTCTAATAACTATTGTCAACCAGGAATAATATCTAATATTGCTTATATCATTTTTCCATCAAACAGAATAAGTCTATCAAATCTGAATTTCTCAATAGAACAAGATTACAATTCTAATCCTATTCAAGTGCAAGTTATCGCCACAATGATTAGTATGTTTTTCAAACCCACCTACAGTGTTATTCAAAACAGATTTTCAACCATTTGTTGTCAATCATGATGAATAATGTAATTAAAGGTTCATAAATGATAATCATGTATTCAGATGACTCAGTGGAATGATAAATTCTCTTCTTTTACTGTATAATTGTTCAATTCCCAAATAACACCATTGGTAGCTTCCCTAAATCATAATGTTTTATTTGATATATATTTGTTTTATTTTATATATATTTTATTTTGTATATATATAAAATATATGTTTATATTTTTTAACCTTCCATTGAAGAATGACTTAGCAGATTTCAAGTAAAATAGTGGGACTCAAATAATGCCTGATAATTTTCTATCTACCCAGAAGACAGAAAAGGGAATAATTTGAAGCATAGAGACATAGAACAGACATTTAGAATAATTTATTTAGAGACACTTAAATTCAGGAATAAATGTATAAGCATTCAAATTAATTGATAAGTGAGTTAGGAATTTCTTCTATAAAATCTTTTAAAAATCCTGTGACTTTCTTTCTGAGTTGACTTTAAAAGTGCTTTAAAGCTCTGATAACTCCTCTAAATGTATAAATTTATTAATGAATTTTTCAATAACTAAAGGAGAAATGGTTTTCAGGACATTTTGCCAAAACACATAGTTGCAGAACTGATACATTAATTTTATATTTGTCAATATGGAAGATTTGATAGATTATGAGTTCACTTTGAAAGATAAAGGGCCTAGGGTTACATATACTAATAAATAGAAGGTATACATGTTTATAAATTGACTAGTAGCACTATCATAATGAATACAAATAAAGGAATCTTCTGGGTTAAAATAATATTAAATTAATCTTCTATGATCAGTTACAAATTCTTATGGAAATACACGTGAAACACCCTTAAGAGGGAAAAAAAACAAACAAAAAATAACCAGATATTTCAGGATGTTCATAGCTTGGTCTAAGTTTCTATTATTGAAAGGCAACATTGAAAAGAGAGAAGGAAGTGAGAATAAGCAATTGATTATAATGAAAATTTGAACAGAGGGAATTGCATAAAGATCACAGATTAGTCTTATATGGACAAAGATTAATTTTTATTCTGAAACTGGTGTAACAGAAGAAAGAGTATTTGTAGTATAAAGATCACTTCTCTTAGAATGTAAAATTAAGTGTGACTCTGCTCTACACTGATGAAGATTAGCTAAAAGTACAGTATTTATTATTTTTCCCTCCTTTCTTCTTTGAAGCGTATTACCAGGAAAACAGCCTCCTGCTCTCGACAGCTCTCCATCCCAGGTTCTTGCTTGGCTCTGCTCTCGAGACAGGTCACCATGATATATGGTCACAGTTGTCCTGTCCTCGATGACAATGGCCCATTACAGCTATTTTCAAGACTGTAGCCCTGATGTTTAGCCTCCAAAGGCTTACATATATTTGTAAAGCCCTACCCCATGTGAAGGACACAAGTTTTCATCTTTTACAGAACCCTGAATGCTACCTGTAGTTGATGAATACTGAGAAAACACTTTCAGATAGCAACTTTTTTTTCATTCCCTTGACATCTCTCTCTGTCCCCTCCACATCTTGGAATATTTAAACTAGTAACTTCAAATTCGTATCAAATCTCTCTGCACAAGGGAAGGGCATATCTCAAGGACTGTAATGACTACCTAGGCTCATCACAAAAGGAGTTAAATATTTTTTAAAAGAAAAAAAGTTCCTTTTTTACTTATGAACCCACAGCATCAGTACATACACCCATGTGCCCCCCCACAGCTTCACCCCTATATACATATATATTTTTACATATGTATAGAGGAAGGGGTTCAACAGTCAAGTTATATCTATTCAGATTAACTTCCATATTATTTTGTGATTAAAAATCCTATTTTAGAATATTTTGACTTTGTAACAAATAATATTTTTACTGAGTCAGAAAAAACTTCACTTGTTATGTATAAATTTAAATTGGTTTTATGCTTTTGGATTTTACCATACATAACCTGAAGCCATCCTAAACTAAAATGATTATAACCATAAAACAATAAACCAAAATGATTATAACCATAAAACAATTACTACCAATTCAGTATCTCTTACCACTATTTCTGACATACATGTTTATTATTCCTGCCATGAATAGACTGTTTAATTTACTTTGAAAGAAAAATAATTGAAAAATTATACAATGTTCTATTTATTAAGAAAACAAAACAAAAAAACAAAATCCAAAACAGCAAGCTGAGACAATGGAAAATTTAGCAAAGCAGTAGAATTTCAAAGCACTAGAAAAACATAAATATAATATAGGTAGTTTATCTTATGGTCTTTCAGAAGATATAGAAAGAGCTTTTATTTTTCATACTCAATAGATAAGGAAAACCAGAGACACATAAATAGCATTAATGATATTTTGTAGTTCTCAGGGAAACAGCCTGTGTTTTTATCACTAACTTATGAAATGAGACTTTAATTGACATGTATTTTAAATTTTATTTGGGAACTTGAGTATCTTCCTACATCTTTGTAATTCAGTGTTGTGGAAATTCCTCTGTGTCTTGTCAGTGATATTACCTTCATATAAGGAAACTCAATCCCAGGAAATTAGCTTAAATGTGTTTATAGTCTGTCTTTTCTATGAAGTTATCTATGATAATAACACTGACACCAAGATACCATGTATTCTGATATACATTTGGGAAAATTCAATGTTCATTGCATGAAATCAAGAAGGTATTAAATATAACTTTGTTCTTACTCTTAAAAAGATGCCCAAAAGCAAAAGTGCCATTTTCTGTCAAGTACAACTCAATTGATAGTTCACTCTCCATTCTGCACAAATGCCTCTTTTAAAATGATTCAATTCCTCTTCTCCCTCATCATCTCTGGTCAGGCAGGAGTCATGGAGAGGGAAGATTGGCCTATTATCTTCCCACTCTGTCAGAGGCAGCAGCAGTAATGGTCATGATTCTCTCATATGCTACCAGTTCAATGCCCCATAAAACACATGAAGTGTGCTATCTAGACTTAATTATGCCTAGAGTAAAATGAAATGAAATGAGGTGAGCACTGAAATAATATGTTGGTATTATGCTATCTCCCTCTGTACATATCTTAATTATTTAAAAGCTAAATTAGCATGTGGACTGAATTTCTTAATAGGCTTTCCCATACTCAAAAACTGAATTTGCATTTTATCTAAAATTTGAGTTGGTTTGGTTATTTTTATAATAAAGAGCGGAAACAGCAGTGAGAAAATACATTCTATTCTGTTCACTTTGTGAACACCCTTATAACTTAAAAAAAATTAATTTACCAAGTGTTATTATCTCTTAAATCAATTAATTTTTGGACAAAGCTTGGAAGATAATTGAATGCAGCTCTCTGCCCCTGCTCTTTTCCCCTTTAGCTTTTGAGAATGTGATTTTATATATCAGGCGTATGACTGTGTGTCTGTACGAGTTCAGAAACCAGCTGAAGTAGAAAATATACTGTGCGACAGTCTACTTTTCATGGCATTTCTGATCTTGCCAGTTAGAGAGTGAAAAAAAATAATGTGAAAGTTTATTCCTGTCAGATTTCCAGACTGTTTTCCAACTAAAATTCTCAAAGCAATATAAGTGAACTGCAGAGATTTTTTTAAAAAAACACACACTAAAAATAAGTGTATTTAGTAATCTGGGGACCCATCAGATCTTAACTTTTGTATTTTAGTGATTAGCCTCAGTAAAATATTAATCCCTTAAGAAAAATGTATCAATAATTTTGGTGTGCTCATTTCCAAACCCAATCATGTAGACACATATGAGTAGAAGGAAGAGGGTACACACACACACACACACACACACACACACACACACACACACAATAATAATTGGGATAAACCAGTAGAGAGATTGAGAGGTGGTCACATCTCTCTGAGAAGGAAAAGAGCTCTGAACTATAGGTAAAATGGAAAATGTCCAGGAAAAACAGCAGCGGCCCCGCACCAGATGATTCAAGCAAAGGTGATGTCAAGCAGAGAAGGGGGGAAGGGGCATCAGAGTAAGAGGTGCAGATTTGCTAGCATGCCCATCTTCTAACCTCTTCTATTTTGTGCATCAGTAAGAGGTTAAAGGCTGTTGGAAAGGATCAACATGGGGACTTGTTAACAGAGCTTCTGTGGATTCAGGCTCAGCAATTTTGGGTATTTAGCAGTTAAATGTGGTTCAGGGAAATTCTACCCCCTGGAAAAACTACCTTAAAACTTAACCCATGCAAGTGGTCGCAGGTTAGAATATCTTATCATCTCTTCCACCAGGGATATATTACTACCTAAGGTTGCTGAATTCCTCATGATAATATGAATAGTGAACAAGTTATTTAATTTGAAATACATGTAAATCACTTCCTACACAAAAGTGTTCTAGAACTAAATGGTGAGTAAAATTCCAAGGATGAGAAAATACATTTTAAGAGATAAGTAAGAAATATAACATGAAAGTCGCTCAACTCATTCTATAACTGTGATTATTAAATGGATTAAAACAGCACAGGAAAAGAATAATATAAGAAAGTGTTCATTATAAGCATTCCTATGAAATTTGAAAAAAAAAAAGCTAACAGAATCTTTAATAGTGTCCTAACAATATAATAGGGATTCTTATTCTGTAAATCGCAGACTGTATTTTCTAAAATTCATAAGATACAAATTAATCACAATCTAGAAATCTACTCGTCCCACCAAAAGGCCAGTGTATAACGTTACAATTCTGCCCTCTCTCCTGACTGTACAATCAGGGTAAGCTACCTGCCTTCATCTTTAGATTTCCAAACCAAGTCACAGAATTCACTCTCTTTCTTTGTATATAACTGAAGACTTCTTGGGGTAAATGTTGTCTTCCACTAGGACTCACTATACCCCACTACAGGGCTCAAATATCATCTAACCAAGGCATGAGAGCCTGGTCCCCTGTAAATAAATGCATTCCTCATGGGACTTTCCATACTTAGATTGACATGATGTAGTTAGTGACCCCTTCCTTCTCCAGGAAAACAGGAAAATGCTCCCTAACTTTTAAGAAGAAAAATGTAAATAAACTGAGGGAATCAAAAAAGGTAATATTAAGCTGCAGTTTGATTAACAAGTGAGGGTTAGTCAGGCTAATGCCTACAGAAATATGACAATGGAAAAAAGAAAAGTTTAGGCAGAGGAAGAAGCATGAAAATAAAAGGGAAGGTCTTGATTTATTCAGAAAACAAATGTAATAATGTAGGGACAAACAGCAATTAATGGTATATAACAATTGAATTGTTATAATAAAAAAGTTTGGGGAAAAGTAATTTTAATTTGGAGTATCTAAACAGACTTTCATGAGAACATTGGTTTATTTAATTTAATATTTATCTACATATGTGTTTTTTTCATGTTCTTATTTTTTATTTAGTAGCTATGAATAGAAGATGTTTCTGTGTACTAATTATTGAAAAAAAATTATATGACAATTATACATATAATTTTTTTATTCTTGGGTTTAAAAATTGAATTAGGCCTATATAGCATAATGATTTATATGTGATTATGTATACATATGCATACAGAATATTGAAATAACATGTATATATTTCTTGGGAATTTTATAATAATTTTAAACTCAGATACATATTCAGTCCCATGTTGAAGCAGTAGAAATTGATAAAGACATAAGAAGAAACATATCAATATTAGGAAAAGTTGAGTATATTTCTTTTATTCAAGCACTTGAAGATAATTGAGTTAAAAGTTGTACTTCAAACACAACTCAGCTTATGCAAGCTTAATTTCTTTGATACTATATCAATAAATTAGGTATATCCAAAGATTACAATGCCATGTTCTCTACTGGCTGTGTGAGTAGTCACTTTAGGTATTAGCCTGAGGTAGCCAGTGCTTTGGTGTACAAGTCTTCCTTTCAGAAGAATAAGGAACAGTGGAATAATATGACATATAAGGAAGGGGCTGTCTTTGCTAAATGATCAGTACATAATAACTAGAAAATCTATTGAGAGAGAAAACAATTTAATAATTTTTATAATGTTCATATTTTAAAATAAAATACATGAATTTTAAAACTAAATAAGAAGGTATATTATATAATTTTGCGTCTAATTATTGAATCATGTTTACGGAATTCCAGATTTTTTTAAAATATAAATTTATTTATTTATTTTTGGCTGCATTGGGTCTGTACTGCTGCACGTGGGCTTTCTCTAGATGTGGTGAGTGGGGGCTACTCTTTGTTGCTATGCGCAGTCTTCTCATTGCAGTGGCTTCTTTTTGTTGCATAGCACAGGCTGTAGGCATGTGGGCTTCAATAGTTGTGGCACCTGGGCTCAGTAGTTGTGGCTCGCAGGCTCTAGAGTGCAGTCTCAGTAGTTGCGGCGCACGGGCTTAGTTGCTCTGCGGCATGTGGGATCTTCCTGGACCAGGGTTCAAACCTGTGTTCCCTGCATTGGCAGGCAGATTCTTAACCACTGCACCACCAGGGAAGTCCCTGGATTTCCAGATTTTATATTCAAATCATTCTTTCCTAAAAAAATAGAACAGCAAGGATAGAAATGACCTTGACTCAAACTTTCCTCGATATTTAGGAAGATTCATATAAATTAAAGAGAGAAAACTTGCTTTCTAAAAAGCAAGTAGAATATCCTAAGCAGTAAATTATCACAAATTGGACAATGTGTTTTAAGCACTTACATTCCACACCCATAAAAATTTTGATTGCTATGTAGACTTATTATTACTTTTTTATCATCATTAAAACACTCTAAAATTTATATACTAAAGTTGTTTAAAAAGTCTTGAGAGTATAAACAGTCTTTATAATTAATAGAAAGGACTTAGGGGATCTAGTGGTTCATAAAAGATGAATTAAGGAGGTGTGAAGTGAGAATCTCAGTAGGATTAAAAGAGCAAGGCACAGGTTCCAGGTCTGAATTGTGTAATCTACAGGAAAGTGCTTGCACTTAGTAATACTTTCAGCTAGATGGTCATGTTACTTTACTGTGTATGAAGGTAAATGTTATGGTATTATGTTCTTTGGCATTTTAAAATGAAAAGTCCAAATATTGTTAAAAATAATGAACCTATTATTCAATTAGAGACTGCTAGATGAAAGTGATTATAGTCACCTGAGAAAAGAGAAAGAATTAGAATGTGTTTGACCTAAAAACCAACCTTTCATACACACAAATCACACTTAGGTGCCCTGAGCACTTTATTGTAGATGAAGGCCTTACCTACTCATAGGAGAAAATTCAAAACAGTTGTCGCTTTGATAGAAATGTAAACTTCCAATATGTTATCACTTTTAAAATAGAGCATTAAATTAGTTGGTTAAAAATTATAAAGTGGCAGTAGTTAAAAATGGAATTTATTAGATCTTTGGTAAACATCAGATATAGCACCTCATATACAAAGTACTATTTATTATATAATAAAGATACCATTTCAAATGAATAGTACTAAATTATTTAATAAATAGTGTTGGAATAGTTATGGATGAAGAACTTGTTTTTAATTGCAACACAGAAATTATAATAAAATTAATCTCCAGATGGATTAACATGGCACCTCTAAAGTATGTCATGAAAAAGAAGAAAATATAGCTGTAAATTTTTTCAGATATACTGGCTAATTTCAACCTTTCAAAACAAAAGAGATAATAAACAAAATATGAACTAAAATAGAACAACTTAAAACATACGCTGAAGCTATGTTGGACAGAAGAGGTAATTTTGACTACATAAAATTAATTATGTCTGCCCAGGAATCAAGCCATTGCAAACTCAAATGGGGAATGATATTAAGAAAAATATTTGCAAAATAAAAGACAATGTTTAGAAAAGTTACTGCATTTAATACATTAAAATATTAAGATTAATTTTAAAAATACAATTGAGCAAACTACATGAGCTGATTATTCATAGAAAAACCAATACTGAAGACTCATGAAAAAAGGTTGTAACTAGTAGATCAATAAATTTTGATGATGATTTCTTTTAAATATCAACTTGACAAATATAGAAAAGTTCAGATAAGATTGTAAAATGATAATTAAAGTGTAAAGGTATAACAGAGACAGTATTTTAACTCACCCAACTCATTAGAAATTTGGGTGTTTCCCTTTTATTAACTTTAGAGAAAGGGTGGGAAATTACATAAAGGGTCTAATAAAATAACCAACCAACAAAGTTTTCAGTGATCTGATGCCAGATCACCAATTGAAGACAACCTTCGCTTGTAGCGTTAGCCCTAAATAGTTGAAATACCTCTGCGTACAAATTGCCTTTTAGTCATGAAGTTATTATAGGGATCAAAGAGAAATTTCTGCTCTTAAAATATTAATACATACATGTTACATGTTTACAAATCTAAGCAGTGATCTGAAAGTTTTGGATAAGTGGTGCTATTATCTTCACATTAACAAGAGGCAACTGAGGCCAAGAGAACTTAATTTACACAAATACACACTAAATTGAACTAAGAATTAAATATAGATTAGTTTTCTACAAGAACCTTTAGAAGAAGATATATATATGTGTGTGTGTGTATACATATGTATACATAAATGTATATATTAAGTTAAAAGGTTTATCTGCATTGGGAAAGCTTTATTCAACATATTTCATTATGCAGAAATGTCATATTTGTCTAACTTGACTCATTGAAGATTTAAATGTGATTTTTGGTTGCAGAGAGCAACGGATTGTGACACTATTTTCTTCATATTGTGTTTTAAATTTTTCTTCACATTTAAAAATGTTGAAACATTTTTATTTTATTTTAAAAATTACATTTAAAAAACATTTTAGATTTTTAAAATATTATTGTATTCAAAATATGTTCTTCTCTTCCCCAAATCAGGAAAATCAGATGATCTGCTACCACAGTAGATTTTTTGCTGATAAATGTATTCGAAAAGAAAAGTCTGAAGACAAAGCACAGTTAGCTGCAAATTTCTCTCCAAATATGGTAAGTCTAGACTTATAGAGTTCCTGAATTAGTGGTATTTTATTTGGTTTTTACTCTCTAGTGAAATCAAATGCCAGACTCTCTTTATGAAAGAGAAGAGCTGAGCTAGTAAACAATTACTGAAACTACAGAACTATAATCTGGCTTGAAAATTCACAATTTTAAACACAACAGTATAATTCTGGCAGGAATTACGAGGCAGATTATGAGTCATGCATATGTAAAATAATAATAATCAGAGGTTAAGTATATATATATTCTTTAGGCACTGAATAAATGCTTCTTAGCTGCTTAAAGTGCTAGTTTTGGAAGTAAATGACTGACCTCAATGGATAAAAGTATATTCATTACTCATTGAACAGTTTTATTGAACAGCTACAGTGCAATAGTTACTACCTTTGACCCTGAAGCTATAATGGCAAAGTAATATTGATGTGGTCTCTACCCATGTGGAGAATATAGGCATGTGAAAGACAAAGAATGGAAATGATTGCAAAATACGAGTAAAGAGACCACCTTGGAAAGCCCCATGAGATAGAGTTGCTCAACTCTGTAGTAGGACAGAGCATGGCACATAAATAGCACAGAAAAGATGCCATTAGGTCTGGAGAAAATACAAAAGGGATTAGGGCATGGGATGTATGCACTACAACATAGAGCTACAGAGATCGTCGAGGGCCATCCCTGTTAAAGTATTAAAGCAATTTTATAGTTATTTGTCTTCAAAATGACAAATTCAATTAAAATTCATCAAGTATAGATAGTATGTCGATGGGAGACTGATGTGATTCATTTTGCATCTTCAAAATATCACTTGAATGTGAAGAGCCTATTGGAGGATTTCCATTGACGGGAAATTGGCAGGCCAGGGAATCTGTCCAAATGTGCTGAACACAAAAAGGATGCAAACACTTTCCTAAAAAATATCCTTTAAAACTGTATAGATAATGTTTTGAACTTCACTCTCAGTACAGGAAGATGGAATTTCATGGCAGAGTCAGGTTCTCTTTAGCTATTGCCAGTCTAATGAGAAAATGAAAACTACTGGTGTCTAAAAGATGTGTTTGCTACAAGTGAAGACACACACGATTTGCTGATCTAAGGAGTGTGGCTTGCATTCAGCTAGGTATGGAGAGAATAACTGGGTGGTATGGACGTGCCTAGCTCATTGCTTATGCCAGGGCAGTCTAAGGAATGTATGTTTTCTGAGTATTAATTAAAATTGAACCAAACAATATTATCAGAAAATAGTGTTAATCTAAATGTGCTTTATTTCCCTTCTTGTCACTATTTAACGTATGTTTTCTCACGCTTAAAAATTCTTACATTTCTGTTGAGAGAGTTCTTACATGTATGTGAAAATTTTTCAAAGGATTTCATCTAAAAATAGATATTAATAAGTAAAAATTTCAGATTATTATTTTGTTTGGATTTTTTTCTGCAGGGGGAAGGGATCTGTTTTTGTTGTTCCTTGTTAGGACTTTGCCCCAAGCTATAGCAAAACAATGCGTTCCTTGAAAACAGGGTCAACTTTTTTAAAACAAGAAATTAGTTTAAAATTCACCTTTAATTAAGCCCAATGAGTATGTAAATTATAAAAATGAAGTAAAGGTAATATAATATAAAGCAATGCAAAAAAACACCACCAAAATACTCTTTTAGGAAATTACACCTTTATTAACATTAATAATAAATGATTCATCATTACGATTATTTCCTAGACAATAATTCTCCGTGATGTAACAACAAAACTAAATATACATGGAGAAAATATAAAAGATAATAAACATATGACACATGAATACATAGAAGCAGTATTTTTTTTCTAAAGTGATTTCCTCTAATTTGTAAAATTCAGAGCAAATCAAATATCTGTCAAAACAATATAAAACTAAAAGCTTGTGCTGAAGGTCATTGTCCAGATTTTTTAAACCTTTACCAAATGAATCAAGTATATTGCAGTGACTGCACTGAGTAGAGAATTAGATGGATGTGCCTGTTTATTTCTTTTCTATTGGCTTTATCCAGTTTTAAAATAATTTCTACTATCACCATAAAATGAGTTCAACAGCCTTCAGTCATCTCTTCTTTTGAACAATCTCTATCAGACAGGAATTATATTTTCATCTTCAAAGTATAAGGTAGAACTTTCTATGATATTTTAGGTAAGAGTTTTTATGGCATGAATATTTTCAATTTCTTTAGCCATTATCTGTATATTAAAGTTTTCTGTTTCTTCTTTGGTCAAATCTAACATTCTGTAGAAATTAATTTTTTAACTATGTTTCACAATTTTTATTGGTGTATATTTGTTTATAATTCACTTTAAGTAAATTGTACCTACCATGTCTGAACTTTTGTAATTTTGACACACCATGCTTTATTTAGTGGAAGTCTCTCCATTTTTCTTACTAGGTCCTGTGAGGGTTCTGTTATTACTGTTATTGTTCTTATCAAATTATTTTCAAAGAAACAGCTCTTGTCTTTGTTAATTTTTGATATTGTTTTATAGTTAGCTCTGTCTCATTAATGCTTTCCTTATCTCTATTTTTATTTTCTTCTTTTGAGAGGGAAGGCAAAGGCATTAATCTGATGGTATTTGGCTAGTTTCTTTAGTAGCATAGCATGAATGCTTTCACTTCATATTTGTTTTTTTGTGTGTGTGTGTGGTACGAGGGCCTCTCACTGTTGTGGCCTCTCCAGTTGTGGAGCACAGGCTCTGGACACGCAGGCCCAGTGGCCATGGCTCACGGGACCAGCCGTTCCAAGGCATGCGGGATCCTCCCGGACCGGGGCACGAACCCGTGTCCTCTGCATCAGCAGGCGGACTCCCAAACACTGCACCACCAGGGAAGCCCCCATATTGTTTTGTTTGACATATTTAAACACCTTTTTAAAATTGCAATAAGTATTGCATTATTGTGTCCAAGATCTGTTGTTACTGTTATTATTGTACCTTATTATTTAACATCACCCTGATTTCTACGTTAACTAAAGGGTTATGCAAAGAAAGATTTTATGAATTTCTAAACATTTTTTCTAGTTTTCATCAGCGATCTTTAAGTATATTAGGCTTCATTCAGAGCACCTGGTCCATATGCATTGATTTTTCAGGATTTTTAAGGCTTTATTGTAGTCTACTACATAGAAGTAAATGCTCTGTTCTCCATAGAAATATACACATTAGTTCTGAATGGATATTTGTATTATTTAGATTATATTTTAATAAGTTACAATGCTTATTATATGTTTTATTAAGTTACATGTAATAAGTTACAGTGCTTTTCTCTCTGTTACAATCTAACTGCTTATTTATATTATTTTCTGCATATATTTTTTTCAATTTGTACCTTATTTTGAATTTATACTTTAGTTATCATTGTTTCTTGTTTCTCCTTTTTTTAATTTTATAAATATATTTTTCTTTTTTCCTTAGAAAAGATTTTTAAAGTTTGATTTATATGTTGACATTTAAATTATCTAGGCTTTCTTTTATTTTCCTTTTTAAAATTTTGTTTTGCATTATCTTATTTTCAGCATCACTGCATTATTTAAATAGAAATGCTTAACTTCAAACAATACATTGGTAAATCTTTGGAGACTTTAGGCAACCCGTCTGCTGATGGGTGGGTCTGTGTTTCCACCCTGTTGGTTGTTTGGCCTGAGGCGTCCCAGCACTAGAGCCTGCAAGCTGTTGGGTGGAGCCAGGTCTTGGTGCCAAAATGGACAGCTCATGCTGATGAATATACCCTGGGACCTCTGCTACAAGTGTTCTTGTCCCCACAATGAGCCACAGCCAGCCGCCCAGGAGACCCTCCTAGAACTGCCAGTAGTTTTAGCCCAGCCTCCTAGTCACTGCTTTGCCTTGGGTCCCAGTGAACACGAAAACTTGTGTGTGCCCTCAGAGAGAGTAGTCTTTGTTTCCCCAGTCCTGTGGAGGAGCTCCTGCCCTCAAGCACCACTGGCTTTCAAAGCCAAATGCTCTGGGAGCTCCTTCTCCCAATACCAGACCTTTAGGCTGGGGAGCCTGATGCAGAGCTCAGAACTCTCACTCCTGTGGGAGAACCTCTGGGATAGAATTATTTTCCAGTTTGTGGGTCGCCCACCTGGTGGGCATGGGATTTGATTATATCGCAAAAGCGCCTCTCTTACTTTCTCATTGTGGCTTCTTGTTTGTCTTTGGATGTAAAGTATCCTTTTTGGCAGGTTCCAGTCTTTTTTGTGGATGGTTGTTCAGCAGTTAGTTGTGATTTGGGTGTTTTCATGAGAGGAGGTGAGCTCATGTCCTTCTATTCCACCATCTTGTCTTTTCCTGCTCTCTTCTCTGTTCTAATTCAATCTAAGGGCATCTGTTTTTTGATTGGTGGATTTAAAACATTTATTTTAGTCATATGTTATTCAGTAATCTCAGGCCTTAGAATTAATCAGCTAGCTTAATATTAGTTTACCATAATTCATATGAAACAGTTCATATGTATGGTATTTTTTCTTTGGGGTATTGTCAGAATCCTCTAGCTTCCACATTTTTTCTTCTATGTTCCCTCCAAATTTAAGAAACAATACATTATAATGTGTTAACTTATCAATAATCTTATATTATCCTGGACCAAAATAAAACTATACCATACCAAAACTATACAATAAAACTGATGTCAATTTTGGTCTTCTAAACTGTTAACAGATAAATGGAGGCAAATAAAAACCTTTCAAGATTTTTTTGAGCAGACATAGATTCAAATCTGAAAGCACTCCGCAAGCAGGAGCTAGGAGAAATGCTTTTATAGAGCAGATGCAGAAGCAAAGAAAGGAAATTACTTGATTGGTTATGACTTATGGGATAGTGCTATTTGGGAAAAGTAGTTGGCCGTTTGTGATTTGTTATTTTTAAATGTCATTTTTATTTGGATAAGAGTACATTTATAGTTGACTATGGCTTAGGTTTCTGTTTGCTTATATAGTCTTCCAAGGCACTGAGTCATTTCAATCTAATGACCTCCTTGTTTAATTACTTTAACACTACAGTGCCCAGTCAATATTTTGCTTTTATGTTTTTCATATGAATGTACCTTTTTATGGCATTGATTATTTCCCCCTTAAACAGTAAAACTGTAAGTTACCCCTCAACTCAATGTCATATTTTTGGGTTATTAATGACCCATCTTCATATTTCTGAAGCCTTCAATATCTTCAGAGTGTCTTCAATTTAAGCAGTTGTTGAAACAAATATAATCTTTCAAGTTTGATCTTATTGCTTCAAGCTTAGTACCACCCCCCCCCCTTTTTTTTCTGCTTAGAGTTTTGCTATTAAAAAAGTCTGACATCAGTATCAAGGAGAAATTACATTATGGTATAACTTATTGTGTTTATTCAGTACTTTGATATTTAGTCTATAGAACTGGTCTGACTAGATCTAAATCTCACTCCTGGATTTTCTAAATGTAACTGGGGATAATGATAACATTGTAGAATTTATTATTAGGTTACTTAATCACTTAAAACAGGAGAGTCTTAGACCATTTTCACAGTGACATTAATTTTATCTTCATTATTAAAAATATTAAAATGCTCCCAGATCATTGTGGACAGCATATTAAGTATCCTTACTATTAATTTTGAATCAATACAGGACAAAGCTAGAAGTTCAATACATTGAGAACAATAAAGTATATTTAATATTGTCAAAGCTACCTATCCAACTGAAAGAAAAACCATTGAGTTATGCTTCCTATCATATAAAAAAGTTAATTTCAGATAGGTTAATGTACTAATTAATAAAATAAATAAATAAATATTTTATGAAAATTAGATAATAGCATGTCAAACTCAGATGTCCTTTGTAAAAAAGATACAAAACTTAGCAGTTGTAAAATAATCAATCCACTCCACATAAACACACAGCTCCAAGACATATCAAACAATATATAGAACTGTGAATCATTCAAGGCAAAAGACACCACATAGATAGGGAAGAAATGGTTGCAAGTATATAAGAGCTAAAGGGTCACTATATGTAATAAAAATAAAATTAAAGTCAATACATAAAGATTAATAATAAAATAGAAAATCTTATCCAATGTATATCAGTAGTCAATGCAAAAAATGCTAAAACAAATAAACCATATACAAATTAAAAGTTCACAAACTTAACTAGCAGTCAAGGACATGTAAATAAAGAATCCATCAATATAAATTTATATCCATCATGTAGTCAAAAAAATCAAGAAACTATAATAATTATTTTTAGTGAGATATTAGGAGAAATGATAGTTTCATATATTACAAGTGTCTTTTATTTTCTTTTTTATTTTTTTAAATATGCTGATGTTTATTTTTTAACATCTTTATTGGAGTATAATTGCTTCACAATGGTGTGTTAGTTTCTGCTTTATAACAAAGTGAATCAGTTATACACATACATATATCCCCATATCTCCTCCCTCTTGCATCTCCCTCCCACCCTCCCTATCCCACCCCTCTAGGTGGTCACAAAGCACCGAGCTGAACTCCCTGTGCTATGCGGCTGCTTCCCACTAGCTATCTATTTTACATTTGGTAGTGTATATATGTCCATGCCACTGTCTCACTTCATCTCAGCTTACCCTTCCCCCTCCCCATGTCCTCCGGTCCATTCTCTATGTCTGCATCTTTATACCTCTCCTGCCCCTAGGTTCTTCAGAATGATTTTTTTCCTTTTTAGATTCCATATATACATGTTAGCATACAGTATTTGTTTTTCTCTTTCTGACTTACTTCACTCTGTATGACAGACTCTAGGTCCATCCACCTCACTACAGGTAACTCAATTTCATTTCTTTTTATGGCTGAGTAATATTCCATTGTATATATGTGCCACATCTTCTTTATCCATTTATCTGTTGATGGACACTGTCTTTTAGACAATTAAACTGACAATCTCAATCTCTCTCTCCCTCTCATTTATCCTGCCACTGGCAGTATCATGTTATACAGAAATATTTTGACCGAATAATCAAAAATATAAGTGTGCATTAATATGTATTGAAGCATTTCTCTTGATGTCAATAAAGAATGGTAACTAAGTGTATACAGTGTTTTCAGTAAGGTAGACCATCTGCCAAGGGTTAGAAAGAAGGAATATAAAAGATTTGTACTTATGAGGACTATTACTCTACCACAATGGCTTTGAATTACAAATCTGTTACAAGATGAATGGAAAATAATTAGTTTTTAAATAAAGCACTCACTTTAAAATAACAAAGGAGTTAAAGAAGAAAACTCAAAGGAATTTGGAAAATATTTTGAAACCATAATTTAAAAAAATATCAAAATCTGTGGAATGAAGCTAAAGCAGTAATTAAGAGAAGTATACAGTGCTAAATGTTTATATTCAAAGAAAAAGAAAAGGTCTAAAATCAATGATCTAAGCTTCCACCTTAAGGAGGTAGAAAATAGAAATGAAACTCAGTATCTGTAGAAACAATGAAATAATCAGAGCAGAATTCAATGAAATAATAAATAGACAAATGATAGAGAAAATTTATTAAACTAAAACTGTCTCTCTTTTCATTGCTTTGTATTGTGATAAAATACACAAAACATAATATTTACCATTTTAACCATTTTTAAGTGTCCTGTTCAATGTATTAAATGCATCCATACTGTTATGCAAACATCACCATCATCTATCTCCGAAACGCTTTCTTCTTGCAAAACTGAAACTCTATATCCGTTAAACAATAATTCCCCATTTTTCCCTACCCCTAGTCTCTGGAAACTGCCTCTCTACTTTCTGTCTCTATGAATTTCACTACTCTAGGTACCTCATATAAGTGGAACTATATATACAATATTGGGTTTTTTGCTATTGGTTTATTTCACTTACTATAATGTCTTCAAGGTTTATCCGTGTTGTAACATATGTCAGAATTTCCTTCCTTTCCTAGGCTAATATCCCATTATATATAATACCACATTTTACTTATCCATTCATCTGTCAGTGGACATTTGGGCTGCTTCCATGTTTAATCTATTGTGACCAATACTGCTGTGGAAACAGGTGTACACATATCTCTTCAAGACCTGTTTTGAAATATTTTAATTATATACCCTAAAGTGGAATTGCTGCATCATATAGTAATTCTATTATTAATTTTTTGAGGAATCACCTTACTGCATTGGCAGCAGCTGTAACATTTTAGTTTACAACAACAATGCACAAGGTTTCCAAATTTCTTCACATCCTCACCAACACTTGTTATTTCTGTATTTGTTTTGTTTCATTTTAATATTAGCCATCCTAATGGGCATGAGGTGGTATCTCGTGGTTTGATTTGCATTTCCCTAAGGATTAGTGATTGTGATAATCTTTTCATGAGCTTATTAGTCATTCATATGTCTTTTTTTGGAGAACTGTCTATTCAAGTCCTTTGCCCATTTTTTGAACCAAGCTGTTTGCTTTGTTACTTTTGAGTGTTAGGAGTCCTCCATATATTCTAGATATAAAAACCTGATCAAAACTATGATTTGTGAATATTTTCTTTCCTCTTGTGGGTTTTATTTTTACTCTGTTCATAGTATCTTTTGATGCACAATTGAAAAAATATAATAAAATCCAGTTTGTCTATTTTTTCTTTTGTTGCCTATGCCTTTGATGTCATATCCAAGAAATCATTGAAATATACAATGTCATAAAGTTTTTGCCTTTGTTTTCTTCTCGGAGTTTTATAGTTTTAGATCTTACATTTATGTCACAAATTCATTTTGAGATATTTTTTGTATATAATATTCAGTAAAGGTCCAACTTTAATAGTGAATGTTTAATTTTCCCAGCACCATTTCCTGAAAAGACTGTCTCCTCTGTTGAATGGTCTCGGAACTCTTGTCAAAAATAATCTGTCCTAATATTATTTCTGAATGTTCTATTTTATTCAATTGGTCTCTATGTCTATCTTTATGTCAGGACTACACTGCTTTGATTATTGTAGCTTTGTAGCATGTTTTGCTACAAAGGACATGTGAGTCCTCTAGATTTGTTCTTTTTCAGGATCATTTTGGCTTTTTGAGTTTACTTAAGATTCCATAGGAATTTTAGGATTATTTTTTATTTCTTCAAAAAATGTCATTGGGATTTTGATAGAGATAGCATTAAATCTGTAGGCTGATTTGGATTGTATCAACATTTTAAAAATATTAAGCTCTCTAATTAATGAGCATGGGATGTCTTTCCATTTATTTATGTCTTTCCTGATTTCTTTAAGCAGTGTTTTGTGATTTTCAGTGTGAAAATGATTTACCTCCTTGGTTAATTCCTAAGTATTCTTTTTTTAAAAAAAAATTCATTGTAAGTGAATTTTTTTCTCAATTTCCTTTTCAGTTTGTTCATTGTTAGTGTATAGAAATGAAACTGATTTTTGTGTATTGACTTTGTTTCTTTCTACCTGGATGAATTTATTAGTTCTAACATTTTTTTGTGTGTGGAATCTTTAGAGTTTTCTACTTATAAGATCATATCATTTTCAAACAGAGATAATTTTACTTCTTCCTTTCCAGTTTGGATGCCTTTTATTTCTTTTTCTTGCTTAATTGCTTTGTCTAGGACTTCTAGTACTCTGTTGACTAAAAGTGGCCAAAGCAGGTATCCTTACCTTATTCTTGATCTTAGAGGAAAAGCTTTTAGTCTTTCATCATTAAGTATGCTGTTTGCTATAGGTTACTCATATATGGCTTTTATTGTGATGAATAGTTTACTTCCTAGTTTCTTGAATGTTTTTATCTTGATAGGATGATAGTGTGAGTGCGACTTAAAAATTTGTAGAAATATCGCATTTAAAGATTTCCTCACATGATAGCAGATTCCCTGACAGGATTAACAGGTAAGAAAGGTTAAGATATCATTAAAAAACCAACCTTAATTCTATTTTCTATATTTTGTAGAGGATTTTTGTATTTATGACATCAAGAATATTGGCCTATTATTCTCTTTTCTTGTAGTGTCCTTGTCCAAGTATAGTATCAAAGTAATGCAAACCAAATTTAATAGCACATTAAAATGATCATACACTATGATCAGGTGATATTGATCCCTGGGATGTAAAGATGGTTCAATTTAGCAAATAAATAAATTTTGTACACTACACTAAAAAAAGGGAGGAGAAAAATCATATGACCATATCAATAGATGCAGAAAATTAATTTGTCAAAATATATATGCATCTTCTGATAGACTCTCAACAGATTAGGTGTGGAAGGAATGTAGCTCATCATCATAAAGGTCATATATGACAAGCACACACCTAACATCACACTTGATGGTAAAGGTGAAAGCTTTTCCTCTAAGATCAAAAATAAGTTCTAAATGCCCACTCTTGCCACTTCTATTCAATATAGTGTTGGAAGTCTTAGCCAAGGCAATTAGGTAGGAAAAAGAAATAAGGCATCTAAATCAAAAAGAAAGGAATAGGGGCTTCCCTGGTGGCGCAGTGGTTGAGAATCCGCCTGCTGCTGCAGGGGACACGGGTTCGTGCCCCGGTCCGGGAAGATCCCACGTGCCGCGGAGCGGCTGGGCCCGTGAGCCATGGCCGCTGAGCCTGCGCGTCCGGAGCCTGCGCTCCGCAATGGGAGAGGCCACAACAGTGAGAGGCCCGCGTACCGCAAAAAAAAAAAAGAAAGGAATAATACTGTTTCTGTTTGCAGATTATACATCATGCAATTTTATCAAATATATGTATATACTTACATACATGTGTATATATGTACTTACAATATATATAGTATTGTACAGGCACTCTCTTTACACTACTTTTTTTTTTCTGTTGAGCTTCATCCCAAATTAAAGTAGCAGGGTACTGTGAATATTCATTATTTAAGATTATTTTAAACAAATGGGAAATGCCAGTTGAATGGTAAATTTAGAACTTAATGACTCAGCTCAAAAGCCATCAAAGTGTGTTATTTTATTGCATAAAATTTTAGTTATTTTTTTCTGGTACTATCTGAATTTAGATGCTACAATAGGATAATTGAAAAAGACATATTCTATATTTAAGGAGTTGGGTTTGTTCCCATGGGAACATTTTGGCAATGAGTTTTGCAAGAGAAAATGACTGAGCATTTCAGATTCTAATTCTCCAGTGTTTAATTGTTTTTGTAAAAATGTTCAAGAGTCTTTGACAATTAAACAATTGAGATTTCACCTATTTGGTTGAAATGCCTGACAAACCCCATTTCTACTTGAAAATTTAAAGGAAAAAAAAGTTTCTGATTCATTCCAATTTCATTTTTAGGTACTTCGAAAGAAAGTTAATGCTGGAATTTCTGTCCGTATAGATTTTGTAATATCATTTACATTTTATTCCATTTCTTGCTATTTGTATTTTTGAACAGTATCTTTTAGAAGTTTACAATTATTTTATTAGAATTTTGTTTTTTACAATTTAAAAGGAGAATATATAAGCAGTAATTAAGGCTTAACATCACATAAGCTCATTTCTGCTGAAAGAATTTTTATTGAAAAATCTTCAGTTTATCATGTTTCCTTTGAAATGAAATTTTCTATTTTACATAAAACAAAGGAGAAAAAACAGTAGTTCCTATGGTCCCTTTTATTTCTGTGGCATTAATTGCAATGTGTTCTTTTTCATCTCTAATTTATTTATTTGAAACTTCTCTCTGTTTTTCTTAATATAGCTAAAGCTTTGTCAATTTTGTTTATTGTTTTCAAAAAATCAACAAGTTGTTTTTTTTCTATTTTTTATTCTCTATTTTCTTTATTTTTTATTTGATTATTATTCCTGTCCTTTGGCTAACTCTGAATTTAACCTGTTTTTTTCCTAATTTATTGTTATGTCAAATTAGGTTTCTTTATTTGAGATCTTTCTTCTTTTAAACGTAGGTTTTTATTGCTGTAAGCTTACCTCTTAGGACTGCTTTTGCTACACACCCTAAGTTTTAGTATGTTGTGTTTTTATTTTTATTTGTCTTAATATATTTTCTGATTTTCTTTTTGAATTTTTTCTTCAACACCTGGTTGTTCAGGAATATATTTTTTCATTTCCACGTATTTGTGAATTTTCCACTTCTCCTTCTTATTGATTAATAATTATTGACTTCCAGTTTCACACTGTGAGTTGGAAAACATACTTGATATGACTTCACTATGAAAAATTGTATGTCGAAATTTGGATAACCTAGAAAAATAAATATGTTTTTAGAAACATACAACATATCAAGTATGAACAATAAAGAAGTAGAAAATTTGAACAGACCAGTGATTAAAGAGATTGAATCAAAAAAAAAAAAAAAAAGAAAAGAAAAAAAAAACCTCCCAGGAAAGAAAAGCCTAGGAACAGATGGCTTCTCTGGTAAATTTTATCAAACATATAAAGAAGAATGATTACCAATTCTTCTCAAACTCCCAAAATTTTGAAGAAAATGGAACATTATCACCTCATTTTATGAGGCCAGCATTACCTGGATACTAAAATCAGACAAAGATCCTGCAGGAAAAGAAATTACAGCCAAAATCCCTTGATGCAAAAATCCTCACACATATATAGTCAACTGGCCTTTGATAAAATCTTACACCATATTCAAAGATCAACTCAGAATGGATTAAGAACTTAAATGAAAGGCCTAAAACTGCAAAACTGCTGGAAGAAAACTAGAGAAACAGTTTCTTGACATTAGTTTCAGCAATGGTTTCTTGGACATGACACCAAAACACAAGCCAAAAGTAGGGTAGACAAATAGGACTACGTTGAACTGAAACACTTCTGCCCTACACAGAAAAAAAAAACAAAAACCAAGAGTGAAAGACAACCTATGGAATGGAAGAAAATATTTGCAAACCATTTATCTAAAAAGAGGTTTATATCAAAAATGTATAAGAAACTTCTACATCTCAACCACAACCAAAAAAGCAAAAACAAATAACTTGACTAAAAATAGGCAAAAGACTTGAACAGATAAATGGCCAAGAACTATATAACAAAGTGCTCAAATTCTGGAGATCTATGTAGTAGCTATAGTTGAGGACATGATATTGCATACTTAAAAATTTGTTAGAAAGTAGATCCCATGTTAAGCATTCTAACTACATACATAAAAAAATAATAAAAGGACACAAAGAGTTATTTGGAGGTGATGACTATGTCTATTATCTTGATTGTGGTGATAGCATCATAGGTATATGCATATGCCCAAACCCATCAAACTGTATATGTTATACATTTCTGCAGGTTTTGTTTATCAATTGTACCTCGATAAAGCTGTTAAAAATAGAAAGTATAATATGAGAATTTGCCTCATCAGTTCTTAGATCTTTTTTTTTTTTTTTTTTTTTTTTTTTTTTTTTGCGGTATGCGGGCCTCTCACTGCTGTGGCCTCTCCCGTTGCGGAGCACAGGCTCCGGACACGCAGGCCCAGCGGCCATGGCTCACGGGCCCAGCCGCTCCGCGGCATGTGGGACCCTCCCGGACCAGGGCACGAACCCGTGTCTCCTGCATCGGCAGGCGGATTCTCAACCACTGCGCCACCAGGGAAGCCCCCAGTTCTTAGATCTTTATAGAAAAGTTACACCCTACAAATTCTAGAAATACTCTGAGGATCCTAATTGAAGCTCTACTTAAAAATAATCCCAAGAAATACTTTGTTTTCAGAGATCAACGGATATTGCCTTTACAGGTCCAATGGTAAATGGGGATTTTATTACACATAGACTGTGATTTTGTTCCTTGTTCCCCTGCCAACTTAGTGACTAGATAGTTCAGAAATACCTCCTTGCCTATAATTGTTTCCTGGAAGAATTTCAAACTTTGAGGAAAAATTTTCCTGTGGACTTTTCTCTCTTCTTTCACCCTCCTGTTTACAACAGCAAACACACACACACACACACACACACACATACACTCACACACACACCTTCAAATCATTACCTTTGGGAAGTAATGTCCCTAGACAGAAAAGAAGGAGTCACATATTCTTCCTCTTCTATATTGTCCTTACTTCCACTGCCATAATTGGTGAAGAAATAACTCTTGATTATGCTAACCTAGTCGTCTTCCTTTTTTCTCTCTTCCTTTTTGCGTGTTTTAAATATTCATAAGAAAAATATGTCGTGGATTCATTGATTGCTTTTAAGGTTGGAAGGATACAAACATTACAATAAAATCCAAGGTAAAGCAAGATCCTAGAAGAAGAAAAATAAAAAGAGACTCAAAAATGTAAAGATAATGTGAAATGGCAATTTAAAAACCAACTAGCATGCATTATGGGCCTGGTAAGCAGGTAACTATACAGATGACAAGATAGTCAATCTTTCACACTGTGTCATTAATAGTGTCATTTCTCTTCTTTATAAAGACAAAATTATTGGCCTAATCTACCAAGTGAAAACTGTCACAGGTGGAAGTTAGATAAAAATGTGAATCTGGCCCTTTTTCCATGTTGAGGAAAACAAAGTTCCTAATAAGGAGTATAAGATAAGATTTTGATGTCATCTTCTTTTGATGATACCTCAAAAAAAGATCACATTTTGAAGATGCTCACTTCAGTGCACTGAGCTAGAAATGAGCTGCTGTGAAGTCTGTAGGGACAGGACCTTTTATAACTTCTCTAAAATAACTTTGAACACAAAGTTGTCTAAAAGTCAAAAGTGGCATAAAGGGTTCATATTGTTATTTAATTGCAAAATCACATTTTATTGTATTATACACAGTTATTGGGTTTTGATAAAAAGTGATATTTTTAATCTGAAGAATTCCATTTCCGGTAAGCAAAGGTTGTTAGGGACTAGAACACAACAATTGAGTACCTCCTAATTTTCCTTAAATTTGTCCTAGGATTATCAATTATCAATACTTAGAAGAAGAAATAAAGTGCTTTTTTTAGTAACATGGTTAATCATTCCAAAAGTATTAAATATTCCATTTTTTACTAGTTAATATTTTAAGGAATACATTTATTTCCAGTTTTTATAATGTCAGATTCTAATTGTGGCTATTCATCTTAAAACAAACAAAAAAAAGAAACATACATAATAGTCTCTAATATTGTTATCTTTTATTGAATAACTGTGACATATTTTTATTCTGTACTAAAAAGAAGGTGAAATTTTTGAAAATTGATTTTATATATATCATATGCAAATAGACATGAATTAGAATCATTTTTAATATACAAAATAAATAAAATTAAAAGTTATGGCAAATGTACACTATATATATACATATAAAATATTAAGGCACACATCTTGCTGCAATAATTTTTAAAAATTATTTAGATCATGACTTTAAAACATCTTGGGCTTAGACTTTTATAGATAGCTTTGAAATTACCTGAAACATACTTTAATTCATTCCAAAGGTATTAAAGGAGAAAGAAGAAGGTAATATATGAGATGCATATTAGCAATCAATTCATAGAAAAAAACAAAAATGTGTTTTCTCTAATATGTGTCTCTCTTTGACTAATCCATGTGTTAGTCTACAACAACAACAATGTTAAATACTTTTATTTTATCTTTGACCTATAAGGCAAACTCAAATATTTACAATTTTGAAGTATTATATATAAATTATACAGAGAGAGATACAGGTATATACCACTTAATATTTTTTAAACAACCCTAAATTTCATATGGAACCATGAAAGTTCCAGAATAGCCAAACTGATCTTGAGAAAAAAGAACAAAGCTGGAGTCATCATACTTCCTGATTGCAAAATATATTACAAAAATACAGTAATCAAAACAGTGTGGTACTGGCATAAAAAGAGACATAAACTAATGGAACAGAGATCCCATAAATAAACCCATGCATATATGGTCAACTGATCTTTGACAGGTGTGCCAGGAACACACAATGGGGAGGGACAGTCTCTTCAACAGATGGTGCTAGGATAACTGGATATTCAAATGCAAAAGATTAAAATTGGACCCCTATCTTAAACTATACACAAAGATCACCTCAAAAGAGATTAAGGACTTACACATAAGAAAGCTGTAAATTTCCTAGCAGAAAACATAGGAGAAAAGATTCCTGACATTGGTCTTGGCAATGGATTCTTGGATATGACACCAAATGCACAGGTACAGTTAACGGAAGCTGAAATAGACAAGTAGGACTACATGAAACGAAAAACTTCTGCACAGCAAAGGAAACAATTTTAAAAGTGAAAAGTCAACCTATGGAAATGGGAAAAAATGTTTGCAAGCCACTTACATGATAAGGGGTTAATGCAACATATATATATGTATATATATATGAAATATAAGAAATGTAAGCATTTCATATATACATATATGAAATGCTTGCAACTTAACATCTTTAGAAAGAAAGATTAAAAATGGGCAAAGGAGTTGAACAGACATTCTCCAAAGAAGATATACAAATTCCCAATATGTATATGAAAAGGTACTCAACATCACTAATCATCAAGGAAATGCAAATCAAAACACACTGAAATATCATCTCACACCTGTTAGGATGGCTGTTATCAAAAAGTCAAAAGATGACAAGTGTTGGCAAGGATGTGGAGAAATTGGAACCCTTGGAACCCTTGTAAACTGGGAATCTAAAATGGTACAGCTGCTTTGGAATACAGTATAAGGTTTCTTAAAACATTAAAAGTAAAACTACCATATGATCCAACAACTCCATTTCTAGCTATATATCCATTATAATTGAAATTAGGATCCTGAAGAGATATCTGCATTCCCATGCTCATTGCAGCATTCTTTACAATAGCTAAAATGCTGCAACAGCCCAAGTTTCCATCAAGAGATAAATGGATAAAGAAAATGTGAGATTATATCTATATATGTATACCTATATAATTGAATATTATTAGCCTTAGTAAAGAATGAAATCCTGCCATTTGCAAAAATGGATGAACCTGGAGAACATTATGCTAAGTGAAATAAGCCAGTCTCAGAAGGACAAATACTAAATGTTTCCACTTATAATAGATACCTAAAATGGGGCTTCCCTGGTGGCGCAGTGGTTGGGGGCCCGTCTGCCGATGCAGGGGACAGGGGTTCATGCCCTGGTCTGGGAAGATCCCACATGACATGGAGCGGCTGGGCCCGTGAGCCGTGGCCTCGGAGCCTGCGCGTCTGGAGCCTGTGCTCTGCAACGGGAGAGGCCACAACAGTGAGAGGCCCCAACAGTGAGAGGCCCGCGTACCGCAAAAAAAAAAAAAAAAAAAAAAAAAAAGAGAGAGATACCTAAAATAATCAGACTCATAGAAGAAGGGAGTAGAATGGGGTTGACAGATGGGGTTCACAGGGACTGGGGTATGGAGGAAGTTACTGTTCAATGGGTATAAAGTTTCAATTATGCAAAAGAATAATTTCTTGAGATCTGTTGTATAACATAATACCTATGGTAAGCATATGGTATTGCACACTTCAAAATGTGTGAAGAGAGTAGATTCTATGTTAAGTATTCTTACCACAAAAACAAAAAAATAAAAACCAAAAATGTACAAGGAAACTTTGAGAGGCATTGGCTCTATTTCCTCTGTTGTGGTGATGCTTTCATGGATTTTTGCATACATCTAAACTCATAAAATTGTACATATTAAGTGTGTGCAGTTCACTTTTTATATCAATTATACCTCAATAAAGCTGTTAAAATTTTTAAAGTTACATATGTCATAATCATAGAATGTCATAGATATATGCTATATAGAAATGTAAGTCAGACTAAATTACACAAAAATTTACTCTCTTTCAACACACAGGAGTCATTTCGACACAATAAAATTGGTGAATAAAGTTTTAAATGTCAATTCTACTAGTTCCTATCTCCAAGGCCCTGAGCAAGTAACTGAAACTCTCAAAGCTTCAGTTTTGTCATCTGTCAAATGAATGATTAATAATACCTTCCTCATAAAAATGCCATTAAAGAGAAATGAGATACAGTACACAAGGACTCAGTACATTTTCCTAGCCCATAGTCAGTGTTTAATGAATGTTAACTACTATTTTATATTTTTAAAAAACCTTGATCTACTCTGTGTGTCATCTGGTTCACTTTTGATTCCCAGGACTCAGCTGCATTCCTGGCAAACATTAGATATTCAATAATTATTTATGGACACATGAAAAAACCTTGAGTTTCATAAATCACCTTTTATATATATTTCTGATTAATGGCATTTCCAAATAATTATCAGTATACAGTGGAAAGAAAGAAAATTGTAACCTAAAGTAACATCTCACTTTGAAGGTCAACAAATAAAATAAGCAATATTTTGTACTAAAGGAAGAAAAATCTTACTGAATGTAATAGATTGCCATGTGATGTCATTGTTTAGGTTATAAAGTTATCATTTTGTAGCATGTTTTTGAAGTCAAGCAACTTCTGAATCTTTTTTACATTTATTATATCATTCAATGCTCTACTTGCTCACATCAACTCTATGAGTTAGATACTATTATTATCCTTATTTTACAGCAAAGGGAAATTGATGAGGTTAAGATAGTCTCTCAAGGTCCCTCAGCTGATGTCATTTAGAATGTTTAATATTTGAATGTTGTATGAGTATGTATGTGAGTGTGTGTGTGTGTCTGTATAGGGTAATTGCAGTTTGTGCATGCATATTGGAATTTAATTTATTAACCATATACATTTGAAAACCTAGATTATTTTTAGCTTACAATTTATATTTGCAAATAATATTTTATTTTCCTTGTGATTTAATTAATATTTCATGGAACAAGTTAAAATATTAAATTTCCCCAAACGAACATACTCCATTTACACATTTGGCTAATTAAATTACAATAGCATTTTATTCTATATTTCTGGAGTTAAAATGATATTCTTAAGTTCTCTCAATACCTCATAGAACACTATTAGGATTTATCAAGTAAGCTATTTCTAAGCATTTAAAGAAATCTTATAAATATAATAAGCCAAAATAATAAACATAGTAAATTAATTTCTCTTACACATTCCAATATCATTTACAAGCCTTAACAAATCTGATTATGGTATGCAACTTAACCTCACACACTTAAAAGTTCCAGTCTCCTCTTTCAAATTAAAATCATGCCTAGTGTTCTGGGTTCTCTCACATTTCATATTCTCTTAAAGATTAACCTTCAATAATAAGCACAATAAATATACTTCAATAAAACAACTTCTTTCTAGGCTGCAAAAACACATTAATACTGTGGGTTGAAATACTTCATCGTCTTATTTCTAAAATGTTTTCAGTTATAAAGTCATTTGACCACCCCGTGAGTCAGTTTTGCCCTATTGTTCTGAGCTTATTGGGTCAAAAAATCATAGGCAAGATACAGATCAGTCATATATTAAAGATTAAAAATTGGACCACTGCATCACAGACTGTTACACTGATGTACCTGAACAACTATGAAACTATGGAGTCATTTCTTACTGTCAGGCTCTCTGTTCTGTCTGCAAAGTCAACAAAGAACTTGGAAGCAAACACATTTTATTTAGGATTTAGTTTCACAACCTAGTACAACATGCATACCCTGAATAATTTTTAAATTCCAAATTACTTGATTTTTGTAACTTTTCCTAAGTGAACAGCTAATTTGGATAGATGGAATTTTGCACATCACTCCACACGGACCCATGTCCACACCCACACATATATACACATATACGTATAGGCATGCACATACATAAGATGCACGATTATCTGCTTTAGAGTTAACCACCATTCACAGTCACTTATGTTGTAATAATTATAATCTTTCTTTCTGAGAATATTATCTCATCTTTATTATATTATCTGTCTCATTTGCATTGTTTATATTTATAAAATTTCCAATACATAGAGATACACAATAAGCAGAGTGCCAGATAGTAAGAATAGTCAAATATTTAGGAAATTGCTATTACCTATTGAAAGAACTCTGTTGACATAATTCAGATCAATGCTTTGTACACAACTGTAGAAAATTTATTGAAGTGATGATAGGTGATCTTTATATCAAAGCATGCTCCTACATATTTCTGTTATTTCCATGAATTCATCTCACAGTCCAGAGATTGCACTGTATCTGTTTCCTTCAGGAAGCTTTCTTCCATTCTGAAATTGGCATACATATCCTTCCAGTGGCCTTTCTGCTAATTCTATCATAATGCCCCACTCTCTGCATTGATTATGTCTACTTAGCTTGATTCTGCTGGTACACTATGGACTACTTGAGGATGGAGTTAGTGATTGGCCATCACTTTATCTGTAGAATCCAATATAAATACTGAAATATAATAAATAGTCAAAATTATTTATTAAATGAGAAAATTATATGTAATTGGTACACAAAATGTATTTAGTTATATACTTCACCTCAATTCAACAATTATCAAACATTCTATAAGAGAAACTCAGAAATCTACTGATAGAGGTAAATGTGTAACATTTGATAATGAATGAGGATTTTTAATACACTTCAAAACCCCTCCTGACTCTGGTAGTTGTATGGATTATAACAATAAATTAGCTAATACCTATTCATGTTTCAGATCAGTGTAATAATATGCTAATTAGCCTAGCTGAAACTTCTGATACCACAGTTCTTAGAATGCACTACATGAAGCATTTCCAAGGTTAATGGAGGGAACATGGATAGTGTTATAAACTTAAATTTCCACATCTGTAATTTCCCTATGGTATCTTTACTAAAATTGATCTGCCTGAGAACTAACCTATATGTGTCTCTAGGTTCTCCTTTTCCACATTCTCTTCCCTGAAATCTCCTACCTAAAAAAAGAAATACATCCTTTTGCTGTCTGGAATTTTATTCTGATGTATTGCTCCTGGGTGTGAAATCACCTGGGATGTGAAAGAGTCAATTAGAATTATTCCTTCTTGTGGAAACCCTTTTATGATTTATTATATTATAAAACATGTGCTTTTTTATACATATTTTTGTTGAGTTAATGAGGCTTTAGAAGCAAAGTATTTTGGCACTTGTTGAGATATTTAAAATTCAAAGATACTGTAGAGAAGTTGGTGAAAGTGATTTTCTTTTTCTTTCAACAGTTATTGTCAAATAATGCATGGCTCCTCAGGAAGAGATTTTAAAACTAAATCAAATAAAATATCAAAAGATAAAAATGATTAAGCAGTGTTTAAGAGTAAGCA
Organism: Kogia breviceps; assembly: GCF_026419965.1. Taxonomy (NCBI): domain Eukaryota; kingdom Metazoa; phylum Chordata; class Mammalia; order Artiodactyla; family Physeteridae; genus Kogia; species Kogia breviceps. The sequence continues at coordinate 7,047,806 of NC_081310.1, read as the reverse complement.
GTGTTTTTGAGCTTTCTCACAACTCATCGTTAGGAAGAATGAGTATGTGGAAAGGAAAGGCATGAAAAAAAAAAGCTAAATTTGTTTATGATGCCAAATCTTTTAAATGTCACTGGAGTGCTTCCCAGGATGGTCAAACTAATTCAGGATACATTAAAGGAAAAAAAAAATTTGACTTCTTTTAGATAAGTTGTTCATAATTCTATAAAATAGGTAACAATTTTATTAAAATGTCATAAAATATTTATTCCACTTATGGTCACTTCTCATTTTTTCTTATAATATAGTGTATTTTCTATTTACTATTACTATATTAACTGTTTGATATTAGCAGTATGTAATTTTCATTTTTATTAAATACAAGGGAAATTATAGTTAAAACTAAAATTGAAAGGATTTATTTCTTATTCATGTTTATTTAATTATTACTTAGATATCAAAATTAGAGTTCTGCATATCCATCCATAAATATAACTTGGAAATAATACTCTTTATTTTATCATACATCTCACTTCATAAATAACATATAATTTTAACATATTACACTACTTTATTTTAATATAGATAATGAGAAACTATATCATCTTATTTCAGAGTTTATTATAAACATAGACAAATTAATTATATTGCCTGTAAATGCTGTTGGTCATGACTTTAAAACTGAATTTCATAATTTATATCTGTATTGTTTTTAAAATATTTCTTTAAATATACATTAATATGTTATATGAATTGAAAAATGAAAAACATTTTTTTAGAGAACTGAATCTGATTTGGCTAATTGGTTTGACAATGAAGATTGCTTTTGCTAAATTGTTAAATTATATAAAAACTTCAATAAGTAGAAAATAGATAAAATTCAATTTTAAAGTTTTGACAAACATTAAACATACGATTTTTTTTTTTTTTTTTTTTTTGGTGGTACACGGACCTCTCACTGTTGTGGCCTCTCCCATTGAGGAGCACAGGCTCCGGACGCACAGGCTCAGTGGCCATGGCTCACGGGCCCAGCCGCTCCGCGGCATGTAGGATCTTCCCGGACCAGGGCACGAACCCGTGTCCCCTGCATCGGCAGGCGGACTCTCAACCACCACGCCACCAAAGAAGCCCCCAAGAGATTTTTAAAAAACATTTCATTTGAATACTGTAATAGCATATGTGTAATGATATTATAATTTTTATTTTCCCAAAATAGTTTGTAAATCTGATAAAATAGTGTCTCTGTACATGAAACTGTAATATGTATAATTATTAGTCTTATGACTTGCTAAAGGCATTTGTAAAATTTCAGAAAATTGAAAAATTTAACAGGCATATAATGACAGAGAAACAAATCCTATTACATATCAGATGTTTTTTGTTCCATTGATTTAAACAAAATTGAAAAGGTGCTTAGCCTAGTTATCAGTTGATCAATCATTAATTATATTTTGTGATGATAGATTTTTGTATACATTTTGACTTACAACTTGAAATGAGCTAGAATAATGGTATGCTATAAACATATTAAAATTCCTTCCATTTCCATCTATTATTTTATGTGACCAAGTTTCCTCAGAGGTTATACCTATGAAAACAAAACACTAATTCTAACAAAAGCAATAATCCGTGGGGATATAAAAACTTCTTGAAGCAAACAAAATAAAATAAAATATCTCCATTCATCTCAATAAGAAATATATTTCTAAAGAAAAAATTTTTTGACTTTGAAATTGCTGATCAGTATGCTGACATGATTAATTGTATACTAAAATGAATTGTAATAATAGAAAAAAATTAAAGTCTTTGGAGCCACCATATATTGTTGGTGGTAAATATGACAGTAATCAATAAAGGACTTGCAACCTAGAAAGATAAAATATTAAGATAAAAATTAAAGTCATAAATGGAAGGTCAGTACAATTTCACAGAAACAAAGCAACCAGGTAAAATTTCTGGCTATTGGGCTTCCCTGGTGGCGCAGTGGTTGAGAATCCGCCTGCCAATGCAGGGGACACGGGTTCGTGCCCCGGTCCGGGAAGATCCCACATGCCGTGGAGCGGCTGGGCCCGTGAGCCATGGCCACTGAGCCTGCGCTCCGCAATGGGAGAGGCCACAACAGTGAGAGGCCCGCATACCGCAAAAAAAAAAAAAAAAAAAAAAAAAAAAAAAAATTCTGGCTATTAAAAAAGACTTGTTCTCGTATATTTTAAGTAAATGATGTGGGTGTCAAGTTGCTAGGTTATTTTAATTCCCTAGAGAATAATATGATGATTTTATTTTAAATGTCAACATCTGAATAGATTGAGAAGTGAGGGTCGTATGTGGCAGATCACTAAAAGTCACCATCAGCTGATAACGAAACCTACTGCCTCAAGAATAAATATTCATGATTCATTTGATTTATCTAGTATACCAAGAGTCTTGTGTAAACTTTCCAGATCATCCGTGAAGAAGTAGCAATTACAGAAACATTGAATTTTATGTTTAGGACTTCCACCAAAGCAGCTCTTCAGTTTTTAAAACTAATACTTACTGAGTGCCTAATATATATCCAAATACCAGGTAGGCACTAGAAATACAAGTATGAAAAACAAAAGATGATTTTCTTTTAAAAAAGTATTTTTTTGGAGGGGGAAGTACTTGTGTGTGAGGTAAGGGATTGGGGTCAAATTGTAAATCATGTAAATATAACCACATAACCACAATTGGCCTGATTTAAACATGGGTTTGCATTCAAATAAAACTCAATGCAAAAATCCAAGAATAATTGAAACCGTGTTATATCTTTGTGATTTCCAGCAGAAAAAAAGCCAATAAGAAAAGAGGGTCTCTGCCTCCCGTATCTCATGCTGTTGCAAACTGTTGCATAATGTTAATTCTAAAAGTCTGTAATTGCATAATATTTGTTACACCAGATAGCCAATGGGGGCAGAAGATAAGATTTGGTCTGTATGTCTAAACAAGTTGCTGCTTAATAACCTTGAAGAGCTCATGAATTGGTGAACTAGGAATTCAGTAAAGGTGAGTTAGAGTTGATAACACTGGAGCTGAGTCCAAAGAATGAATAGATTAAGAAAGGGTAGGATTTAAATATTTCCAGGTAAGAAGAACATCTGTCAAAGGAAAGCATATGTATAACGTTGTGGAGTGTTCCGAGAAAGAAAAGCAAGTCAATGTTCGTAGTGGTAAAGTGAAAGTTAGGATGTGGAAGGAAATGCAATTCAAAAAGGCACCAAGATACCCAGGCATCAGTTCTCTTTTCCACTCAGTTGAACTCTCTGGAGTTTATGCTGCTGCCAATGTAAAGACCCCAATAAAATAGAAAAAGGCAGGAGTTGTTATCGTTGATTTTGCCATATGGACTCGAGCTGTCATAACCCTCGTGCATTCCGTTGTTACTCTCACTAGGATGGCTGCAATATACTTCTATTCCGTTTTCATCTTCAATCTTTCTCACCTTACCCTTTCCTCCTTCCCCACCTATAAAATGTCACATAATAGTCAGTGTTGTTTTTACTTAAATTAGATTATGTCTGTCCATTGTTACCTTTCAAAAAGTTCTCAATTAACTTATCGTACGGGTTAGATGCCAATCTTTTAACGTATTCTGTAAATAGAATGATTGTATAATTCCTTGATTGTATAATTCCTTGTGTAAAAGTTTCTGAGGCTGAATATTAGGGGATGTGATTAATAATTACACCCAAACAACATTTATGACCTCATTTGGGGCATGCTGGAATGCATAGTCCCTCTCTACAACGGCCCATGACATCTGCATCCTGACTATCCAGCCAACCTCATCACATTGTGGTCTCTGGACAACTTATCCTCTCCAGTTTATTGGCAATGGTCTCCTATCCGTTCAATACAAATGCTGTTATAATTGCTATTCCCTTTGTGCCTCCATGCTATTCAAATTTGCCCCTGCTTTCTCAGTTGCTGCTTACCATATAGTATTTTTATTTTTTTACATATTATTTTTACTCTCTGATTTTGTTATTGAATATGTTTAATTTCATGTTATTTGTCTCCTTTCACAAGAATGGGCTTATTTAAAATAATGTACTTTGTATAATGTATTCATTACTCTATCACCAGTGCCTAGAAAAATGTCTGGCACTTAAAACTTGTTCAGTAAATACATGAGTGATTCAATTCATGTAACATTTCAGAAAATACTGCAGTAAAATAGCCAGGATCTTATGAGAACTTGAAACAGAAATTGATATTAGAGGTGAAAAATAATAAATAAATGTAAAAAATATTGCAGCAGTAAAAGAAGGAAGATTTTAGATTGGCACACTGTAGATAGCACATTGTTTTTAAAACAGGTAATATTGGCATTTTGGAAGGATGATTCTTTGTTTATTATTATCTAGTGTATTACAGGATTTGGGGGTATCTGGCTTTGGTCTACTAAAAAAACAGTGATACTTCTGTCTTTGTGACAATAAAATGTGTTCTCACATATTTTAAATACACCTTAGAGAGGTAGTAAAGATTGAAAATCATTGATTTAAAAAAAAAGCTTAATGACCTAAAGATTTATAGCGTAAGAAAAAAAGATTTATGGCATGAAGATGAGGTAGAAGTTGGTGAAAACCTAAAATAAGAGCACTGGGGGAGTAGGGACAAATCTTCTGTGAGGTTTTAAATAATTATAGAATAATTGGAGTCTTAACATGTACCTCAAATGTGCAGGCAGTATATTTTTTAAGTAGGTCCTCGACTAAGCTATAAATGTAGATTTGAATATTGGTGTGAGCACATTACCTTCTGCAGTAAAAGCAGAAAAGAAAGAGGCAGTGACCTGTGGATAAAAATTCAAGGGTCACCAACACCCGGGAAGCAGGGCACAGAAGTTCACAGAAAAGACTGAGAAGAAACAGTCAAACTTGTGGAGAAATCTGTGAGATTAATCACTGGCAAACCAAGCTTCTTTTTGACATTTAGAGGTGATTTCAATATTCTTCTGAATTAGTTTTGAATTAGAAAATAATGGAAGCAAGACATCTGATCTTTGATCCTTTCCTCTATGAATTTTAATATTGAATGATGACAAGAACTTAATGTTTATGACTGTCTCTATTAAAGAATGAAATGGATAAATCATGCTTGAATAAATTCAAGTTAGATAATTTAATTTCCTAGATGGAAATTCAATGTGTAATATTTAAAGAACACTATAAACATACGCTAATAAGGATATGACATATAAAGTCTTCAGAATATTGTTATCTGAAAGTGTTCACTGTAGCATAATATAATTCATTGAATATTATTTTAAATTTATGTATTTTAGCCCTATACACATTTCTTGAAATAATTTATTACTACATAATATTTATGTCTATACTTATGTTTCTGAAATTGAAATAAGTTGAAATAAGCATGTTATTATTATTTTTTTTGATGTTGGGGGTAGGAGTTTATTAATTAATTTATTTTTGCTGTGTTGGGTCTTCGTTTCTGTGCGATGGCTTTCTCTAGTTGCGGCGAGCGGGGCCCACTCCTCATCGCGGTGCGCGGGCCTCTCACTATCGCAGCCTCTCTTGTTGCGGAGCACAGGCTCCAGACGCGCAGGCTCAGCGGCCATGGCTCACGGGCCTAGTTGCTCCGCGGCATGTGGGATCCTCCCAGACCGGGGCTCGAACCCGTGTCCCCTGCATCAGCAGGCAGATTCTCAACCACTGCGCCACCAGGGAAGTCCAAGCATGTTATTTTGAACAAAGAAAAAGTCTTTAACGTGGATGAACACAGAATATACTAGTTTCAACTCTCAGTCACACAATTTTGAGTATAGATCCCTTATCATTTATGTTTGGGCTTCATATTGGCAGGGTGTTTAATGATTCACATTTAATTCTGAATTTTTCAACCCCCTAATGCTTACAGGTAAAATGATTTGACATTGAAACCCAGTTCCTGGAGGCAGAAATCAGTTGAGTCAAAAATGTTTCCAATGTCTCATCTCCTTTGACATATCTTAATTATACTCCATGTATTCATTCATTCAATAAATATTCATTGCTAGGTATAATGACTGAAATTGACACAGTAAAAGGCCTTGATTATAAAATGATAAATAAAGCAAACATACCCCTGCCCTCTTTTGCTTACTATCTAGGAGGTCAATGAGAGCCTACAGGAAAGCAAATAGACAATTTTAATTTTCAATATAGGGTCTAAGAAGGTATTTCACATGTGTGAGGGCAATCAGGTCCACAACCATCACATGTTTATAGCAAAGTCCAGGACTCTAGAGGTTTTTCTAATCACTACACATACAATCTTTCCGAAAATAAATGACTTAGAAATTTGGGACCATATTTCAGACACAAAAATTTTGACGTTAACTTTCTTAATACATAGTTCATCCATTTAAAAAATAATAATAATAACTCCTATACCATAAAGTTTTGATGAAAGTTAAATTAGGCATTACTTGTAATGCATAGTGTGTAAAATATATGTGTGTGTCCCCATAATCTCAATATATTATTGATATTATTATATATTTAGTAAGTTCCCAGGGCAAGCCAAGAGGGAAAGACTGAATTTCAGAAAAGATGTAAAAAGGAGAAAAGGAGAATAAAATATGATACTCTGTTGACCCTGAATGGTTATCAATCCTCAGTAGGTAGGCAGACAAGAGGACTTTAAAGACTGAGAATATATTAACAAAAGAATTTTAAATGTAATTTTTAGTGAGGTACAGTGCTTGAGCCTCTCATATGTCCCCAAAATCTTCATAAATATCTATCACAATTTTAAGTGCCTTGTGATATATATAAGAATGAATACATATATAAATATATTAATGACACCAGTGGTTAAGCAGGAAACTGGTGACAGAATTTATCATGAAAATGTTTTTTTTTATTTCTTTCTCCAGAAAACTGCATTAACTTTGGTCTTGGGCAGGACATTTTTCTTTCACACAATATGCAGTTGGGTATTTTAAACCATTCGTATATAGATTTCAATGTCAAAACAGGACTCAATTCGCTTATATACTCATGTAATAAAATCATTCCCCCAAAAAGAGAAGAAAAAATAATCCTTCAAAATTTATCCATGTTTACTCTAGCTTTGTAGTATTGTCTGAAGTCAGGGAGAGCGATTCCTCCAGCTCTGTTCTTCTTTCTCAAGATTGTTTTGGCTACTCAGGGTCTTTTGTATTTCCATACAAAATTTAAAATTACTTCTTCTAGTTCTGTAAAAGATGCTATTGGTATTTCAATGAGGATTGCATTGAATCTGTAGATTGCCTTGGGTATAGTCATTTTGACAATATTCATTCTTCCAAACCAAGAACATGGTCTGTCTTTCAATCTGTATGTTATCATCTTCATTTTCTTTCATCAGCATCCTAACAGCTTTCAGAGTACAGGTCTTTTGCCTCCTTAGGTAAGTTTATTCCTAGGTATTTTATTATTTTTGATGTGATGGTAAATGGGATTGTTTCCTTAATTTCTCTTTCTGATAGTTTGTTGTTAGTGTATAGAAAAGCAACAGATTTCTATATATTAGTTTTTAATCCTGCAGCTTTACCGAATTCATTGATGATCTCTGCTAGTTTTCTGGTAGCATCTTTAGGATTTTCTATGTATAGTATTATGTCATATGCAAACAGTGACAGTTTTACTTCTTTTCCAATGTGGATTCCTTTTATTTCTTTTTCTTCTCTACCTACTGTGGCTAGGACTTCCAAAACTATCTTGAATAAAAGTGGCCAGAGTATGCATCCTTGTCTTGTTCCTGATCTGAGAGGAAGTGCTTTCTGCTCTTCACTGTTGAGTGTTATGTTAGCTGTGGGGTTGTCATATATGGCCTTTATTATGTTGAGGTATGTTCCCTCTATGCCCACTTTCTGGAGAGTTTTTTTTATCATAAATAGATGTTGAATCTTATCAAAATCTTTTTCTGCATCTACTGAGATGATCATATGATTTTTATTCTTCAATTTGTTGATGTGTATCACAGTGATTGATTGGTGAATATTGAAAAATCCTTCCATCCCTGGAATAAATCTCACTTGATCATGGTGTATTATATTTTTGGATTTCATTTGTTATCATTTTGTTGAGGATTTTCACATCTATGTTAATCAGTGATATTGGCCTATAATTTTCTTTTTTTGTGGTATCTTTGGCTTGTTTTGGTGTCAGGGTGATGGTGGCCTCATAGAATGAGTTCAGAAGTGTTCCTTCCTCTGCAACTTTTTGGAATAGTTTGAGAAGAATAGGTGTTAACTCTTCTCTAAATTTTAGTAGAATTCACCTATAAAGCCATTATGGGATTATATGAAATCAGGCCTTCGTTGCCAGCCCTCTCTCTGAATTACACAATATCCTTTTAATGATCTCATTGTCTGCTTAAAGCAGCTGCATCCGGCCCAGCTTGTGACTAGGAATTCTGACTGTCACAATGATTAGGCAGACAGATGGCAAGAAATCCAATGACAGAATCCAGAGGACTACAGCCTTTTTCTCCTAAGAATAATGAGGAACTAGGAATAGCAAAATCCATTTGAACTAATGTGAGCTAATATTTTTAAAAGATATATTATAGAGATAACGTGAAGAACTTCAATTTTAGGAACCTCAGTTGTAGGAGGTTTTGAACTCTCCTATAACAATTTGCAGGTACATGTCACACAGTTCTCTTCTGTTCTGCTAAGTGATTTAGGTTATCAGTGTCACATTTCCAAATTTCTTGCAGAAAAATCTGTATTTCCCACTTAAAACAAATCTGATGTGAATATTCTTTGTCTGAGGGCTGTCTTTGAAGGCTTTTCTCCAAGCAATAAACTCAATGATTCATGCTTCTTCCATTTTATATCTATATTAACATAACATAGTTAATTCCATTCATATAGACCAGGATAGAGAGGGTGGGAAAGATCATGATCAAAATGACTTTTCCCCATAGTCCTTTGCTAGAACTCAATCATAAGAACCCACATGGGTGGAAAACAGCTTAGGAATATATTTTTCTATGTGCAAACAAAATAATAAGTCATTACTTATATAAGTCAGTATTGTCAGTATTGTCTCTGCCACACTGTGCAATGGTTGAGCTTGTTGAATGGGATCAGGTTCTCGGAGAGAGGCAGATAAATAACACCCTGCAAAGCACTTAAATATGATTACTATGAATGAACATGTTTAGAAATAGAAAGTATTCACAAAATTCAGGAGAGAAGATATTTTTAGAAGTTATTCTTTAAAACAAAAAAGTTGGTGGAGTGGATACCAAGGCATAAATAATCCATTTTAATTAAAAATATATTATACTAGGAAAGCAGTAGTTTTTCCTCAGCAGATATGGAAATAATATGGTCCAGAAACAGATCAATTAGGATTTATATAAAAGAACAAAATGGGAACAACACTGAATATGAGAAAATGAGATTTTTTTAAAAAAGAAAAATAAGGGGAATTCCCTGGTGGTCCAGTGGTTAGGACTCTGTGCTCCCACTACAGGGGGCATGGGTTCAATCCATGGTTGGGGAACTAAGATCCCGTGAGCCGCATGGTGCAGCCAAAAAAAATTCTTTTTAATAAATAAATAAAATAAAAATTACATGAAACTACAAAAGAAAAATACAATCAGACATTCTTAAAAATCTATAATACTTTCTGAAAACAATTCAAACATTCTTAATATGATAAAAAAAGAAGAAAATTTTAAACAGGGGTGTTCCATACTCATAGAAATTTAAAAGACCACAGTGATCAAAGATGAAAAATCAGAACTAAGGAAACATTGAAGACAACATTAATATTATTGGAGAATCACTTAGGAAAAAAACAAATCAATGCAGCAGACAAGCAAAACATTGTTAAGGATGATTGGCTTAAAATATTCAGAATGAACAGATTATAAGAAAAAGATAAAATTGCACAGAATAAAAGAAGTGTGAGGTACACAGTGAGGTTTACTTAACATTTCTGAAATAGATATTAAGAAAGGAAATTAAATATGCTGTATCTATTTAACATATGACTATGTTAAAATATTAAACATATAAATTTGAATTTAACCCTATAAATCAAATGCATATGAAATAATTTTCATTCATCTCTTCTTTCTCTTAAAGAATTTTTTGTGATTATCAATATTACATTCAGACTGAGAGCGAAAAATAAACATCAACCATAAATTAATGCAGTGAACGATGAGAATTTCAGTGTCTTCATATGGAAAAGGTAAAAATTGTATTGTTAATTATTTTGTGGTCTGGTTGCATTTTAGGCAAAAATAGGTTTCAAAATAGGAGTTTCAAAAATAGGAGTGATTTTATTGTTTCGAATTTATAAATGAAAGAAGAATGTATAGTTCAAGGGATAGAATATGGCAGATACCAAAATATGGTTTCAAATCTTTCCAGTCATTTTAATATGACTTTCTCCCTTTATTGGTTGCAAATTTTTTAACTAAATTTCTCAGACCTTTTTCTGATTGGAGTACCAACATTTGAACCAGAATCACCTAATCAGGTGTAGAGAGAAGACGTGAAAATTAAGAGAGTAAATGTAAACAGAGAGAGACAGGTGTTTGGGCTTTTCCGACTATTTTTATTAGTATTCCAGAATTCATTCTCTGGCATAGCAGCTGTTCAGAAGCAGATTGAAGCAGCACCAGTGTTTCCATGAAGAAGCTTCCTGATATCATTTTGTTCTCTTTCCAGCAGGAAGAGCTTTAGTTTTCATAATACCCAAGGGGTTCTGTGAACTATGTCCTACACTTACATTCCTCCTTTTCTGCTTAATTTAGCTAGACTGGTTCCTCTTATTTGTTTCTATAATTCTTAACTTAGATATGGTTAAAGTTTTAAGAAAGTTTAGTGTATATCTTTTGAGACAAAACTATCTTTTAAAGAGCAGCTGAAGGTTTTACTTTCAATGAGGTCCAATTTTTCAATTTTATCTTCTACATTTGTGCTTTCTCTGTTCTTTTTTAGAAATCCTTGCCTCTACCAAAGTTGCAAACATATTCTTGTATGTTTTATGTGAGCAAATTTTTGTAACATTTAATTTAGGTGTATGGCTCATTGCAATTTGATTTTTTTCTCTGTGGTGTGAGACTAGGGTCAAGTTTCTTCTCTTTTCTGTATGGATAGTAAGTTGTTTCAGTTTCATTTGTTGGTGATATATTTTCCTTTTCCTGTGGAACTGCTTTAGTGCTCTCATCAATATCCATTTGGCCAGTCCAACATGTAAAGAGCCTGGAAGTCATCACCCCTATCAGTACAACAAGAAAAAAGATGAACAAACTGAATATAAACAATTTTTAGATCCATTAGAGAATTGAGATCTCAGTGCAAACCGAAGCACTGAAAAACTTTAAAAACATAGAGACAGATATAGAAAAATCTCAGCTTATCAGGAGCAGAAGCCCAGAATCAAACGACTATAACTACAGCCAATATCAGAAGGAACACTTTAAACTGTAATTGATGAATTGCTGGAGGCTCAGTGTAGAGTGACTTGAGAGTTCAAAACTCTGAGGGGCCCAGTCTTAGGGGACCACTGCATTTTAATGAGCCCGACCAGATTCTCATGGTGAAGATAGTAGAAAAATCCTCTTATGCTACCAGCTGCAAGAGGGGAAGAGTAACCATTCTTTTCTACCTTTATTGAGAAATAATTGACAAATATCACTGTATAAGTTTAAGGCATAGAGCACAGTGGTTTTATTTACATATATTGTGAAATGATGACCCCAGTAGTCTCACCTGACATCCATCCTCTCATATAGATATATGAAAAAGAAAAAAAAAATTATCCCTGCATGAGAACTCTTAGTATTACTCTCTCAGCAACTTTCCAATATGTCATGCAGCAGTATTAACAAAAGTCATCATGTTGTACATCACACCCCTAGTACTTATCTTATAACTGGAAGTTTGTACATTTGACCACCTTCCTCCAGGTTCCTCTCTCTCTCCCCCTCCTTTGGTAACCACAAGCCTGATCTCTTCTTCTCCTATGAGTTTTTTGCTGCTGTTGTTGTTTGTTTTATAGCTTCTGTATACACAAGTGAAGTCATTCCGTATTTGTCTTTTTCTGTCTGGCTTATTTCACTTATCATAATGCCTTCCAGGCCCATCCATCATTCATGTTGTCATAAACGGTAGGATTTCCTCTCATGTAGAGCTGAGTAATATTACCATACTTACATATCACAACTTCCTTATCCATTTGTCCATTGGTGGACACTAGGGTGTCTTCATATCTTGGCTATTGTGAATAATGCTGCTGTGAACACTGGTGTGCAGATATCGTTCTGAGTTATTTTTTTTCATTACTTTGGATATGTTCCCAGAAGTAAAATTGTTGGATGATATGGTAGTTCTGTTTTTAATTTTTAGTGGATCCTCCATGGTGGCTGCGCCAGTTTACGAACCCACCAACAGTTCACAAAGGTTCTCTTTTCTCCACATCCACACCCACATTTGTTATTTCTTTTTGATGTCTTTTTAATGGTGGTCATTCTAATAGGTGTGAGAAGATATCTCATTGTGGCTGTAATTTGCATCTCCTTAAGGACTCATGATGTTGAGCATCTTTTCATATACCTGTTGCTCTTTCCTATACTTTCTTTGGGAAATGTCTATTCAGGTCCTTTGCTCATTTTTTAATTGAGTTATTTCTTTTTGCTATTGAGTTGTATGAGTCCTTCATATATTTTGCATTACAACTCCTTACCAGATGAATGATTTGCAAATTTTTTTTTACAATTCTGTAGGTTTTCTTTTCAATTTGTTGATGATTTCTTTTGCTGTGCAAAAGCTTTTTAATTTGATACAGTCCACCTGGTTTTTATAGTGTTTCTTGTGCATTAGTTGTTATATCCAAAAAATAATTACCAAGACCCATATCAAGGAGTTTTATTCCTATGTTTCTTCCAGGAGTTTTATGATTTGGGGTCTTATATTTAAGTCTTAAATCCATTTAAGTTCATTTTTTATGAGTAATGTAAGATATGGGTCCAGTTTCTTTCTTTTACATGTGAATATCCAATTATCCAAGCACCATTTATTGGAGAGACTGTCATTTCTTCATTGCATATTCTTGGGTCCCTAGTCAAATATTAGTTGACCATATATGCTTAGGCTTATTCCTGCACTTTTGATTCAGTTCCATTGGTTTATTTCTCTGTTTTTATGCCAGTATCATACTGTTTTGATATTTATAGCTTTATAGTATACCTTGAAATTGGGAAGTTTGGTGCTTCCTGCTTTGTTCTTTTTTCTCAAGATTTTTTTGGGGGAGCTATTTGGGATATTTTCAGGTTCTAGATAAATTTTAGTTTTTTCTACTTCTGTACAATTGCCATTGGAATCTTGATTGGGGTTGTGTTGAATCTATAGATGGCTTTTGGCAGCATTGACAATGTAATTCTTCCAATACATGAACATGAAATACCTTTCCATTTATTTGTTTATTCTTCAATTTGTTTCATCAGTGTCTTGTAGTGTTCAGAGTTGTGATCTTTTACTTTCCTAGTTAAATTTATTCCTAAGTAATTTATGTTTTTGATGCTATTATAAATGGAATCAATACCTTTATTTCCTTTTCTATTTCTTTTTCAGAAAATTAATTGTTCATGTATAGAAATGTTACTGATTATTCTGTTAATTTTTTGTCTTGCAACTTTACTGAATTTTCATTGATTAGATATCAGTTTTTTTGTTGTCCTTAAGATTCTTTATATATAAAATCATAAGATCATGTCATCTGCAGATAGAGACAATTTTACTTTTTCCTTTCCACTTTTGATACACACATGCATTTATTTATTTATTCAGTTTTTAGCTTGCCTGGTTGCTACAGCCAGGACTTTTAGTATTATGTTATGTGGGAGTGGCGAGAACAGACACCCTTGTCTTATTCCTGATCTTAGAAGAAAAGCTTTCACTATTGAGTATGATGTTAGCTGTGGGCTTGTCATATATGAGCTTTATTATGTTGAGATATGTTTCTTCTATGCCTAATTTGTTAAGAGTTTTTATCATGAATGGATATTGAATTCTGTCAATTACTTTTTCTGCATCTTTGAGATGATTATATGATTATTTTCTCTCATCTTATTAATTTGATATATAACATTGATTTATATATTGAACCATTCTTGCATTTTTGCTTTCTGGCCTCCCAAGGATAAATCCCACTTGATAAGGGTGAATTTTTTTTTAGTGTGTTGATGAATTCAGGTTGCTAGTATTTTACTGAGAATTTTTTCATCTATATTCTTCAGGGATATTGACTTGTAATTTTCTTTTTTAGTAGTGTCCTTTTCTGATTTTTATATTAGGGTAATGCTCACATTGTAAAATGAGTTTGGAAGTGTTTCTCCTCTTCAATTTTTTGGAAGAGTTTGAGAAATATTGATGTTGATTCCTCTTTAAATGTTTGTTAAAACTTACCAGTGAAGCCATCTAGTCCTGGGCTTTTCTTCATTGGGAGAGTTTTGATTACTGATTAAATCTCCTTACTAGCATGGGTCTATTCAGATTTTCTATTTCTTCCTGATTCAGTCTTGATAAGTTGTATGTTTCTAAGAATTTTTCCATTTCATCTAATTTGTCTAGTTTTCTGATGTATAGTTGTTCATAGTAGCCCCGTAAGAGTTGGAATTTCTACAATGTTTGTTGTAATGTCTCCTTTTTTCACTTATAATTTTGTTGATTTGGAGTCCTTCTCCCCCCCACCCTTGGTTAGTATAGCTAATGGTTTGTCAATTTTTTTATCTTTTCAAAGAACTGATTCTCAGCTTGTTTAATATTTTCCACTGTTTTTCTGTTCTCTATTTTATTTATTTCTGCTCTAATCTTTACTATTTCATTTATTCTGCTAACTTTGGGATCAGTTTCTTCTCCTTTTTTCTAGTTTCTTAAGGCACACAGTTAGGTTGTTTATTTAGGATCTTTCTTGCTTCTTAATGTAGGTGTGTATTGCTATAAACTTCCCTATTAGAACTGCTTTTGCTGCATCCCACAAATTCTGGAATGTTGTGTTTCCATTTATGTTTGTCTCAAGAAGTTTTTTATTTCCCCTTAATTTCTTCTTTCATCCAATATTTTTTTTAGGAGAATGTTGTTTAATTTCTACGATGTGTTTCTGAAATTTCCAGTTTAACCCATTTTTATTTCTGGTTCTTGTCATTGTCATTAAGAGAAGATATTTGGTATGATTTCAGTCTTCTTGAATTTGATAAGATTTCTGTTGTGGCCTAACCTATGGTTAGTATGGAAAATGTTCCATGTGTGCCTGAGAAGAATGTGTATTTTGCTATTGTTGAATAGGATGTTCTGTGTATGCCTATTATGTCTATTTGATCTACAATATTATTAAAATCCAGTTTCTTTACTGATTCTCTGATCAGTGCATTGTTGATATGTGAGGTATAGAGTCCCCAAATATTATATTACTGATTGTTTTTCCTTTTATCTGTGTTAGTTTTTGTTTTTATATTTAACTGCTCTAATGTGGGATGAATAAATATTTACAATTACCAATTATTATATATTCTTGCGGTTTTGACCCCATTATCACTATGTAATGACCTTTTTGTCTCTTTTACCATTTTTACTTTAAATTCTATTTTGTCTTATATAAGTATAGCTGCCTCAGGTTTGTTTTGTTTTCTTTGGGGGGGGGGGTTGCTACTTGTTTGACATGTTTCTTTCCATCCCTGCACTCTCTATGTGTGTCTTTTTTTTATGTTGAATATCATTTATTCCATAGTATAATAAATACAATAGTGCATATATTAAGAAACGCCCAGGGCTTCCCTAGTGGCGCAGTGGTTGAGGGTCCGCCTGCCGATGCAGGGGACACGGGTTCGTGCACCAGTCCGGGAAGATCTCACATGCTGCGGAGTGGCTGGGCCCGTGAGCCATGGCCTCTGAGCCTGCACGTCTGGAGCCTGTGCTCCACAACAGGAGAGGCCACAACAGTGAGAGGCCTGCGTACCACAGAAAAACAAAAACAAAAACAAAAACAAAAAAGCCCAATTTTGTGAGAGAAATATATTGGTAATCTATGTGTGTTTTGAAGGATAAAGTTAGTCTTTTGTAGGAAGCATATTGTTGCATCTTGTTGATTTTCCCTTGTGGTTACCATATAAGTCTTACATAAAATATCTTAAACTTATAACACATTAGTGTAAACTGATAGGAATTTAACTTCAATAGAATATGTAAAATTTCCACTTTTACTTATCCTCCCCCCTCATATTTTAGGTTATTGCTGTTATAATTTACATGTTTTAAAATTTTGCATAACTAACAGATAACAGGTTATTGTAGTTATGATTATTTTTACTAAAAAATTATTTTTATGTTTACTAAAAAGGTTTTTTTTACTTTTTTCCCAGTTGTATTGAGATATAATTGACATACAGCACTGGATAAATTTAAGATATAGAGCATGTTGATTTGACTTATATACATCATGTAGTGATTATCACAATAAATGTAATGAACATTCATCACCTCATATAGGTACAAAATTAAAGAAATAGACAACAAATTTCTTTCCTGTGATAAGAGATTTTAAATTTAAAACTAAAGTTGTGAGTGAATTATGTGCCACTATTACCATACTTCAGATTCTAACTGTGACTATATATTTACCATTACCAGTGAGATTTACACTGCCTTTTTATCTTTTCATAATGTTAAATAGCATAATTTTGCTTCCACCCAAAGAACTCCCTTTAACATTCTTGTAAGGCAGATCTGGTGGTAATGAGCTGCTTCAGATTTAGTTTGCTAGGGAAAAGCCAAAGACAGCAAGAGAGACAAAAACAAGGATGCTACAGGATATTTAGCCTCTAACACCATAGTTGCAGCTCATAGTTAATACAGTCTGTCAGCTCAC
This sequence comes from Kogia breviceps, assembly GCF_026419965.1. Classification (NCBI taxonomy): domain Eukaryota; kingdom Metazoa; phylum Chordata; class Mammalia; order Artiodactyla; family Physeteridae; genus Kogia; species Kogia breviceps. The sequence continues at coordinate 7,030,926 of NC_081310.1, read as the reverse complement.
ACGGAAGGCCCATCTATCTCAGTTCCTTTTAATCTGATACATCAGGCTGAGCTTTCAAAAAGAACAATCAAAAGACATGTTACAAAGGCAAACAACACTGTTTAAAGAATCAAAGGGAAAATTAAAACTAGAATCAGATATTTTTGTATTTTCAAATCAAAAATTTTAAACAGCATGAACATGTTAAGGGGTCAAATGGAAGAAGCAGATGCCATGCAAGAACAGATGAGTAATGTAAGCAGAGAGATGGAAACTCAAAGAAAGAACATAAAGGAAATGCTAGAAATCAAAAACACTGTAACAGAAATAAAGAATACCTTTGATGGCTCATCAGTAGGCTAGACATGGCAGAGGAAAAAATCAGCATGAAGATATATCAGTAGAAACTTTCAAAACTGAAAATCAAAGAGGAAAAAGAATTTAAAAACCAAATAGACTATCCAAGAACTATGGTTTATGGTTTATTACAAAAGGTGTAATATATGTCATGGGCATACCAAGAGAATTGAAAGAAATAGGTAGAAGAAATTTTGAAATACTTAATAAATTGTGACAAATTTCCAAAATTCATGACACACAAGAGACCACTCATCTAGGAAGCTCAGAGAAAAACAAGCAAGATAAATACCAACAGATTAACACCTAAGAATATTAGGTTCAAACTACTTAAAAACCAAAGACAAAAAGAAAATCTGGAGGGGAAACAAAACCACCTACATACAGAAGAACAAGAATAAGAATCACATTGGATTTCTGTTCAGTGGAATACTACTCCACTCTATGGAATATATATATATATATATATATATATATATATATATATATATATACACCACATCTTCTTTATCCATTATATATATATATATATGAATATATTATATATATATACATATGTATATACCACTACTTTATTCATTCATCTGTTGATGTACACTTAGGTTGCATCTGTATCTTGACAACTGTAAATAGTGCTGCTATGAATGTTGGATTGCATATATCATTTCAAATTAGTGTTTTCATTTTTTATAGGATATATAACCAGGAGTGGAATTGCTGGATCATATGGTAGTTCCATTTTTAGATTTTGCAGAACCTCCATACTGTTTTCTGTAGTGGCTGCACCAATTTACATTTCCAACAACAGTGTACAAGGGTTCATTTTTCTCCACATTCTTGCCAACATTTGTTGTTTGTTCTCTTTTTGATAACCATTCTGACAGTGTGAAGTGATATCTTCTGGTTAAGATTTGTATTTCCTGGGGACTTTCAAGATGGCAGAGGAGTAAGATGTGGAGATCACCTTCCTTCCCACAGATACATCAAAAATATATCTACATGTGGAACAAATCCTACAGAACACCTACTAAATGCTGGCAGAAGACCTCAGACTTCCCAAAAGGCAAGAAACTCCCCATGTACCTGGGTAGGGCAAAAGAAAAAAGAATAAACAGAGACAAAAAATAGGGATGGGATCTGAAACTCTCGGAGGGAGCTGTGAAGGAGGAAAGGTTTCCACACACTAGGAAGCCCCTTCACTGATGGAGAAGGGGGATGGGAGGGGGGGAAGCTTCAGAGCCATGGAGGAGAGCGCAGCAACAGGGGTGGAGAGGGCAAAGCAGAGAGATTCCCATACAGAGGATTGGTGCCGACCAGCACTCACCAGCCTGAGACACTTGTTTGCTCACCCGCCTGGGCAGGTGGGGGCTGGGAGCTGAGGCTCAGGCTTTGGAGATCAGAGCCCAGAGAGAGGACTGGGGTTGGCTGCGTGAAAACAGCCTGAAGGGGGGCTGGTGTGCCACAACTAGCCCGGAAGGAGTCTGGGGAAAACTCTGGATCTGCTTAAGAGGCAAGTGAACATTGTTTCAGGGTGCACAAGGAGAGTGAATTCCTTCCTCATGTGCTCACAGAAGGCAGAGCACAACCTAAGCAAGCTCAAGAGACAGCAGCAAGCTGCAGCTATCAGCTCAGACCCCAGAGATGGGCATGAAGCGCGCATGCTGCTGCAACTGCCACCAAGAATCCTGTGTGCAAGCACAGGTCAATACCCAAACCACACCCCCACCACCGGAGCCTCTGCAGCATGCCATGCCAGGGTCCCGAGACCCAGGGACAACTTCCCCAGGAGAACACAAGGTGTGCCTCAGCCTGTTGCAATGTCATGCTGACCTCTGCTGCCACAGGCTCACCCTGCATTCCAATTATGAATACCATACCCCTCCATCTCCCAGGCCTGAGAGAGAAAGAGAGCCCTAATCAGCCAGTGTTTTAACCCCCTCCTGTCTGGGTGGGGAACAGATGCCTGAGGGCGACCTACATGCAGAGGCGGGGCCGAAACCAAAGCTGAATCCTGGGAGCTGTGCGAACAAAGAAGAGAAGGGGAATCTCTCCCAGCAGCCTCAGGAGCAGTGGATTAAATTTCCACAATCAACTTGATGAGCTCTGAGTCTGTGGAATACCTGAATACAAAATAAATGTTCTGAAAATTAAGGCAGTGGACTTTTGGAGCAACTGTAGATTTGGGGTTTGCTGTCTGCGACTGATTTGATTCCTGATTTTTATGTTTATCTTAGTTTAGTTTTTAGTGCTTGTTATCATTGGTGGATTTGTTTATTGGTTTGGTTGATCTCTTCTTAATTATTTATTTATTTTATTATTTTATTTTAATATTTTTCTTCCTTTTCTTCTGAGACATGTGGTTGACAGGGTCTTGGTGCTCCAGCTGGCTGTAGGCCTGAGACTCCGAGGTGAGAGAGCTGAGTCCACTTCATTGGACCCCCAGAGACCTCCCAGCCCAATGTAATATCAATTGGCAAGAGCTCTCCCACAGATCTCCATGTCAACACTAAGACCCAGCTCCACACAATGGCCAGCAAGCTGGATGCCTCATGCCAAACAACTAGCAAGACAGGAACACAACCCCACCCATTAGCAGAGAGACTGCTTCAAACCATACTAAGCAAACAGACACCCCAAAACACACCACTGGACGCAGCCCTGCTCATCAGAAAGAAAAGATCCAGTCCCACTGGTGGGACTGTCCCACCAGTCCCCTCCACCAAGAGGCCTACACAACCACTGAACCAAGCTTACCGACTGGGGGCAGACACTAAAAACAATGGGAACTATGAATCTGCAGCCTGCAAAAAGGAGACCCCAAACACAGTAAGTTAAACAAAATGAGAAGACAGAGAAACACACAGCAGATGAAAGAGCCAGGTTAAAAACCCACCAGATCAAACAAATGAAGAGGAACTAGGTAGTCTACCAGAAAATGAATTTAGAATAATGATAGTAAAGATGATCCAAATTCTTGGAAATAGAATGGAGAAAATACAAGAAACGTTTAACAAGGACGTTGAAGAATGAAACAGCAAACAAATAATGATGAACAACAAAATAAATGAAATTAAAAATTATCTAGAAGGAATCAATAGCAGAATAACTGAGGCAGAAGAATGGATAAGTGACCTGGAAGATGAAATAGTGGAAATAACTGCCACAGAGCAGAATAAAGAAAAAAGAATAAAAAGAATTGAGAACAGTCTCAGAGACCTCTGGGACAACACTAAATGCAGCAACATTCGAATTATAGGGGTCCTGGAAGAAAAAGAGTAAAAGAAAGGGAATGAGAAAATATTTGAAGAGATTATAGTTGAAAACTTCCTTAACATGGAAAAGGAAATAGTCAATCAAGTCCAGGAAGCTCAGAGAATACCATACAGGATAAATCCAGAGAGAAACATGCCAAGACATATTAATCAAACCAACAAAAATTAAATAATTAGAAAAAATATTAAAAGCAGCAAGGGAAAAGCAACAAATAACATACAAGGGAATCGCCATAAGGTGAACAGCTGATCTTTCAGCAGAAACTCTGCAAGCCAGAAGGGAGTGGCAGGACATATTTAAAGTGATGAAAGAGAAAAATGTACAAACAAGATTCCACAGCAAGGATCTCATTCAGATTCAATACAGAAATTAAAACCTTTACAAACAAGGAAAAGTTAAGAGAATTCAGCACCACCAAACCAGCTGTACAACAAATGCTAAAGAAACTTCTCTAGGCAGGTTGTACAAGAGAAGGAAAGACCTACAAAAACAAACACAAAACAATTAAGAAAATGGTAATAGGAACATATATACCAATAATTACCTTCAATGTAAATGGATTAAATGCTCCAACCAAATACATAGACTGGCTGAATGGATACAAAAACAAAACCTGTATATATGCAGTCTACAAGAGACCCACTTCAGACCTAGGGACACACAGACTGAAAGTGAGGGGATGGAAAAAGATATACCAGGCAAACGGAAATGAAAAGAAAGTTGGAGTAGCAATTCTCATATCACAAAAAATAAACTTTAAAATAGACTGTTACAAGAGACAAAGAAGGACACTACATAATGATCAAGGGATCAATCCAAGAAGAAGATATAACAATTGTAAACATTTATGCACCCAACATAGGAGCACCTCAATACATAAGGAAAATGGTAATAGCCATAAAAGGAAAACCCAACAGTAACACAATAATAGTAGGGGACTTTAACACCCCACTTTCAACAATGGACAGATCATTCAAAATGAAAATAAATAAGGAAACACAACATTTAAATGTACATTAGACAAGATGGAGATAATTGACATTTATAGGACATTCCATCCAAAAACAACAGAATACACTTTATTCTCAAGTACTCATGGAACATTTTCCCAGATAGATATCTTGGGTCACAAATCAAACCTCGGTAAATTTAAGAAAATTGAAATCATATCAAGTATCTTTTCTGACCACAATGCTATAAGACTAGATATCAATTAGCAGAAAAAGGGGGTAAAAAATACCAACAAATGGAGGCTAAACAATATGCTACAAAATAACCAAGAGATCAGTAAAGAAATCAAAGAGGAAATCAAAAAATACATAGAAAGAAATGACAATGAAAACACGATGACCCAAAACCTATGGGATTCAGCAAAAGCAGTTCTAAGAGGTAAGTTTATAGCAATACAGTCGTGCCTCAAGAACCAAGAAAAATGCCAAATAAACAACCTAACATTACACCTAAAGCAATTAGAGAAAGAAGAACAAAAAGAAAAAAACCCAAAGTTAGCAGAAGGAAAGAAATCATAAAGATACGATAAGAAAGAAATGAAAAAGAAATGAAGGAAACAATAGCTAAGATCAATAAAACTAAAAGCTGGTTCTTTGACAACATAAACAAAAGTGATAAACCATTAGCCAGACACATCAAGAAAAAAAGGGAGAAGACTCAAATCAATAGAATTAGAAATGAAAAAGGAGAAGTAACAACTGACACTGCAGAAATACAAAGGATCATGAAAGATTACTACAAGGAACTATATGCCAAAAAAATGGACAACCTGGAAGAAATGGACAAATTCTTAGAAAATCACAATGCTTCTGAGACTAAACCAGGAAGAAATACAAAATATAAACAGACCAATCACAAGCACTGAAATTGAGACTGTGATTTAAAATTTTCCAACAAACAAATCCCAGGACCAGATGGCTTCACAGGTGAATTCTATCAAACATTCAGAGAAGAGCTAACACCTATACTTCTCAAACTCTTCCAAAATATAGCAGAGGGAGGAACACTTCCAAACTCATTCAACAAGGCCACCATCACCCTGATACCAAAACCAGACAATGATGTCACAAAAATAGAAAACTACAGGCCAATATCACTGATGAATATAGATGCAAAAATCCTCATCGAAATACTAGCAAACAGAATCCAACAGCACATTAAAAGGATCATACACCATGATCAAGTGGGGTTTATCCCAGGAATGCAAGGATTCTTCAATATACACAAATCAATCGATGTGATACACCATGTTAACAAATTGAAGGATAAAAACCATATGAGTATCTCAATAGATGTAGAAAAAGCTTCTGGCAAAATTCAATGCTCATTTATGATGAAAACTCTCCAGAATGCAGGCATAGAGGGAACCTACCTCAACATAATAAAGGCCATATGTGACAAGGCCCACACCCAACATTATTCTCAATGGTGAAAAACTGAAAGCATTTCCTCTAAGATCAGGAACAAAACAAGGTTGCCCACTCTCACCACTATTATTCAAAATAGTTTTGGAAGTTTTAGCCATGGCAATCAGAGAAGAAAAAGAAATAAAAGGAATCCAAATTGGGAAAGAATAAGTAAAACTGTCACTGTTTGCAGATGACATGATACTATACATGGAGAATCCTATAGATGCTACCAGAAAACAACTACAGTTAATCAATGAATCTGATAAAGTAGCAGGATACAAAATTAATGCACATAAATATATTGCAGTCCTATACACTAATGATGAAAAATCTGAGAGAGTAATTAATGAAAAACTCCCATTTACTGTTGCAACAAAAAGAATAAAATATCTAGGAATAAACCTACCTAAGGAGACAAAAGACCTGTAAGAACTGTATGCAGAAAATTATAAGACACTGATAAAAGAAATTAAAGATGATACAAATAGATGGAGAGATATACCATTTCTTGGATTGGAAGAATCAAGATTGTGAAAATGACTATACTACCCAAAGCAATCTACAGATTCAATGCAATCCCTATCATACTACCAATGGCATTTTTCACAGAACTAGAATAAAAAATTTCACAATTTGTATGGAAACACAAAAGACCCTGAATAGCCAAAGCAATCTTGAGAAAGAAAAATGGAATTGGAGGAATCAGGCTCCCTGACTTCAGACTATACTACAAAGCTACAGTAATCAAGACAGTATGGTACTGGCACAAAAACAGAAATATAGATGAATGGAACAGGATAGAAAGCCCAGAGATAAACCCACACACATATGGTCACCTTATCTTTGTTAAAGGAGGCAACAATATACAATGGAGAAAAGACAGCCTCTTCAATAAGTGGTGCTGGGAAAACTGGACAGCTACATGTAGAAGAATGAAGTTAAAACACTTCCTAACACCATACACAAAAATAAACTCCGAATGGATTAAAGACCTAAATGTAAGGCCACACAGTATCAAACTCTTAAAGGAAAACTTAGGCAGAACACTCTATGACATACATCACAGCAAGATCCTTTTTTCCCCACCTCCTAGAGAAATTGAAATAAAAACAGAAATAAACAAATGGGACCTAATGAAACTTAAAAGCTTTTGCACAGCAAAGGAAACCATAAACAAGAAGAAAAGACAACCCTCAGAATGGGAAAAAATATTTGCAAACAAATAAACTGACATAGGATTAATTTCCAAAATTTACAAGCAGCTCATGCACTCAGTATCAAAAAAAGAAAAAACCCAGTCCAAAAATGGGTAGACCTAAATAGACAATTCTCCAAAGAAGATACACAGATTGCCAACAAACACATGAAAGAATGCTCAAAATCACAATCATTAGAGAAATGCAAATCAAAACCACAATGAGGTATTACCTCACACCAGTCAGAATGGCCATCATCAAAAAATCTACAAACAATAAATGCTGGAGAGGGTGTGGAGAAAAGGGAACCCTCTTGCACTGCTGGTGGGAATGTAAATTGATACAACCACTATGGAGAACAGTATGGAAATTCCTCAAAAAAATACAAATAGAGCTACCATATTACCCAATAATCCCACTACTGGAAATATACCCTGAAAAACCCATAATTCAAAAAGAGTCATGTACCACAATGTTCATTGCAGCTCTATTTACAATAGCAGGACATGGAAATAACCTAAGTGTCCATCAACAAATGAATGGATAAAGAAGATGTGGCACATATATACAATGGAATATTACTCAGCCTTAAAAAGAAATGAAATTGAGTTTTTTGTAGTGAGGTGGATGTAACTAGAGTGTGTCATACAGAGTGAAGTAAGTCAAAGAGAAAAACAAATACTGTATGCTAACATATATATATGGAATCTGAAAAAAAAAAAAAAAAAAGGTTCTGAAGAAACCAGGGGCAGGACAGGAATAAAGACACAGATGTAGAGAATGGCCTTGAGGACACAAGAAGGTGGATAGGTAAGCTGGGACGAATTGAGAGAGTGGCATGGACTTATATATAGTACCATATGTAAAATAGATACCTAGTAGGAAGCAGCTGCATAGCACAGGGAGATCAGCTCAGTGCTTTTTGACCACTTAGAGGGGTGGGATAGGGAGTGTGGGAGGGAGATGTAAGAGGGAGGAGATATGGGGATATATGTATACATATAGCTGATTCACTTTGTTATAAAGCAGAAACTAACTCAACTTTGTAAAGTAATTATACTCCAAGAAAGATGTTAAAAAAGATAAAATAAAATTGAGAGAAAAAAAAATGCATGATGAGTACCCTTCATGCTACCCACCAGGTAAATGCTATCACTGTTTAACACCTAATGTCACAACTCACTGCATTTGATCCAAGACAGAAAATAGTTAGCACCTGCATATTTCTGCTTTTTAAATTTATCTTGATGTTTTACATAAATTTAGTGTAGTATTGTAAGAGAGAGCTACTTCTTTCTTTTTGGTATGTGTATTTTTTTTCTTTTTAAAGAAATATCCATTCCAATATATGTAAGTAAAATCAATATGCAGTATACTTTAAACTTATGCAGTGCTGTCTCAATTACATTTCAATAAAATGGAAAAAATACCCCCCAAAAAAGATTTTTATTTCCCTGATTATTAGCAATGTTGAGCATCTTTTCATGTGCCTGTTGGCCATCTGCATTTCCTTGTTGGAAAAAATGTCTTTTATTCTTCTGTCCAATTTCTAATAGGTTTGTTTATGGGTTTTTTAAAAATATATTGAGTTGTATAAGCTGTTTATATATGTTGGATATTAATTCCCTATTGGTCATATCATTTGCAAATATTTTCTCACATTCAGTAGGTTGTCCTTTTGTTTTGTCAGTGGTTTACTTTGCTGTGCAAAAGCTTTTCAGTTAAATTAGGTCACATTTGTTTATTTTTGCTTTTATTTCCTTTGCTTTAGGAGATAGATCCAAAAAAATATTGCTGCAATTTTTGTCAGAGTGTTCTGCCTATGTTTTCCTCTAGGAGTTTTACAGTATCTGGTCTTACATTTAGGTCTTTAATCCATTTTGACTTTATTTTTTATATAATGTTAGAGAATGCTCTAATCTTATTCTTTTATTTTTATTGAAGTGTAGTTGATTTACAATGTTGTGTTAATTTTGCTGTACATAAAAGTGATTCAGATATATATATTATTTTCCATTATGGTTTATCTCGGGATATTCAATATAGTTCCCTGTGCTACACAGTAGGACCTTGTTGTTTATCCATTCTATACATAATAGTTTGCTATTATGTTTGCTATTATAGTTTGCTATCTTCTAACCCCAAACTCCAAATCCATCACTCCCCCAGTTTCCCTCCCCCTTGGCAACCACAAGTCTGTTCTCTATGTTTGTGAGTATGTTTCTATTTCATAGACAAGTTCATTTGTGTCATATTTAAATTACACATATAAGTGGTATCATATGGTATTTGTCCTTCCCTTTTCTGACTTACTTCATTTAGTATGATAATCTCTAGATCCATCCATGTTTCTGCAAATGGCATTATTTTATTTTTTTTTTGACTGAGCAGTATTCCATTGTATATATGTACCATATTTTTGTCCATTCATCTGTTGATGGACATTTAGGTAGTTTCCATGTCTTGGCTATGGTAATTCTATTTTTAATTTTTTGAGGAATTTCCATACTGTTTTCCTTAGTGGCTGCACCAACTTACATTCCCACCCACAGTGTAGGAGTGTTCCCTTTATGCCACACCCTCTCCAGCATTTGTTATTTCTAGAATTGTTAATGATGGCCATTCTGACCTATGTGAGGTGGTACCTCATTGTAGTTTTGATTTGTATTTCTCTAATAATTAGTGATGTTCAGCATCTTTTCTTGTGCCTGTTGACCATCTGTAGGTCTTCTTTGGAGAAATGTCTGTTTAGGTCTTGTGCCCAATTTTCATTTGGGTTGTTTGTTTCTTTGTTGTTAAGTTGTATGAGCTGATTTTATATTTTGGAAATTAAGCCCTTGTCAGTCTGATCATTTGCAAATATTTTCTCCCAGTTCGTAGGTTGTCTTTTCATTTTGTTTATGGTTTCCCTTGCTGTGCAAAAGCTAAGTAGGTCCCATTTGTTTATTTTTATTTTATTTCTATTGCCTTTGGAGGCTGACTTAAGAAATCATTGGTTCTATTTATGCCAGAGAATGTTTTGCCTATGATCTCTTCTAGTTTTATGGTGCCATGTCTTATGTTTATGTCTTTAAGGAATTTTGAGTTTATTTTTGTGTATGGTGTGAGAGCATGTTTTAATTTCATTGATTTCCATGCAGCTGTCCAACTTTCCCAGCACCACTTGCTGAAGAGACTTTTTCCCATTGTATATTCTTGCCTCCTTTGTTGAAGATTAATTGACCATAGGTATGTGGGTTTATTTCTGGGCTCTCTATTCCAATCCATTGAGCCATATGTCTGTTTTTGTGCCAATATCATGTTGTTTTGATTACTGTAGCTTTGTATTATTGTCTGAAGTCTGGGTGTGTTATGCCTCCTGCTTAGTTTTTTTCTTCATGTTTGCTTTGGCAATTCTGTGTCTTTTATGGTTTCATATGAATTTTAGGATTATTTGTTCTAGTTCTGTGAAAAATATCATGGGTAATTTGATAGGGATCACATTAAATTTGTAGATTGCTTTGAGTATTATGGTCATTTTAACAATATTAATTCTTCCAATCCAATAGCATGGATATCTTTCCATTTCTTTCAATCATCTTTAATTTCCTCTATTAATCTTTTATAGTTCTCAGCATATGAGTCTCTCACCTCCTTGGTCAGGTCTATTCCTAAGCATTTTATTATTTTGGTTCCGTTTTTAAAGGTTTTATTTTTTTACATTCCCTTCTGACATTTCATTGTTAGCATAAAGAAATGAAACTGTCTTCTGTACATTAATCTTGTATTCTGCTATCTTGCTGAATTTATCAGTTCTATTATTTTTTGTGCAGAGTCTTTAGGGTTTTCTATATATAGTGTCATGTGATCTGCATATAATAACAATTTTACCTCTTCCCTTCCAATCTGGATACTTTTTACTTCTTTTTCTTGTCTGATTGCTGTGGCTAGGACTTCCAATATTATGTTAAATAGAAATGGTGAGAGTGGGTATTATGTGTTGTTCCAGATTTCAGCAGGAAGCCTTTCAGTTTTTCATCATTGAGTATTATATCAGATGTGGGCTAACTTCATTCTTTTACATGTAGCTACCAAGTTTTCCCAGCACCACTTATTGAAAAGACTGTCTTTTCTCCATTGTATATTCTTGCCACCTTTGTCATAGATTAATTGATCATAACTGTGTGGGTTTATTTCTATACTCTCTATCCTGTTCCATTGATCTATGTTTCTGTTTATGTTCCAATACCATACTGTTTCAATTACCCTGGCTTTGTAGTATGAAGTCAAGGAGCATGATCCTTTAGCTCTATTTTTTTTTCCTCAAGATTGTTCTGTCTCTTCGGGGTCTTCTGTATTTCCATACAAAGTTTAAAATTAGTTGTTCTAGTTCTGTGAATAAGCCATTGGTATTTTGATAGAAATTGCACTGAATCTGTAGATTGCCTTGGGTAGTTTGATCATTTTAACAATAATTAATTCTTCCTATCCAAGAACACAGTGTATCTTTCCATCTTTTTGTGTCATTTTCAATTTGATTCATCAGTGTTTTAATAGTTTTCTGAGTACACGTCTTTTACCTCCTTAGGTAGGTTTATTCCTAGGTATTTTATTCTTTTTGTTGTTGTTGCTATGGTAAATGGGATTGTTTCCTTAATTTCTCATTCTAATGTTGATTGTTACTGTAACAGATTTCTGTGTATGAGTTTTGTATCCTGCAACTTTACTGAATTCATTGATGAGCTCTAGTAGTTTTCTGGTGTCATGTTTAGAATTTTCTATTTGTTGTTGTTTTTGTTTGTTTGTTTGTTTTTGTGGCACATGGGCCTCTCACTCTTGTGGCCTCTCCCATTGCAGAGCACTGGCTCCGGATGCACAGGCTCAGTGGGCATGGCTCATGGGCCCAGCCACTCTGCGGCATGTGGAATCTTCCTGGACCAGGGCATGAACCCGTGTCCCCTGCATTGGCAGGTGGATTCTCAACCACTGCGCCACCAGGGAAGCCCTGTTGGTTTTGGGGTTTTCTTTTTTTTTTTGTAATTGTTGGTTTCTACAACTTACAACTACCATTTTCTGACTGATGACAAGCTTTCGTGTTTTTTTATGAGCTGTCAGGCATGGTCTTTCTATGTTCTATTTATATGTAATAGTCCTTTGTGCCCCAGAAACAGAAGTAACCCATTAGAAGTCTGAGACCTTCCATACTTCACATTTGTGGATAACTATGGTTCATAGCTCTATGACCTAAATTTTGTTAAGGAAACCAGCTAGTAATTATTAAGCATTTACTATGTAACAAGGCATTGTTCTAGGGTCTTAACTTATATGAAATCTTTGAATACTCAACAGGATTTTAAAATGGTAATCCTATTATTATTTTCTTTTTATAGGTTAAGTACCCAGACACAGAGAGGCTAAGTAAATTGCCCATTATTACATACCTGATTAGTGGGAAAGTCAGGCTTTAAAACTATAGTTTATCTCCAGTGTCCACAGTTTTAACCAATATTCTCCATGGCTTAGTTATTCTCCATTTGCCTTTTATTCTGAAATCTCAAGACTTCTATCTTGATATTAATTCCACTTATGTATTTATTGTTTGTTATATTTTAACAAAAAACTTCATCTTACAAAAGAAAAAGGAGGGATGTCTTCTCATTTCCACTCAGTCTTCCAAGTCTAAAAGTACGAGAAAATAATTTTTAACTAAGAAAAATAAAACAAATATATAAAGAAAAAAATTACCAACTCACTTTCAAATATGAATGGGGCAAGAAATAATTTTGTAGATAAATTATAGATTTATAAAGGTCTACACGCATATACTGATATATTTTTAATATCTATACTAATCAAAGAGCTTTGACAAATGGATTTTTTAAACTTTCACAAATAACACAAACATTTTGTTGTAAGTATCTATAATAGAAATATGTAACAAAGTAAGTGACTACTTTAGCATCAATTTATAGCCACCAGGATTTTGAACATTATAAAATGAGCTATTATCACACAAAATGTGGGGAAAGGGAATATTAACATACTGCTAGTGGAAATATAAATCATTAAGAGTATTTGGGGTGAGTGCTAAGTAAGTGATCAGTAATTTCTGTCTTGGAAATCTATTGCATACATCTAAAAATAACAAGTACATAAGTATGACTGATACTATTTATTAATTTGTTCAGTTTCCTCCTAAACTATTTCTAACATGCATAGGCTTGCATCCTTTGATATTTGGGATTAAGTTAGTATTTTAAGGTCTATTAGTTGGATGAATTTGTAAAGGCTTTGATTTGCAACTGAAGTATTCAGAGAGAAGGGCATTCAAGAAAGCATCAATTTTGCTTGTATTGATTTTGGAAAAAAATCAGCATAGTTCTGATATCTCAAGTTTTAAGGGAGGCTTCCTGATTCAGGATTGCAGATTGCAGCAGTGGAAGTAGCTTACTGGAAAGCAGATTTTTGTTGTTGTTGTTCGTTTGTTTGTGAGGTGTTATTCCTGGATACTTAGGCTAGTGATATTTTAATCCTCTCAATGATCCTGGAAGATTATACATGTATATTATGTTTATGTTTATATGTATACCCTCACATACATACACACACATTTCCTTCATAAAATCCCCTTATATGTATTCTCTTAAGAGTGATATATGTTATCAGTGACTAAGAATATTGATCAATACAGTAATTGAGACAATAATCATTTATGGAATAGGGATCTGTATTGGTTTCCAACCTGTTTTGTTGGAAATAAAGATCTAGTTTCAGTAAAGAGACTTGGTAAATGATGGCACTCAGTGGTCAATCAGTGGGATACTTATACAGTCAACTGTGGTCATCTGGAATAACGTGTCTATTGAAGCAAAGCTTTGACAGACTGATTGACTGAAAGCAGTAGACTAGCATGAGGCAGGCATCATAAAAATATGTAAGAACTGTAGGGAATCTATTTACCTGCTTTTTAACTGCCTGCTTCTACTTACCATGGAAAAATAATAGGCTTATCTTTTAAATTTTTTATCTTAAGGCATGGGAGAAAAAAAAAAGCCACAGATGGTTTCTATAATTTACTTTAAAAAGCTCTTGTATCAAAAGCCTAAGGGCTGACACAACTGAAATTAATGAGCAGTTTCTAATTTTGTAGGTTGGAGAATTAAAATACATGTTTAATATATAACTTTCCAAGTCTTTGTTCATTTGTCTGTTTCAGACTTAGAAATCTGATTGAGAAATAGGAAACCAAAATCTTGACTGGTCCCATCAGAGAAGAATGAAATGTCTTATTAAATAATGAAAACAAAACATTCCGGATGTTTGTTGAAGAATGATAAGGCAGACTTTATTCAGGAGGTTTAACACAATGGGGGTTTGCAGTATAGGAGAGAACTGGAGCTCAACTCCAAATACAAGAAGGAAAAGTGGGAATTTATAGCCAAGGAGTAGGGTGGCTGTGAGTGGATGCTTTTAATTGAAATACATGATAGAGCCTATCATTTCCTGAATTACACTAGTGGCTTCTTAGGATTCTGAGCAAATCTCAGTTCCTCTATAACTAGAAAAAAAAATTCCCCCTTTTAGATTATCTGGTTTACATAAGGTTTTGCATAAGATGTTTCCCCACAGGGGAAATAATGATTTTAGTATTACAAACAAATTCAGGGTTGGATAAGGACAGTAGGGGTAGAGATGGCTTGTGGAAATGCTTCTATCAATCAGCACGTATTGTTGTCCACTTTCCCTGGTAGGACAGATGCCATCTTCTAAAAAGCAGAGATCCATTCCAAAGTATAGGCAGTGGTTAATGGTATTGTTTGAGCTAGTGGATGGTCAAGGATTTAAACAAATAATATTGGAGGATTTTTGAAAAAAAAAGATATTTGGGGAAAATATTTTTTTTAATTTATTTATTTATTTTGGGCTGTGTTGGCTCTTTGTTTCTGTGTGAAGGCTTTCTCTAGTTGTGGCAAGCAGGGGCCACTCTTCATCTCAGTGCATGGGCCTCTCACTATCGCGGCCTCTCTTGTTGCAGAGCACAGGCTCCAGACGCACAGGATCAGTAGCTGTGGCTCACGGGCCTAGTTGCTCCACGGCATGTGGGATCGATCTTCCCAGGCCAGGGCTCGAACCCGTGTCCCCTGCATTAGAAGGCAGATTCTCAATGACCGCGCCACCAGGGAAGCCCGGGAAAATATTTTGATTGAGGTTTCAGAACAGACATTGAATGTGAAGATGCTTTTCTCTCAGGGTATTGCTCATGAAAACCCTCCTGCCTTGACAATTCTTTATCTGGTAGAAAGATAATCTACTCCATGAAGTCACTGAGCCTCTTTCCCAGTCAGCCCAGTGTTTCCTCCATGGCTTCATGATCAAATGTCTAGGGTGGCAGTGATAGAATATGTGTATTAAAAAAAATAAATTTCATGAAGGCTGATGAGGACACTCAATTTTAATACTAATTCAGCAGCAGTAGTGATCAATGTTTAATTAATGACACCAGTCAATCTCTGGACCCATTCTAACATGGAAGAGGTATAAATGTTTTCTTCACAGAACATAATAAATCAGGATCTGAGAAGGATTTGTTAAGCTAAAGTAGGAGCAATGAAATGATAGGAGATAATCAGAATTTGACAGAATATTTCAATGTGATTTTAGTTTTACAAAAACAAATTTAATACAAATAAGGAAGCCAGATGAGTTTTTTTTTATATTCTACCTTGTTATTTTTGTCATTAAATAATTTGCCTTTTTTGAGAAAGAACAAGGGAAAGTGACAATACTTATATATACAGTTATGCAAAGTTGGTTGAAATTTGTTCAATACTTGTCAGAGTGTGACAAAAGTAATACTCTGTTCTATTGTCATGAAAAAATCCAGTCATACAATTAGCAACCATAACTTAAATCATAACTTAAAAATGCCAAGTAAGAGGTATAGTATATTCCCACAATCTGTAGGAAATTGTATCAATACTTTTGCACATAGAAATATTTGTTAAGTACCTACTGTTTGGGGAACCATTCTGCATGCTCTGGAAAAAAAATACATAAAATCCCTTACCTAAAAGTACTCAGAGTTTACCTGGATAAGACAAACAGATAAATATACTGTTCTGAAATAGTGCAATGTCTGTACAACATTGGAGAGAAGTTCTGTAAGATTAACAGTTTTATTTAAGACTTTACATGGTTTTAGATTCTTTATCTCTGCTCATCTGCTTTTCCCTCCAAAAAGTGGTCCCAACAACAGCACATCCAGGCAAAAATAAAAAATTAGTAAATATAAAATAAACACCTCAAGTGACAAGATAACTAGAGCATGTAAACCAGGATTGCAGCAGCCAGCTGGAAACTCAAGGGCAGAACACAAGTGCAATCCATTGATAAAATAATCCTTTATCCACAGGGATGATCACTGTAAGTGTGGGACACTACTACATAAGTGGAAATAAGTACCCTCACTGTGAAAAGGAAGAAGGATCTCTTCTGAGTCAAATAATTCTAAATCTCTGAGAGCAGTGGACGGATGCCTAATTCCACAGAAACATAAGGAAGAAACTTCAAACAAAAAAGCAATTAAACATATTATGCTATAAAATTTTAGGGGTTGATCAGAATTCACCTGTATTTTACAGATTTTTATCCTCACTTAGGTATAATTACTATCATAAAGAGGTGGCTTTCTGATTGAATACATTTATTTAAATATGCATGCACTTTCATCTGACCATTTTATAAGTTCATCCTTTAATCGATTCACCTTTGCTTCTCCATCACTAAAAAACTCAAAAGTTAAATTACAAAATAAATTTCTGTAAACAAAATAGGTATATGTAAATGAACAACTATTTTAACAATAAATTCATCTTGCACCATAAATTTTTATATTTTAGTTCAAGCAAATATTGCAAGCAAATGCTCTTTGCATCAACTTGCATTTTTAAATGACAATATATTAAAGTTTAGTACTTTATATTTCAAACTATGCAAAACTGCCTTAGGAAATAATTTATATGCCATGTCATATAAAATAATGTTGATGATACCTGGAGTCAAAAATACTGCTAGTTAGGAAAGAGTCAAATTGAAATGAGAATTTAAAAAAATAATGTTCTACTTTAATTTGCATTCACTTCTTTTAATTTTTAGTTTATATTGTAGTATGGTTCATTTACAATGTTGTTTTAGTTTGAGGTGTACAGCAAAGTTGATTCAGTTTTATTGGGTTGGCCAAAATTTCATTTGGGTTTTTCTGTAAGATGTTACTGATACATATATATATTCTTTTTCAAATTCTTTTCCCATTTAGGTCATTACAGAGCACTGAATAGAGTTCCCTGTGCTATACAGTAGGTCTTTGTTGGTTATCTATTTTAAATATAGCAGTGTGTATATGTCAATCCTAAACTCCCAGTTTGTCCCTTCCCTCCCACCTTTCCCCTTTGGTAACCGTAAGTTTGTTTTCTGAGTCTGTGAGTCTGTTTCTGTTTTGTAAATAAGTATATTTGTATCATTTATTTTTAAAAATTCCACATATAAGCAATATCATATGATATTTGTTTTTCTTTCTTACTTCAGTTAGTATGATAATCTCCAGTCCATACATGTGGCTGCAAATGACATAACTTCATTCTTTTTTATGGCTGAATAATATTCCATTGTATATATGTACCACATCCTCTTTATCCATTCATCTGTTACTGGACATTTATCTTGCTTCCATGTCTTGGCTATTGTAAAGAGTGCTGCAATGAACATTGGGGTGCAGGTATCCTTTCAAACCATGGTTTTCTCCAGATATATGCCCAGGAATGGGATTGCTGGATCATATGGTAGCTCTATTTTTAGTTTTTTAAGGAAACTCCACACTGTTCTCCACATGAGCTGTTTGTAAATTCTGGAGATTAAGCCCTTATCGATTGCATCAGTTGCAATTTTTTCTCCCATTCTGTGTATTGTCTTTTTGTTTTGTTTACGGTTTCCTTTGTGCAAAAGCTTTTGAGTTTAACTAGGTCCCATTTGTTTATTTTTGTTTTTATTTCCATTATTCAAGGAGGTGGATCAAAAAAGATCTTGCTGCGATTTATGTCAGAAAGTGTTCTGCCTATGTTTTCCTCTAAGAATTTTATACTATCCCATCTTACATTTAGGTCTTTAATCCATTTTGAGTTTATTTTTGTGTATTGTGTTAAAGAATGTTCTACTTCATTCTTTTACATGTAGTTGTCCAGTTTTCCCAGCACCATTTATTGAAGAGACTATCTTTTTCTCCATTGTATAATCTTGCCTCCTTTGTCATAGATTAATTGACCATATGTGCGTGGGTTTATTTCTGGGTTTTCTATACTGTTTCAATGATGTATGTTTCTGTTTTTGTGCCAGTACCAGACTGTTTTTATGACTGTAGCTTTGTAATATAGTCTGAAGTCAGGGAGCATGATTCCTCCAGCTCTGCTTTTCTTTCTCAAGATTGCTTTAGCTAATTGGTGTCTTTTGTGTCTCCATACAAATTTTCAAATTTTTTGTACTAGTTCTGTGAAAAAAGACATTGGTAATTTGATAGGGATTGCATTGGATCTGTAGATTGCCTTGGTAAGATAGTCATTTTTACAGTATTGATTCTTCCAATCCAAGAACATGGTTTATCTTTCCATCATTCTTTTTAATGTTATGACTATTTTATATGGAAAAACAACTTCATGGATATAAACAGGTAAAATCAAATGGCACACTTTTTGGGGATTTAATATTTTCATTCAATCTGCAAACATACCAAGGTGTTAGAAATTGTAGTGTGGAAATATGCTATTGCTCTCAGTATTTTTTGAAATTTATCTTGGATAGGATAGTACTCCAATATATTTAAAGTCGACTAATTAGAACCAAATTAATTTACGTGAATGACAAATACAAGGTTTATAACATGATTAAAATCTCTTTCTTTAATATACTTGCATTTTTACATCTTCATTAAGTTAAATAATATTTTCCCCAAAAGTACCCATGTTCTTAAGCATTCTAATTCTTAGTAATATCCACATAGTATATTCACAAAATTTACCTCATTAACTTACTTAATATTTCTCATTTTAATATAATTGGCATATTTCTTATTTATTAAAAATATTTTAAATTGCTTATTTCTTCTCTTTGGTTTGTTTAATAATTTTATCTTGCTATTGAAGCTCCTGGATATTTGAATTTTCTATTAAAATAATTAATTTTGACTTAATTTTATTCCAGTTTTATTGAAATATAATTGATATATAGCATTCTATTAGTTTATGGTGTACAACATACTGATTTTTTATATGTATATATTGCAAAATGATTACCCCAGTAAGTTTGGTTAACATGCATCACTTCATAGATAGCTACACATTTTTTTGCATGGTGTGAACTTTTAAGATTTAGTCTCTTAGAACTTTCCAGTGTACAAAATTATTAACTATAGTCATCATACTGTACATTACATTGCTAGAATTGTCTTATTACTGTAAGTTTGTACCTTTTCAATATCTTCTTCCATTTTCCCCACCCTCAACCCCCTCTTCTGCACTCACCAATCTGTTCTCTGTTTCTATGAGTTCATTCATTTGTTGTTGCTTCCTTATCTGGTTCTTTAGATTCCACATGTAAGTGAGATCACATGATATTTGTTTTTGTTTGACTTATTTCACTTAGCATAATGCCCTCAGAGTCCTTTTGTATTGTTGCAAATGGCAGGATTTCTTTGTTTTTCTTTTTAAAATTTTATTGTAATATAGTTGAATTACAATGTTGTGTTAGTTTCTGCTGTACATCAAGGTGAATCAGTTATACATATATATATATATATATATCCATTCTTTTTTAGATCCTTTTCCAATATAGGTCATTATAAAGTACTGAGAAGTGTTCTCCATGCTATACAGTAGGTCCTTATTAATTATCTCTTTTATATATAGTAGTATGTATATTTCGATCCCAGTCTCCCAATTTACCCCTCCCTCCTGGTAACCATGACTTTGTTATCTACATCTGTGACTCTATTTCTATTTTGTAAATAAGTTCTTTGGTACCATTTTTTTTTTAGATTCCACATATAAGTAAGATCATATATTTGTCTTTCTCTGTCTGACTTACTTCACTCAGTATGACAATCTCTAGGTCCATCCATGTTGCTGCAAATGGCATTATTTCATTCTTTTTTATGGCTGAGTAATATTCCATTTTATATATGTACCATATCTTCTTTATCCAGTCTTCTGTTGATGGACATAGGACTTCCTCCTTTTTTAAGGCTGCAAAATATTCATATATATATATATATATATATATATATATATATATATATATATATATACACACACACACACACATATACATATGTATATATCTATCCAGGGACACTTAAGTTGTTTCCATATCTTGGGTATGCTGTAAGTAATGCTACAATAAACATGGAGGGGGCGGAGAGATTTCTTTGAGATAATGATTTATTTCTTTCAGATATGAACCCAAAAATTGAATTCATGGATCATATGGTAGTTCTTTTTTAATTTTTTGAAGCACCTCCACACTGTTTTCTACAGTTGCTGCACCAATTGACACTCCCACCAAGAGTTCAAAAGGGTCCCCTATTCTCCACATCCTCAACACATTTGTTATCTCATGTTATTGATGATACTCATCCTAACAGGTATAAGGCAATATCCATTGTGGTTTTTATTTGCTTTTCCCTGATTATTAGTGATGTCGAGCACTTTTTCATGTACTAGTTGACCATCCATATGTCCTCTTTGAAAAAGTGTCTGATTGCTCTGTCCATTGGTAATTGGATTGTTTGCTATTTTTTGCTAGAGTTGTGTGAATTCTTAGTAAATTTTGGATGTTAACACCCTATCAGATACAGGACATTTTCTCCCATTCCATAAGTTGCCTTTCCATTTTCTTGACAGTTTCCTTTGCTATGCGGAAGCTTTTTAGTTTGATGGAGCTCTACTTGTTTATTTTTGCTTTTGTTGCCTTTGCTTTTGATGTGAAATCAAAAAAGAAAAGAAATTATTGCTAAGACTGGTGTCAAGGAGCTTACCCTCTATATTTTCTTCTAGTTTTACGTTTGCAGGTTTTATGTTCAAATCTTTAATCTATTTTCTGTTGATTTTTGTGTATGGGTAAGATTGGGCCCAATTTCATTATTTTGCATGTTGTGGTCTAATTTCCCAACACCATTTATTGATGAATTTATCCTTTCCCCATTGTATATTTTTGGCTCCTTTGTTATGAATTATATTGACCATACATATGTGGGTTTATTTCTGGGCTCTTTATTCTGTTCTGTTGATCTATGCATCTGTCTTTATGCCAGTGCCATATTGTTTTGATGACTACAGATTTATAAGTTGTTTGATATCAGGAAGCATGATGCCTCCAGCTTTGTTGTTCTTGCTGAAGATTACTTTGGGTATTTGAAATCCTTTGTGGTTCCATATCACAACTTCCAATTCTATGTTGACTAAAGTGGTCAGAGTGGCACCCTTGGCTAGTACTTTTTCTTAGATCAAAGGCTTTCAACCTTTCACCATTAATTATGGTGCTAGGTATGTTGTCTCTATACCCAGTTTGTTGAGAATTTTTATAGACGGATGCTGAATTTTGTCAAAAGACTTTTCTGCATCTTTGAGATGATCATGTGATTTTTATCCTCTGTTAATGTGACTTATCATGTTGATTAATTGACAGATGTTGAGCCATAATTGCATCCCTGGAATCAATCCCACTTGATAATGGTGTATGATCTTTTTACTATATTGTTGTATTTGATTTGTTAATATTTTGTTGAGGATTTTTGCATTTATGTTAACCAGGAATGTTGGACTGAAACTTTCTTATATTTTCGTGTCCTAGACTGGTTTTCTTGTCAGGATAATACTGGACTCCAAAAATGAGTTTTGGAGATGTTCCTTCCTCATCCAATTTTTAAAAGACTTTCTGAAGGACTGGCATTAATTATTTAAATTTTCATAAAATTCATCAGTAAAACCATCATCGGTAAAACTATCTGGTTAAGGTATTTTGTTTGGAGGTTTTTGGTTATTAGTTAATTGCATTACTAGCAACTGGTTTAAAATTCTTTTCTTGAAGAAACAGTCTTGATAGGGTGTGTTTAAGTATTTGTTTCTTCTAGATTAATCAGTTTGTTGACTAACAGCTGTTCATCATAGTCTGATTCTTTGTATTATTTGGTATCATTTAGATTGTGTCCCCTTTTATTTCTAATTTTATTTATTTGAGTTCTTTCTCTTTATTTCCTGGTAAGTTTATTTAAAAGTTTGTCTATTTTGTTTATCTTTTACAATAACTACCTCTTACTTTCTCTGATATTTTCTATTATTTTTTAGTCTCCATTCGTTTCTACTAATATATTTTATATTTCCTTCCTCCTACTAACTTTGGCCTTAGTTTCTTCTTTATTTTCTACTTTCTTGAGGCATGTTTGGGTTGTTTATATTTTTTCTTAATATAGGCATTTATGACTATGAACTTCACTCTCAAAACTGCTTTTGCTGCATCCAATAAATTTTGGTGTGTTGTATTCATATTTATTTGTCTCAAAATATATTTTTAAAATTTCTCTTTTGACTTTTTTGATCCAGTGGTTGTTCAGTAGCATGTTGTTTACTCTCCACAGATTTGTGAATTTTCAGGTTTTCTTTTTGTAATTGATTTCCAGTTTCATACAATTATGGTCAGAACATATGCTTGATATGATTTCAGTCTTCTTTTATTTATCAAGACTTGTTTTGTGGTCCAACTTATGATCTTGGAGAATAGCCATGTGTACTTAAGAATATCCTGATGTTGGATGGCATTTTCTATATGTATTCAATATCTGTTAAGTCCATCAGGTATAATGTGTTCTTTAAGTCCAATGTTTCCTTATCCATTGTTGAAAGTGGGGTAGTCAAGTCTTCTACTAATATTGCATTGCTGTTGGAAAAGAGGAAGGTATGAGACTTTGTTTTCTAATTAAAACCATTTTCCTGTCTTTCTTTTCCAGAGTTCCTGGGATACAACTGTAAACCCTTCTGATTTTCAAAGTGGTAGGACTGTCTTCATTATTCACAATGCACCCCTTCTAACTTTATGCTAGTGTCTAATGGTGGCCACTAGACAGTCTCAGGATTGGGACTTACTATGCTGGAAAGACCAACCATGTAGTTATAGGTGTCAAGTTTCTAAACCAGATGATATCAGCCCAACATTCAGGGAAGGCAGGGGAGCTGCAGATTGCATTCATCCACATATCTAATAATGCAATCAATCAATCATGCCTATGTAATGTAACTCCAATAAAAACTCTGGGCTTGGATGAGCTGACTTGTTGAAGATCACACTGCTGTGCCAGGAAGATGATACATTCTGATTACATGAAGAGAGAACATGGAAGCTCTGCTTTCTAGACCCTCCTACACTTGCCTGATGTGTCCATTCATTTGGCTCATCATTTGTATCCTTCAATATAAAACTATAATTTTCTGAGTTCTGTCATTCTAGTGAATTATCAAACCTGAAGGTATATGCAACCTCTGAATTTGTATTCAGTTGGTGAGAAGTGCCTGTGCCCCGGAGATCCCCAAACTTGTGGCTGTCATTAGTAGTGAGGATGGTCTTTTGGAAACTGTGCCTTTAAAATTGTGGAATCTACTAACTCTGGGTGGTTAGCATAAGAATTTCATGGCACAATTGCAGCTTTAAAATTTATCATCAGGCAAACAAAGTAATGGAGTCAGACTCCTTATTACACATGTGAATATCCAATTGACCCATTGCTTATTAAAAGGACTGTCATTTCCACATGACACTGCAGTGTGACCTTTGCCATAATATAGGTCATTGTATGTGTGTGATTCATTTCTGCACATTCAGGTGCCTTCCATTCATCTGTATGTTCTTATATCAAAAATGATCTAAATTACCATAGCCTTATAATAAATCTTGATACCTGGTGGTCCAAGTTACCACTTTTTTTCTTCAAAAATTGACTTTGCTAAGCTGGTCAGTTGTATTTCAATATATGTTTTGGAATCAGCTTATCAATAGTCACAAAAAACAAGACTTGGGGTTGTGGTCAGGATTGTGTTGAATCTGTAGAATAATTGGGGAAAAATTTTTATATTACAGTACTAATTCCTCCTTCAGTGACTATGGTATAATCTTAATTTGTTAAGGTTTTATTTATTTTTCTCAATATTTTTATATTTAAGTACAGATATTTTACACATATTACACATTCATTCCTAATATTTGCTATAGTTTGATGTTATCACTGATGATTTTAAAATTCCATGTTCTATTCATTTATTGGTGATATTGATATGATTTCACTGTGATCTGTAAAATATCCTAGTTTCAAAATTTGAAATTTGTTGTGACTTATTTTATAACCAAGTATATGATCTTTTGGGGTAAAATTTTTAAAGTACACATAAAAATAATGTGTGTTCTTAGGTTTAATGTTTTCCTTCTTTTTACAATAACATAGTCATTGAAAAACCCATTAATTAAACCACTTCTATTCCATTTAGTCTGATATTTAGATTTTTTTTTAACAAGGCCCCATCTAAATGCTTAGACTTTCGTGGGATTATTTCACACTTAAAATTTCAAATTATTGCTAGTTTTTTCCCACTTGTATTTTAGGAATATTCATCTGTTTTTAAAGTTTTATTATAAAATTTCAGGTATTTTACAACTATCCATTGATATTTATAAGTGTACTATATTGATATAAATATACCATATTCACTTCATTATATACTGTCAACTCATTGTATTCTAGTTCTCTCCATCAGCAAAGCTTAGAAAAATATACTTTAAATATGTTGTGAAATTCATTATTCTACTTAGTTTCTACTGTGATATTTATGTTCTGCTTGAACTTTTAATTTGGATTCTTTTCTTGAGTATTTTCTTTAAATGGGGTAAACAACTTTTATTCTGAAATTTTTAATATCTGAAAATGTGGCCTTTTAAAAAATTCATGTGAGTGAATGATGTCTTGGATAAGCAAAGCGTTGGGGGCTGTGGTCTTTGCTCTCAGAGGCTTGCATTTGCTATTCCCCACTATTCTAGCACCTACTGAGGAGATAAGTACACTGGCAGGATAACTTTTAATCATTTGTGAGTCATATGTCTTCACTGTCTCTGAAAACTTTGTAGATTTAAGGTAATTTTATGAGGCTAAGACTCATATTAATAGCCTTCCTATCATTCCTGTCTATAATTCAATCGTGAAACTCATTCAGTCTGAGGGATAGTTTTTAATGTTTATTTTAAATTAATTTTACTTGAAATATTACTTGTATACACAGACTAGACAAAATAACTCAAAGTGCAACTTTGTCAAATCTTATCATTTTGTAAGGTTTGCTCCAAATATTATTTTGTTATCATTTTAAGAGAAAATAACTTGCATGTAAAAAAGATTTTTATGTATTTCTCCACAATCTATTCACCTTCTTCTTTCCCCAGAGGTAAAACTTATAATGAATTTAGAAATTCTTAAACAATAGAGAGATTGAAAAATGTTTTTCTTGTGATAAAACATGAAATAAATATCTACTTCTGTAAATATCATTTTATAGTCAGCAAAGGCTTTTTGCATTTTACCAGTCTTGATGAATATAGTATCTGTATATAGATTGGAATTACTTTAATATATTTCTATATATACATGTATATAAATACATATATTTCTAGTGTTTATTTTATATACAATTTATGTGTCATCTGATATTTAGATAAGTACATATATGTGTATATATTCAAATATATATGTATTCTTAAATTATACATATATGTAAATAGTATTCATTTCCAATTTAATGTACATTTCAGATATTTCAAATATGGCTCTAATAATCCTATTTGAAAAATATTTTTATATTCTTGAGACATATGCACATACCTTTCTAGAATATTTCCTTATGAGAGAATTGAGAAATCTTGAGGAATATTATGTCACATGAAGTTTAAAATGTGTTCTGAATGGCTTGTATAATTTATTGTCTTCTATTAGGAATCCTTTATTATAGTAAATCTATAAATATATTTTCATATATTTTATATAATCAACACTTTCATGTATTTTGATATTATTTGAGGTATATATTTTCAGTATGAATATCAGAAAAGAATTAATGAGGAATAATTTATGGAAAGTTTGTTTTCTGGAATTCATATATGTGTATGATATTAGAATAGTCAATTTCAAAGCACCATTTACTTAATATTTCATTGTTGTCCAATCCCTATCATAGTCCAAGATGTCACCAAGGACACTGAGCCTTTTGGTTGTGAATTAGAGTGACACTGGCTCTGTTTTGAGGAGCTTTCATAGGTGCAAAAGACCCACATACACCTGGAACATTGCCAATGGCTCTGACACCAACGTTCAATGAGCTGATACAACTTCCCAATTACATGGATATTTCTGCTCCAGAAACTCAGACCAAGGTACATATGCTCATAATATCTTGTATTAAACTGAAACTTCTATTAAGGTGATGAAAGAGGGCATTCCACTGAGCCCAAAGGCAATCTTGTTGCTCTTACAAAAAACCCCAGAAAAAATGGTAATTAAAATAAAAGACTTCTACAGTCAGATTTTAGTTCCATATGTATTTGAAACGTTTTTATGTGCATATTGGATTTTCAATATCTGTTATATAAAGCCTATTAATTTCAGCCCTAAGACTTTGCTAGTTATGATCTGTCAACTACCAAAATAGTGATATACTGAATAGTTTTCTTATAGTGACTGTGGATATATAAAATTTTGTTTTTTCTCTACATATTTGAGAGTATGTAATTATATCCATCTACCAAAAACTTAATTATTATATCCTCCTGATGTCTTTTTTTCATTTTATGATTACACAGTATCTCTCTCTTAATCATCAATTATTATTTCTTTCTTAAGGTATGGTATGAATTTATTGTGCCTATTTTCTTTATATGTATATCTACCCAAGATATATTTTAGCTTTTTATTTTCAGAAATTTTATTTTCTTGTTAAGAGCTGACAAATGGAGTTCTACTTTTAGCCAAGATGTAGAAAGAGATAGATACTAGGTTTACCGTCTAGCATGAAGCAACTAAAAGGCCACACAAAACATAACAATGATTTTTAAGACACTGGACATAAGACAATGCAGGATAATGATACCTGCAGGTGGGGAAACAAACAAGTTGAAACCTCTGTTTGCCCCAGTACTGCCTGGAAAGAGTTTTTAGGCCACAGCGGAGGTAGAGAGAACTCTGGTGGAGCATGGTGTTTCACTGAGTGGCAAAAGAGATTTGGGGAGAAAGGAAAGAGCAAGGCAGTTAGAGATTTCAGGGCAGGCAACTAAATTGAAGAGAGCTACACTGAGCAGGAGCTTTGAAAAATTACAAAGTGTCCCCATCAAGTCAATAGTCTCAAAATAGCATTTTCATCATTCCATCTCCAGAGGTAGTCAGACTGTTGTATATGGCTAAATAATTAAGGCTTTACCACTTGATATACAGGACTAAGTAAGAGTAAATCCTGCATCTTACTACTTTGACAAGAAAATACTGGAGATCATCCAAGAGGGCAGAGTACAAAGACCCTGACCTCACAGCCTCTCACAAGCAGACCAAAACCACAACTATCTGCAGAACAACCATGACTGAAACCTAACAGAGATCTTCTACAACTAAAGACATAAAGAAGGAACCACAATGAAACAGGTAGGAGGGGCAGACTCACAATATAGTCAAGTCCCATACACTCGGGTGGGTGGGCCACAAACTGGAGAATAATTATACTATAGAGGTTCTCCCCCAGGAGTGAGAGTTCCGAGACCCATGTCAGGTGCCCTAGCCCACGGGTCCTGCACTGGGAAGATGAGCCTCCAGAGCATTTGGCTTTGAAGCTTAGTGGGGCTTAATTTTGAGAGTCCTAAAGGATCGTGGGAAACAGTGTCTTCACTCCAAAAGGGTGCACACAAAACGTCATGTGCACCAGGACCAAGGGGCAAAGCATTAATTTGATAGGAGCCTGGGCCAGACTTACCTGCTGGACATGGGAGTCTCCCGGAGAAGTGGGGGTGGGTGACTGCAGTTCATCCTGGGGACATAGACACTGGCAGCAGCCACATTTGGGAGCTTGTTCTACCACATGAAAGCCAGTACTGGCAGGTGCCACTGTGTGGGATTCTAAAGACTTCCTGAGCCCACACACACATCTAAACATGTCTCTATGCATGGCCTTGCTCCCCAGAGGACCAAGACCAAACTCTGCCCACCAATGGGCAGGTACTAGCCCTGACCTCCAGGAAGGCTGCACGAGCCTCTAGACCAGTCTAACCAACCAGGGGGCAGACACCAGATGCAAGAAAATCACAGTCCTACAGCCTATAGGCCCTGGTTACATACAGCAGGCCCAGCCCTACTCTGGGACCAGCTGGGCCTCAGCCCTGACTACTACCAGGCCAACACAAGCTTTGGGACACCACAGACACCATATTCAAATGTGTCAGGAACCAGCCCCCCACCACAGCAATCTGACACCAGCTCAGGGATCACTGGGCCCTGCAGGCAGACTCTAGACCTGGCTCTACCTGCCAATAGTCTGGAACTAGCCTCAGGACTTGGCTCCAGCCACCAGTGGAGCAGGAAACAGCACCAGAGTCTCAGGACCCTGACTCCTCCCAGCAGTGAGGCAGCACTAGCTCCAGTGTCCCCTGGCATTCTGCAGTCAGCCACTTCAGGACCAGACCCCACTAAGCAACAGCATCCACACAAGGAAGGGCCGGGCAACCAACTGGGCCAGGGCCAAACCAAGCCTACCAGAAGCCTACATAGTCATCCCACCACAACAGAAGGACCCATGGAGACCTCTTAAAGGGAATCCCTAGAGCATATAGCTTGGGTAATGAGAGGAATGCACTGCACGGACACATAGGAAGACACTTCTCCAAGATGGTGAAACATAACTAACCTACTGCATACATAAAAATACCAATAGCAACTTAGATAAAATGAGGCAGCAGAAGAACAAGTTCAAGAAGAGGAAATAAGATAAAACCCAAGAAGAACTAAGTGAAGTGGAGATAGGTAATCTACCTGAGATAGAATTTAGAGTAATGATTGTAAAGATGTGAAAGAACTCAGGAGAAGAATGGATGCACAGAACAAAGAGTTAGAAAATATAAAGAACAACCAAAAAGATAAAGAATACAATAACTGAAATGAAAAATACACTAAAAGAAAACAATAGCAGACTAAATGATACAGAGAATGGATCAGTGAGCTGGAAGACAGAGTAGTGGAATCACTGCCACTGAACACATAAAACAAAAAAGAATGAAAAGAAATGTGGACAATGTAAAAGACCTCTGAAACAACATCACGTGTACTAATATTTGCATTATATGGGTCCCAGAAGGAGAAGAGAAGGAGAAAGGGGCTGAGAACATATTTGAAAACATAATAGCTGAAAACTTCCCAACCTGGGGAAGGAAACAGTCACCCAATTCCAGGAAGTGTAGTCCCATATAGAATGAATCTAAAGAGGAACAAATCAAGACACCTTGTAATTAAGATGATAAAAATTAAAGATAAAGAGAGAATATTAGAAGCAAAAAGGGTAAAGCAACAAATAACACACAAGGGAATTCCCATAAGGCTATCAGCTGATTTTTTCTGCAGAAACTCTGCAGGCCAGAAGGGAGTAGCGCCAAATATTCAAAGTGATGAAAGGGAAAAAACATACAAACAAGAATAATCTACCCAGCAAGGCTCTCCCTCAGATTTGATGCAGAGATCAAAATCTTCTTTACAGCAAGGAAAAGCTAAAAAAGTTCAGCACCACTAAACCATCTTTACAACAAATATTAATGGAAGTCCTCTAGGCAAAAAAGAAAAGACCATAACTAGAAACAAGAAAATTAGGAAATGAAAAGGCTCACTGGTAGAGGCAAACATACAGTAAAGGTAGGAAATCATTCACACACAAAATTAGAAGGGAGGTTAAAAGACAAAAGTACTAAAAATCAAATATATCAACAATAAGCAGTTAAGAGATACACAGAACAATTAGATGTAAAATATATCAGAAACAGTAATCATGAGGGGAGGAGAGTACAAATGCAGAGTTTTTAATATATATTTGAAATTAAGAGCACAACAACTGAACCATATACATAAAAAAAACCTCATGGTAACCATAAACAAAAAAATCTATAATAGATGTACACACAAAAAGAAAAACAATCCATATATAACACAAAAGATAGTCATCAAATTCCAAGAGAAGTGGATAAAAGGAGAAGGGGAAAAAATACCTACAAAACAATTAACAAACTGGAAATAAAAACACATATTGATAATTACCTTAAATGTAAATGGACTAAATGTTCCAACCAAAAGACATAGAGTGTCAGAATGGATACAAAAACAAGACCCATATATATGCTACCTACCAGAGGCTCACTTCACATCTAGAGACACACACAAACTGAAAGTGAGAGGATGAAAAAAAGAATTCCATGCAAATGGAAATCAAAAGAAAGCCGTAGTAGCAAGACTAGTATCAGATAAAATAGACTTTAAAATAAAGACTGTTACAAGAGACAAAGAAGGATACTACATAGGATAGGATCAAGGGAGCATTCCAAGATATAACAAATATAAATATATATTCACCCAACATAGGAGCACCTCAATATGTAAGGCAAATATTAATGGACATAACAGGAGAAAGGGACAGTAACACAATAATACTAGGAGAATTTAGCACCCCACTTGCATCAATGGACAGCTCATCTAGACAGAAAATCAATAAGAAAACACAGGACTTAAATGAAACATTAGATCAGATGGACTTAATTGATATATATAGAGAGGGCATGCCATCCAATGCAGCAGAATACACATTCTTTTCAAGCACACATGGAATATTCTACAGCATAGATCACATGCTAGGCCAAAGAAAAAGCCTTGGTAAATTTAAGAAAACTGATATCATATCAAGCAGCTTTTATGACCACAATACTATGAGACTAGAAGCCAACAATGAGGGAAAAAAAAAACTGCAAAAAACACAAACATGTGGAGGCTATATAATATGCTACTAAACAACCAATGGATCACTGAAGAAATCAAAGAGGAAATCAAAAAATACCTAGAGGCAAATGCAAACAAAAACAGGACAGTCCAAAACCTATGGGACACAGCAAAAGCAGTTCTAAGAGGGGAGTTTATAGTGATACAAGCTTACCTCAGGGAACAAGAAAAATCTCAAACTAACCACACACCTAAAGGAACTAGAGAAAGAAGACCAGACAAAACCCAAAGTTAGTAGAAGGAAAGAAATCATAAATAGCAGAGCAGAAATAAAAGAAATAAACAACTAATAAAAAATTTTAAATATCAATGAAACTAAAAGCTGTTTCTTTGAAAATATAAACAAAATTGATAAACCTTTAGCCAGACTCATCAAGAAAAAAGGGAGAGGGCCCAAATCAATAAAATTACAAATGAAAAGGGAGAAATGACAACTGACACCACAGAAATAAAGGATCATAAGAAACTACTGCAAAAATATATATGCTGGTAAAATGGACAACCTAGATGAAATGGACAAATTCTTAGAAAGGTGCAATCAAGACTGAACAAGGAAGACAGAAAATATGATGAATAATGAAATTGAATCAGTAATTTAAAAACTCCCAGCAAACATCCAGGAACATATGACTTCACAGGTGAATTTTACCAAACATTTAGAGAAGAGTTAACGTGTCCTTTTGAAATTATTCCAAAAAATTGCAGAGCAAGGAAGACTTCCAAACTCATTCTATGAGGCCATACATCACCCAGATACTACAACCAAACACATCACACAAATAAAGAAAAGTACAGGACAATATTGCTGATGAACATAGAAGCAAAAATCCTAAACAACATACAAGCAAATCAAATCCAACAATACATTTAAAGGACCATGCACCATGATCAAGTGGAATTTATCACAGGGATGCAAGAATTTTTCAATATCTGCAAATAAATCAATGTGATACACCAAATTAACAAGTTGAAGGATAAAAAAAAAAAAGATCATCTCAATAAATGCAGAAAAAGATTTTGAAGAAGTTCATCATCCATGTATCTTAAAAACTCTCCACAAAGTGGGCATAGAGGGAACCTATCTCAACATAATAAAAGCATATATGAAAACCCCACATCTAACATCATACTTGATAGTAAAAAGCTAAAAGCACTTACTCTTAGATCAGGAACAAGACAAGCTTGTTCACTTTCACCACTTTTATTCAACATAGCTTGGGGTGTCCTAGCCACAGCAAGCAGAGAAGAAAAAGAAATAATAGGAATTCAAATTGGAAAGGAAGAAGTAAAACTGTCATTGTCTGCACTTGACAACATACTATACAGAGAAAACCTAAAGACACTACCAGAAAAGTAGTAGAGCTCATCACTGAATTTGGTAATGGTGCAGGATAAAAAATTAATGTACAGAAATCTGTTGCATTTCTACACACTAACAACAAACTATCAGAAAGAAATTAAGGAAACAATCCCATTTACCACCACATCAGAAAGAATAAAATACCTAGGAATAAACCTATAAATAAAAGAAATATAAACTAAAAAAAACAATTAAAAAGATTAGTAAAACTATTTGAAAGCTGGTTCTGCTATATAATACAGATATATTTTATGTAGACCTATGTTAAAATAGCATCAAAGTGGTTGTTTTCAAAAGGAAGCCTGCTAATCATTATTGTGTGAAGCACATCTCTTCTAAGTAAGAAATATTCCTGAGAAGATAAGTTTTAACTCAGTTACCTGAGTGGTTGTTTTATGACCCAATCAATAATTTTACATCATCCATTCAAATCAATTATAATTATGCACTGGTGAATTCATGCATTTCTGATGCATTTGCTTAATTTAAAAGAGCATGCAATTCCATAAAGATCATGGGCTAGATAAAATATCATTGTTGTCATGGAAAGAACTGACATATATACCATTTAACAGAACTTCAAAAATAAATACAAGATTCCAAATCTAACAGAAGCATAAAGTTCTCTAGCTGTTCAGGAACTCCATACCAACCTGTCCCCACCCCCTGTCTCCATTTGGATATAATGAAAGGAAAGCATTTTGGAAGAATGTTTATTTAACTAAGTGGAATCTCATCAGGAAGCACTTCAAACAAGTGCTTTTTAATGTTCAAATATAAATGTACTTTGATGACCTTCCTTTTATCAAGCACACTATTAAAATGCTTTCCTAATACTTCCTCCCAAAGCCCAGGCTGGTTAATCATATGATCTCTTTGAATAACCTTTGATCCTACCAGTTGATTAAAAGCAAATTTGAAAAGAATGCACAAGACATTGATGCAGGTTTGACCTTGGTAAAGTTATAAACTAAGTAAGTATTGTCTTCAAATACTCCATCATCTAAATGTCATTTTCTCTTTTAATTTATCAATTTTCCTTTTATTACTCATGCTTTTCCTCACTTGTGTCTTTTGCAAACCTGTTGTAGCTGTCTACAAAGATAACCTACCTCAGAAAATGTGAAATTTGTAAGAACACAGATCTTTTAGATAACCTATACTCAAATTCTTACTTCATGTGTCCTACTGGGGTTAGCTGGAGCTAGTCCGTTTCTGAACTTCAATTTACTTACGTGCAAAGTAGGAAAAAATCTGATGCCATACAAAATTTAGTTGGAATCAACTAATACTGCATGTTGATTTTTCCTTTACATAAAATATGCTATACAGATCAGAATCAAGATGGCACAGTAGTAGGATGTGGAACTCGCCTCTTCCCACAGATACATCAAAAATACATCTACAAATGGAAAAATTCTCACAGAACACCTACTGAACACTAGCAGAAGACCTCAACAGCCTGAAAGGACGAGAGAGGTCTCCACATAACTGGGTAGGATGAAAGGGAAAAAATAAAAGAGGAAGCAAAACAGGTCCTACGCCCCTGGGAGGGAGCTGAACGAGAGGAGAGGTTCCCGCACCCAGGGAAGTCCCCTCACCAGTGGGGAGATAATCTGGGACAGAAAAGAAGCTTCAGAGGCTCAGCAGAGAGTGCAACAAATAGTTAGTGGCAGACAGGACAGAGAGAGACCTATACAGACGGTCCATGCCACTGCCTTGCATAACTCAGCCTGGGATGCATATCTGCAAGTATGGGCAGGGGCTTGTGCTGGAACATGGGGTTTAGAGGACAGACCAGGGAGGGGACTGCTGTTGGCTGTGTGGAGACAGCCTGAAGGGGCTGGAGTGTGGGGCGTAGCAACCAGGAGCATTCATGGAAGAAACCCAGGCTGCCATAGAAGCTAAGCACCATTGTTAAGTGGCCTGTGAAGGGAGGGGCGGGGCTGCCATTGCAGCCTCTTTCCCCACCCCCTGGCTCCTGCCTCTGTGGGCTCCAGGATAGTCTCCCGCACAGGCAGCCTCATGTGCCTGGTGAGCTTCAGCCCCCTACCCACCAGTTAGGCTTGCTCACTCTGGCTGTTGCCTTGGTGACCCTGGTAGCAGATGCCAGTGGGTTGCCAACATGCAGAGGTGGGGCTGAAATCACAGGTGAGGCTCAGGGGCCTTGCACCTTAGGAAGCAGAGCTGAAATCTCTCCCTGTGGCTGTGCAAACCACATATTTACACTTCTGCTGCTGTAAATTCAGCAGCTGCAGAACATCTAAATGGACAACTGGTTCTCCCACAGCTGGGATGAGTCTGGCCTTAGTAGCTGTGGGTTTTGTGGGCATGTACAAGTGGGGGCTGAGCCAGGGTCTGAGCTGCCTCAGAGCTCCCACAGTGGGTTCAGGTACATGACTACTGCAGTCTTGGGAACTGACTTCAGTGGATCTGCACTGGTGGCCTTGTGAAAACAAAGCCTAAGAGGCACCAGGCCAATTGCTGGTATACCCATGGTTGAGGTGGGGCTGAGGGCAGTGCCAACAACAGTGGACTTTGTGAGCCTGCACAATGGTTGAAAGGTGACACAACAGAGCACACTCACAGGTGAACAGCACCAGTGGAGGAATACTCAGTGGCTTCTCTCCAGGGAGGACACTCCACTCCAACCTACCTCACGCCTCATGCCACAGATCAGAAACACAGCTCAGGAATGGACCTGGGGCTTCTACTCCAACAACAAGAGAGGAGACCCTGCCCTGGAAAGGGCAGTGACAACCACAAAGCAAAGAGGAGGCCCTGCTTAATATCCAGTTCAGGCTCTGGTCACCACAACATCAGTCAAACCTCCTATCAAAGGGATAATGGCCAACATACACTGAGGAAAGAGGTGGCAGGCAGCCTTACTAAAAACAGCCCTTACACCAACAAATATGAAACCCACGCAGGCTACACAGGATGTTCCCACATAAAAGTAAGCCACCACAGTAGGTAATTCTTTCTCCTAAACTCATAGAGCAAGAGAAATATAAGTAAAATGAAGAAGCAGAAGAACCACTCCCAATTAACAGACCAAGAGAATTCCCCTGAAAGAACAAAGAAAGAGACTTCTTCATTCTAATAGACACTGAGTTCAAAAAGGAGATAATGAAAATACTGAAGGAATTAAGAAGAACTATTGATAGAAATGCAGAGTGCTATAAAAAGGAACTAGAAACTATAAGGAGGAGCTAAGACAAATTAGAGAATTTATTTGAAGAGATGAAAGCTGAACTAAAGGCAAAGAATAGCAGAATGAATAATGCAGAAGGATGAATAAGTGATGTGAAAGATAAAATGGAAATCACCCAAATCGAAAAGCAGACAGAAACCCAAATTTTAAAAAAATGAAGGCAATGTAAGAGATCTATGGGATAATATAAAATGTGCCAATCTATGTATAATAGGGATCACTGAAGGAGAAGAAAGAGAAAGGGGACTGAAAATGCATTTGAAGAAATTATGGCTGAAAACTTCACAAACCTAATGAAAGAAACAGATAGCCAGATACAGGAAGCACAGAGGGTCCTGAACAAGATTAAGCCAAACAGACTTACACCAAGACATATTATCATTAAAATGGTAAAAGTTAAATTTCTAAAGGTAGCAGGAGAAAAGCAGAGTTAATTACAAGGGAACCCCCATAATGCTATCAGCTGATTTCTCTACAGAAACGTTGTGGGCCAGAAGCAAGTGGTGGGATATACTGAAAGTCCTGAACAGGAAAACTTTGTAACCTAGGATACTCTACCCAGCAAGATTATCATTTCAAATAGGAGAGATTAAAATTTCTCAGACAAGCAAAAACTAAAAGAATACAGCAATACTAAACTATCCAAAAGGAAATATTGAGAGGTCTTCTTTAAATAGAAAAGAGGTAAGGATCTATAGGAAGGAGAAGATCACAATTGGAAAGTAAATCACTTAAATAAGACAGTCCACAGATTATTTTTAAAAATCAAAAAATTTCTGTTAAGATATGATAACCACAATGAACAGCAAAATGATGAACATGAAGATGAAAAAGTGGCCATCAAAATCATAAAATGTAGGGAAGGAGAATAAGAAAATGTAGATTTTTTTTCCCCTAGAATGTGTTTGAGCTGATACGACTACCAGTCTAAAGCAAGTAGATATAGGAAGGGGTTAACATATTTAAAAAAGAGGATAACCACAAATCGAAAACATACAGTAGATTAAAAGAAAAAACAAAAAGAAAACAAGCATAATACAAAAGAAAATTCCTCAAACCACAAAGGAAAAAACAAAAAGAAAAAGAAAGGTACAAAGAATAAATATAAAATCAACAGGAAAACAAGGTTTAAAATGGCAATAAATACATACCTGTTAATAATTACCTTAAATACCAATGGAATAAGTGCTCCAATCAAAAGACACAGAGTGGCAGATTGGATTAAAAAAAAAAAACCTACAATATGCCGCCTACAAGAGACCCACTTTAGGGCAAAGGACACACGTGGATTGAAAGTGAGGCAGTGGAAATATTTCAGGCTAACAGAAATACAAGAAAGCAGGGGTTGTGATACTCACATTAGACAAAATAGACCTTAAAATGAAGGCTATAAAAAAGATAAGGACACTGTATAATGAAAAAGGATCAATACAAGGAGAGAATATTACACTTGTCAAGATATATGCACCTGATATAAGAGCACCCAAATACATAAGACAAGTACTAACAGACATAAAGGGAGAAATTGATAATAATACAATAATAGAAAGAGATTTTAACAAGCCACTCACATCAATGGACAGGTCTTTGAGAAAGAAAATCAATAAGGCAACAATGATCCTAAATGATACAAGAGAACAGTTAGACCTAATTGATATCTTTAGGACATTACATTCAAAATAAGCAGAATACATATTCTTTTCAAGTGCACATGGAAAATCCTCTAAGATTAACCACATACTTGGGCACAAAACAAGTCTCAACAGATTTAAGAGTTTAGAAATTATTTCAAGCATCTTTTCTGACCACAACACATGAAACTAGAAATCAACCACAGACAAAGAAAAAATGACCAAACTTAGAATTAAATGTATAACTAAGGCATTATTATTTCAAGAATTGTCAGCAGAGCCCTGTGGAGTCTTCTTAATCAGAAAAATTTGCAAAATATTCCTCTTTTCTGTTCCTAATGAAAAATGAAATACTATCTCAGAGTTTCATGTTTGTGATGACTGAGATGTAATTCCTTGTAACCAAACAAGTAATTAAACATTTAGTATTCATAAAATATTAACTTATCCATAATTTCCTGGAAACCTCTACTCAGTAGTCTAATAAATAATATACATGCCAAACAATGGCTGGCTAAGCTGCAAAGCTTCTTCTATATGAAGCACAAGTTTCAATTGTGGGCAACCTTTTTGGAAATATATTTCTCATTGGTTATTCATGGTTTTCTGGTTATGATATGGTTATGGTTTTCAACTGTGGTAATTTTTCCTTTATTTAAAAATTTTTTTTTATTTATTTTTATTGAAGTACACTTACAATATATTAGTTTCAATGTACAAGATAATGATCTGATATTTCTATAAGTTATTCTACATATAAAGTTATAAAATATTGGCAATATTCCCTGTCTTGTTTTATATTTATTAGTTGGTCTTAGTTTTGTTTCATTATCATTAGTATACTTTGTTATAGATGTTTGGTTAACCGTACATGTTATAGTGATATTTGTAATGGTATTATTTGACTTAACCAAAAACAAGCTTTTAATATGAATAAATAAGTATGATACATGCAAAAATATTAACCACTGAACTATTTTTTTTCCAGTAGAAAATATGAATACATGGTATAGTTGATCCAAGTGGAGCAGGGTAAAACTGAATATTTCAGAAAAAATATAATCTCAAAGTTTACAAGACATAAAGAAGAAGCATATCAGTTAAGATTCATTTGTGTCAGGAAATGTAGATAACTAGATCATTTAAAGGAAAAAATTTACTGAAGGAGTAGTTTATAGAACTGAAACAAATCCTTAACAGCCTGGATAGAGCCTCTCCAGGAACCCAGGAATCAGTCACTATTGGCAAACTCTTCTGGGTACGACTTAAGGAATGACTTAGCTATAAACATTTTGTTTTGTTATGTGTGATGATTTTAAGTCTAGTTAGCTAGAATTTATCTCCAGTAAATATTTAAAATATTTGATAGAAAACTTACATTATCCATCAGTGAATCACAAGTATGCATTGTATGCATACTACTTTATCAGCCTTTTTGATATTCCTAATATAGAACATTGAATTATTTTAGATGGAAATCTATTTTATTATTTAAAATAATGTGTTTAAATATAACTGAATGTTAAGGCTAAACTCTAAAATTTCCAAAATTAGATAAAAATACAATGCTTCTTGGAACTATAACTTAGAGTCTTAATGCTCCCTAATTTCAGATGGTCCACTCAAATTTTATTTAAGCTTTTTCTGGAGATAGTCCATATTAGAGCATACTTAAAAATGTAGTAGAGGACTTGATACATATCTCTAGGTTGTGAATCATTTTTATAGAGAAAAATAGTTTATTTTCTATATTTTAGAAGAGGATATTAGAAAAAAATTTGGGTAATGGCTGCTTTGGGTGGATGTTATTTTCTTTAAGAGAGCACTGAAAAGGCCCAGGCAAGTACTTTAATTAATACCAATTCCATCTATCACTAGAGTTCCCCAAAACTCAATTATCCACTTGAATAGTTCCAACTTCCAGAATAAACCTTTGAACAACACAGTTGAATTATCAAAAGTGAGAAAAGCAGATTCATGTCTTACATTCTTCAACATGGTCATTTATTTTGTTATCACAGCCTTTGTACAAACAATAAATAAATTTTTTATTTTACACAAGGTATATAATATTATGGTTATAAACCAGAAACATATTTTTCTATATAGATTATTGGCTCTCATTTCTGTGGAGGTTTTCAATCTTTTAATAAACCTTATTTAGAATAAGAATTGTTAGACAAGAATGAAATCAATCACATTATTATAAATAATTCTCACTAATACTGATTTTATTAGCAACTTTCCCTTAGTATAAAAGAGTGTAAATATTCATAATTAATAAATTATTCATAAAATGATAATTTATATTTGTTAAGAGAAAGTGTAGATGTCAGAGCTTCACTTTGCTCTGATTTCTAATACCTTAAAATGGACACCTGGGGGCTTCCCTGGTGGCACAGTGGTTAAGAATCCTCCAGCCAATGCAGAGGTCACATGTTCGAGCCTTGGTCCGGGAAGATCCCACATGCTGTGAAGCAACTAAGTCCATGCACCAGAGCTACTGAGCCTGCGCTCTAGAGCCCAAGCCACAACTACTGAGCCTGCATACTACAACTACTAAAGCCCACGGACCTAGAGCCCATGCTCCGCAACAAAAGAAGCCACCGCAATGAGAAGCCTGTGCACCGCAACAAAGATTAGCCCCCACTCACTGTGACTAGAGGAAGCCTGCACACAGCAACGAAGACCCAACACAGCCAAAAATAAATAAATAAATAAATAAATAAATAAATAAATAATTTTTAAAAAATGGACACGTGGCTTATATCATCTAGCTTGGTTTCTTCATTTAAAAAAAGGGTTTAGGGCTTCCCTGGTGGCACAGTGGTTGAGAATCCGCCTGCCGATGCAGGGGATACGGGTTCGTGCCCCGATCTGGGAAGATCCCACATGCCGCGGAGCGGCTGGGCCCGTGAGCCATGGCCGCTGAGCCTGCGCGTCTGGAGCCTGTGCCCCGCAACGGGAGAGGCCACAACAGTGAGAGGCCCGCGTACCACAAAAAAATAAATAAATAAATAAAAATAAAAAATAAAAAATAAAAAAAGGGTTTAAATGGTTTAATGGATTTATGTCCATAGAAGACTTAGTATAAAATCTTGTATATAGTAAATTTAAGAATTTGTTATTATATTCGCAAACTATAACTAATAAAAATTTATTTCAACTATCTAGGCATGCAAAAATGGTTGAAGGTGTGGTTTTTCATTTTATCAACATGCAAGTATATTTCTAACTCCTGGTTCATGGAACACATATCTTTGTTTTACATATTAGAGTCGTTTCGCATCAATGCAAAAGGCTTAACTTCTTCACTTATATTAACTTAAATGTTTGAAATAAAAAATGTAATGTAAATATTTTGTAAATAAAAGTTCTAATTCTGAACTCAAGATGGGGTGTGATGATCCTGTCTTTGATAAGTTTGGGTTTTCACATTCTAGATTATTTTATGTGAAATATAACCATATTAATTTATTGTTGTACCAAAGTAAATTTATATTTTAAAAAATCAAAAAAAAATGTAATTGTGTAAAACAACACAATCTGTTCCAGGCCCATAAGATACTCAAATATGAAAGAAAGTTTATTGTTTGGCATCCTTAGAAACTTTAAAGACAAATATTTCTTCTTACCTACTCCACGAAGTTGAGGAGAACAGGAAGAATTTTTTATTTGGTTTATTTTAGTTATTAGTCCTTCATTTATCTCTCCCTTTCTCTCTCTTTCCCTCCCTCCCTGCCATATTTTCTTAATGTAATGGCATTAATTTCTCAGGAGTAATTCAGCCTTTAGGATTTCCTCTTGTCCAAAAATCAGGGTTATTTAAAACAAAAACAAACAACAATAAAAACTAATCCAACAAGACGTATAAAAATGAAGATTCAACCCAGTCAGAAGTCACTATGTTAAAAACTGAGGCCACATCAAATTTCAGAATTGCATACATTTGTCTTCTGAAAGTTGAACCATTGCAGACAGAGTAACAATTTTCTATGATTAGTGGGTCATTCCTGACCAACCAATAATGAAACAAATGATAAATATTAAATAGCAGCAGACATCAACCATCAACACTATATAGGAAAGAATAGGTAGACAGCAGAGGACCAGCATATCAAAGAAGAGGAAAAAGAAAGAACAGATGTCAGTGTCCACAACCTGTCAAATGGTTCCATCAATTATCTGGTGAGAAGGGGTCTAGACAGGGGTGCAACTTATACATTATTTGTATTATGTTATGATTAAGAGTGGAAATGTTATTTGCCACCTCAACAAGCATTCACTGTATTTTTGGAAATAGTATGTCAATTTTCTTCTGAAGAATTGTTCACTCTCTCACTTATTACCTATATAATCGGGATAATTGGCTTCATCCCTGAGTTTAGGAATAATCAGCCCAACTCAGGCTTGCCAAAGTCAAGAATCACATCCTTCTGGCTATGAGAACAGATAGGGAATTTTATCTTACCAAGGAAAGGGAATATTTTTACTTGCTTGTTTAGAAGGAGACACTTCTAGATACCATTCTGTGTTTTCTGCTGGATACCATCAAAATAAGGTTGATGTGAGACTAGGAGCCTTGGACTGAAAGCAGTAGAAAGCTGATCCTAGAGATGGAAAGAAAGCCAAGCCATATGATATTGTTTAAGCTTTGGAATTAAACCATACTTAATACAAGACCTCGACTAATTTTTTAAATTTAATTAAGTCAGTATATTCCTTTATACTTCAAAAAGTTTGTCCGTTCAAACCTCGAGTCCTAAATGGCACATAAATATGCAATTGTAAACACACATATATGTGTGAAGAATGCACACACAAACTCAAATAAGAAATTTAGGGATATTTTCCAAGTGTAACAAATTTTATTTGTTACACTTTTAAATTATCTGATAATCTAAGTTATTAAACTAAAAAATTTGTAAGAGAGCCATGGATTTTTTTTAAAAGTACAATAATTAGGGCTTCCCTGGTGGTGCAGTGGTTGAGAATCCACCTGCCAATGCAGGGGACATGGGTTCGTGCCCCAGTCCAGGAAGATCCCACATGCCACGGAGTGGCTGGGCCCGTGAGCCATGGCCACTGAGCCTGTGCGTCCTGTGCTCCACAACAGGAGAGGCCACAACAGTGAGAGGCCCACGTACCACACACACAAAAAAAATATAAAATAATTTACATGCAGAAAATTGTTGCATTTATTCTCACTAATAATGAAATATCAGAATAGAAAATTTTTTTAAATCCCATTTAAAATTGTGTAAAAAGAAAAAATACCTAGGAATAAACCTGACAAAGGAGGTGAAAAACTGAGAGCTATACCCCGAGAACTATAAAACATTGATAAAGAAAACTGAAGATGATTCAAATAAATGGAAAAATATCCCATGCTCTTGGACTGGAAGAATTAATATTGTTAAAATGGCCATACTACCCAAAGCAATCTACAGATTTAATGCAATCCCTATCAAATTACCCATGACATTTTAGAGCTAGAACAAATAATCCTAAACTTTATATGGAACAATAAAAGACCAAGAATTGTCAAAGCAATCCTGAGGAAAAAGAACACAGCTGGGGGCATAACCCTCCCAGACATCAGACAATACTACAAAGCTACAGTAATGAAAACAGTATGGTACTGGCACAAAAACAGACATATAGATCAATGGAACAGAATACAGAGCATAGAAATAAACCCACACACACCTATGGTTAATTAATCTTCAACAAAGGAAACTGGAGAAAAGACAGTCTCTTTAGCAAGTGGTATTGGGAAAGCTGGGCAGCTGCATGTAAATCAATGTGTTCTAACACACCCCCACACCACACACAAAAATAAACTCAAAATGCCTTAAAGATTTAAATATAAGCTGGGACACTATAAAACTCCTAGATGAGTACATAGGCAAAATATTCTCTGACATAAATTGTAGTAATACTTTCTTATTTCAGCTTCCAAGGCAAGATAAATAAAAGCAAAAATAAACAAATGGGATCTAATCAAACTTATAAGCTTTTGCACAGCAAAAGAAACCATAAACAAAACAAAAATACAACTTACGGATTCAGAGAAAATATTTGCAAACAATGTGACTGACATGGGCTTGATTTCCAAAATAAACAAACAGCGCATACAGCTCAGTATCAAAAACAAAACCAAAAGCCAAACAAACAAAAACCCCACATAACCAAATTTTAAAAGTAGGCAGAGACATTTCTCCAAAAACAAGACATATGGATGGCCAACAGGCACATGAAAAGATGCTCCATGTCACTAATTATTAGAGAAACACAAATCAAAATTAATGTGGTATCACCTCACACCAGTCAGAATATCCATCAACAAAAAGTTTACAAATAATAAATGCTGGAGAGGGTGTGGAAAAAAGGGAACCCTCCTACACTATTGGTGGGAATGTAAATTGGTACAGCCACTATGGAAACCAGTAAGGAAGGTTCCTTCAAACATTGAAAGTAGAGTTACCATATGATCCAGCAATCCCACTCCTAGGTATATATCCACAAAGAAAAAAACTCTAATTTGAAAAGATACATGCACCCCAGTGTCCAAAGCAACACTATGTACAATAGCCAAGACATGGAAGCAACCTAAGTATCCATCAACAAATTAATGGAAAAAGAAGAGGTGTGTGTGTGTGTGTGTGTGTGTGTGTTTGTATATATAATGGAATATTACTCAGCCATAAAAATAATGAAATATTGCCATTTTCAGCAACATGGATGGTCCTATAGATTATCATACTAAGAAGTCAGAGAAAGATAAATATCATATGATATCACTTATATATTGAATCTAAAAAAATGATACAAATGAACTTATTTACCAAACAGAAACAGACTCACACATATAGAAAACAAATTCATGGTTTCCAAAGGGGAAAATGGGGGGGGGGGGATAAATTAGGAGTTTGGGATTCACAGATACACACTATTATTGATAAACAAGGATCTACTGTATAGCACAGGGAACTATATTCAA
The DNA here is from genome assembly GCF_026419965.1 of Kogia breviceps. Taxonomy (NCBI): domain Eukaryota; kingdom Metazoa; phylum Chordata; class Mammalia; order Artiodactyla; family Physeteridae; genus Kogia; species Kogia breviceps. Next base: position 6,986,372 of record NC_081310.1, on the reverse strand, counting down.
TATCTTGTTACTAGCTATAATGAAAAGAATCAGAAATATATATATATCATGTATAACGGAATCACTTTACTGTACACTTGAAACTAATACAACATTTTAAATTAACTATCCTTCCATTTAAAAAAAAAGAACAGCTCTCATCTTCAGCATGAGTGTCTTTAAGATCTCATGGACCTATAAATATCTATGGAATATGCAAAAAATTTCTGAGAAATTTTATAATAATTCTGATTATTGCATACCTTTCTGATAATAATAAATAATAACAATGCATCTTGTTCATTATACTATCTTCCCAAGACACCACTCATTTAGACTTAGATTTTTACCTTTTGGTTTTTATAAATAGCCCTGGTTTTAATTAAATGATATAATCAATTATCCTACATATTTTCTATATTCTGGTGTAATGTTAATGGTCACAGTATCAGTTTATGTGAAATCTAACAGGTTAACTAAGTGAATATTAAATTTTGCCATTAAAGTCAGCATCAGGCATAAAAAGTTCTCTATTTCAAAATGTAATATGAATGTGCTGTTAATCCTGTTCAGATCATTTTGCCTATCAAACAGAACTTGACACAGAATTATTATAAAAGTTACCTCATACCTGCATTATATTTTGGGGAAAAATGTGAGTCATCCTGTCCTCCATTGATTTCTCATTCATGAATATCCCTCCAATCCTTCACTGTACTCTGCATGAAGTTCCTGCTGGAGATTGCCATGTAAAAAGTAGGGCAATTATGTTGTTTAACTTCATTTCAAAATGTATAGCATTAAAAGGGAAATTTTTTAATAGTTACCTTCATTTAAAATCTTTTAAAAATGATACTCCTAGCATATTTAATAGAGGGAAACAATTTTACCAAAAGCAATCATATTTTAGCAATAATAAGATACTATTGTCATAAAATCTTGAAAAGATACTCAGAAAATTATGTCCATATGGCAAGATGGTGGTGATTCATGGCACATAATATCGATTATTTTGCATGACTAAGCAGCTAGCCAAATGTGCAAATGTAATTAGCCACACACCTCATCTATGAAAGGGTGTCTTTAAAATGAATCTGGTTCATGGAGAATATCAGGTTCATTAACTCTTTGGGGCCATCAGAGTGCCATTTAGAAGGCATTTGTTCTCCCTGACATAATTTTCCAAATCATACTCTAGTGGCTTGTCTTGGGTATTCATTTACTTGCAGACACGGGGAGAGAGATGGAAAAAAACTAAAAAGAAAAGAAGAGGAGGGAAGGAGGGAGGGAGGGGGAGAGGAAGGAATGAAGGAAGGAAGGCAGGGAGGGAGGGAGGCAAGAAGGGAGGAGAGATTTTAACAAATGTAACTCTTTCAACAATAAAACATTTTCTCAGTCTATTCCCAGTTTTCTCTAGTAAAACTGTTACTTTTTGTTTAGAAACATCTATACATTATTTGTAAATACACTAATAAATAACTGTAAAATGTTTTTGGATAATTTTCTGAATCACCATAATTACGATAAAGCTGTGTGTCTTTTGACATATACATTCAAGATAAATAATAATGATTATTTACCAAATATCTGTCTATTCATATCTATCTATCTACCTACATCAATCTATCTGAGAAACAAAACCATTTCACTGGGATATTTATATATTTTTTTAATTGGCTAAAACTCAGATAATAAGCATATGCTATATTACATATATATATATATATATATATATATATATATCCTAAATATATAGAAAGGCTTCTTTGAAGTTACACTTCTTTTTGTCTGAAACTACTGAATTCTTAACTATTTAAAAGCAAGGTAACTTAAAACTATTATATTCACTTGTCATTGATACTGATTTTTTTCTAAATATAAAAAGTGAAGATAGTCATTTCAAAAATTTTAGAAAAATGCAAATTATGTCAAACAATATTTTGTGTATTTTTTCATATAGACAAATAAGAATTCAATTATACTAATTTACTTATAAAATAGAAATCTTAATGTATATATTGTATATTTATATATTTTTAAAATTTCTATGTTTTTATTTTTTACAATGAACCTGATATTCCAGCCAAAGTTATTACAGCTTTTTTCTATTGAGGACCATACAGAAGACATAGGACAGATTCTTTAACAGGTGCTTTCTAAATATTGTATGGATAAATGTCCAAGCAGTAGAAATGAGATAGATAAATTGTTGATTCACATCTACTATTTTAAAACTAACTTTTTAAATGACTTGCTTCTAAAATTTCCCATTATAGTTTCAATTTCCATATAACTGATTGAACCTATATAAAACAAATCTACCTTTTGAAAATATGCTTTGGAAAGAAAATTACCATCTTGTTTTTGATGCTATAGATACATGTGGAATAAATGGTGGTATAGTTAATGAATGTTTACCTATTTAAACAATGTTTCCAGAAGAGTTTTTTGCCTCCTTTTTTAAAATTGAGATATAATTGACATGTAACAATTGTGTAAGTTTAAGGTGTGCAGTATATTTATTTGATACATTTATATATTGCAATATGACTCCCACTGTAGCATTAGCTAACACCTCTATCACCTCACATAATCATTTCTTTTTCATGTGGAGAATATTAAGATCTAGTCTCTTAGTAATTGTGAAGTATATAATAGAGTATTGTTGACTATAATCACTATGCTGTGCCTTAGATGTCCAGAACTTACTTATCTTCTAATTGCAAGTTTATTCACCCACCCCTCAGCCCCTGGTAAACACCATTCTACTTTGTTTCCATGATTTGGCTTTTTTAGTTTTCATATGTCAGTGATGTCATACAGTATTTGTCTTTCTCTGTCTGACTTATAACTCTCACTTAGCATAATGTCCTCAAGGTCTATTGATGTCACCTGTGATGGGATTTTTTTCTTTCTCATGGCTGAATAATACTGAGTAAAAAATGTTCTTTTTTTGTCCATTCATCCATTAATGGACTTAGGTTGTTTCTACCTCTTGGCTATTGTGAATAATACTACAATAAACATGGGAGTGCAGATAACTTTAAAACATTCTATTTTCATTTTCTTTGGATACATATCCAGAAGTGGGAATGCTAGATCTTATGATAGTTCCATTTTTATTTTTTAAGAAACCTCCATACTATTTTCCATAGTGCCTACATTGTTTTACAGTCCCACCAAGAGTGAACAAGTTTCCCTTCTCTACATCCTTGCCAATATAGATATCTCTTGTCTTCTTGATGATAGTTATTCTAACATGTGTAAGGTGATATCTCATTATGGTTTTGATTTGCATTTTAAATATGATTAGAGATGTTGAGCATCTTTCATGTACCTGTGGGCAACCTGTATGTCTTCTTCGGAAAACTATCTACTCAGGTCCTCTGCCCATTTTATACTCTGATTGTTTTTTTGCTATTGAGTTGAAAGTGTTCTTTATGTATTTTGGATATTAATTCCTTATCAGATGTATGGTTGGTTCAAAAATTTCTCACACTCCATGGGTTGCCTTTTCATTATATTGATTGTTTCTTTTTTTGTTCTGTTTTTGTTGAAGTATAGTTGATTTACAATATTATATTATCTTCAGGTGTGCAACATAGTGATTTATTTTTTATAGGTTATACTCCATTTAGAGTTATTACAAAGTAATGGCTACATTTTCTTGTGCTGTACAATATATCCTTGTTGCTCATTTATATTACACATTGTATCAATAGTTTATGTGTCTTAATCCCATAGCCCTATCTCACCCTTTCCCCCTTCTCTTTCCTCACTGGTAACCACTAGTTTGTTCTCTATATCTGTGAGTCAGTTTGTTATATACATTTATTTATTTTCTAGATTCCACATATAAGTGTAATACAGAGTATTTGTCTTGATTTGTATGACTAATTTCACTAATCATAATACTCTCTAGGTCCATCCACATTGTTGCAAATAGCAGAATTTCATTCTTTTTTATGGCTGAGTATATACATACCACATCTTCTTCCCACATTACATTCTTCTGTTGATAGGCACTAAGTTTGATTCCATATCTTGGCTTTTGTAAATCATGTTGCACATTGGGGTGCATGTATCTTTTTGAATTAGTGTTTTCATTTCCTTCAAATATATATCCAGCATTAGAATGGCTGGATCATATGGGAGGCCTATTTTTAGTTTTTAGATGAACTTCCATACAATTTTCCATAGTGGATGTACCAATTTACATTCCCACCAACAGTGTTGGAGTGTTCCTTTTTTCTACATCCTCACCAACATTTGTGATGTGTAGACTTTAATGGTGTCATTTTGACAGGTGTGAGTTGATATCTCCTTGGTTTTAATTTACATTTCTCTGATGATTAGCAATGTTGAGCACCTTTTTGTGTGCCTGTTTCCCATCTGTGTATCTTCTTTAGAAAAATGTCTATTCAGGTCTTCTGCAATTTTTTAAATCGCATTTTTTTTATTGAGTTGTATGAGCTGTTTATAAATTTTGGATATTGACCCCTTATTGATCATATCATTTGCAAAGATTTTCTCCCATTCTTTAGGTTGCGTTTTTGTTTTGTCAAAGATTTCCTTTGTTGTGCAAAAACTTTTACATTTAATTGGGCCCTATTTGTTTGTTTTTACTTTAATTTCTTTTGGTTTAGGAAACAGATACAAAAAATATTGCTATGGTTTATGTCAAATAATGTTCGGCCTATATTCCCTTTTATGAGGTTTATGGTTTCAGGATTTACATTTAGGTCTTTAATCTACTTTGAATTTATTTTTCTATATGGTGTGAGGAAATGTTCTAATCTCATTCTTTTACATGTAACTGTAAAGTTTTCCCAGAACAACTTATTGAAGAGACTGTCTTTTATCCATTACATATTCTTCCCTTCATTTTTGTAGATTAATTGACCATAGTGTGGGAGTTTATTTCTGGGATCTCTTCTGTTACATTAATCTATCTGTCTGCTTTTGTTCCAAATACTATGCTACGGGACATTCCACCCCAAAACAACAGAATACATATTCTTTTCAAGTATACTTGCAACATTCTCCAGGATAGATCTAGGAGATCATGCTAGGCCACAAAACAAGTCTCAAGAAATTTAAGACAATAGAAATTATATCAAACATTTTTTCCAACTACAATGGTATGAAACTAGAAATAATTACAGGTAGAAAAATGGGAAAAGCATAAACACGTGGAGACTAAACAACATGCTACTAAGAAAACATTAGGTGAATGAAGAAATCAAACTGGAAATCAGAAAATACCTCAAGACAAATGAAAATAGAAACACAACTTTACAGAATTTATGAGATGCAGCAAAAGCAGCTCTAAGAGTAAGTTTATGGTGATGCAGGCCTACCTAAGTAAACAATTAAAATCTTAAGTAGGGCCCACCAGAGAGGCAAGGCGCCATTGTTGGGGGGTGTGCAAGGAGAGGGGCGGGGCTGCCATCGGAGCATCTTTCCCTGCTTGCACACATGCATTCTCAAACAACAGGACACCACCGGCTTGAGCTCTGGGGGCAGGTGCAAGCTCTTGCTGCCATCGTGGGCTCCAGAGGTGGGCACGGACTTCCACTGCTGCTGAGAGACCTGCAAGCAGGCACCAATCACTGCCCCTGCCATTGCAGGCCCAGGGAGTGAGCGCAGACAGCTGCTGCCACTCTGACACACACAAGCAGGTGACAATCACTGCCCCTGCTGGTGCAGGGCACAAGGAGAACATGCAGGTGACCACATCTGCATAACCCCTATCAAGGAGATAACAGACAGCACATGCTGAGGAGAGAGGCAGCACACCTCTAAACTAAAAGGAGCCCTCTTGCCAAAAATATTAAACCCATACAAGCTACATGGGGACACTCACATATAAATAGCCTTCCAAGACCACAGGAGATCACCGTTTCTCCTAAACTCACAGCATAAGAGAAATATAAGTAAAATGAAGAAGCAGAGGAACCACTTGCAGTTAAAAGACCAAGATAATTCCCCTGAATGAACAATGAAACAGACCTCTTCAGTCTAACAGACACTGAGTTAAAAAAGGAGATAATGAAAATACTGGAGGAATTAAGAAAGACTATCAACAGAAATGCAGATTACTATTAAAAGGACCTAGAAACTATAAGGAGGAGCCAAGAAAAATTTGAAAACTCATTTTCAGAGATGAAAGCTGAGCTAAAGGCAATGAATAGCAGAATGGATATTGCAGAAAACAAATAAGTGATCTGGAAAATAGAATAATGAAAACCACCCAATCAGAACAGCAGAAAGAAAGCCACAAATAAAAAATAAATAAAATGAAAGCAATATAAGAGACCTATGGAATAACATAACGTGTGCCAATCTATGCATAATAGGGATCCCAGAAGGAGAAGAAAAGGGGGCTGAAAATGTATTTGAAGAAATTATGGCTGAAAACTTCCCAAAAGTAAGAAGGAAATAGATATCTAGGTACAGGAAACACAGAGAATTCCAAATAGGATGAACACAAACAGACCTACACCAAGAAATATTACAATCACAATGACAAAAGTTAAAGAGGGGATTCTAAAAGCAGAAACAGAAAAACAAATGGTTTATTACAAGGGAACCCCCATAATGCTATCAGCTGATTTCTCTAAAGAAACATTGCAGGCCAGAATGGAGTGGCAAGATATATTCAAAGTCCTGAAAGGGAAAAATCTTCAACCTAGGATAATCTACCCAGCAATATTATCATTTAGAAGAGAAGGAGAGAAAAAGAATTTCTCAGACTAGCAAAAACTAAAAGAATATAGCAATACTAAATTTATCCTAAAGGAAATATTGAAAGGTCTTCTCTAAATAGAAAAGTAGTAAGAATCTATAGGAAAAAGAAAATCACAACTGGAAAGTAAATCACTTAAATAAGCCAGTATACAGATCAAAAGGGAAAAAAATCTATTTTTGCAAGCAATGATAAACATAAGGAAGAGCAAATGGATAAATATAAAGATATAAAAGAGGACATCACAATCATAAAATGTCAGGGAAGAGTAAGAAAGTGTAGTTTCTTTCTTTTTTTTTTTAGAATATGTTTGAACCTATATTACTATCAGTCCAAAGCAAGCAGATAGAGAAAGGGGTTAACAAACTTGAAAAACAGCATAACCACAAATCAAAAACATACAATAGATTCACAAAAACCAAAAAGAACACAAGGATAAAATAAAACCATCAAACCACAAAAAGAAAAAGAAATGAACAAAGAAGAAACATAGACTCAACTGGAAAACAAGGTTTAAAATGGCAATAATTTATCAATAATAATCTTAAATATCAATGGGCTAAATGCTCCAATCAAAAGACATAGACTGTGGGTATATCCAGAGAAAACCATAATTTGAAAAAATACATACACCCCAATATTCATTGCAGCACTATACAAAGCCAAGACACGGAGCAACCTCCATGTCCATCGAAAGATGAATGCATAAAGAAGATGTGATGTATATATATATATACACACATACATACACACACACACAATGGAATATTCTCAGCCATAAAAAACAATGAAATAATACCATTTGCAGTAACATGGATAAACCTAAAGATTATCATACTAAGTGAAGTAAGTCAGACAGAGAAAGACAAATATCATATGATATTACTTGTATGTGGAATCTAAAAATATGATACAAATGAACTTACTTACAAAACAGACTCACAGACTTTAAAAACGAACTTATGGGGCTTCCCCGGTGGCGCAGTGGTTGAGAGTCCGCCTGCCGATGCAGGGGACGCGGGTTCGTGCCCGGGTCCGGGAAGATCCCACGTGCCGCGGAGCGGCTGGGCCCGTGAGCCGTGGCCGCTGAGCCTGCGCGTCCGGAGCCTGTGCTCCGCAACGGGAGAGGCCACAACGGTGAGAGGCCTGCGTACCACAAAAAAAAAAAAAAAAAAAAAAAAAAACGAACTTATGGTGGGGAAAGTTGGGGAGAGGAATAAATTAAAGAGTTTGGGATTAACATATACACACTACTATACATAAAATAGATAATCAACAAGGACCTACTATATAGCACAGGGAACTCTACTAAATAATCTGCAATAACCTATAAGGGAAAGAGTCTGAAAAAGAATGGATATATGTTTATGTATAATTGAATCACATTGCTATACATTTGAAACTAACACAACATTGTAAATCTACTCTAATATAAAATAAAAATTAAATTTAAAAAAGACAGAGTGGCAGACTGGATAAAAAAAACAAAGCCTAAAATATGCTGCCTATAAGAGACCCACTTTCAGGCAAAGGACACACACAGTTTGAAAGTGAGGGAATTGAAAAAGAAACAGAAATGCAAACAGAAATGACAAGAAAGTGGGGGGCTGCAAAACTCAAATCAGACAAAGTTGACTTTAAAACAAAGGTCATAAAGAAAAATAAAGAAGAAAACCATATAATGATAAAGGGATCAATACAAGAAGAGGATTTGACATTCATTAAATATATGCACCTAATATAGGAGCACTCGAATACATAAAACAAATACTAACAAACATAAAGGGAGAAATTGACAGGAATACAATAATAGTAGACTTTACACCCCACTCACATCAATGGACAGATCATTTATACAGAAAATCTTCCTCAAAAACAACAACAACAACAAAATTTTCAAATAAATAACCTAACCTACCACATAAAACAACTAGGAAAAGAATAACAAAAAAACCCTTAAATTCAGCAGAAGGAAGGAAATAATAAAGATCAGAGAGGAAATAAGTAAAATAGAGACTTAAAAAAAATAAGTCAATAAAAGCAAGAACTGTTTCTTTGAAAGGGTGAACAAAATTGACAAAACTCTGGTTAGGCTCACGAAAAAGAAAAGACAGAGAATACAAATAAACAAAAAAGGAGAAATATTAACCAATACTGCAGAAAAAAACCATAATAGAATACTATGAACAATTATATGGCAACAAATTTGACAACCTAGAAGTGGACAAGTTTGTAGAAACATAGAGCTCACGAAAATTGAATCAAGAAGAAATACATTGTTGGAGGGGAACAATCAAGTTGGCAGAGTAGTAGGACGTGAAGCTCACCTTCTCCCACAAATACATCAAAAATACATCTACATATGGAACGATTCTCACAGAATATCTACTGAACGCTTGCAGAACACCTCAGACTGTTGAACTGGCAATAGAATCTCTATGTAACCAGGTAGGAGAAAAGAAAAATGAAAAATAAGCAAGAAAGGAATTGGGACTGGACCTTCACCACTGAGAGGGAGCTGTGAAAGATGAAAGGTTCCTGCACCCTGAGAAAATACCTTACTGGCAGGGAGATTGGCTTTGACAGGGCGGGAACTTCAGAGGCTTGGAGGATAGCACAGCAGCCAGTATGCAGCAGCCAGAGCAGAGGGAGAACTGCACAGATGATCAGTGTTGCTGTCCTGCACTACCCAGCCTGACATGCTCATCCCCAGTGCTTGTGGGGGCTGGGGGCTGGAACTCGGGCTTCAGAGGTCATAACCAAGGAGAAGAATGGCGTTAGTGGTGTGGAGAAAGAATGAGGGGGGCTGGAATCCAGTGCAACTGTGGCCTGGGGTATACTTGGAGGAAGCCTGGGCTACCTTAGATGGCCAGTCACCACTGTTTGGGGTGTGCATAAGGGGAGGGGTGGGAACCAAATCATAGCCTTTTTCCCTATGGGTGTGCTTGTGGAGGTAAGGACACTGCCTGCATGGGCTCCAGGGGTGGTTGCAAGTCTCCACTCCCTCCCTCCTGGACACTAGGAGTGGTCGCTGGCCACTGCCACAACCTGCCCAGAACCAGGAGTGGATGTGGGCCCCGAACACCTCACATCTGGACCCAAGGAGTGGTCGCAGGCTTCTGATGCCACCCACTTGGACCCCAGGACTGGTGATGGCCCATGATCACCTCCCTCCTGGACCCCCTTGAATGGTCACAGGCCCCCACCACAGACTGCCCAAACTCCAGGAGTGGTTGTGAGCAGCCTCCACTCCCATCTCACAACCTGGAGGCATGCCTGAGCCACCGCTGCCAAGAACCCAGGACTGGGCACCAGCCGTCGCACCTGCACATCCACTGTGAAGGGGATAACCACCAGCACATGCTGAGGAAAGAGCCAACAGGCACCCATACTTAAAAGAGCCCTTCCACCAAATATACTAAACCCACACAAGCTACTCAGGGACGATCCCACATATAAATAGCCCTCCAAAGCCACAGTAGATAACTGCTTCTCCTAAAAACCCACAGAGTAAGAGAAGTATAAGTAAAATGAAGAAGCAGAGGAAATACTCCCAGTTAAAAGATCAAGAGCATTCCCCTGAATGAGCAAACAATGAAGCAGACCCCTTCAGTCTAATGCACACTGATTTCAAAACAGAGATAATGAAAATACTGAAGGAATTAAAAACTATTGATATAAATGCAGAGGACTATAAAAAGGAAGTAGAAAATATAAAGAGGAACCAAGAAAAACTAGAAAACTCATTGCTGAGATGAAAGCTGAGCTAAAGGCAATCAACAGCAGAATGAATATTGCAGAAGAATGAATAAGTGAACTGAAGATAGAATAACAGAAATCACTCAATTGTGACAGTAGACAGAAAGCCAAATTAAAAAAAAAATGAAAGTAATATAAGAGATCTACCAGATAATATAAAGTATGCCAATCTACACATAATAGGGATTCCAGAAGGGGAAGAAAGACAAAAGGGGATCAAAAATATATTTGGGGCTTCCCTGGTGGCACAGTGGTTGAGAGTCTGCCTGCCAATGCAGGGGACGCGGGTTCGTGACCTGGTCTGGGAGGATCCCACATGTCACAGAGCGGCTAGGCCCATGAACCATGGCTGCTGAGCCTGCACGTCCAGAGCCTGTGCTCCGCAATGGGAGAGGCCACGGCAATGAGAGGCCTGCGTACCGCAAAATATATATATTTGAAGAAATTATGGCTGAAAACATCTCAAACCTAAAGACGGAAATAGAGATCCAGGTAGCAGAAGCACAGAGGGTCCCAAACGATAAACCTAAACAGACCTACACCAAGATACATTATAATTAAAGTGGCAAAAGTTAAAGATAAAGAGAGGGTTCTAAAGGAAAAAGAGAAAAACGGAGTTAGTTACAAGGGAACCCCCATCAGGCTATCAGCTCATTTTTCAACAGAAACGTTGCAGACCAGAAGGGAGTGGTGAGATATATTCAAAGTGCTGAAAGGGAAAATCTGCAACCTAGGATACTGTAACCAACAAGATTATCATTTAGAATAGAAGGAGAGATAAAGAATTTCTCAGATAAGCAAAAACTAAAAGAATGCAGCAATCCTAAACCTATCCAAAAGGAAATATTGAAAGTCTTCTCTAAATAGAAAAGAAGTAAGAATCTATAGGAAACAGGAAATCACAACTGGAAAATAAATCACTTAAATGAGCCAGTAACCACAATGAACAGCAAAAGGATGAACATGTAAAATCATTTGTCTCTATACTTTGAGACAAATGACAATGAAAACAGAACCATGCAAAATCTATGGGAAGCAGCAAAAGCAGTTCTTACAAGGAACTGCATAGTGATACAGGCCTTCCTCAACAACAACAACAACAACAAAAAAGAAAAATCTTAAACAACTTAACCTAAAACTTAAAAGAACTAGAAAAAGAGCAAACAAACCTAAATTCAGATGAAAGAAGGAAATAATAAATATAAAAGAAGAAATACATAAAATAGAGATAAAAAATATAGAAAACAATCAGTAAAACCAAGAGCTGGTTTTTTGAAAGGATAAACGGGATTGACAAATCTCTGGCCAGGTTCATGAAGAAGTAAAGAGAGAGAACCCAAATAAACAAAACAAGAAATATAAAAGGAGACATAGCAACTGATATTGCACAAATACAAAACACACACACACACACACACACACACACACACATGCACACTATAAGGGAATACTATGAACAATTATATGTCAAAAATTCAACAATCTAAGAGAAAAGGAAAAGTTTCTAGAAACATACAACCTACCCAAATTGAATCAGAAGAAATAGATAATTTGAAGAAATGGATACTAGAAGTAAAGTAGAAGCTATAATTTAAAAACTCCCTACAAACAAAAATCCAAGATCAGAAGCCTTCACAGGTGAATTCTACCAAACATACATAGGAGAACTTATACTGATCCTTCTCAAACTCTTCCAAAATACTGAAGAGGAGGGAGCACTCCAAAGGACATTCAATGAAGCCACCATCACCCCAATACAACAACTAGACAAAGACACAACCAAAAAAGAAAATAACAAGCCAATATCTTTGATAAATATAGATGCAAAAATTCTCAATAAAATATAGCAAACCGAATCCAACAACACATAAAAAAGATCATATGCCATGACCAAGTGAGATTCATCCAATGTTCACAAAGATGGTTCAACATATACAAATCAAACAATGTGACACACCACATCAACAAAAGAAAAAACAAAAACCACATGATCATCTCAATAGATGAAGAAAAAGCATTTGACAAAATTCAACATCCATGTATGATAAAAACTCTTACCAAAGTGGGTATAGAGGGAACATACCTCAACATAATAAAATCTATTTATGACAAACCCACAGCCAATATAATACTCAATGGTGAAAAGCTGAAAGCCTTCCTACTAAGAGCTGGAACAAGACATATAGCCCACTATCACAATTTCTATTCAACATAGTATTAGAAGTCCTGGTCACATCAATCAGAAAAGAAAAACAAATAAATGATATCCAAATTGGAAGAGAAGAGGTAAAATTGTCATTATATGCAAATGATATATTATATATAGAAACCCTAAAGATTTCACACAAAAACTACTAGAACTGATAAATTAATACAGCAAGGTAGCAGTATACAAATTAACATACAGAAATCCGTTGCCTTTCTTTAACAAAGAAATATCAGAAAGGGGATGTAAAAAAAGAATATCTTTTAAAATTGCACCAAAAAAATAAAATAATTAGGAATAAACCACACCAAGGAGGTGAAAGACTTATATGCTGAGAACTATAAAATGTTAATAAGGGAAATTAAACATGATTCAAAGAAATAGAATGATATCCCATGCTCTTGGATTGGAAGAATTAATATTGTTAAAATGACCATATTATCCAAATCAATTGGCAGATTTAATGCAATCCCTATCAAATTACCCATGGCATTTTCCCAGACCTAGAACAAATAATCCTAAAATTCATATGGAACCTAAAAAAAAAAAAAAAAGACTCAGAATTGCTAAAGCAATCCTGAGGAAAAAGAACAAAGCTGGAGGCATAACCCTCCCAGACTTCTGACAATACTCCAAAGCTACAGTAATCAAAACAGCATGGTATTGGCATAAAAAAGATCAATGAATATGGATCAATGAAACAGAACAGAGAGCCCAGAAATAAACCCACATACCTGTGGTCAATTAACCTTTGACAAAGGAGGCAAGAATATGCAATGAGGAAAAGACAGTCTCTTCAGCAAGTGGTGCTGGGAAATTTGGATAGCTGCATGTAAAACAGTGATGTTAGAAAACACTCTTTCACCATATACAAAAAAAAAAAAAAAAACACTCAAAATGGCATGAAGACTTAAATATAAGACAGGACACCATAAAACTCCTAGAACAGTCACAGGCAAAACATTCTCTGAGATAGATCGTACCAATGTTTTCTTAGGTCAGTCTCCCAAGGCAATAGAAATAAAAACATAAACCAATAAATGGGACCTAATCAAACTTACAAGCTTTTGTACAGCTAAGGAAACCAAAAATGAAACAAAAAGACAACCTACAGACTGGGAGAAAATTTTTGTCAACTATGCAATCAAAAAGGGCTTACGGCTTCCCTGGTGGCGCAGTGGTTGAGAATCCGCCTGACGATGCAGGGGACGCGGGTTCGTGCCCTGGTCCGGGAAGATCCCACATGCCATGGAGCAACTAGGCCCGTGAGCCATGGCCGCTAGGCCTGCGCGTCCGGAGCCTGTGCTCTGCAACGGGAGAGGCCACAGCAGTGAGAGGCCCGCATAACACACAAAAAAAAAAAAAAAAAAAAAAAAAATTTAAAAAAAAAAGGGCTTAATTTCCAAAACATACAAACAGCTCATATGACTCCACACCAAAAAAATAAAAACCCAATCAAAAAGGGGCAGAAGACCTAAATAGACATTTCTCCACAGAAGACATACAGATGGCCAACAGGCATGTGAAAAGAAACTCAATATCACTATTAGAGAAATTAAAATCATAACTACAATGTGGTACCACCTCACACCAGTCAGGACGGCCATTATTAAAAAGTCTACAAATAACAAATGCTGGAGAATGTGTGGAGAAAAGGGAACCCCCTATTCTATTGGTGGGAATGTAAGTTGGTGCATCCATTATGGAAAACACTATAGAGGTTCCTCAAAAAACTAAAAATAGAATTACCATATGATCCAGAAATCCCTCTCCTGGACATATATCTACACAAAACTAATTCAAAAAGATACATGCACCCCTATGTTCATAGCAGCACTATTCACATAGCTAAGACATGGAAACATCATAAATGTCCATCAACAGACAAATTGATAAAGAAGATGTGGTACATGTATACAATGGAATACTCCTCAGCCATAAAAAGAATGAAACAATACTATTTGCAGCAAAATGAATGCAACTAGAGATTATCATACTAACAAGTAAATCAGAAAGAGAAAGACTGAAACCATATGATATCACTTATATGTGGAAACTAAACTATGACACAAATGAACCTTTCTATGAAACAGAAATAGACTCACAGACATAGAAAACAGACTTGTGGTTGGCTGCCAAAGGGAAGTGAGCGGGGGATGGACTGGGCGTTTGGCATTAGTAGGTGCAAACTATTACATGTAGAATGCATGGACTACAAAGTCCTACTGTATAGCACAGGGAACTATATTCAAAATCCTGGGATAAACCATAATGGAAAAGAATATATAAAAGGATGTATATATATGTATAACTGAGTCACTTTGCTGTACAGCAGCAATTAACACAACATTATAAGTCAACTATAATTTTAAAAAATTAAGAGAAAAACAAAAACAAGGAGGCTGAAGGTCAAGATGACCAAGTAGTAGAAAGATGTGGGCTCACCCCTTCTTACGGAAACACCAAAATCACAACTAACTGCTGAACAACCATCGACAGAAAAATGGTAGAACCTACCCGAAAAGAAACCCTACACCCAAAGACAAAAAAGAAGCCACAACTAGATGGTAAGAAAGGTGCAACTGTGATTAAATCAAATCCCACAGCTGCGAGGTAGGTGAACCACAGATTGGAGAGCAATTGTACCACAGAGGCCCTCCCACAGGAGTAAGAGTCCTGAGCCCAACATCAGGCTTCCCAGCTTGGGGTTCTGTCTATGGGAGGAGGAGCCACCAGAGAATCTGGCTTTGAAAGCCAGTGGGGTTTGATGGCAAGAAATTCATGAGAGTAGGGGGAAACAGAGACTCCACTCTCAGAGAGCACAACAAGGTCCCATGTGAAACAGAAGCCAGGGAGAAAAAAGCATTGACACCATAAAAGACAGCCAGACCTTGCTGCCAGTAATGGAGGGTCTCCTGTGGAGGCAGGGGTTGGCTGTGGCTCACTGCAGGGACAAAGACACTGGCAGTGGCAGTTCTGGGGAGTACTCATTGGCATGGACCCTTTGGGAGGCCACCATTAGCCCCACCCAACAGCCTGTAGGCTCCAGAGCTGGGACAACTCAAGCTAAACAGCCAACAGGGTGGGAACACAGCAGCCCCGCCCATCAGCAGACAGGCTGCTCAAAGTTTTCCTGAACACAGCCTTGCCCACCAGAGGGACAAGACCCAGCTCCACCCACCAGGAGAGTCACTTCCAGCAGGAAGCCTGCACACACCTCTTGGCCAGACTCATCCACCAGACAGCAGACAGCAGAAGCAAGAAGAACTACAATCCTGCAGTCTGTGAAATGGAAACCACAATCACAGAAAGTTAGACAAAATGAGAAGGCATGGGAATATGTCCCAGATGAAGGAAAAAGATAAAACCCCAGAAGAACAACTAAGTGAAGTGGAGATAGGCTACCTGCTGGAAAAGGAGTTCAGAATAATGATAGTGAATATGACCCAAGACCTTGGAAAAAGAATGGAAGCAAGGATCAAGAAGATGCAAAAAATGTTTAACAATAACATAGAAGAACTAAAGAACAAACAAACAGATGAACAACACAATAACTGAAATGAAAAATACACTAGAAGGTATCAGTAGCAACATAACTGAAGCAGAATGATAAGTGAGCTGGAAGACAGAATGGTGGGACTCACTGCTGTGGAACAGAATAAAGAAAAAAGAATGAAAAAAAATGAAGACAGTCTAAGAGACCTCTGGGACAACATTAAATGCACAAACATTCACATTATAGGAGTCCCAGAAGTTGAAGAGAGAGGGAAAGGAGCTGAGAAAGTATTTGAAGAGATAATAGCAGAAAATTTTCCTGACATGGGAAAGGAAACAGTCACCCAAGTCCAGGGAGCACAGAGAGTCCCAGACAGGATAAAGCCAAGGAGGAACACACTGAGACACATAGCAGTTGAATTGACAAAAATTAAAGCCAAATACAAAATACAAAAAGCAGTAAGGGAAAAGCAACAAATAACATACAAGGGAATTCCCATAAGGTTATCAGCTGATTATCTGCAGAAGCTCTAAAGGCCAGAAGGGAGTGGTACAATATATTTAAAGTGATGAAAGGGAAGAACCTACAACCAAGAATACTCTACCCAGCAAGGCTCTCATTCAGATTCAACGGAGAAATCAAAAGTTTTACAGACAAGCAAAAGCTAAGAGAATTCAGCAACACCAGACCAGATTTGCAACAAATGGTAAAGGAACTTCTTAAAGCAGAAAAGAAAAAGCCACAACTAGAAACAGGAAAATTATGAATGGAAAAGCTCACCAGTAAAGGCAAACCTACACTAAAGGTAGGAGATCATCCACACACAAATATGATATTAAAACCAGCAATCGTGAGAAGAGGAGGGAACAAAGGCAGGATATTGGAAATTCATTTGAAATGAAAAGACTACCAACTTAAAAAATCTTGTTTATACATAGACTGCTATATCAAAACATCATGGTAACTGCAAATCAAAAATCTACAATAGATACACATACCAAACAGGAAAAGCAATCCAAACACAACATTAAAGTTAGTCATCAAATCGCAAGGGAAGAGAACAAAAGAGGAAGGGAAGAAAAGAAGATCTACAATAACAAATCCAAAACAATTACTGAAATGGCAATAAGAACACACATATTGATAATTACCTTAAATGTAAACAGATTAAATGCTCCAACCAAAAGACACAGACTGGCTGAATGGCTACGAAAACAACACTCATATATATGCTGTCTACAAGAGATCCACTTCAGATCTAGGGACACATACAGACTGAAAGTGAGAGGATGGAAAAAGGTACTCCACAGAAATGGGAATCAAAAGAAAGCTGGAGTAGCAATACTCATATCAGACAAAATAGACTTAAAAATGAAGACTGTTACAAGAGACAAAGATGGACACTACATAATGATCAAGGGATCAATCAAGGAAAAGATACAACACTTGTAAATATATATACATCCAACATAAAAGCACCTCAATATATAAGCCAAAAACTAACAGCCATAAAAGGAGAAATCAACGGCAATACAATAACAGTATGGTATTATTTAAAACCCTACTTTTACCAATGGACAGATCATCTAGACAGAAAATCAATAAGGAAACACAGGCCTTAAATGACACATTAGACCAGATGGACTTAACTGAATCTTATAGAGCTTTCCATCCAAAAGCAGCAAAATACACAATCTTCTCAAGATCACATGGAACATTCTTCAGTATTGATCACATGCTGGGCTACAAAGCAAGCTTTGGTAAATTAAAAAAAGAAAAGAAATCATCATATCAAGTATCTTTTCTCTCCACAATGCTATGAGATTAGAAATCATCTACAAGAAAAAAAAAAAGAAAACTAAAAAAACACAAACAAATGGAGGCTAAACAATATGCTACTAAACATCCAATTGATCACTGAAGAAATCAAGGAGGAAATTAAAAAATACCTAGAGACAAATGAAAACAAAAGCACAATGATCCAAAACCTTATGGATGCAGCAGAAGCAGTTCTAAGAGGGAAGTTTATAGCAAGAAAAGTTCACCTCAGGAAACAAGAAAAATCTCAAATAAACAACCTAACCTTACACCTAAAGCAACTGGGGAAAAAAGAACAAACAAAATTCAAGGTTAATAGAAGGAAAGAAATCATAAAGATCAGAGCAGAAATAAATGAAATAGAGATGAAGAAAACTATAGAAAAGATCAATGAATCTAAAAGCTGGTTAGTATGTCATAGTAATAACATAAAATAAACTATATAAACTGTTCAGTACTTATTTTCTTTCTTGTATAATTGTTCAAGATTCAAAGAAATGTTTGCTTTATATAAACTTTTGGGAAGTTTATATAAACTACCCAAAAACAGTCCTCAAGAAGTATGCTAGGGGAAGAGAGAGATAGAAAGTGAGAGAGAGAGAGAGAGAGAGAGAGAGAGAGAGAGAGAGATTGCAGGGTGGTGGAAGGAGGGAGAAAGCCCTTTGTTAAAATGGAATATTGAGAATTGTATTCCTATATAAAATTTAATGTGAAATGTAATAGAAATCATTCTCTGTAGATCAATATGGCTGTTACATTCTAACAACCATATTGTTTAACAATGCAGGTTCGAAGAGGTTGTTTGTTTTTTTCTATGTGGAAAATGTATTAAATGTATTAAGCACAGCACTAAGCTGATTCCAGGGCTTATTTTGAGCAGGTAATTCTACAGAGTTAGCTGGTTGAAGATATTTTTAATAACATAAAAACAGATAACCTTTGAGTAATCCATTAAAGCTCACTTTTATGTGCTTCCTTTTCATTTTTTCCCCTGTAGCATGTGGGCAAATAAATCATCTTCTTTCTTTATTTCCTTGTTTCTTCTTTTAATTCTGTTCTCTCTCTCTCTCTCTCTCTCTCTCTCTCTCTCTCTCTCTCTCTCTTTCTCTTCCCTTCTTCCTTAATTATAAATTTGTAATTTCTCCTTATTTTTAAAGTTATAATAACATTTTGGTCCAGATTCTGACTGTGTCTTCAGTTCTATTGATTTTAGGATTAATTTTTGTTAAAACTTACAGGGAAATCAGAACTTATTTAGTCCTGATGCCATTTTTATAAATGTGGAAAAATTCTCAGGGTGGTATCTGAACCTGCTAGCTAATGGTAGGTTAAGAATTAGGTCTCAGGTCTCCTGGTCGTGTTCTAATTTATACATGTGTATACACACACATACACTTTGAAAGGCTAATTGCATCAGTAAACATAAATCAATGTCATCCTCCTATGTCTGGAAGTCAGCCAATCAAGAAAGTATACACTCCAATAAGCACACCTTTAGAATAGCAAATAATGCCAACTTAATTCTACCTCTAAAAATCTACCACTCACTGATCTACATGCTTACCAAAAAACTAAAAATCAGCAGCAGTCTGCACTGGTTGGAATACTGTGATTGAGCTGCATACAACTGTATATAGCAAGAACATGACTTATAATAGTAAGTTATAAAGTCTGCTTTATCTTTTCATTTAAGATATTAAACTATGATCTCAACATCTTTGGAGAATTCTGGAAGTGGTATTGAAATTTTGCAAAGGCTCCCAAGTTCGGATTGTTGAAAGGACTCATAAGACTCACAGGACATACTCACAGAAGCCTTTTATTTGAAGGCAGAGGATATTGCACTTCAAAATAAGTAGAGTGCAGGAAAACACTGAGGGTCCTAGAAACAGCCCACAAGCAAGCTCCCCAGGGTCCTCATAAATATAAGAACTGTCCTATATTTCCAAATTGAATCTCTGATATCTGCCTGTAGAATTTTAGTTTTTGGAAGAGATCAAAGCAGAAATTTCTGGCACAGTTTTCATGTCAGTTTAGTCATATAACCAAGCCAGAATATCTAGCCAGTTAGGTTAGTTGAAAATGGTCATTTAAAAAAAAATTCTCCTTGGGAGGAGAGGAGATCACGATGAGAATAGAGGGACATGAAACTCACCTCCTCCCAAAAATACATCAAAAATACATCTACATGTGAAAAAATTCTCACCAAATACCTACTGAAAACATGTAGAAAACCTCATACAACCAAAGCTGCAAGAAAGATCCCCATATAACTGGGTAGGATGAAGGGAAAAGGAAGAAGAAGAGGAAGAGGGACAGGACATGCACCCCTAGAGGCATCTGGAAAGAGGAAATATTCCTTCAACTTGAGAACATCCTTCACTGGCTGGGAGATCTGCTGGGACAGATAGGGAGCTTCATAGGCTCAAGAAGAGAGTGTGGAAGCTGGTGTACAGCCCTGCAGGGTAGAAAGAGACCAATACAGATGATTCTGGCCATGTGGCCATACTTCCCAGCCCTAGACATATGCCTGCTGGTGTGTGCATAAACTGAGTGCTGAAACTCAAGCTTTAACAGACAGACCTGGAGAGAGAGCTCAGTCTGGCTGCACAGAGACAGCTCAAAAGGCCTGGAGTGTGGCCCAGGTCACAACTGGGGATGCACATAGGACAGAGTATGGGTCTTTCATGGAAGCCCCATTGTCGACACAGGAAGGTAGGGCTGTGGATCCTCCACAGCAACCTCATTATCAGCATGCTCACAGCAGTGTGCACCTCTGCCCAGTATGGGTTTTGCTAAATTTGTGGGTGCACACGTGCAAAAGCAGGGCCGAAACCTGAGCTTATTCCAGGGGTGTAGCTTTGGCATGTTTTCATGCCGATGCCTTTGTTATTGCATATGCATACCTAAGGGACTTCTGAGACGATTACCACTGCTCCCAAAATGGAGGCAGCCCCCAAAGGCTGTGTGAGCAACGGTGATCTTTGTGGACACACAAACTGGGTGAGAAGTGGCATCACAGATTTGCACTTCTGGTCGACAGCTCCTGGGGAAGAACACACAGTGGCAAATTTCCCAGATGAAGCATCAACACACACTGCAGCTTAGAACAGGATATGGGGGCTTCTACCACAACTGGGGAGCAGACCCTGTCCCTGACAGGATTGTGACAACCACAGAGCAAAGAGGAGGCCCTGTCCAATATACAGGCTCTGCACACCACAACACCAAACACACACCCCTATCAAGGGGACAAGGGCTAGCCTACCCTGAGGAAAGATGTGGTAAGCATCCATACTAAAAACAGCCCTCTCACCAAAAATTTTGGACTCGTAGAGTCTACACATTGTTGTTCCCACATAAAAATATCCTTTCGAGACCACAGCAGACAATTGTTTCTCCTACATTCATAGAGTCAGAGAAACATAAGTAAAATGAAAAGGCAGAGGAACTACTCCCAATTAAAAGAACAAGAGAAATCCCCTGAAAGAAAAAACAGAAAAACAGACTTCTCCAGTATACCAGACCCCAAGTTCAAAAATAAGGTAACAAAAATTTTGAAAGAATTAAGAAAGACTATTGATAGAAAGACAGATCATAGTAAGAAAGAACTAAAAATTATAAAGAGGAGTCAATCAAAATTAGACAACTACATGGCCAAGATGAAAACCAAGCTAAAGGCAATAAATAGCAAACTAAATAATGTAGAACAAATAAGTAATCTGGAAGATAAAATAATGGAAATCACAAAATCAGAACAACAGACAGAAATACAAATTTTTAAAATGAAAGCAACATACAAGATATATGGAATAATATAAAGATTGCTGACCTATGCATAATAGGGATCCCATAAGGAGAAGAAAAAGAAAAGAGGATCAAAAATGTATTTGAAGAAATTATGGCTGAAAACTTTCCAAACCTAAAAGGAAACAAATATCCAGGTACAGAATGCACAGAAGGTCCCAAACAAGATGAACCCAAACAGACCTATGCCAAGGCATATCATAATTAAAATGACAAAAAATTAAAGATAGAGTATTCTAAAGGCAGCAAAAGTAAAACAGAGTCAATTATAAGGGAACCCCCATGAGGCTATCAGCTGATTTCTTTACAGAAACATTGAATATATCTTGCCACCCGCTATGGTCTGCAAAGTTCTGAAATGGAAAAACCTGCAACCTAGGATACTCTACTTGCAAGATCATCATTTAGAATAGAAGAAGAGACAAAGAATTTCTCAGACAAGCAAAAACTAAAAGAGTACAGCAATACTAAACTTCTCCTAAAGTAAATATTGAAAGGTCTTCTCTAAATAGAAAAGAAGAAGAATCTATAGGAAAAATCACAATATAAAAGGTAAATATATACAAGGACTGAAGATCACTTAAATAAGCCAGTGCATAGATTAAGAAACAATCATAAAATTCTGTGAAAGCAATTATAACTACAATGAACAGCAAAAAGATAAACATGAACATAAAATAGGACATCAAAATCACAAAATGTGGGGAGGGGAGTAAGAAATGTGTATCTTTTAGAATGTGTTTGAGTTTACATGACTACCAGCCTAAAGCAAGTCAATACACTTATGGGTAATATACTTGAAAATCAGGGTATCCACAAATCAAAAACATACAACAGATCCACAAAAAAACAAAAGAAAGGAACTCAAGCATAATACAGAAGAAAATCATCAAAACACAGAAGGAAAAGCAAAAAGAAGAAGAAAGGAGCAACAAAGAACTACAAAATCAACTAGAAAATGAGGATTAAAAGGGCAATAAATACTTATCAATAATTACTTTCGATGTCAATGGAATAAATGCTCCAATCAAAAGACATAGTCACAGATTGGATAATAAAACAAGAACCTACAATATGCTGCCTACAAGAGACCCACTTTAAGGTGAAAGACACATATATATTAAAAGTGAGGGGATGGAAAAAAAATATTTCCTGCAAACGGAAATGACAAAAAAGTCAGGGTAGCAATACTCATATAGATAAAATAGACGTTAAAACAAAGGCCATAAAGAAAGACAAAGAAGGACACTATATAATGATAAAAGGATTAATACAAGAAGAGGATATCACACTCATTTACAAATATGCTCCAATATAGGAGTACCTAAATACATAAAACAAACACTAGCATACATAAAGGGAGAAATGGACAGGAATACAATAATAGTAGACTGGGCTTCCCTGGTGGCGCAGTGGTTGGGAGTCCGCCTGCCGATGCAGGGAACACGGGTTCGTGCCCCGGTCCGGGAAGATCCCACATGCCGCGGAGCGGCTGGGCCCGTGAGCCATGGCTGCTGAGCCTGCGCGTCCGGAGCCTGAGCTCCTCAATGGGAGAGGCCACAACGGTGAGAGGCCCGTGTACCACAAAAAAAAAAAATAATAATAATAATAATAATAATAGTAGACTTTAACATCCCACAGACATCAATGGACAGTTCTTCCAGGCAGAAAATCAATAAGGCAATGGAGATTCTGAATGACACAATAGAACAGTTAGATTTAATTGATATCTACAGGACACTACTTTTTTTAAAAAAGCAGAATAGACGTTCTTTTCAAGCACAAATGGAACATTCTCTAGGATAGATCATATTCTAGGACACAAAACAATCCTGAACAAATTTAAGAGGATAGAAATTTTTTCAAGCATTTTTTGTGACCACTGTGGCATGAAACCAGAAATCAACCACAGAAAGAAATAAAAAACAAATGATTACATGGAGACTAAACAACATGCTACTAAAAAACCAGTTGGTCAACATGAAATCAAAGAGGAAATTTTAAAAATACCTCAAGACAAATTACAATGAAAACACAACCACACAAAATCTATGGGATGCAGCAAAAGCAATTCTAAGCAGGAAATTTATAGGGATACAAGCCTTCCTCAAAACAATAAGAAAAATCCCAAATAAACAACCTAATCTACCACCTAAAATAATTAGAAAAGAGGAGAACAAACAAAGACTAATATTAGAAGAAGGAAAGAAATAATAAAGTTCAGAGAGAAAAAAATAAAACAGAGGTTAAAAAACAAAAAGGAAACCTATGGAATATGAGAAAATATTTGCAAACCAAGAGACTGACAAGGGGTTAATTTCCAAAATACACAAACTGCTCATACTGATACAACTCAATATGAAAAAAAATAAATAAATAAACCCTATCAAAAAATGGGCAGAAGACCTGAAGAGACATTTCTCCAAAGACGACATACAGATGGTCAATAGGCACAAGAAAGAATACTGAACAACACTAATTATTGAAGAAATGCCAATCAAAACTACAATGAGGTATCACCTCACACCAGTCAGAATGACCATCATCAAAAAGTCTACAAATAATAATTGCTGGATAGGATGTGGAGAAAAGGGAGCCCTCCTACACTGTTGGTGTGAATATAATTTGGTGCAGCCACTATGGACACCAGTATGGAAAGTTCCTTAAGAAAACTAAAAATAGTTACCATATGATCCAGAAATCCCATTCCTGGGCATATATCTGGAAATGACAAACACTCTAATTTGAAAAGGTACATGTGTCCCAATGTTTATAGCAGCACTAGTTACAATAGTCAAGACATGGAAGCAACCTAAGTGTTCATCAATAGATAAGAAGATGTGACATACATATAGATACAATGGAATATTAATCATAAAAATGAATCAAATAATGCCATTTGCAGCAACAAGGATGGACCTAGAGATTATCATATGAAGTGAAGTAAGTCAGAGTAAGAAAATTATATATATATACTTTTATTTTATATATTAAACATTTTTGTGTAGAGTCAAAAAATGATAAAATGACCTTATTTATAAAACAGAAAAAACTCACAGACATAAGAAACAAATTTATGGTTACCAAAGAGGAAAGGGGGGGAGGGATAAATTAGGAGTATGGGATTAACAGGTACATACTACCATATATAAAATAGATAAACAATAAGGATTTACTGTAGAGCACAAGGAAGTATATTCAATATCTTATAATAACCTATAACGGAGATGAATTGAATACAAGAATATTTACATATATAAAGGACATATAACTTTGCTGTACACTTGAATCTAACACAATATTATAAATCAACTGTACCTAATTTTAAAAACTGGATCAAAGACCTAACTGTAAGGGGTAAAGCTATAAAATTAGAAGGAAGCCAAGGCATGAAGTTTAGTGACCTTGATTTAGGCAAAGCTTTCTTAGACACCTAAACCTCAAGCTACCAAAAATATTAAACTGGATTTCAAAATAATTGTTTTTGGAGGTTATCATCTGTTGAGTTTTGATTTTAAGCATCACATCATGAATCCCAGTGCCCTTACTATGCCCAAAAGTAAAAAAAAAAACAAACAAAAAAACTCCCCAGAACCCAGACATCTAAAATCTCCAGAACTTTTCCAGTCCAGCTATAAATCAATTATATATATATACACTCTATGAAACACCCTTTGTTGGCAGCCTTCTAAAGCTTCCCTGTGCCAAGATGTGCACTCACTAAGTCTCTTGAGCTTAAATGCCATGTTTTTCTTTCACTTTGCCACCAGGTGATTTGTATTCAACAATGATCTAAGCATTAGTAGTGTGACATAGCTTTTGTAGAATTTAGTTAAGCACAGTACTGCTAACAAAATAGGTCTTTGTATGGTGTCTTTAGACTTATGTCATTGTGTAATATAATTAGGCAAAGATATTTGTATAGAGTAATTAGACCTTTTGGTTTTAAGGTGTACTATGTAGTAAATAATTTGACTTGGTTATTAGCATAAGGTAATCAGGCCTAAGTTTTTGTATTAAGTGAGATGATTTCTGGTTTGAAGATGTAATATTTGGTAATAACTAGACTTTGTTTTTTATATAAGGTCATTAGACACTTTGTTTTGCAAACATAAAATCTAGTAAATATTTTTACATTAACCTGCTTATTATTTTGCCACATGGTTTGCTATTGCTATTGCTTATCTATACCATTGGTTATCAAATATTACCATAAAAGGCTACATGATAAATATTTTACTTTTTTGGGGGGTGTACTACAATTTCTAGTGCACATTCTTCTTTTGTAATTTTTACAGACATTTATAAATGATAAAAACTTCCTTAGGTCATAAACCATATGACCTGTTAGGCTCATTGACAATAGTTCGATGATTACTGTATGTATAAAGACATTTGTCATGTATTTTTCTTTTGTACTTGATTGTCCCATTTCAGCTGAATTTAGGAGAGACTTTTCCACAGGAAAATCAGGGGACATAGGTCCAAGAAATCTCCAATCCAAGCAGTCTCTGAGAGGTAATTGTTGGAGATCTGCTAGACTGATGAACAGTTTGAAAAACTACAATTAGCCAAATTATGCCTTGTACCCTGCAATGCCTTTAGAAGAACACTTCGTGTAGCATTAATTTGCAAAATCAGAAGTCCTCATCAAAAGTAAATGCAGACATAGAGAATGGACTTGAGGACACGGGGAGGGGGAAGGGTAAGCTGGGACCGAGTGAGAGAGTGGCATGGACTTATATATACTAACAAATGTAAAATAGATAGCTAGTGGGAAGCAGCAGCATAGTACAGGGAGATCAGCTGGGTGCTTTGTGACCCCCTAGAGGGGTGGAATAGGGAGGGTGGGAGGGAGACGCAAGAGGGAGGAGATATGAGGATGTATGTATTTGTATAGCTGATTCACTTTGTTATAAAGCAGAAATTAACACACCATTGTAAAGCAATTATACTCCAATAAAGACGTTTTAAAAAAAAGTAACTTACTGTACAAAGTAGCCAACTTTTGGCCAAGACCATTGCAACTACATTCATCTATATGTCATATACATTTTAAAATTATCAACTTGGTCATACTTTTCCTCTTTACTGATTTAAGTTTACATACTTTTCAATTAGTCTATCTTGTTCATTTCACCAATAATAATAACTTTTCAAAGTCTAGGACTTAATAGATAAAATCATGAACTTAAATATAAATCCAGTTGTCAAGCTATTAATAGTACAACCAATTTAAAAAATGATATAAACCCATCATATACATTAATCTTGCCAATAATAATACATTTTTGTAAGCAATGACTACATTAAGAACAATTTCTTGCACTAGAATTATTAAGATGCAAGAATTTATGTGTCACAAAAACACCCAGAGAAAATATTCCTACAGCTCCAGCAAAGTTGATTACAACTTTTGTGTGACTGTTGGATTCTTCTTTTGTAGGTATAAATTGGGCACTTGATGTCAATCTAAGACCAAGGCAAATTGTTTTGTGGGGCTATTAGATGATTCCAAGAATACAACTCCCTCAAATACTCAGGGGAATATGTGTCCTTATGAAACTCCAAAGGGAGTTTCTATTTCTCCTTCTAGTGAAATAGTTAACAAGCAGAACAGACCACCAAAGATGTTCGTTCTATAAGAATTGGAGAATTTGAGATATTCCTCAAAAATGTGTCACTCACTGCGGCTAAGGTGTTAAATAGTAATATCCAAACCCTCGGTGCTCAATAATCCAAGCTAGTATCCTTATTTCAAGTATAAATTTAAAAATAGGCTTGTAATGGGTGGGGAAGGGAGGTGGTTGTATATGAAATATTTAAAATATAATAGTCCATAAATCATTGGGACATGTCTTCTGTTAGAGAAAAATTATGCCACATGTATTACTTATTGTAATTTCATGATTTTCATAGTGATTTATTGTTTGCATAGCAATTATTTTTTTGTCAATATAGGATATGAGTTTAAATTTCAAAAATACGTGTAATGGTATTTACTCAAATTTCTTATCCAGATAGTCTACATTCACTCAGTATTCTGAACATGAGATAAGGTCTTATATGAGTTAATTTTAATACCACTGTATCTAATATTAGAAAATGTCTGTTTATTATTACCTATTTACACATATAAGCCTGGCTTTAGTATTTGAAAATATAGACTATAAAAATAATTTTATTTTTTTGCTGTTCTCTTTAATAGAGTTTTTACTTTTATGAATGTAATACTATATAGAAAATTCTAAGTTTAAATTTAAAACCTAAGTGTACTACAATATGATCTTAATCTTAGATTTTTTAATATCACTTGAAGGTTTAAATTTATAACTTAGATATTTTTTATAAATTTATGTAGATTTTAGAATTTTAATTTATGCTCTTTGTAATTATTTAGAACATTAAGTTTTTGGATTCTATGTACTGTTTTAATTGTTATGCTGATTGGCATTATATTTTTAGTGTTTAAACATCATAATTCGATTATGTAAAATTATTGTAAATGGGAATTCATGCTTAAAGAATATTCTATTAAGTTTTTCAGTAGAGGAAGTAAATGTATTGAGGCATAACATAACCTTTCCTTTATAGGTTTCCATTTCAACTAGAATTAATGGTATTCTAATACCAAGGATCTTTAACTCACTCACACATACAAAGGTCTTTAAAGAAATAAAGAAATATCCATAGTATTCTAAAGAATCATACTGGAAACGTTCATTGACATTTTCTGAAATATGCCTAATTTAATATGCTACAATACTCTACTCTGCCTTTAAAAATGGTTATGGGTCAGGATTTCAGAATGGTGATAAGAGGAGCTCAGCAGAACTTCTCCCCAGTGAAACAACCATTTAGCTTGTAATATTATATGACAAAACCACCAACTATTTAAAGTCTGTAGAAACTTTTCTAAAGGCATGCAGTATATGGAGAAATGTTTATTCAAGAAACTCTACTAACTCTCAGTAAGGGCAATGAGAATCTGTGGCATTTGAGCCATGAACTATTTCTCATGTTGACTCCCATCTCAGTGTGATGGAAGCTCTACTCTGGGTGGATATGACCAAGAAGATGGGGTCCCCACTTACCCCAGCTCCAAATCTAGGGCTATATTTTTATCCCAGGAGGAGTAGGACATTAGCATTCTCACCCCCTCCTTAGCTCTTGAGTTTTAGAAGCTGTAATTCAGGCAGCTGTGAAAGAAAGGACAAAGCTTCCCTTTCACAAGACAGGTAGATATAGTAAATCTGATTAAATTTATAATAATTACAAAGAATGAATTAGTAAATTTAAATATTTTAAAAAAACCCAGGTCTAGACGGCTTCACAGGTGAATTCTACCATTTAAAACCTAATTAATGGTAATCCTTCACAAATCCTTCCATAAAACAGAATAGGCACAAGCAGTCCCCAACTCATTCTATGAGGCACATATTACCCTACTACCAAAATCAGAAAAAGATGCAGAAGAAATGAGGGGTATAGACCAATATCTCTTATGAATATGAACATACTAATGTCCTTAGCAACATACTAGCAAATGTAATGCATCAACATATAACAAAAATTATACATTATGACCAAGTAGGGTTTATACCAGGTATGCAAAGTTGTTTAAACAACAGAAAGTCAATTCATTTAATACACTATATTAATAAAATAGAGTACAAGAAACCCATGATTGGTTATATATCTAAGAAGAAAAAGCATTTGACAAAATCCAAAAAGCTTTCATGGAAAGAAAAGAAACAGTCAAAACACTAGAAATATAAGAAAAATCATCAACATTTTAAAAGGCATCTTAGAAAACAATCTAGTAACATCATTAATGGTGAAAGAACGCTTCCCTCTTAAGGTCAGGAAAAATTCATAGATGTCTCCTCTCTACTTTCATCCAGCATTCACTGGAGGATCTATCCAGAGCAATTAGACACACAAAAAAACCCATATGAGACACTCAGAATAGAAAAGAAGAAAACAATATCTATTCACAGAAGACATGATATTCTAAATAGCAAATCCTAAGGAAAACACTAAAATACTATAGACTAGTTTACAAAAGTTGTAGGATAAAAGTCAATACAATAAATTGTATTTATATAAGGTAGCAATAAATACTCCATAAATGAAATGTGAATAATAATGTACAATATTACAAAGAATGAAATACTAGAAATAAAATTAATAGATGAATTGCAAAACTTGTATACTAGTAACTACAAAACAAGTGCTAAAAGAAATTAAAGAGCCATTCCTCCAAAAACAAGGAAGGCATGAATCAGAAAGCAATACTGTGAAGATATTACTCTCCAAATTGATCTACAGACTCAACTTAGTCTGTACAATGTCAGTTGGCTTTTCTTTTTCCAGAAATGGTCTTTACTGAGAAGACTAGAAAATAATTTTTAAAAAGAAACACAAAGTCCAAGGAGTTATAGTCCTGATTACAAAGTTTATTACATAGCCACAATAATCAAAACAGGGTAGTCATGGTAATAGGTTTTTTGAGTTTTTTTTTTTTTTCCAAAAAATGGTGCCAGTACAATTGGATTTCCAAGTGCAAAAGAATGAAGATGGACCTCTACCCCATACCATACATAAGAATTAAATAAAAATGAATCACATTCCTATTTGTTGGAGCTAAAACTATAAAGCACTTAGAAGAAAACTTTGGGGTATATCTTTGTCATCTTGAATTTTGGGTTAGGCCATATATATATATATATATATATATATATATATATATATATATATATATATATAGAGAGAGAGAGAGAGAGAGAGAGAGAGAGAGAGAGAGAGAGAGAGAGAGAGAGAGAGGGAGAGAGAGAGAGAAGGAGAGAAAGAGAAAGGGAGAGAGAGAAAGAGAGGGAGAGACAGAGAGGGAGAGACAGAGAGAGAGGGAGAAACAGAGAGAAAAAAAGAAGCAGGATATTACAATGCCTTTTAGGACCTAGTCGTGGAGTCACACACCATCACTTCTGCTTTCTTCTATCTGTGAAAATGGAGGCATGAAGTCCAACCCACACTTAAGTGGAGGGGAAATAAGCTCTGCTTCTTAAAGGGAGGAGTATCCAAGAATCTGGGGTCATGTCTTAATACCTCTTCACCTGCATGATCTCCCCAGCTAACTGTCAGATCCTGGGACCAATGTGCAGGGCTGCGAGTCCATTTGGCTCCAGTGCAACCCTTCACTTGTAGCTGGGCCTCTCCATCTGTCCTTGTTGGTCACCACCAGGAGGAGGGTGAGAGGAGAGGAGGGCAAAACTTTCAAAACAGTCTCCTGATGAAAAGGGGAAAAGAGAGTGAAAGAAGGGAAATACTTAAGCCCATGAAGTCTCCCTAACTTCTTCTCATGCTTAACCCAGCTCAACTCTGCCACAGGTGGGTAGACTGTTGGGGTCTATATATACACAGATATATACCTAGGGATCTCTGCCTAGCCAGCTGAAGACGCCCCTTCGTGCAAAGGTGAACAGACAGCTGGGCTCCCTCACTAGCTAAGTGTATACTAAGCACATAAGCTTCCGGGGCCCGGGGTTCAACTTTATGCTACCACAAAACTAGGAATCACTATGCACCCAACCTTTTGAGTTGCAAATGAAACTTTAAAGGCCAATGGCCTGCTGAACATCCTGGCCCATGTGAAGCTCCCAGCAGAGATTTCAACCAACCAAACTAGAGTCTAGAGCAGGAGCAGAAACTCTAGGGGAAACCTAGGAGGAATTCCGCAAATGGAGCGATGGAAGTGGGGGGTGAGGTGGGCAAAGGGCCTTGACCTAGAGGCTCTGGCCTCTGCCAGTCAGAGGCCCTCTAGATTCACTCTTTGGCAACCCACACAGATCCTGTTGGTGGAGGATTCTCAATTTGGAGAGGGAGCAGCAGGGATATTAAGTTTTAAAAATGATATCATGGTGGCTGTTCAGAGAAGTTGTTGGTAAGGACGATGGTCTTGTATCAACCTCTGTCTCCTTTATTTCTAAAGTTGCTTGGGGGTGGCATTTTGGATTCCTGTCTCCCTTGGGATTCTGGCCTAGTTAGAGCCCAGAGACTAAAGGCCTCCTTCTGGGCCCCACGAGGGTCTGACTAAAGTGGAGAGGATATGGTGTTGTCCCCAGGGCAGGCAGGACCCAGAGAGGGCAACGGGGCCACTGTGAGTTGGGGGACTGGTGGCCATCGAGGGTGGCAGTCTTCCTTAAGTGGTCCCACTATTTACTTTTCGGTCAACAGTTAAAAAGATTTTTGGAAAAAGAGAACATATGGAATCTGGCCCAAATGAGAAAGGCTCAGGTGACTTAGTGGATCAAGTAGGTAAGTCACAAAAATGTCAGTCTCCAAGGCAATGAACTGGGCTGGATGGTGCTAGAGGCAGCCTGACCCCAGAAAGCCTGTTTGTCCTGGGAGAGCCCTGGCCATGCACATGGCCAAAAGCCCTAAGGCTGTGAGCTGCCCAAGCAGCGCCGCTGGCCCGCCCTCCCTGACCAGAGTGGATGGGAAATGGGGATCCGTCAGACCCTGTATAGAGCCTGTGAAGCTGGGGCCAGCTCCTTCCCTGGGAGTAGTTTTCAGTTTTTGAATTATTTTTTCCTCCCTCTCCTGTTGCCCAAACATAGTGACTCCTTTTGGGAGCAGTTGAGACTTTGTGTTCAATGGTGAGATTGCACCCCTTACTGATGTTCAAAAAGTGTTCAACGGGCTCCTGGTGGCAGAGCTGGTTGACACAACCTCATTGGAAAGTGGTTTGGCAGAATCTACAAAAGCGGCACATACTGAATGCCCCAGGAATTCCACTCTTACCCAAGGAAAACAAGTGCTTACGTTCACCCAAAGACATGAACCAAAGTGTTCCCATCACCCATAGATGTGTAGGGGAATGTTCCCAGCAGCTTTCTTCCTAAGACCTGGGACATACACAAACGTCCATAAAAGTTAGAATGGATCAAGGGTGGTATATACACACAAAGGAAAACTACACTGCAATGAATATACCAGAGCCCAACTAGCCAGGGCAACATGGATGGATCGGACATATAACCTTGAGAGAAAGAGACCAGACAGAAAGGTGTATACTGCATGGCTCCATTTACACGAAATCCAGGGACAGGCAAAACCATTCTGGAGGACAGAAATCAGGATGGGGGCTCTCTTGGGTGGGGTGATGTCAGGAAGAGGTTAAGAGCCTCCAAGGGTGGGAAATGTAATTTTTTATCTCAGTGCTGGTTACACAGATATATACCCAGGTGAAAAATTCTTCAAGATATACTTTTCAGATGTGTGCACGTCACTGTATGTGCACTCTGCCTAGAAAGAAAGATAATACAAGTGGAAACCAGGTTTCCTGCATGTTCTGGCTCTTTCTGAAGCTTTCAGAAATGTTTCCTCCACAATGAAAAAGTGATCTTTCTTTCCATAAAGAAACAGTACAGATGTCACTTTACCTCCTGGACTTTAGAGTCTTTTCAGGAAAATATAATCTGAGGGGAGTGACATTCTAGTAGCCGAACTTTCTCCCTCTAAGGTGGTGAGCCCTGCCCCGTCCCTCTGTGTCAAGGTTTGTGCAGCAAATAGTTTCAACTTTCAGATGTCATCTTCCGAGGAAAGAGTTCTCATTATGGTCTAATTACCTTGACTGTTGGAAACAGGAAACAAATAGCTAAGCTGTTGAACCTGGAGAAAAAAAGAAGAGAACCACTTCCTACCAATATTTTTAGTTTCAAAAAGATCACTGCCTAATCTCCCCAGGGCTATTAGGTACATTAAAAATCTGCCTAATTATGTTTTAACAAGAAATCAAAGTAAGGACCAAGAAAGTGTAGCTTCAATCTTTTGGATAAATAGAAATAAATATGTGGGTATAAGTTAAAAATAAATACATCTTGTATTTTAAAACGCCTAATCACGTATTTGCTTAAGGAATTTCTGCACATCATGGTAAAAATAATATATGTCATATATTTTCCTCTGAAAGATATGAACATACAAATACATAGAAAACACTCCACTTAAAAAAATGTGTAATGCATTCTGGTCAATGGGGCTCCATTTTATTCACAAATTTCTATGGTTTGTGTAAGCAATCTATGCAAAGGAACATTGTGAAAGAGATTGTACTGACAGAAAATTCCCAGAAATAGGAGCGCTTGTCTTTCTGCTGAGGGCTTTATATCACAGCCATTGACCTATCACCCCCACTTCTGCTGCAGAGAGAATTTCTTCTCTGAGGAATGATGAAAAGTGAATCCCACTGATTTCTCATTGTTCTTGTAAAATATGTTATGCCTACAAGCCCAGAGAATGGGCCCCCCATCAGAAGCATTTCCCTGTCGTTCTGCTGCTAACCTCTGTGATACTGGATACTGCATGAAAACGAAGTAAGCAATGAAGATCGATGTGAAAAGGCTGGGAAACATAATCTGTATATTTTATTTCAAAGGGAAAGTCTTCATCAAGGTCTCTCCCTGGCCTTTGGAGAAACTTGAACATAGGCATACTTTTAATCAAGTAAATTAAACTTGCTTTAAAATTATATGAAGCAGCTGACTTGCATCTTGCTAGAGAGATCAGCTTAAATGAGTAGAAGCACACCAGGTCTATGGAAACAGAACACTGGGCAGAAAATAATTAATAGCACTCCCACCATTTTAATGAAACAATCTGCAAACAAATAGAACCCTATATCAACAGTTAAGAAGTAAAGGAACTCATTTTTTAAGGGGCAACCAGGTGTAGATTCCCAATCACTTTTGTGCAAAGGATAGAGTCTTAAGAGTGGCTTCACCTGGTTTTCTGTACCTCTCAAAACACATCTGTCCCTCCCACCATTTTAAGGAAATAATCTGCAAACCAATAGAACCCTATATCAATAGATAAGAAATCAAGGAAAGCATTTTCAAAGGATAAACCAGGTGTAGACTCCTAATCACGTTTGTGCAAAGGATAGAGTCTTAAGAGTGGCTCTACCTGGTTTTCTGTCCCATCTCAAAGCACATGTCTTTAGCAAAAGTAAATGGGGTATTTTTGGTTTGTTTTTTTTTTTTTACATTCTTTCCAATATTTATTTCTTTTCTGCTTATTGTAGCTTTGACAACACATTAATGTTATGGAGATGAGAATGTATCTATCAATATTTAAGACATTACTTGAACACATTTTATGCATAAGTAAATGCCAACATCTCCCCATATCAGCGATAAATTACAGAGTTATCCTAATGGTATGCTTGCTTATTTCTTTTTTTATTTTTCAATATTGTTTCCCATCTAGCCACTTAGAGAACTTGGAAATTGTTTAAGAGATGAATTACAATAAAACACAACAAATATATTATCTTTGGATCACATTACTTTCATATACATCAAAGCAGCAATATGATACTTTTTAAAATATAAGTACTCGTTAAGTTTTTGTGTTTCACTTTTTTTATTTTTTAATTTTTTTTCTGCTTTTTAAAAAAACATCTTTATTGGAGTATAATTGCTTTAAAATGGTTAGTTTCTGCTTTATAACAAAGTGAATCAGCTATACGTATGTATATATCCCCATATCTGCTCCCTCTGGCGTCTCCCTCCCACCATCCCTACCCCACCCCTCTAGGTGGTCACAAAGCACTGAGCTGATCTCCCTGGGCTATGCGGCTGCTTCCCACTAGCTAACTGTTTTACATTTGGTAGTGTATACATGTCCATGCCACTCTCTCAGTCACAGCTTACCCTTCCCCCTCCCCATGTCCTCAAGTCCATTTTCTACGTCTGCGACTTTATTCCTGTCCTGCCCCTAGGTTCTTCTGAACCTTTTTCTTTTTTTTTTTTTTTTAGATTCCATAAATATGTGTTAGCATATGGTATTTGTTTTTCTCTCTCTTACTTCACTCTATATGACAGACTCTATAGGTCCATCCACCTCACTACAAATAACTCAATTTCGTTTCTTTTTATGGCTGAGTAATATTCTATTGTATATATGTGCCACATCTTTATCCATTCATCTGTCAATGGACACTTAGGTTGCTTCCATGTTCTGGCTATGATAAATAGAGATGCAGTGAACATTGTGGTACATGACTCTTTTTGAATCATGGTTTTTTCTCAGGGAATATGCCCAGTGTGGGATGGCTGGGTCGTATGGTACTTCTATTTGTAGTTTTTTAAGGAACCTCCATACTGTTCTCCATAGTGGTTGTATCACTTGACATTCCCACCAACAGTACAATAGAGTTCCCTTTTCTCCACACCCTCTCCAGCAGTTACTGCTTGTAGATTTTTTGATTTAAGCCATTCTGACTGGTGTGAGGTGATACCTCATTGTAGTTTTTATTTGCATTTCTCTAATGATTAGTGATGTTGATTATTCTATCATGTGTTTGTTGGCAATCTGTAAATCTTTGGAGAAATGTCTCTTTAGGTTTTCTGCCCATTTTTGGATTGGGTTGTTTGTTTTTTGATATTGAGCTGCATGAGCTGCTTGTAAATTTTGGAGATTAATCCTTTGTCACTTGCTTCATTTGCAAATATTTTCTCCCATTATGAGGGTTGTTTTTTCATCTTGTTTATGGTTTCCTTTGCTGTGCAAAATCTTTTAGGTTTCATTAGGTCCCATTTGATTATTTTTGTTTTTATTTCCATTTATCTAGGAGGTGGGTCAAAATGGATCTTGTTGTGATTTATGTCATAGAGTGTTCTGCCTTTGTTTTCCTCTAAGAGTTTTATAGTGTCTGGCCTTATATTTAGGTCTTTCATCCATTTTGAGTTTATTTTTGTGTATGGTATTACATGTAGCTGTCCATTGTTCCCAGCAGCACTTATTGAAGACTGTCTCTTCTCCATTGTATATCCTTGCCTCCTTTGTCATAGATTAGTTGGCCATAGGGGAGTGGGTTTATCTCTGGGCTTTCTATACTGTTCCATTGATCTATATTTCTGTTTTTGTGCCAGTACCATACTGTCTTGATTACTCTAGCTTTGTAGTATAGTCTGAAGTCAGGGAGTCTGATTCCTCCAGCTCCATTTTTCTTTCTCAAGATTGCTTTGGCTATTCAGGGTCTTTTGTGTTTCCATACAAATTGTGAAATGTTTTGTTCTAGTTCTGTGAAAAATGCCAGTGGTAGTTTGATAGGGATTGTATTGAATCCGTAGATTGCTTTGGAGAGTATAGTAATTTCAAAATGTTGATTCTTCCAATCCAAGAACATGGTATAACTCTCCATCTGTTTGTATCATCCTTAGTTTCTTTCATCAGTGTCTTATAGTTTTCTGCATACAGGTCTTAGGTAGGTTTATTCCTAAGTATATTATTCTTTTTGTTGCAGTGGTAAATGGGAGTGTTTCCTTAATTTCTCTTTCAGATCTTTCATCATTAGTGTATAGGAATGCAAGAGATTTCTGTGCATTAATTTTTTATCCTGCTATTTTATGAAATTCATTGATTAGCTCTAGTAGTTTTCTGGTAGAGTCTTTAGGATTCCCTATGTATAGTATCTGCAAACAGTGACAGCTTTACTTCTTTGTTTCTAAATTGGATTCCTTTTTTTTTTATTCTTTTTCTTCTCTGCTTGCTGTGGCTAAAACTTCCAAAACTATGTTGAATAATAGTGGTGAGAGTGGGCCACCTTGATTGTTCCTGATCGTAGTGCAAAATAGTTTCAGTTTTTCACCCTGGAGAATGATGTTGGCTATGCGTTTGTCATATATGGTCTTTATTATGTTGAGGTAAGTTCCCTCTATGCCTACTTTCTGGAGAGTTTTTATCATAAATGGCTGTTGAATTTTGTCAAAAGCTTTTACCTGCATCTTTTGAGATGATCATCTGGTTTTTATCCTTCAACTTGTTAATATGGTGTTTCACATTGATTGATTTGTGTATATTGAAGAACACTTGCATTACTGGGATAAACCCCACTAGATCATGGTATATGATCCTTTTGATGTGCTGTTGGCTTCTGTTTTCAAGTATTTTGTTGAGAATTTTTCCATCTATGTTCATCAGTGATATTGGCCTGTAGTTTTCTCCTTTTGTGACATCTTTGTCTAGTTTTTGTATCAGCATGATGGTGGCCTTGTAGAATGAGTTTGGGAGTGTTCCTCCCTCTGTCATATTCTGAAAGATTTTGAGAAGGACGGGTGTTAGCTCTTCTATAAATGTTTGATAGCATTTGCCTGTGAAGTCATCTGGTCCTGGGATTTGTTTGTTGGAAGATTTTTAATCACACTCTCAATTTCAGTGATTGTAACTGGTCTGTTTATATTTTCTATTTCTTCCTGATTCAGTCTCGGAAGGTTGTGCTTTTCTAAGAATTTGTCTATTTCTTCCAGGTTGTCCATTTTATTGGCATAGAGTTGCTTGTAGTAATCTCTAATAATCTTTTGTATTTCTGCAGTGTCAGTTGTTACATCTCCTTTTTCATTTCTAATTCTATTGATTTGAGTTTTCTCCCTTTTTTTCTTGATGAGTCTGGCTAATGGTTTATCAATTTTGTTTATGTTCTCAAAGAACAAGCTTTTAGTTTTACTGATTTTTGCTATCGTTTCCTTCATTGCTTTTTCATTTATTTCTGATCTGATCTTTATGATTTCTTTCCTTCTGTTAATTTTGGTGTTGTTTTTGTTCTTCTTTCTCTAATTTCTTTAGGTGTAATGTTAGGTTGTTTATTTGAGATGTTTCTTGTTTCTTGAGGTAGGACTGTATGGCTATAAACTTCCCTCTTAAAACTGCGTTTGCTGCATCCCATAGGTTTGGGATGTTGTCTTTTCATTGTCATTGGTTTCTAGGTATTTGATTTCTTCTTTGATTTCTTCAGTGATCTCTTGGTTATTAAGTAGTGTATTATTTAGCCTCCATGTGTTTGTATTTCTTTACAGATTTTGTTCCTGTAATTGATATCTAGTGTCATAGCATTGTAGTCGGAAAAGATACTTGATATGATTTCAATTTTCTTAAATTTACCAAGGATGGATTTGTTACCCAAGATATGATCTATCCTGGAGAATGTTCCATGAGTACTTTAGAAGAAAGTGTATTCTGTTGTTTTTGGATGGAATGTCCCATAAATATCAATTAAGTCCATCTTGGTTAATGTATCATTTAAAGCTTGTGTTTCCTTATTTATTTTCATTTTGGATGATCTCTCCATTGGTGAAAGTGGGGTGTTAAAGACCCCTATTGTGATTTTGTTACTGTTGACTTTCCCTTTTATGGCTGTTAGCATTTGCCTTCTGTATTGAGGTGCTCCTATGTTGGATGCATAAATATTTACAATTGTTATATCTTCTTCTTGGATTGATATCTTGATCATTATGTAGTGTCCTTCTTTGTCTCCTGTAATAGTCTTTGTTTTAAAGTCTATTTTGTGTGATATGAGAATTGCTACTCCAATTTTCTTTGATTTTCATTTGCATGGAATATCTTTTTCCATCCCCTCACTTTCAGTCTGTATGTGTCCCTAGGTCTGAAGTGGGCCTCTTGTACACAGCAAACATATGGGTCTTGTTTTTGTATCCATTCAGCCAGTCTATGTCTTTTCATTGGAGCAGTTAATCCATTTACATTTAAGGTAATTATCGATATGTATGTCCATATTCCCATTTTCTTAATTGTTTTGGGTTTGTTATTGTAGGTCTTTTCCTTCTCTTTTGTTTCCTGCCTAGAGAAGTTCCTTTAGCATTTGTTGTAAAGCTGGTTTGGTGGTGCTGAATTCTCTTAGCTTTTGCTTGTCTGTAAAGGTTTTAATTTCTCCATCAAATCTAAATGAGATCCTTGCTGGGTAATCTTGGTGGTAGGTTTTTCTCCTTCATCACTATAAATATGTCCTGCCACTGCCTTCTGGCTTGCAGAGTTTCTGCTGAAAGATCAGGTGTTAACCTTATGGGGATTCCCTTTTATGTTATTTGTTGTTTTTCCCTTGTTGGTTTTAATATTTTTTCTTTGTATTTAATTTTTTATAGTTTGATTAATGTTTTTCCTTGGATTTATCCTGTATAGGGCTCTCTGCACTTCCTGGACTTAACTCTTTCCTTTCCCATATTAGGGAAGTTTTCAACTATAATCTCTTCAAATATTTTCTCAGTCTCTTTCTTTTTCTCTTCTTCTTCTCAGACCCCTATAATTCGAATGTTGGTGCATTTAATGTTGTCCCAGATGTATCTGAGACTGTCCTCAATTCTTTTCATTCTTTTTTAAAATTCTACTCTGCAATAGTTATTTCCCATATTTTATCTTCCAGGTCACTTATCTGTTCTACTGCCTCCATTATTCTGCTATTGATTCCTTGTAGAGAATTTTTAATTTCATTTATTGTGTTGTTCATGATTGTTTGCTCTTTAGTTCTTCTAAGTCCTTGTTAAACGTTTCTTGTACTTTTGCCATTCTATTTCCAAGATTTTGGTTCTTCTTTACTATAATTACTTTGAATTCTTTTTCAGGTAGACTGCTTATTTCCTCTTTGTTTGTTTGGTCTGATGGGTTTTTACGTTGCTCCTTCATCTGCTGTGTGTTTCTCTATCTTCTCATTTTGCTAACTTACTGTGTTTGGGGTCTCCTTTTCACAGACTGCAGGTTCGTATTTCCTGTTGTTTTTGATGTCTGCCCCCAGTGGCTAAGGTTGTTTCAGTGGGTTGTGTAGGTTTCCTGGTGTAGGGGACTGGTGCCTGTGTTCTGGTGGATGAGCCTGGATCTTCTCTTTCTGGTGGGCAGGACCATGCCTGGTGCTTTGTTTTGGGGTATCTGTGACCTTATTATGATTTTAGGCAGCCTCTCTGCTAATGTCTGGGGTTGTGTTCCTGTCTTGCTAGTTGTTTGGTATAGGGTGTACAGCACTGTAACTTGCTCATCATTGAGCTCCACTCAACGATGAGCAAAAAGGTCTTAGCACTGAGACGGAGATCTCTTGGAGAGCTTTCACCATTTGATATTATGTGGAGCTGGGAGGTCCTTGGTGAACCAATGTCCTGAACTCGGCTCTCCCACCTCAGAAACACAGGCCTGGCACCCGGTCGGAGCACCAAGACCCTGTCAGCCACACAGCTCAGAAGGAAAGGGAGAAAAAAGAAAGAAAGAAAAAAATAAATAAAATAAAGTTATTAAATAAAAAATAATTATTAAAACTAAAAAAATTAAAAAATAATTTTAAAAAAGAAAAAAAAAGTAAGAAGAGAGCAACCAACCAAAAAACAAATCCACCAATGATAACAAGTGCTAAAAACTATACTTAAAAAAAAATAAGGACAGAAAGAACCCTAGGATAAATGGTAAAAGCAAAGCTATACAGACAAAATCACACAAAGAAACATAAAATATACACTCACAAAAAGAGAAAAAGGAAAAAAAAAAAAAAAAATATATATATATCTGCTCCCAAAGTCCACTGCCTCAATTTTGGGATGATTCATTGTCTATTCAGGTATTCCACAGATGCAGCATACATCAAGTTGATCGTGGAGATTTAATCTGCTGCTCCTTAGGCTGCTGGGAGACGTTTCCCTTTTTCTTCTTTTTTCACACAGCTCCTGGGGTTCATCTTTGGATGTGGCTCTGCCTTTGTGTGTAGGTCAACTGAGGACATCTGTTCTTTGCTCAGACAGGACGGGGTTTACATAGCAGCTGATTAGGGGGCTCTGGCTCACTCAGGCCAGGGAGAGGGGAGAGGGAGGAGTATGGAATGCGGTGTGAGCCTACATTGGCAGAGTCCAGCATGACGTTGTAACTGCCAGAGGCATGCAGTATCTTCTCCTGGGGAAGTTGTCCCTGGATCATGGGACCCTGGCAGTGGCAGGCTGCACAGGCTCCTGGGAGAGGAGACGTGGATAGTGACTTGTGCTTGCACACAGGCTTCTTGGTGGCTGTAGCAGCAGCTTTAGCGTCTCATGCCTGTCTCTGGGGTCCGCACTGATGGCCGCAGCTCTCACCCCTCTCTGGAGCTTGTTTAGGCGGTGCTCTGTATCCCCTCTCCTCACACACCTGAAAGCAATAGTCTCTTGCCTTTTAGGCAGTTTCAGACTTTTTCCTGGACTCCTTCCTGGCTAGCTGTGACGCACTAGCCCCCTTCAGGCTATGTTCACACAGCCAACCCCAGTCCTCTCCCTGGGATCTGACCTCCAAAGAATCTGGAGCCTCAGGTCCCAGTCCCCACACTTCCTGGCTGTTGGGTGAGCAGACAAGCCTCTCAGGCTGGTGAGTGCTGATTGGCAATGATCCTCTGAGCGGGAATCTCTACACTTTGTCCTCTGCACCACTGTTGCTGCGCTCTCTTCCATGGCTGTGAAGTTTGCCCCCCCACCAACTTCCGTCTCTGCCAATGAAGGGGCTTCCTAGTGTGTGGAAACTTTTCCTCCTTCACAGCTTCCAAGTTAATGGTTTTTATTAAAATTTATTTAAAATGATCATTGCTATTTGCAATAGCTTGGTGGTCATGCAGTCCCCACCTTTCTGTAAAAAAAGTATGCATTTCTCAACTTTCTTTCCTCATTTCCTCATCTGAAGTGCTGAGGAGTTGTTTAGATTTATTCTTCATATTCACATGTAAATAAATGAACTAATAACATAAGCATTATTTATATTATGACAAGTGGAAACTCTCCAAATGTCTATCAAATGATGAATGGATAAATAAATTGTGTTATGTCCATACAGTGAGACAATAATGCTTTTAGGAACATTTGTCCACCTCTTTTGGTATTTGTCTTCTTTCTATTGGTCATATGTTTAAGTTTGGAATTGCTGAGTCATGTAGTAGATCTATTTTTAATTATTTAAGGAACTGCCAAATTGTTTTACAAATGACCCACCATTGTACATTACCACCAGCAATATATGAGGATTACAAACACTTCACATTCTAGTCAATATGTGTTATTGTCTGACTTCTTGATCATAGACATCCTAGTGTATGAAGTGGTATCTCTTTATTGTTTTTATTTCCCTAATGACTAACGATATTGAGTATATTTTTACGGTTCTTAGTCCTACATATGTCTTATTTGGAGCAATGATCATCATATATTTTGACCATTTTGTAATTTTAAAATTTGTCTTTATATTATTGACTTGTAAATGTTCCTTATTATTTACAATGAAATGTTATGAAGTATGGATATATGCTACAGCATGGACAAACCTTGCAAACATTATGAAGGAAATCAGTCACAACAGATCACATAGTAAATGACTCCATGTATATGAATTGTCTAAAATAGGCAAATCTATAGAGATAGAATGTAGATTAGTGGTTGTCTAGGATGGTGGGCATAGTACTATGGGGAGAAAAATGGAAATTACTATTAAAGGTTGTCAACTTTCTTTTAGGGGTGATACAATGTTCTAATACTAGATTTTGGTGATAGTTGTACAGCACTATGAATTAACTAAAAACCATGGAATGTAAAATTTTTGAGTATATGGCATGCAACTTATATTTCAATAAAACTGTTAGGGAGGTTAAAATAATTTGATTCCCTACATTTTATTACCAGGTGTGGGGTGGGTTTTTTTTTTTTTTTTTTTACATTTTACTAAATTTCATTGGTCTACTTTGATCTAAGTCAACTATAAAAATCAAAATAAGGTAATGAAGTAAGTTTATAATAGGCTATCAAAAGATCTGCATTCTAGTCAGATTATAGTATTAATAATCTGTATGAATTTGAATGAAAGAAATTTAATTTTTGTAGTATTCCATTTTTTCACCTGGCAATTGCAAAGTTTATACCAGATTATTTCTAACATCCCAAGACGTGTAAATATGTGACTTATAATTAAAAAAAAAAAATATTTATTCTTGTTTTTGAGAGTTAATCTTTATGTATCTCCAGTACTTAGTAAAACCACACATAAACCTTCTTTTCATTAATAATGACACTCCATATTTTTATAGTCTGATATGTTTTTTAAGTAATTTTGAGTATAGATGGAGAGCTTGTCAAATCCCTATTTTATTGTTTAATCAATTAAGGCTACAATTTGATCAAATTCACATAAGTAGTGAACAATTTCTGATTTAAAGAATGATTCCCAGCTTTCTGAAAAATCTCGTAAACTTTAATAGTACTAAATCTTTTTATTTTTTATAAAATATTAAATATCAGGCTAATTTCATACTAAATTTAACTGTTTCTTCAATTTGGTACTCATTTCAACAGGTCCTTAAGTAGGTTTTTCTGTTCAATTCAGTGACTGATAGTATCCATATACAAGAAACTCTTCAATTTTAACTGTTTTTGACACGCTATTTCATAAACTTCATAGGTAATCCCTCAGATTCCAGGATAGCCACTGGTAAATTCTATCATCCTTCCCAATGTATTTTTGATACTTAAAATTTGATTTAACCTGTCAATAAGAACCATTGCTTCAGACAAATAAAATGATCTGTGTATCTATTATCTTTACCTATTTGTACAACTATCCTTTAAAAACTATATAATATATATATATTTTAAAAAATTTTTGTGCTGGATAGTATGATATCCTATCCAGAACATCTCCAAGCATCCCTGGTTTCTTTTATTTATGGTATTAGAAACCAAAATCTGGGCACTAGGTATGATCATTGTTATCCAGGTGTCATTGCATTTAGGCTCTCTCAGTGGATTGAAAAAAGAGATATATGTGTGTACATTAAACTATTTA
Organism: Kogia breviceps; assembly: GCF_026419965.1. Classification (NCBI taxonomy): domain Eukaryota; kingdom Metazoa; phylum Chordata; class Mammalia; order Artiodactyla; family Physeteridae; genus Kogia; species Kogia breviceps. Next base: position 6,941,939 of record NC_081310.1, on the reverse strand, counting down.
TGTATCCATGTCTATAAATATTTCCATATGGAACTATTTGTATATATAGTTAGCTAAACTTGTGTTCCTACTATTGTTTCCAACCTTGTTCCATTACCACATGGATAATTTTAGCCTCCCATTATGGCATGTCTGTAGCCTCATGTCTGTAACCTCATGAAGTACAAGTCTGTACTTCAATGATGAGAAACCTAGTCCCCATCATCCACCATACATTTACTTAACTATTTAATTCTAGAAGATGTGTACTGTATAGTGGTTTCAGAATTGTTAATCTGTATTCCTGTGAAAAACAAATTTACCAACTAGAATGTAGTGTTTATAAATGGTGTCTTTTGCCTTTGCTTTTACAGATTCTACTTATTCCCATTGTCATATAGATCAGCATCTTTCTCCTCCATGCCTTCTGTGCAATTGTTTCATACATTTATAAACATGTTTAGATTGTTTTATCATATTCTGTGCTCAATCCTGGAACCTTCTAACTTCCTAAGTATTTTCTGGGGGAAAGTATTTGCATACATTAAGGCTTACCCTTTGTGCTGTAAAATTTTATGGATTTGGAAGAATACTTAATTTCTTTTTAAAAAAAAATTTTTTTTTTTTTGCGGTATGCGGGCCTCTCACTGTTGTGGCCTCTCCTGTTGTGGAGCACAGGGTCTGGACGCGCAGGCTCAGCGGCCATGGCTCATGGGCCCAGCCACTCCACAGCATGTGGAATCTTCCCGGACCGGGGCACAAACCCGTGTCCCCGGCATCAGCAGGCGGACTCAACCACTGCGCCACCAGGGAAGCCCAGAATACTTAATTTCTTGTACTCATCATAACAGTATCAGACAAAATAGTTTTACCTCCATAAAAATATTCCCTGTGATTCATATCACATACTCAACCCTTCATATCTGCTTCCTGGAATCTGACAAAAACTTATCAACTTACTCACTGTAATTTTTTTGCATCTATTTTTGAATTACCTCTCATGCACTAGAGAAAGTAAATATTCTCTAATTTTTATGCTTTGACATTTACTGGCAAATGTATCAGTAAGTCCTCAATCATTAATTTCATGGATATTATAATATAATATATAATTGTATTTCTAATATTTTAAATAATTTATACTAAATTGACATTCCTTGATAAACAAAATTCAAGCAAACACAAAAAATAAAATATTCTGAATAATTTAATATTTATTTAAAAAGTTAAAGTCATCATTAAAATTGGGTTTTTAATATGTACTCAAGGCTCAGAAGTATTTATCTGAATTCTTCTAAATATGTAATTATCAGTAGCCTTTTTATCAAGTCTTCCAAAGAATAGAATAAGAGAGAGTTATTTACAATGAATTTTAGAAAGCCACATAGTGTTGATACCAAAACTGAAAAAGGCATTTACAAGGATAGAAATAAACAATACATTTCCTGATAATTTATGTCAGTTAGGATTTATTCCTGTTATTCAGGAGTAATTTTTCTTCAAAAATCAATCCACCTAATTCATGAAACTAACAGAAAATATGATATAATCCTCATACTAGAAAAACAAGGGCTTGACAAGATTCAATGAGTGTTCATGAATATTAAAAATTCTTTAAGAAGCAAGTGTTTGATATTAACTTCCTTAATTTGACAATTTATGGAAAATAATGATAAGCCTGATAATTATGATGAGAGGTTGAAAGTGTCTCCTGAGATGAGGAATGAGACCAAGATTCCTGTTATGACTAATTATATTTAACATTGCTTAGAATTCTTAATTCATAAAAAGAGACAAGAAACATTAAGATCAAATAATTGGAATGGAAAAAGTAGAATTGTCATTATTTGGCAGGCAACATGATTAGGGTATATAGAAAATTTTAAAAATCTACAACATTTGTTCAGTATTAATAAGTGAATTTAGGTAGGAGGCAAAGACAAGATGATGGAGTAGAAGGACGTGACCTCACCTCTTCTTACAAAAACACCAAAATCACAACAAACTCCTGAACAACTATCAACAACAACAACAAAAAACCCAAAACCTGGAACTGACCAAAAAAGAAAATCTACATCCAAAGACAAAGAAGAAGCCACAGAAGATAATCTATATCCGAAGACTGAAGAAGCCACGAGACAGTAGGAGGGGTGCAATCATGATAAAATCAAATTCCATACCCACTCGGTAGGCAACCCACTAACTGGAAAATAATTGTATTACAGAAGTTCTCCCACAGGAGTGCAAATTCTGAGTCCCACATCAGGCTCCACAGACTGGGGGTCTGGAAATAGGAGGAGGAGCCCCCAGAGAATCAGGCTTTGAAGGCCAGTGAGGTTTGATCTCAGGAATTCCACAGGACTGGGGGAAACAAAAACTCCACTTATGGAGGATGCAAACAAGTTCTTGTGTACACCAGGACCAAGGGAAAAAAGTGGTGACCTCATAAGAGCCTGGGAAAGACTTACCTGCTGGCATTGGAGGGTTTCTTGCAAAGGTGGGAGTGGCTGTGACTCACCTTTAGGGACAAAGACACTGGCAGCAGTAGTTCTAGGGAGTACTCATTGCTGTGAGTCTCCCTGGAGGCCATCATTTTCTCACCAAGACCTGGCCCCACCCAACAACTTGTAGGCACCAGTACTCAGATACTTCAGGCCAAACAACCAACAGGGCAGGAATACAGCTCCACCCAAAAGGAGATTGAAGGCTTCAAATCTTTCTGAGCACACAGCTGCCCACTAAACACACACTCTGACGTGGCCCTGCCCACCAGAGGGACAAGACCCAGCTCCACCCACCAGTGGGCTGCAAACAGTCCCTTATCCCAGGAAGACTGCACAAGCCTCTTAGACAGCTTCATCAACCAGGGCGCAGACAACAGAAGCAAGAAGAACTACAACACTGCAGCCTGCAGAATGGAAACCACAATCACAGAAAGTTAGACAAAATGAGATGGCTGAAGAATACGTCCCAAATGAAGGAACAAGATAAACCCCCAGAAGAACAACTAAGTGAAGTGGAGAATAGCAATCTACCTGAAAAATAATTCAGAGAAATGATAGTAAAGATGATCCAAGATCTCGGAAAAAGAATGGAGGCACAGATCAAGAATAGAAAAAATGTTTAACAAAGACCTAGAACTAAAGAACAAACAAACAGAGATGAAAAATATAATAATTGAAATAAAAAGTTTATTAGAAGTAATCATTAGCAGAATAAGTGAGGGAAAATATGGATAAGTGACCTGGAAGACAGAATGGTGGAAATCTCTGCTGTGGAACAGAATAAAGAAAAAAGAATGAAAAGAAATGAAGACAGTCTAAGAGGTCTCTGGGACAATATTAAATGCACCAACATTCACATTATAGGGGTCCCAAAAGGAGAAGAGAGAGAAAGGAACTGAGAAAATATGTGAAGAGATAATAGCTGAAAACATCCCTAACATGGGAAAGGAAACATTCACCCAAGTCCAGGAAGCACAGAGAGTCTCAGGCAGAATAAATTAAGGAGGAACTTGCTGAGACAAATAGTAATCAAACTGACAAAAATTAAAGACAAAGTATTAAAAACAACAAGAGAAAATCAACAAATAACATTCAAGGGAGCTCCCATAAGGTTATCAGCTAATTTCTCTGCAGAAACTCTGCAGGCCGGAAGGGAGTGGGATGATATATTTAAAGTGATGAAAGGGAAGAACCTACAACCATGAATACTCTACCCAGAAAGGCTCTAATTCAGATTTAATGGAGAAATCAAAAGCTTTATAGACAAGCAAAAGCTAAGAGAATTCAGCACCAACAGGCCAGCTTTGTAACAAATGTTAAAGGAACTTCTCTATGTGGAAAAGAAAAGGCCACAACAAGAAACAAGAAAATTATGATTGGAAAAACTCACCAGTAAAGGCAAACATACAGTAAAGGTAGGAAATCTTCCACACACAAATATGATATCAAAGCCAGCAACTGCGAGAAGAGGAGAGTACAAATTCAGGGTATTGGAAATGCATTTGAAATTAAAGCACCAGCAACTTAAAATAATCTTGTTTATACATAGACTATTATATCAAAACCTCACGGTAACCACAAACAAATAATCTACAGTAGATACATAAACAAAAAAGAAAAAGGAATCCAAACAACACTAAAGTTACTCATCAAATAAGAAGAGAACAAAACAGGAAGGGAAGAAAAAAGACCTACCTTAACAAATCCAAAACAATGAACAAAATGGCAAAAAGAACACAAATATTGATAATTACCTTAAACATAAATGGGTTGAATGCTCCAACCAAAAGACACAGACAGGCTGAATGGATACAAAAGCAAGACCCATATACATGCTGTCTACAAGATAACCACTTCAGACCTAGGGACACATACAGACTGAAAGTGAGGGGATGGAAAAACGTATTCCATGAAAATGGGAATCAAAAGAAAGCTGGAGTAGCAATACTCATATCAGACAAAATAGACTTAAAAATAAAGACCATTACAAGAGACAGAGAAGGTCACTACATAATGATCAAGGGATCAATCTAAGAAGAAGATATAACAATTGTAAATATATATGCACCCAACATAAAAGCAACTCAATATATAAGGCAAATACTAACAGCCATAAAAGGAGAAATCAACAGTAACACAATAATTGTGTGGGACTTTAACACCCCACATTCATGAATGGCCAGGTCATAAAGACAGAAAATCAATAAGGAAACACAGGTCTTAAATGACACACTAGGCCAGATGGGCTTAATTGATATTTATAGAGCATTCCATCCAAAAGCAGCAGAATATATATTCTTCTCAAGTGCACCTGGAACATTCTCCAGGATAGATCACATCTTGGGCCACAAAGTGAGCCTTGGTAAATTTAAGAAAATTGAAATAATATCAAGCATCTTTTCTGACCACAATGCTATGAGATTAGAAATCAACTATAAAAGAGAAAATTGTAAAAAACACAAACACGTGGAGGCTAGACAATATGCTTCTAAACAACCAACAGATCACTTAAGAAACTGGAGAGGAAATGTAAATTGGTACAGCCACTACGGAGAATAGTATGGAGGTTCCTTAAAAGCTAAAAATAGAGCTACCATATGATCCAGCAATTTCACTCCTGGGCATATATCTGGAGAAAACCATGATTCAAAAGAATTCATGTACCCCAATATTCACTGCAGTGCTGTTTACAATAGCCAAGAAATGGAAGCAACCTAAATGTCCTTTGACAGATGAATGGATAGAGAAGAGGTGGTATACATACACAGTGTAATATTAGCCTAAAAATGAATAAAATAATGCTATTTGCAGCAACATGGATGGACCTAGAGATTATCATACTAAGTGAAGTAAGTCAGACAAAGATGAATATCATATGATATTGTTTATATGTGGAATCTAAAAAACAGTGATACAAAGGAACTTATTCACAAAACAGGAACAGACTCATAGACTCAGAAAAGAAACTTATGATTATCAAAGGGGAAAGATGGGGACAGGGGATAAAATGGGAGTTTGGGATTTACATATACATACTACTGTATTTAAAATAGATAACCAACCTGGACCTACTGTATAGCACAGGAAACTGCCCAATATGCTCTAATATGCTAAATGGGAAAAGAATTTGAAAAAGAATAGATACATGTATAATGGAATCTCTCTGCTGTACACCTGAAACTAACACAACATTGTTAATCAACTATACTCCAATATAAAATAAAACTTGCTTAAAAAAAAATAAGTTAATTTAGAAAGGTCACTGGATACAATATCAATAATCAAAATCAGCCATAATGGTACAAAAGAACAACTAGTAAATCAATTTAAATGATTTCCATTTATAATAACATCAAAACCCTGCAAATGCTTAGAAATAGAGTAACATTGTACAAATACTTTATTCTAAAATCTACAGAAAATTATTTGAATTTATTAAAGAAGTTCTAAATAAATGAATGTTCAATTTGAAGATTCAATATTTTAAAGATAACAATTTCCTCATATTCATCAACACAATTCCACACAAAATTCCACCAGATTTTTCTGTGGTTAAGTGGTAAGTGTGAGTATCAATGGACAAAATTATTTTAATTTATATTAAAATGAAAAAAGAAAATATAAAGGGATCTTGAGAAAATTTAAAATAGCCAGATGATGTACATTTTCACTTACTAAGATTATCAGAAAACTAAATAATTTTAGTATGCTATCAACACAAGTACAGATATACAGACCAGCAGAACCAAATCCAGAGTCCAGAAACAGACTCACAGATAACTTGATTTATAAAAAATTGGACACCATTTTGAGAAAATAGCGTCTTTTCAAAAATAGTAGCTATTTTTAATGCACATAGAAAATATAGATCCTTACTTCCTATCTCACCTCATATTCAAAAATGCATTCCAAATAAATTTTATACATATATGACAGGCAAAATACCAATGCTTTCAGAAGTAATCATAGGAAACTATTTTTACAAACTATGGTAGGTATTTAAAGAAAAAAAAAAAAAAACAAGACACATAAAGGAAACCATTTATAAATTAGGTCATGTAAAATTTGGAACTTTGATTATCAAAAGTCATCTTTATATAAGTGAAAATGCAAGCCACAGAGTTGAAGCAGATATCTGGAATTATCATACCTCACCTGACACTCAAATACAGAATATATAGAAAACACTTACTTATCAATATGGTGGCCACCCATAGGAAAATGTCTCCAAAAATGAGGATATCCAAAAGGCATGTATATGTTATATACCTATTTTTTCTATTTTTTTAGTTGTTAGGAAAATGAAAAATGAAAATTGATTACACTCATCAAAAGAGCTAAGTGAAAAAGAATGACAGCCATGTAGTGATGAGGCTATTGAACATACAGACCACTTTGCCACTGCAGTAGCGCATGAATTGGTAATACACTCTTTGGAAAATTCTTTAGCAGTATTAACTAAATTTCAATATACTTACATTCTCTGACTCAGCAATTACGCTTGTATGTCTATTTCTTACTGAGATGCATTTATATGTTCCCTGATTCCAGATACGTTTCTAACAGAAATGTGCATAAAGTTGATCCTTGAACAACATAGGTTTGAATTGCACAGGCCCACTTACACAAGGACTTTCTTCCAATAAATGAATTGAAAAATTTTGTGGAGATTTGCAACAATTTGAAAAACTTGCAGATGAACTGCATAGCCTAGCAATAGTTAAAAAACTAAGAAAAATGTATGTTATGAAAGCATAAAATATATGTAAACACTATTCTATCCTTACATTGATATGAGTGATATTTAATATAAAATTAACAATGTGTTAGTTTTATGTTTTACAAATTTGTTTTTAAATACTTACATTGACATACAATTCGCTTCTCTCTCGTAATTAAAGATACTACATGTCAGCCTATAATCACAAGTAGTTTTTTTATAAAATGTAACAATGTTTCCAATACTGTATTATAAATATGACTGTAATACTGTATGCCATAAACATGTTATAATGATTCATTCATTAATATGGAGGCTAGGCTACCATGAAGCAATTGCATCGATTACACTAGGCTGTCATAAAGCACTCATATGTCTGTTTCTTTGTTATCAATGCATGAACTGTTATACTGTAAATTAAACAAGAATTTCTTTTTCATATTATATTTTCACTTTTCATGTCTAGTGTTAGTAATTGTAAAACATCTATAGTATTTGTATCATACGAGACAAAATTATTGTAGGTACCAACAGACAACTCATGTTGTAAACAAAGTAGACTTATGGTATTGATAAATACAGTACAGTACTGTAAATGTATTTTCTCTTTCTTATAACTTTCTTAAAAACTATTTTCTGTAGCTTACGTTATTGTAAGAATACGCATATAATATATATATATAACATTCAAAATATGTATTAATTGACTGTTTATGTTATTGATAAGGCTCTCAGTCAACAGTAGGCTATTAGTAGTGAAGTTTTGAAAAAGTAAAAATTTATATGCAATTTTCAAGTATGTAGAGTGTCAGTGCCCCAACCCCTGAATTGTTCAATGGTCAACTGTATATCTTCACCACACACTGTGTTTAAGAATGATCATAGCAACACTATTCATAATAACCTAAGAACAAAAACACAAATTCTCACCAATGGTAGAAGAGATAAACAAACGGTTGTATATGTTTAGCATCGTACACTATATATAATTGAAAACCAACAAGATATACCTACAAAAACAATATGAATGAGTCTAACAAATAATTTAGAATCAAAGAACTCAAACACAGAAGTGTCCAAAATTATTACTCCATTTATAAAAACTTCAAATGCAGAGAAAACTAATATTTTATAATAAAATTTAGGGTAGTATATTACTTTAGGGGGTACTGACAATAAATGAGAAGAAGGATGCTTCTAAGATATTTGTGGGGTACTGTTCATTTATCTGTGAGCTAATTAACTGCATGATAATCTTTTGAAAATTCATTAAGCTGTACACTTATGTTTTATTTCTGTTTCTGGGTGCATGTTATATGTCAATAAAAATGGTTTCCTAAATGTACAATTTAAATTATTTTTCAGTGACTAAAAATGACCTAAGAAATCAAAATCAAAATATAAGGTGGAATTTAAGCAGCTGGAGCCTAAAGGGATAATATTTTATGGGCTAATATTTTAAAGTGACAATTCAAAAGGACATGAAATGAATATCTGAAGCTATTAATAATGGCCTAATTACTCCTTCCCTTGCCAATAATTTTAGAAGTAAAATGAAAAACATTCTCTTTTGCTAACTAAACAGACATCACTTCTCTATTACTTCTTAAATGGGCAAAACATGGAGAATGTCATTTGGAAATGAATAGGACTATATTTTCTATTATAAAATAAGCTAAGACCACATTGAATTAATTGATACCAATAGGAGATTCCATCCGAAAACAGCAAAATACATATTCTTCGTAAGCACGCCTGGAACATTCTCCAGGATAGATCACATCTTGGGCCACAAAGCGAGCCCTGGTAAATTTAAGAAAATTGAAATCATATCAAACATTTTTTCTGACCACAATGCTATGAGATTAGAAATAAATTACAGGAAAAATATGTAAAAGAAACAAACATATGGAGGCTAAACAATATGTTACTAAACAACCAATGGGTCACTGAAGAAATAAAAGAGGAAATTAAAAAATACCTGGAAACAAATGACAACAAAAACATGACAATCCAAAACCTATGGGATGCAGCAAAAGCAGTTCTAAGAGGGAAGTTTATAGCAAGAAATGCTTACTCCAGGAAACAAGAAACATCTCAAATAAACAACCTAACCTTACACCTAAAGCAATTAGAGAAAGAACAAAAAACAAGATCTAAAGTTAGTAGAATGACAGAAATCATAAAGATCAGAGCAGAAATAGATGAAATAGAAACAAAGAAAACAATAGCAAAGATCAATGAAACTAAAACCTGGTTCTTTGAGAAGATAAACAAAATTGATAAACATTTAGCCAGACTCATCAAGAAAACAAAGGAAGGACTCAAATCAGTAAAATTAGAAATGAAAAAGAAGTTACAACTGACACCACAGAAATACAAAGGATCATAAGAGACTACTACAAGCAATTCTATGCCAATAAAATGGACAACCTAGAAGAAATGGACAAATTCTTCAAAAGGTACAATGTTCCAAGACTGAATCAGGAAGAAATAGAAAATATGAACAAAACAATCACAAGTACTGAAATTGAAACTGGGATTTAAAATCTTCTAACAAACAAAATCTGGATGGACCAGATGGCTTCACAGGCAAAAACCTACCAAACATTTAGAGAAGCATTAAAACCTATCCTTCCAAAACGCTTCCAAAAAACTGCAGAAGAACAAACACTCCCAAGCTCATTTTATGAGGCCACCATTACCCTGATACCAAAAACAGAAAAAGATATCACAAAAAAAGAAAATTATAGACCAATATCACTGATGAACATAGATGCAAAAATCCTCAACAAAATACCAGCTAACAGAATCCAACAACACATTAAAAGGATCATACACCATAATCAAGTGGGATTTATCCCAGGGATGTAAGGAATCTTCAATATATGCAAATCAATCAATGTTATACACCATATTAACAAATTGAAGAATAAAAACCATATGATCATCTAAATAGATGAAGAAAAAGCTTTTGAAAAAATTCAACACCCATTTATGATAAAAACTTTCCAGAAAGTGGGCATAGAGGGAACCTATCTAAACATAATAAAGGCCACATACAACAGAGCCAACGCAAACATCATTCTCAGTGTTGAAAACCTGAAATCATTTCCTCTAAAATCAGGAACAAGACAAGGATATTCGCTCTTGCCACTATGATTCAACATAGTTTTGGAAGTTCTAGCCATGGCAGTAAGAAAAACAGTAAAAGGAGTCCAAATTGGAAAAGAAGAAGTAAATCTGTCCCTGTATGCAGTGATATGATGCTATACATAGAAAACCCAACAGATGCTACCAGAAAACTACTAGAACTCATCAGTGAATTTGGTAAAGTTGTGTGATACAAAATTAACACACAGAAATCTCTTGCATTCCTATACACTAACAACAAAAGATCAGAAAGAGAAATCAAGGCAACAATCCCATTTACCATTGCATCAAAAAGAATAAAATACCTGGGAATAAACCTACCAAAGGAGGCAAAAGTCCTGTACTCAGAAAACTGTAAGATACTGATGAAAGAAATCAAAGATGACACAAACAGATGGAGAGATATACCATATACTTGGATTGAAAGAATCATCATTGTGAAAATGACTATACTACCCAAAGCAATCTACAGATTCAACACAATCCTTATCAAACTACCAATGGCATTCTTCATAGAATTAGAACAAAAAATTTTACAGTTTGTATGGAAACACAAAAGACCCCAAATAGCCAAAGCAATCTTGAAAAAGAATGGAGCTGGAGGAATAAGGCTCCTTGACTTCAAACTCTACTACAAAGCTACAGTAATCAAAACAGTATGGTATTGGCACAAAAACAGAAATATAGATCAATGGAATAGAATAGAAAGCCCAGAGATAAACCCACGCACCTATGGTCATCTAATCTATGACAAAGGAGGCAAGAATACGCAATAGAGAAAAGACAGTCTCTTCAATAAGTGGTACTGGGAAAACTGGACAGCTACATGTAAAAGAATGAAATTAGAACATTCTTTAACAGGATTCACAAAAATAACCTCAAAATGGATTAAAGACCTCACTGTAAGGTTGACACTATACAACTCTTAGAGGAAAACATAGGAAGAACACTCTTTGACATAAATTGCAGCAAGATCTTTTTTGATCCACCTCCCAGAGTAATGAAAATAAAAACAAAATGAAACAAATGGGACCTAATTAAACTTAAAAGCTTTTGCATAGTAAAGGAAGCAATAAACAAAATGAAAATACAACCCACAAAATGGGAGAAAATATTTGCAAACAAAGTGATAAGTGATTAATCTCCAAAACATACAAACAGCTCATGCAGCTCAATATTAAAAAAAAAAAAAAAGACGCAGTCAAGAATGGGCAGAAGATCTAAATAGACATTTCTCTAAAGAAGACATACAAATGGCCAAGAGGCACATGAAAAGATGCTCAATGTCACTAATTATTAGAGAAATGCAAATCAAAGCTACAGTGATTTATCACCTCACACCAGTCAGAATGGTCATCATCAAAAATTCTACAAACAATAAATGCTGGAGAGGGTGTGAAGAAAAGGGAACCCTCCTACATTGTTGGTGGGAATGTAAATTTGTATAACCATTATGAGAACAGTATGGAGTTTCCTTAAAAAAACTAAATATAGAAATACCGTATGATTCAGCAATCCCACTCCTGGGCGTATATCCAGAGAAGACCATAATTTGAAAAGATACATGCACCCCAATATTCATTGCAGCACTATTTACAATAGCTAGGACATGGAAGCAACCTAAATGTCCATCGATGAATGAATGGATAAAGAAGATGTGGTACATATATATAATGGAATATTACTCAGCCTTAAAAAAGAATGAAATAATGCCATTTGCAGGAACATGGATGCACCTACAGATTGTCACTCTTAGTGAAGTCAAAGACAAATATCATATAATACTGCTTACACGTGAAGTCTAAAAAAATCATACAAATGAACCTAGTTACAAAACAGAAATAGAGTCACAGATGTAGAAAAGAAACTGGTTACCAAAGGGTAAAGCATGGGGTGGAGGGGTGGGATAAACTGGGAGATTGGTATTGACAGCTACACACTGTTATAAATAAAACAGATAACTAATAAGAACCTACTGTATAGCACAGGACACTCTACTCTTTAATGACCTATATGGGAATAGAATCTAAAAAAGAGTAGATATATGTATATGCATAACTGAATCACTTTGCTATACAGCAGAAACTAACACAACATTGTAAATCAACTATATTCCAATAAAAATTAATTTAAAAAATAAAATAAGCTAAAATTAAGTTTTCCATGATTCTTAGCTTCTAGAACTTATAAAAGCCTTGAAAGAAGCATATATAGATATATAATATTTGAGGTTATTAAAATATATGTAATTACACCATACTTAGACCCCACTTCTTCTATAAATTACCTTTTTCTTATAATTCCTTAGAGTTATTGCATAATCCTTTGGGAAATTTCAACATTATTAAGTGGTTTATTAATTTATCAATATTTTATATATACTTTTCCTTTATAAAAATATTTAAATTTTATTTAGAACTTTATTTTAATATTAAGTTTGAAAATAATGTAGAAATTCACAATCAGGGATAAAAACATAAAATTGAATATATAAATGCAATCATTAGTATAATTACTCATGCCCTATTCTATCATTACAAGTTGTAATCTTTCAATTTACATGGAGATTTTCTTAATATCCCTCAATTTGTAACATCCACTTGAAATTCATCCTTTTTTGTAGTACTTGATTTTGGGGTGTTGTAAATTGGTAACCTCCTATGAATTCCAGACCAGGATTAATCAGTATTAATTTACTTCTTTTTCTAACCTAAAATCTGACATTTTATCTCCTAAAAGGGTTAGATGAGTTTCCTTTTCAACATCTGAAACCACCCCTTCTTTGATCTTTTGAAGAAAGGCTAACAATAGTCTTTAATGTTATATCACTTTGATCTTGGTAACATTTGATGTGAAACTGCTTCGAAGATACACTGAGTATAATTTGGAGATTTCAATTTATAACTTATACTGTACTTCATTTAAATCTGGGTGTAAATAATCTTTTCAATTGTGAAAATAAGTTTGTTTTCTGGTACTCCAATGAACATTCTGCCATCATTAAAAATGACACATGTAAATGGAACTTTCCATTATTCTGAGTCTAAGCCTGTAAACTTTTTTAGTCTTTATTCAAAATTGCATTTGAGGGCTTCCCTGGTGGCGCAGTGGTTGAGAATCCGCCTGCCGATGCAGGGGATACGGGTTCGTGCCCCGGTACGGGAAGATCCCACATGCCGCGGAGCGGCTGGGCCCGTGAGCCATGGCCGCTGAGCCTGCGCGTCCGGAGCCTGTGCCCCGCAACGGGAGAGGCCACAACAGTGAGAGGCCCGCGTACCACAAAAAAAAAAAAAAAAAAAAAAAAAAAAAAAAAATTGCATTTGACATATTAGGCAGTAAGTCCATCATTAGTTCTGTCCAAATGAAAGAGACAAATATTTCAAAGTACTGTAGTGGAATACATAAAACAATTGAATCTGGGATGGTGTTAACCATTATGTTTGTTCTATGTGAAAACTTCTCACTCAAAATAGTCCCTACCTCATAGTCCTTGTATTTGTATATTTCCTTGAGTTCTACTGAATAGCAAATGGGGTGCCAGAGAAGAGAAAGCATAACTATTTAATTTATATGTCAGGAATATTATTGTTAAAATCAATGGAAAAATTGTGGAATAAGATGGGAGAAGAGAAGTTACTAGGGACTCATGCATGCTTAAAGAAAATAAAAAGAATATCTCTATACTTGGAATAAGTAAGATAATATCTCTAACCTTTGAATCAGAGTATATTCAACTAGAAAATAAACTCCTCATTCTACCACTGAGTGGGTTCAACACATATAGTGTTGGCTTACTTTCTCACTCCACAGTTCATCATACATTTATAGCCATTAGTTCTTTTTTATTCCAGTTTTATGAGATATAACAGACACATAACATTGTGTAAGTTTAAGCTGCACAATGTAATGATTTTATAGACATATATAGTGAAACAATTACCATGATAAGGTTAATTAACATTCCCATCACCTTACATTGTTCTTTTTTTGTGTGTGTGTGGTCAGAATACTTAAGATCTACTCTCTCAGAAACCTTCCAGTATACAATATAGTATTTTTAACTATAGTCACTATGCCATAAATTAAATCTCCGGAACTTATTCAACTTATAAGTTTGTACCCTTTGACCAACATCTCCCCATTTCCTGCTACTTCCCAGCCCCTGGCAACCACCAACCTACACTTTGTTTCTATGACTCTGGCTTTTTTTTTAGATTCACCATTTAAGTGAGATTATATAGTATTTGTCTTTCTCTGTCTAACTTATCTTACTTAGCAAAATGTCCTCAAAGATTCATCTATGTCGTCACAAAGAGCACAATTTCCTTCTGTTTTTATGGCTAAATAATATTCTATTGTACATATATACCACATCTTCCTTATCCATTCTTCTGTCTATGGATACTTAGGCTATTTCCATGTCTTGTAAAGCCATTACATGTAAGAAAATAACAAAATGGTAAACATCTTTGGGATAGCTGATGATGCAAGTTATATTCTGGTGGGCGTAGTCCTAACATGAAAATAATACATATAGGGACAGATTGGGAATAACTCACTAGAAGAGTATTAAGTGTGAAACTATTTTATATGATATTCATATTTTATATAACATTTGTATCACATAAGTATATCATGAAAAACCCAGAACCAAGTCCAGAAATGTTTGATAAATTGCTATTAGCAGTAATGTGGAAGACATAATAGACATGTAATTAGCTTGCAAGTTTGGGAGAAAAGGTCAGAAAAGAAGATTTTGGTAGTATGTGTTGATTGCTTTTTGATGAGTTTGTCAAAATATTACAAGAAAAAAATGAGTTCAGGAAAATTGTAGCTAGTTTGAAACCACAAATGACAGGGAATACAGCCTATAAACCCTGTGACTTGTGTTATCAGAGAAGGTCATTCCTTCTTAACCCTAAACAGTAAAATATAACATTGACAAAGGCTAATTAAAAATCAGGCTTGGCACGGAGGAGAGAACAGCGACAGGGGTGCGGAGGGCAAATTGGAGAGGTTCCCACACAGAGAATCAGTGCCTCTATGACATATATCACAGCAAGATCCTTTTTGACCCCCCTCCTAGAGAAATGGAAATAAAAACAAAAAATAAACATTCATTCATTCTCAGTGAATTTCCTACCATAAGCAATACAAGCTCCCAAAGTAGATTTACTGCTCAGATAGTCACAATATCTTTTGGTCTAGAATTGTGGGTATTTTGGTAATATAACTCATTATATAATTTTACAGTACTACTTCTGAAATATTATTTCTTAATTGTTTGCTTCCTGTCATCACCATAGACTAATAGCCATATGGCTATAGGAATAATAGCCATATATTCCTTTAGCACATAAATCCTCATGCTTGCTATATCTATATTCTTATTCCTCATGCCTCTATCTGTCAATTTGCATTGACAAATTGACATACAAATTGACATACATACAAATTGTATGTATATGTAAGGCTTCAGTAAGAGGGCTAGACCTATTCTGATATGAATTCTCATATCAGACAAAATAGACTTTAAAATAAAGACTATTATAAGAGACAAAGAAGGAAACTACATAAGATCAAGGGATCAATCCAAGAAGAAGATATAACAATTGTAAATATTTATGCACCCAACATAGGAGCACTTTAATACAGAAGGCAAATACTAACAGTCATAAAAGGGGAAATCGACAGTAACACAATCATAGTAGGGGACTTTAATACTCCAGTTTCACCAATGGACAGATCATCCAAAATGAATACAAATAAGGAAACACAAGCTTTAAATGATACATTAAACAAGATAGGCTTAATTGATACTTCTAGGACATTCCATCCAAAAACAACAGAATACACATTCTTCTCAAGTGCTCATGGAACATTCTCCAGGATAGATCATATCTTGGGTCACAAATCAAGCCTTGGTAAATTTAAGAAAATTGAAATCGTATCAAGTATCTTTTCCGACCACAATACTATGAGACTGGATATAAATTACATGAACAAATCTGTAAAAAATACAAGTGTATGGAGGCTAAACAATACAAAAATAACCAAGAGATCACTGAAGAAATCAAAGAGGAAATCAAAAAATACCTAGAAACAAATGACAATGAAAACACAACGACCCAAAACCAATGGGATGCAGCAAAGCAGTTCTAAGAGGGAAGTTTACAGCGATACAATCATACCTTAAGAAACAAGAAACATCTCAAATAAACAACCTAACCTTACATATAAAGCAATTAGAGACAGAAGAACAAAAAAACCCCAAAGTTGGCAGAAGGAAAGAAATCATAAAGATCAGATCAGAAATTAATGGAAAAAAATGAAGGAAACAATAGCAAAGATCAATAAAACTGAAAGCTGGTTCTTTGAGAAGATAAACAAAATTGATAAACCATTAGCCAGACTCATCAAGAAAAAAGGGGAGAAAACGCAAATCAATAGAATTAGAAATGAAAAAGGAGAAGTAAGAACTGACACTGCAGAAATACAAAGGATCATGAGAGATTACCACAAGCAACTATATGCCAATAAAATGGATAACCTGGAAGAAATGGACAAAATCTTAGAAATGCACAACCTTCTGAGACTGAACCAGGAAGAAATAGAAAATAGGAACAGATCAATCACAAGCACTGAAATTGAAACTGTGATTAAAAATCTTCCAACAAATAAAAGCCCAGGACCAGATGGCTTCATAAGTGAATTCTATCAAACATTAAGAGAAGAGCTAACACCTATCCTTCTCAAACTCTTTCAAAATATAGCAGAGGGAGGAACACATCCACACTCATTCTACAAGGCCACCATCCACCTGATAACAAAACCAGACAACGATGTCACAGAGAAAGAAAACTACAGGCCAATATCACTGATGAACATAGATGCAAAAATCCTCAACAAAATACTAGCAAACAGAATCCAACAGCACATCAAAAGTATCATCCAGCATGATCAAGTGGAGTTTATTCCAGGAATGCAAGGATTCTTCAATATACGCAAATCAATCAACGTGATACATCATATTAACAAATTGAAAGAGAAAAACCATATGATCATCTCAATCAAGACAGAGAAAGCTTTTGAAAAAAATTTAACAACCAGTTTTGATAAAAACTCTGAAGAAAACAAGCATAGAGGGAACTTTCCTCAACATAATAAAGGCCATATATGACAAACCCACAGCCAATATCATCCTCGATGGTGAAAAACTGAAACCATTTCCACTAAGATCAGGAAAAAGACAAGGTTGCCCACTCTCACCACTATTATTCAACATAGTTTTGGAAGTTTCAGTCGTAGCAGTCAGAGAAGAAAAAGAAATAAAGAGAATCCAAATCAGAAAAGAAGAATTAAAGCTGTCACTGTTTGCAGATGACATGATACTATACATAGAGAATACTAAAGATGATACCAGAGAATTACTAGAGCTAATCAATGAATTTCGTAAAGTAGCAGGATACAAAATTAATGCACAGAAATCTCTAGTATTCCTATACACTAATGATGAAAAATCAGAAAGTGAAATTAAGAAAACATTCCCATTTACCATTGTAACAAAAGATAAAATACCTAGGAATAAACCTACCTAAGGAGACAAAAGACCTGTATGCAGAAAATTATAAGACACTGATGAAAGAAATTAAAGATGATACAAAAAGATGGAGAGATATATCATGTTCTTGGATTGGAAGAATCAACATTGTGAAAATGACTCTACTACTCAAAGCAATCTACAGATTCAATGCAATCCCTATCAAACTACCACTGGCAGTTTTCACAGAACTAGAACAAAACATTTCACAATTTGTATGGAAACACAAAAGACCCCGAATAGCCAAAGCAGTATTGAGAAAGAAAAACGGAGCTGGAGGAATCAGGCTCCCTGACTTCAGACTATACTACAAAGCTACAGTAATCAAGATAGTATGGTACTGGCACAAAAACAGAAATATAGATCAATGGAACAGGATGGAAAGCCCAGAGATAAACCCCCACACACATGGTCACCTTATCTTTGATAAAGAAGGCAAGAATATACAGTGGAGAAAAGACAGCCTCTTCAATAAGTGGTGCTGGGAAAACTGGACAGCTACATGTAAAAGTATGAAGTTAGAACACTCCCTAACACCATACACAAAAATATACTCAAAATGGATTGAATACCTAATATAAGGCCAGAGACTATAAAATTCATAGAGGAAAACATAGGCAGAACCCTCTATGACATATATCACAGCAAGATCCTTTTTGACCCCCCTCCTAGAGAAATGGAAATAAAAACAAAAATAAACAAATGGGACCTAATGAAACCTAAAATCTTTTGCACAGCAAAGAAAACCATAAGCACAACAAAAACATAACCTTCATAATGGGAGAAAATATTTGCAAATGAAGTAAATGATAGAGAATTAATCTGCAAAACATACAAGCAGCTCATGCAGCTCAATATCAAAAAAACAACCCAATCTAAAAATGGGCAGAAGACCTAAATTGACATTTCTCCAAAGAAGATATACAGATTGCCAACAAACACATGAAAGAATGCTCAACATCATTAATCATTAGAGAAATGGAAATCAAAATTACAATGAGATATCATCTCACACTGGTCAGAATGGCCATCATCAAAAAATCTACAAACAGGGCTTCCCTCATGGTGCAGTGGTTGAGAATCTGCCTGCTAATGCAGGGGACACGGGTTCGAGCCCTGTTCTGGGAGGATCCCACATGCCGCGGAGAAACTAGGCCTGTGAGCCACAACTACTGAGCCTGCGCGTCTGGAGTCTGTGCTCTGCAACAAGAGAGGCCGCGATGGTGAGAGGCCGGTGCACCGCGATGTAGAGTGGCCCCTGCTTGCCACAACTAGAGAAAGCCCTCGTACAGAAGTAAAGACCCAACACAGCAAAAATAAATAAATTAATTAATAAACTCCTACCCCCAACATCTTAAAAAAAAAATCTACAAACAATAAATGCTGGAGAGGGTGTGGAGAAAAGGTGACCCTCTTGCACTGTTGGTGGGAATGTAAATTGATACAGACACTATGGAGAACAGTATGGAGGTTCCTTAAAAAACTAAAAATAGAACTACCATATGACCCAGCAATCCCACTACTGGGCATATACCCTGAGAAAACCATCATTCAAAAAGAGTCACGTACCAAAATGTTCACAATAGCCAGGACATGGAAGCAACCTAAGTGTCCATCAACAGATGAATGGATAAAGAAGATGTGCCACATATGTACAATGCAATATTACTCAGCCATAAAAAGAAACGAAATTGAGTTATCTGTAGTGAGGTGGATGGACCTAGAGTCTGTCATACAGAGTGAAGTAAGTCAGAAAAGAAAAACAAATACCATATGCTAACACATATATATGGAATCTAAGGAGAAAAAAAAATGTCATGAAGAACCTAGGGGCAAGACAGGAATAAAGACACAGACTTACTAGAGAATGGACTTGAGGACACAGGGAGGGGGGAGGTTAAGCTGGGACAAAGTGAGGGAGTGGCATGGACATATATACACTGCCAAATGTAAAAGAGATAGCTAGTGGGAAGCAGCCGCATAGCACAGGGAGATCAGCTCAGTGCTCTGTGACCACCTAGAGGGGTGGGATAGGGAGGGAGACGCAAGAGGGAAGAGATATGGGAACATATGCATACGTATAACTGATTTCACTTTGTTATAAAGCAGAAAGTAACACATCATTGTAAAGCAATTATACTCCAATAAAGATGTTAATAAATAAATAAATAAATAAAAATCAGGCTCGTGGGAAATATATTAAGGTTCTATCTATTATCCTCATTGATAAAACCTCTGATTAAGATTTCTCAGACTATCAGAACACTTTGAAGTGGGTAAGCAATATATATTTCAACTAGGCCCGATACCTCAAGGAAGAGAATAGGTGTAGCCCTCTTACTGAAGCCTGACATATACATACACGCAAACTGCCAGATGGAGGCATGAGGAATAAGAATATAGATACAGCAAGCATGAGGATTTGTGTGCTAAAGGAATATATGGCTATTATTCCTATAGCCATATGGCTCTTAGTCTACGGTGATGACAGGAAGCAAACAATTAAGAAATAATATTTCAGAAGTAGTACTGTAAAATTATATAATGAGTGGTATTTCCAAAATACCCACAATTCTAGACCCAAAGATGTTGTGACTATCTGAGCAGCAAATCTACTCTGGGAGCTTGTATTGCTTATGGTAGGAAATTCACTGAGAATGAATGAACGTTGGTACTCATGGCACCACCAAGGACATATTCACTGAGGTCTACTTCAGAAGTGGCCACAAGATCATGAAAAGCTATCACACCTCCCACCAGCTGTGTGGAGAGCAGGCAGCTGGTGACCACAGATAAAAATGGACAAGGGAGTACGATCAGGGACTCGTGTTTTGATCTTTTCTTCGACCTTTAGATGAAGAAGGCATTTCCAACCTAGGGTCATCGAATGACCTAACAAGACACAGGACACTGGGCAGTTTAGATCATCGGCAGTTTATTAGTCACACACCATCACAGCCAGGACGGGAGGACACCACGCGTGCAAGGTCACATGGAGTTTGCCCTTCGAAACAGAGTGAGTGAGCACGGGCCGTGGGGGTAGGTTTGTGCAGTAACAAGAGGATGAACCGATTCCTGGTTCCCACAGGAGGATGTGCATGCCTGGTTTGAATGACTTTGTGGGCTGGTAGGGAACTGAAACTTGCTATGTGGAAACAGTCAGCCACTGTACCTGGAGGGTTATTTGGCTAGAGGATCTCATTCTCGGGAGTGGACTTGGGAAGGGAACTTGTATTTAGGCCATGTGAGGCCCTCCAAGCTCTTGATGTCATGGAAGCACATAATATTGAATTAATTTCAGACTTTGCGCCATGCTAATCAAGGGCCATTCTATACACAACTCCTCCATGATGCCCTTCCATCCTGAGAAAGAACTGATCTACTGTAGAAAGTCTGCATTTTCTAGAATGTTTAAATAAATGAAATAATACAATACATCCCCCCTTTTATCTGGCTTTTTCACTCAGAAAAATTATGAATTCAACCTAATTATTTTGAAATTCATGGGTGATTTATATAGTAGGTGTTTGTTTAAATCTAAGAAACCGACAAAGTGATTTTCAATGTTTGCTACATTTTACACTCTGACCCACAGTGCGTTAAGATTTCTATTACACTATATCCTTGCCAACTTTTGGTAGGGTGAGTCATTTTACTATTCGACATTTTGATAGTCTAATGATAGCTAATTGTGGTTTTAGTTTTCTAGTCCCTAACGATTAAGGATTGTTTATACTCTTCATTGTAAATCGTGTTTTCCTGCACCTTTGCATGCCTAGTGAATATGATTAGACACCAGGCACTGTGGATTTTACCTTCTTGGGTGATGGACAATTTGTTTATACCTACAAATATTCTTGAGCTTTGTCTGGGATGTCATTAAATCTTGAAAATGGTTTGCTCCTTTCCAATCTTGCTTTAATAGTGTGTTAGGAAGGAACAGAAAAGCATTTAGTCTAGTGTTAATTCCTCTCCACTTCTGAGGTTAGACCTTCCAAATACTCTACCTGATGCCCCATGAATTATGAGATCTTCCAATATGGCTAGTGACAGCAGAGGCAGTATTTCCAGCGCTTTGTGAGCCCTAGGTGTTGATTTCTACTATCGGCTTGGTAGTTCTTTCCACATCCTTGGGTCGTTTCCTCCCATGCATGCACTGATCAGTACTCAGGTGAATTCTTGAGAGGACTCCCTGAAGATGTCTGGGACTCTCTTTCTGTGAAGCAATCTGCTATCTGATATTCTCTCCTGCAAATTCTGGTGACCATAGCCTGTCTGGATTCCAATCTGTGTCTCCTCAAGTAAGGGAAGCTTTCTGGCTCTGCCTGGGTTCATGCTGCCTGAGACTTGATCCACAGCCTGGAAATGTCTCCGGCCTGTAAGCTGGGGAAATGATAGGATTTACTTTGTTCGTTTCACATTTCTCCCATTTACCATCCTGCATTGTTTGATGTCCAATATCTTCAGGGCCACTGTTTCATATACGTTGCCTGCTGTTTTAGTTGTTGAGACAGGACAGTAAATCTTACCCTGTTACTGCATTTTGGCCAGAGGTAGATGTCATGGTTGTTTTTATTTTTTTTTTTATTTATTTATTTTTTTATTTTATTTTTTTTTGTGATATGCGGGCCTCTCACCGTTGTGGCCTCTCCCGTTGGGAAGCACAGGCTCCGGACGCGCAGGCTCAGCGGCCATGGCTCACGGGCCCAGCCGCTCCGCGGCACGTGGGATCTTCCCGGACCGGGGCACGAACCCGTGTCCCCTGCATCGGCAGGCGGATTCTCAACCACTGCGCCACCAGGGAAGCCCTATGGTTGTTTTTAAATTATAGCATAAACTAGTCTTACCTGACTACTGTAGAAAAGGTTATAGTAATATCAGTGTGCTCAAAAATTAGATGTAGGACAAATAAAAAAATTCCACATATAATTTATAAATAAGTTCTTAATGTGTGTGTATATGTATGTTTCATATGACAAGAGAACAAGAGTAATAAAATCAACATAGTTAAGGTTCTATGCAGGACAGAAAGATCAATTAGATGCTTACACAATTCTTAGATGAAATGGAGAAGTTAAATACATGTGGCTATCACTCAGCTTTGGCTTTAATTTCACACCACTACAGCCAGGATCAAGAAGCCAGGACAGTGTCTCCCAGAGTTTAGGAAACAGTTTCTACCTCTTTTAAGAGTGCTGCCACAGTCACTGTTCTCTTGGAACATAAGACTGGTAATTAGACTTTAAGACATAGCACCCAGCTTCTCATAACATTCATTTCTGTCGATAATACTCCACAAGTATGGATCTGCCTCACTTCCAACTTATAAATGTGATACCTAATTTACATTCAGAACTCTAGCTTTAAGGGTGTCTGAAAAATGCAATATTTAGCTTTCCAACCTTAGAGATACAAGGCAAAAGAAAGGTTATGAATGTCGATCAACATATCCATCAAACTCCATCACTCTGGCTATTCAAATTCCATTCATAGCTTTCTATGCATAATAAATGTCCGTCTGTACCAGAAGACAAAGCCAAAGAGGATAAACAGCACACCATCAGTCAGGGTACCCATTTCAAAGTGACATCCACTTTCTGCTTATTTAGTCAAGATTCTGCTTTGCTTTTCTGTAAACAGAAAACCGATTCAGAAGCCAGTTATATGTACTATATAAAGTATTAAGGAAAAAGAAGCGCAAAGCTTACATCCACAATAAGGGAAAGAAGAAAATATTCATAGTCATTAGGGAAATGTAACTACAGATCTACATAGGGAAAAGTCACAGGGAAATGTAACTACAGGTCTAAATACAGATGTATTTGAAGGAAAGAGAGAATATACTTAGTTACTAAAGCCTGCCTTTCAGTTCACAGGGCTATGGTTGATATTTATCATCTCACCATATATTTCATGTTGCCTTTTCCTTTAGTCAGCATCTCTGTATTTGACACATTTTTTACTCAGTGCTTTAAGCCATTAGTGTTTGCGCTTTTACTATTATCACGGGTTAGGAAGGAGCTGACCAATGAACCTGAGGCGCCCATGTTTTCCAAACACACCCCTCCTCCCTACTTCCTTCTTTTTGATCATCAGGATAAGCATATCACACAGTATGATAAACATCTTCTTTCCTTGTTGATTCAATGGCACTGGAATCCAAAGGGGCACAATCACTGTATGAAAACAGTGTGTTTGTTTTCTGGGTGAGTTACACCTTTAAGCCAGAAGAGCACAAACTTCTGGGGACGGAAAACAAAAATTTGTTAGTGGCTCACAAGGAAAGACCACTCACAAATCTTGAACACCAGGACAATATGTTGTGGCCATGGCAGAAACAGTACCAAATGTTGCCAAGGGAAGAGATATTCGTACCCAGCATAGCTGCTTCTTCCAGTGCCTACAAGTAGATGTTTGGCTAGACCACATTTTGGGGGTCAATAGACTTACACCTTGTAGTGATGCCTTTCCTAAATCTTCAAAAGGTCACTTCAGGGCTTCCCTGGTGGCGCAGTGGTTGGGAGTCCGCCTGCCGATGCAGGAGACACGGGTTCGTGCCCTGGTCCGGGGGGATCCCACATGCCGCGGAGCAACTAGGCCCGTGAGCCATGGCCGCTGGGCCTGCGCGTCCGGAGCCTGTGCTCCGCAGCGGGAGAGGCCACAGCAGTGAGAGGCCCGCATACCGCAAAAAAAAAAAAAAAAAAAAAAAAAAGGTCACTTCAACTTTATATGAAAAGTTTTCCTGAGAAAACTGCAGTAAGACAAATTCCCTAGATGTGAGCTACTTCATCATATTCATTTTGCTTTGTTATTATACGATGAATTGTTTTTTTTTCAAAAACAATGTTATGCATGATATCATAGTCGTGAATTAGACATTCAGTAAATCCACAAATGATAGTGCTTATAGAAGCACTGGGTTCTGAGAAGACATCCATATCCAGTATAATTTGTATTCAAGTGAAAAGAAAGAGCTGTTTATTTATAAAAGAAGGGCACTGAACCATGAAACTTCCACTGGGTGAGTTCCCCATCCTCCAGAGAAATGGTGTGGTAACAGGAAATAACAGTGGTGTGTGAACCTGTGAGACTGTGTCCCGTCAATGGCAGCGATCACTTTAGACTCAGTGGGGTGGAGTCCATGCTCTTTGATCCAGGAATGATCTTCATCGCTGCTGCCTTGTGACGTAATTGACGTGATTTTATGGTAATTGGTTAAAGAAGCTGACCAAGATGAGTAAACTTGTCCCTCTGATTATTGAGAGTTTCTTCTGCAGTAAATACTCTTTTGTGAGCATTTACCCAAGAAACAAATATATTCTCATTTCACTTGATCCTGATTCTAAAATTTCTTTACATATAGTCCCCAGACCCTTTTTTTTTTTTGCGGTACGCGGGCCTCTCGCTGTTGTGGCCTCTCCCGCTGAGGAGCACAGGCTCCGGACGCGCAGGCTCAGCGGCCACGGCTCACGGGCCCAGCCGCTCCGCGGCACGTGGGATCTTCCCGGACCGGGGCACGAACCCGTATCCCCTGCATCGGCAGGCGGACTCTCAACCACTGCGCCACCAGGGAAGCCCACCCCAGACCCTTTTATGAGGAACCCATCAACCGTTATTTTTAATCGTCCTTATGTTCTTTCCATGTGGTTAGTCACTGCCCATAAATCACTGCAGAGCTGTACCTCTGGCACTTCCTTCTTTAGAAAAAGTATACTTCAAGATAGACTGTACAATGTTTGTCCACTTGAGGGACTAATCTTCTCCACCAGCCTTCAGGTCCATGCTGAGTGTGTAGGTGAAATGGAACAGCATTTCATTTCTAGCAGCATCCAGTCAATGAGCCAAAACAAACTAACTCAGGCTTATGTGTGATTTCCTGAGTCGACTGCCCATTATGAGCTCTCTAAACATCCATAGATGTGTACAAAATATTAGTGGTTTTTGGACACAGAGTCAGGCTTTCCTCATTCATGCGTTTCTCCACGTGAAAGGGGTCCTTATACGCAGGTATAGGAGTCTGAGAATATTTCATGCAAGAAGGATGTACTGAAGAACAGAAAAAGTATGGTGTTATTGCAGGTGTTCACAACATGGAAAAGGCAACAGAGAAACAAGCCTGAGAATTAGCAGTGTTCCATAAACTAGAGTTCTGTGATGTACTCCTCTGATTGGAGATTTCTGCAGACTCCTCCTAGAATCCTGATCCAACAAAGAAACATCAGTCATCCTCTGGATCTGCTGCATCAGCAGTGGCATCTACAACAACATGAACAATGCCAGGACAGCAGCTAAACTCTCTCTTATTCTGTATTACTTAGTTCACAGGTTAGAGCCAAATGTTCAGCCAAATATTCTTTATGAGCTCCAAAATCTAAAAAGATCCAGTAAGCATCTATTAGCTTGTTTTCCTTTAGCTAAGGAAACCAGGTGTTGTAGTAGATAAACCCAAATTCTCATTGAGGAAAAAAAGCCAGAATTAGAAAATAAACAAAAAAATGTTAATAAATCACAGGTTATACGTTTGTTTGCATGCACAAAGGCATCCAAAACGACTAAACTAATTAATTAATCATCATTTGAACAGGCAAGATATTGATAGGATGGCTGGATATACATTTTAGTTTAAAATAGAAGTGATGAAAAGTTTTTATTTCCTGATTCCAAAATTTATATGGAAATGCAATGGTCCAACCATAGTCAAAACTCTACTGCAGAACAACAGAAAAAGTATAGAGTTACTGCAGGTGTTGACAACGTGGCAAATGAAACAGAGGGGCAAACC
The DNA here is from genome assembly GCF_026419965.1 of Kogia breviceps. Classification (NCBI taxonomy): domain Eukaryota; kingdom Metazoa; phylum Chordata; class Mammalia; order Artiodactyla; family Physeteridae; genus Kogia; species Kogia breviceps. The sequence goes on along the minus strand of NC_081310.1, from coordinate 6,915,201 downwards.
TGAGAATTAGACCCACACATACACTGAAGCTTGATATGGACACTGCAGCCTAGCAGACAGTGGTGCTAGGAAATCTGGCAATCCATTTAAGAAAAAGAAATGAAATTGGACCTCTACATCACATGATTATAAGGGAATCAATGCCAGGTAGATTGAAGGCCTAAATGTGAAAGTCAACCATGTAAAACCTTTAAAAGATAACATAAGAGATTATCTTCATGACCTTGAGGAAGAGGGTGATTTCTAAGACAAAACATGGAAGAAATAACCCAAGGTAGACACTGGCATATTATATATACATTAAAATTAGAAAATCTTATAAGTTATGAAAAAAATAAGCTGAAGGATGATGGCTATACAAAACATATAAAGAACCTTACATACAACATAAGATAAAAAAGGCAAGTGAATAAACAGAAACTTTTCAAAAGATGAACTCCAAATGGCTAATAAATGCATGAATATGCACTCAGCTCTTTAACAACAAGGCCAAAGCCAATCAAAGCCACAGTGTGATGCTGCTGCCTCACGGATTGGTTGGGTAACAGGAAAGCCTGACAATATCAGTGTTGGAGAGGAAGGGGATCTAGGAGAACTTTCATACGCTGCTGGCCGCAAATCAGACAGAAATTCTGAAGACCACATTGACAGTTTCTCGAAAGTTTACCACGTGCCTATTCTACAACTTAGCAATTCTACTTCTAGCTGTAGACCCTAGGAAAAGGAGTGCACATCTAATCCAGAAAACGTGCATAGGAATATTCGTAGCATCATCATTTACAACTGCCGGAAACTGAAAACAACCCAAATGTCCATCAACATTAGAATAAATGAATAAACTGTGGTATAATCACAACAGAATACACAGAGCAATAAAAATCGATGAACCACAGCTATAGGCCTTTGAAAAGAATCACAGACACATAAAGAAAGGCAAAAAAAAAAAACCCAAAAACCATAAAACAAACAAACAGCAAAAATGTATACAAGGCAGAATAAGAGGCTAATAGATGTTGACAGGTAGACATACATCTTATGAAATCCTAAGGAATTTTTTCCTTCATCACTTTTTTCAGGATATTGAACATAAAGGACTGTATCATTATAATCTGAGGAAGACAGGTTTTAAAGAGACTGTTATCCACAGTGAAATCGAATGAGGTGGTTTATTTCTGCTACATTTAACAGTTACAGCAGTGATGGTACAAAATGTTTTGTCAAGCCAAGTGTATAAGAAATTTTTATTGAGCTTGCAAGGAAAAGTAGGAGAGAATGAAGCGAGGCTATCATGTCACAGTGAGAGGATGCTTACTTTGACTACTTTTGCTAAGGAGGCAATGACTGAAAGCAAATGCTTTCACCGTTTCATTTTCATAATTTATTTTTTCTCTCAAAACTGAAGAGGCTTATACTCATAGATATTTCTAAGCTAAGCAAACTACTAAATGAGTAATGATTTGTGGTGTTATTACAAACGCTAATATAAAGTCTTTCCTCAGCCCAGTTTCAGGAGAATAAAGTCGCACAAAGCTTCTGCTGAACAGACAGAAGTAGATAGGATTTTTAACCCATGAACCCACTTTCGATGGCCATGGTGAATGAACGAAAGTCTCAGAACACTGAGGAACACTGAGGAAACACTGAGGAAACACTGAGCACTTCAGGTGCTCCCAAGGAACACCTGAAGACCTATTGCAGACAGGTTTCCTAACACGGAGGGGAGCAGAGCGTCTGACAAAGCCCTCTTCCTATGACCCAGGCATCACAGGTCGAAGACTAAAGATGGCCTTAGGCATCCCCCAGCCCCATCAGCAGGCTAGTAAGCACAGAGTAACATGAATTGTCATCGAACCCTGGGAAGAGGACCAATCAGTCCTAAAGAGAGACCCTACCAAGGCTCAAAAGCACAAGAAAACCCATGGGTTATTGTGGTTGAGGAAACTTGAGTAAAACTCTCCAGTACACCAGCCTTTACCCTTAGCATCAGGTAAGTTCAGAGGAATTTGAAGCTACTGGTCTTGAAGGTAACTGTAAAAATAAACTCCAACCCAACTTAAGCCCTCACAAAATTCACCCAGTACTCACACTCAAGAATAGCCGAAGGGACGTGACCATCTCCAGGTGTAACTAATATTTATCTCAGACCCAAGGGTCTTACTCATCATTAACCGCCAGGGAAATAGGAATTAAAACTACAGTACGATTCTAATTTTAGTATATGTGCTGCCGAAGCGAGCACGACAATACGATTCTAATAAATGGCCAGTAAGACAGCAAATATTAAAAGATAGAGAAATGATAACAACGATATAAGACAAACAACTGTCAGAGACAGCTGGTAGGAGTGTAAACTGAGATAATCGGTTTGGAAAGGTATTTGGATGTATCTACTAAAACTGAACTAGAACTTAGGAATTATATGCCCAAAAGAATTGTACACATATTTATACCAAGAGACATGTATGAGAATGTTCATAGCAGTACTATTAATAAAAATGCAAACTGGAAACAACAAATACATCTTTCTACAGTATGATAGATAAATGTATTATCATCATACACACCAATAAAAATTAATGAATTACAGCTATTTGCATCAAGGATGAGTGTCACAAACAGAATATTATTTCAAAGAAGCCAACACAAAAGTATACGCCGTAAAATTCCACTCATATCAATAGCAATCATGATAAAATTAGTTCACGGTGATGGAAATCAAGTCAGTGCTTTCTCCTGGGTGGAGATTATTGGCTGTGATGGGACGTTACAGTTTCTGGGCTGTTGTTAATAGTCTGTATCTTGTTTTCTGTTTTAGTTACATAGGTTTATTAAACTTTTGACAATCCATCCAGCTGTATTATTATGAATTATGAAGATTTTATAAATAAACACGTACTTAATTAAATTTTTAAAATTTATTTAAAAAAATCCATCCTTTGCCCTTGAAAGAAAACAGAATAAATAAAGAAACTTTGAAAATAAGCAGGTATAGGAAGATCAGGATTCAAGAGTCCAGGCAATGGGAGCCACGTGCTCTGGTGACCAGGAATACTTCATCATTGACATTGTTTGTAAGTGTCTGCTTCTCATGATATTTGAAAGAAGACTGAATTTTAACCAATGTATTATTGTCAAATCTCTACACCCAATGCACTCCACTACTGCCTGTACTCAAGACAGACTATTTTCATGTTCCACCCCCTTGATATACCATCACTTTGAACAAATAGCCAGAAGAAATCACCATTTCAAAATCATACAAAATATTATTCTAAGCAATGAGTTAATAATATATATTGAGAAGTTTTTGTGTTGCTTAAAAGAACAACTCATCAAAGTCTCTAATGATCATGAAAATATATATACTTTGAAATGCATAAATCAAAATACATAATGGAAAACCACATTAATTAAATCCACCAACACTTCTTGAAGGCTTACTTTGTTTCAGTCTCTCTTCTAGGTGCTTCAAAGACATTGGTCAATAAAAGGTAAAATTCTCTGTGCTTGTGCAGCTTTTATTTCAGTGGGCAGAACCAAAAAGCAAACCAATTCAGCAATAATTGCACTTAGAAATTTTCAAAAGTCATTTTCAAAAGCTGATAGATCAATGAGCCAGACCAAAACAAAAATCCAGAAGACCTGAATGATGCAATTAACAACCTTGGACTGTGTGTTGTCTTAAACTGCATACAATAAAACCAGAGGTGCATTCTTTCATACATGATATGTTTACAACAAAGTCATTATTATATGGAAGCCACAATTATCAACCTTCTACCAAAAAAAAAAATCATGTTCGCACAAGCAATATTCTTTTACTTCACTGCAATAAATTCAGTACATGTAGAAATCAAGGATATAAGCGTAGGGGAAAAAAATCAGTATTTCTGAAGATAAAATAAGTTTTAGACGAAAGATAAGAGCTTGGTTTCGCAGTCCACTCTCTGGGAGGTAAATTCTAGAGGGTGGCTGCGGTATATCGAGGGAAGGTCTTACCTTTATCGCTGGGGGGGTGTTTCAGCTCGCCTACTCTTCCCTCCGCCCTTCCGAGACTGCTATGCTGCACCCTGGGAAGGCCCCAGAAGCCTCTGCGCGTGTCTCTCGTTGGCTTCCCCTCCCTTGCCTTCAACCAGCCATGCTGATGTCCTGCATTCAGAAAGATCCCTTGCACCTGGGGCACCTCTCGCAGGTCTTCCCTTCCTCCACCTCTCCTGCAGGTGGTGAGAGTCTGTGGGAAACACTGTGTGAGCGCTGTCTGGAGCTGTCACTTGGCCTCCTCACAGCTGCAGCCATCAAGCCAGGCCAGGGACAGTGAAAGCTTCGTTAACAATGTGTCTCGTTTGCCCACATCTCTCAGAAGAGATTTCTTTTGAAGCTGCCACATTGCCAGTATTGAAAGAAACTGAGGGTATTTTTCCCCTTAAAAATGGCTATTTGGGGGCTTCCCTGGTGGTGCAGTGGTTGAGAGTCCGCCTGCCTATGCAGGCGACACGGGTTCGTGCCCCGGTCCGGGAGGATCCCACGTGCCGCGGAGCGGCTGGGCCCGTGAGCCATGGCCGCTGCGCCTGCGCGTCCGGAGCCTGTGCTCCGCACCGGGAGAGGCCACAACAGAGAGAGGCCCGCAGACTGCGATGAAGAGCGGCCCCCGCTCGCCGCAACTGGAGAAAGCCCATGAGCAGAAACGAAGACCCAACACGGCCAAAAATAAATAAATAAATACATAAATTTACAAGTGAGCTGATGAGGGGCTTCCCCGGTGGCGCAGTGGTTGAGAGTTCGCCTGCCGATGCGGGGGACGTGGGTTCGTGCCCCGGTCCGGGAGGATCCCACGTGCCGCGGAGCGGCTGGGCCCGTGAACCATGGCCGCTGAGCCTGCGCGTCCGGAGCCTGTGCTCCGCAACGGGGGAGGCCACAACAGCGAGAGGCCTGCGTACCGCAAAAAAAAAAAAAAAAAAAGGCTATTTTCTGGAAGTTTATTTACATTTCTTGGCATCCTCGGCTCTCTGATGGGTTTTTAAAAATACTACGATTATATGACTCATTTGGCTTTTTCTCACATTTTAAGGAGGAACAATGGCCTACTGATACTTTCTAACACCCTGAACACCAGCATTCTATTTTGATTTTAAACTAATAACTACAAAATGCGTGACTACACAATAATAACTGTATTGCAAATGGAGAATATTATCGAAATTCTGAAACCAGTCACTGTCTTTAATTGTTTCAGCTTGGAAGTATTTTCACACCTGGGTTCCACTTAGAGATTGCATCCAGTTATTTCCACCACACTGTTCTGTCCGCTCATCTGTTACATTCATCCAACACGAAATCCACTGGGTGTCAGTCTTCTTGTGTGCCTCTCCGCATCATGGCTGTGTTTATACTCCTGACTCAACAAAGCAGCCTCTATTTTCCTGCTGATCTTTTCCCCATATCCTCATCTCTGTTTTATGTCAACTCATTGTCCTTTACATTTCACCTCATTCTAGAATATTTTTTGCTTCTTGCCTCTTAAATTACCTTGGACATACCTCTCCTTACTAAGTAAACATGTTCTTTGCAGTTTTTGTTTGTTTGTTTTGTTTTTGGTACGCGGGCCTCTCACTGCGGTGGCTTCTCTTGTTGTGGAGCACGGGCTCTAGGCCCGCAGGCTCAGTAGTTGTGGCGCACGGGCTCAGTAGTTGTGTTTCTCGGGCTTAGCTGCTCCGCGGCATGTGGGATCTTCCCGGACAGGGGCTGGAACCCGTGTCCTCTGCATTGGCAGGTGGACTCCTAACCACTGCTCCACTGGGGAAACCCTGCAGCCAGAAGTCGCTTCATGGGCTTAGTTTGCAGCAGTGTCTTCTGTTTCTGCCGACACTTTTGCAGTCCAGGTAGCACAGAATCCTCAGCTGCCTCTACGTTGTTTTGAACATATCCCAGCTCCTTCCTGATCTGGAAGCCTCCCTGGTCCAGCTGGAAATGAAGCCACTGCCTCCGATTTCTACCTAGGGGAGGGGACGCATCCTTAGAGCATCTGAGAAGCTGCTGGAACGAATCCACCCGGTCTTCCTCCCTAATGCGCGACTGGCAGGCACGTAAAGAGCTATCGACTGGCCCAAACAGTCCACACCCTGGGCACTTTACCTGTCAGCGTGACCAAGGTATTGACCCAGGAACATCTGGGACCCTATACACATTCCCTCCGCGAAATTGACACTGTCTTTATGAGATCCCCCTTGTACCTGCTGTTTACTGAGGAAGGAAGCTTTTTTTTTTTTTTTTTTTTTTTTTTTTGCGGTACGCGGGCCTCTCACCGCTGTGGCCTCTCCCGTTGCGGAGCACAGGCTCTGGACGCGCAGGCTCAGCGGCCATGGCTCACGGGCCCAGCCTCTCCGCGGCACGTGGGATCCTCCCGGACCGGGGCACGAACCTGCGTCCCCCGCATCGGCAGGCGGACTCCCAACCACTGCGCCACCAGAGAAGCCCGCAATTTTTGAAGTAAAGATTGCTTATTGTGCTATTTTCTGTGAGAATAGTTGCTGGTGGTCCTGCAATCACCATTTTTCTTCCTCAAAATTATTTCCTTCCCACACATGACATTTTCATTTTTAGAAAAACAGCCCCCTTGGAGCTGACACCTGCCACGTATGTACATCTCCACATTCTTCTGGTACCAGTTCATGCTCATCACCTGTATTACAGCTGTGAAGTAAGTAACTTCGGTAAATCTGTGGACTTTTTTCAGAAGGGATCACACCCTGGCCCCCTGATTCCTCTAACCCAGTGATTTTCACCTCCACTCCATTAACCCCATTTCATAACTATAACCTGCATTTTATCATAATCCATAACAGCTCTACCTCTAAATTAATCACACATTGTGTTTCTGACAATAGTCATTCTAGCTCTGGTTCCCACATTTACTTACCCCCATGAGTCCATTACCTTCCCCTTACTTCCCTATTCATTCTCGGTTACTTATTTTCTGTGTTAATTCTCCTACCTTATGTCCTAGGGAGGCCATGGAATAAGATTTTAATCTTTCCCACGACTCCTCCTATTCAACGCTTCTACATTCTTTACTTTAAATTGCCTTACATTTCCTCTTTTGAAAAATCTTGACTTGAATTAGACACGTCTTCCATATCTCAATCACCTTCCAGAAACTGATACTAAATGTCACACAGTAGCAAGTTGTTTGTAAATGTTGTTTCTTATGATTACAAAATTTGCTCTTGACCCTGGTGTAGTTTTGAATTCAATATATTCATGATACCTTGATTCATAGTTCAAAATACAGTTATTTTAATGATAGATCATAGTGTTTGGTAGAGTAACATAAAATGTATATCTACAGCTACAAAGTTTTATTTTACCAAATTTTTCAATGTCTATTTACTGTACAGTAATTGTATTCAATACAATGGATATATCAAGAAATATCGCATTAAACTATTTTTGGCCTTCCCATCAGGTGTCACATTTATATGAAATGTTTTCCAGGCATTATTTTTATCTTGAGCTTACGTTTTTCACTTCCAGGAGGAAGTATTTATAAAGATTGAACAGGTTTATTCTTGAAATAATGAAGAGCAAAACACTCTCAAGTTTGCTATATAAGTAGCAAACAAGAATTGTAAAAGAAATAAAAATCACTGAGTTTTAACTTTTAGAGATTATTTTTAAAAACCTAATTTGGAAACAACAGCACTATTGTTTACTATAGTACACTGGAAGTCAAACATTGTCAACAGGCTAAATTTGGTACCACTTCATTAAATAAATGATAGTTCTTGATCTGCATATTTGAATTGCTTACATTTTTATATTTGACTTAAGTTGTAAATTACAGAAAATACATGAATTAGGAAATGTTCATGCAATTTGAAATGATAAACCCTGACCGTAGCTAGATTTACGGGACTTATAAAGAGTTGCTGTGTTAGAACTTGTGGCTGGGAATAAAATGATGGTGCCCAGTATACCTGTCCTTCAATTAATCATTGAAAAGAAGGCTAAATGTTGATAAGCAAGCCCTTTCAGAATCTAACGGCAGTTAGATGTGGTAATAAGTGAGGAAGACAATTGTGCTTCTAGGACATTATTTTTCACATGTCTAATTATTTTAGTTTTCAATGATCTAGGGCCACAGTCCAGGGAATGTGTTGCACATTTAGTGGTGTCCATAATTTTAGGATGTTGATGATCATTAAAGATGCATGTGGGACACGTACAGGAATTCTAGATGGAAAAAAAAAAAAAAAAGCTATCAACAGGAATTTGAATTTTCCACCTTTGGTGGTCACCACCATATCTTTTCACACCGCGATTTTCCAACCAATGACTGCTAAAAGCAAATGAATTGGGGCAAAAGAGATTATACACATGTTTTTAAAATAGGGTTAGAACTTGTTAGAAGCCAGAGGAACTGAGGGCCAAAGGTTATTAGGGACAATCTGTGTCCCATGGCTTTACCAAGGCACCGTTCCCTTTTGAACCTTGGGTTAGATAATCTATAAGATTTCTTTTCGTTTTCAACATGCTTTTCCCAAATTTTCTAGAAGTAGTAATAATGGCATTGCAGTAAAAAAAAAAAATTTTAAATAGGTTCTCTTTGTGTCTACTGGAATAAGCAAGCACATCTATTACTGTTCCCTGTAGATATTATTATTATTATTATCATTATTTTCATTATATCCTTGTGTATGAGGTTATTCCTTTCCCTTCTCCACGTCTACCATTGCATAGTTATCTATGGCAGTGTGACAGTGATCCTAAAATTTAGCCACTTAAAACAGTAAACATTTATTATCTTACAGTTTTTTGTGGGTTAAGAATCCAAGGGCAGCTTACTTGGGCTTTCTGGCTAAGGGTGTTGACAAAGTTGCAATCAAGGTATCACCTGGGACTGGAGTCGTCTTAGCTCAATTAGGGATGGACGTGCTTCCGAACTTACTCATGTGGTTGTTGATAGGATTCAGTTCCTCTGGTTTCTTGGCTTGAGGGCCCCTTTTCCTTGCTGGCTACTGGATGGAAGCAGGATGGCCTCTGATCTTTGCCAGGTGGACCTCTTGAGAGACAGTACAATGACATAAACCAGGAAGAAGGGATCAAGGGGAGTCATCTCTAAAGCTACCTCCTGCAACCACCTTATTCAGATCTATAACATAACTGAGAGTAAAGAAAGCAAAAAGCATTAGTTTGTTACAATTGCTCAAAGAACTGCTTTGGTCATGGAATAAAAAGCCAAAATTTATCCAAGTAAAAGTAAAACATCAGTAAATAACAAACATGTAAAACAGCCAAAAAGTATAACTTAAGCTTCAAAAAATTTCTCCAAAATGATGCTCTGGGAGTCTCACTAAAACATTCACTATAAACACAGCCTGTGGTCCTACTGCCTGAGTTGTCCAAAGGAGACTTTTAAATGCTGTTGACTATGGCAACATTTTGTCCAAGAAATTTGAGTCATTTTCTGAAACACATCCATCAATTCTCTTTAACTCAGGAGTGCATTATACACTCTTTGCATTCCTTATTGTACATTATATTTTAGAGATGCTAATAAACATTTATTGTAAAAAAAAATACTACCAAGCATTTACTTGTGTTTCAGGCAGGTGGGATATATGGCTACTAATTTGAAAATTCACAGATTAATCGAAGAGACAAAAAGCATGTGGTTGAAAAAAAGATGCGAAGTATCAAAACAACATGAAAGTAGCCAATATATAATAAATTAAATATCTTTAATAGTGTGAGGTAGGACTTAATCTTGAGATAGAGTAGAGCAGGATTCAAGAAAAATAACAGAGTAAGGTGGGCGGCTGATATTACTTATTTAATTATTTTTATTATTTTTGAATTGAAATACAGTTGATTTACAATGTGTTAATTTCAGGTGTACAGCAAAGTGTTTTAGTTATATATATACTCTTTTTCAGATTATTTTCCATTATAGATTATTACAAGATATTGAATATAGTCCCCTGTGCTATACAGTAGGTCCTTGTTGTTTGTCTTTTTATATATAGTAGTGTGTATATGTTAATCTCAAACTCCTAATTTATCTCTCCTATCCTCCGCTACCTGTTTAATTATTTACTTTTATCAAGCAAATAAAGACAATTGTCTGACAGGATTTACTACAATGTTCAACTAAAATAATGTAACTTATTGCTTTAAATACCTAGACAGAGCCCAAAATGTTGAATAAGAAATAACAAGCAAATAAACATACAAATACATACATACTTTCAAACATAGATACATATACAGACACATGCAAAAATGAACGAACAAATGTGTGATTAGTGAAATTAGAGAATTAATGAAAACTTGAAATATTCTCTCCAACTTTATCAATTTGATAAGCCAAGATTAAAAAAAAACCTCCCCCCCTCCCCAAAAAATTCTCTGGATTTTGGCAAGTTTAGAAACAACTCATGGACAAATACTACTTTTTTCTTTACTCATTTCTATTTCTCCTAATTTTTGCAATGCATATACCTCCCTTTGATTTAGAGAAATGTAATCTTTTTAAATGCAACAAAAATAAGTAATAAATAAGATAAATGAAAGGAGATAACAATACCTCTTTTCATGAGCTGCTTGAGAGTTTCCCAGGCAATAATATATTGCTCTCATGCTGTACGTTGAGAAATGCCTTGTGTAATGTATTTTATCACTCAGGATTTTTCTTTCATATGTGTGTGTCATGTGTCTTTTTTACATAGTCTTATACTTGGTCGCATTCCACTGCATACATGCAATTTAGCTTAGTTTTACACCATCTTCACTTCCATACGTGAAGATCTATGGTGAAGGCAAAGTTCTTATCACAGATAACGTTCATCATGTGAAACAGTTTAAAAAATCTGTATATTTATTTTTTCTTCTTATATTTTCAGGCTGTTATCTATTCACAATGACTCATTATCAGCCAGAAAGGGCAAACTTTAGCTATGATTTACTATCTTCTGATTTCTGAAAGGCTTTGTTTATCCACAAAAGGACCACCTTTTACTTATTCAGAATGCATATACAGTGTTACTGTGTTTCCTGAAATGTGAACCTCATCAAGGAGGGGTGGATGTTTTTATCTCTATATCAGGATAAAAACTCCTCTTTCCTCCCTTTGGTCCTGCATTTGCCCTTGTTTTTCAAATGCTGTATCTTTTGGTTTTTCTATAGAAAACTCACATATCACAACATCATTTTAATGTTTAAATCTATTACTGAAACAGATGTAAACAAAGAATAGATTATATTTCAGAATAACTGTGCCTGCGTCCTGATTCCATCATTTGCTAATGACATAAATTTAGATGCGTGTTTGAAAAGTCTTTTTTAATGTCAGCCAAGTTACGATGACCCAAGAATTTGATCATATTGAAGAACTGAGGCAGATCAAATTCTAACCAGAATGTCAAAATAATCTGCAATTTTTCACAACCAAATAAACAGCCACTGTAGTCACTAAGAGCAACCCTAGCAATGAGTTAATTAAATATTAATATTTAAGGGGAACAAAACAAGTCTATGCAATAATGATATTATATTAAGAACAAATTTCTATTCACTCAAATTATGGTAATTCAACATTATTTGCTATGTATGTACACATTAGCAGTTAAGTGACTTTTAAAATAATTCCTTTGTTATGTATGGACCACTTTTTAGAGTACCAAATCAGAACTTCTAACTATGAGTTAATATTAATTCATGCCAACTAACTTTAGTAACTCTAATAAGCAACAAGCTTTTGCTGTTACATGCCAATTAAAATATGTGAAGTTTTGCATAATTCCCCCATGAAAAACAAACAAAAAGAGGCCTTGCATTTTGGAATTAGCTTTTAACTAAGCACAGAGTTTCCATTAGTCTGCTTCTGTGCTATAGAGCATCTGTTGGTAAATGTGGTTTTAAAACGTTATTAAATTTATGTTTATAAGCTAAAACTCTTTAATGCAATAAATGCATCATACTTGAGATTCAAGTTAGTTTCCTTTACGACTGTTTGGTGAAATAAATAATTTCTAAAATCCTCTATCATATTTCCTCAAAGTGCACTCCATGGAATACCAGTTTTTTTTTCCTAAATCCAGACAGGAAGAAAAAATGATTATCTAATTCATTTAATCTGGGAAACACTATGTTTAAAATGATTACAACGTATTTTAAAATGTATCTTACAAGTCTCCAATAAGATCGTGAAATGCACAGCATTTTCTGAGTATATATGATCGTATGACCCTATTTCCAAATATAGTTTTTTTCCTAAAGAGAATTCGTCTTGTGAATCTACGGTAGCATTGTCCGGCAGACATTTCTACAGTGATGGAAATGTTCCAAAGCTGTGCTGTCCAAAACCTGAAAGAGTAGCCACTCATCACTAGCGGCTTTTGAATACTTGAAATGTGACTAGTGTGTCGGAGGAACTGAATTTTAACGTTATTTAGTTTTAATCAAATTTTAAATGGCCAGTTGCAGCTAATGGGTAATTTATTGGACAACTCAGATCTAGGTTCTCAAAACCCACTCACGTTGTGTTGCTCTATCACTACAGTTATGAGTAATTTGGTTAGCTGGCATGTTCCTCCAGAGCACATGAGCCAGGAATGTAATGACTGTAAATGCTTCCATGGAACATGACTGGAGAACAGCACTAATGAGTGTCCTAAATGGTGAGACCAGGAGGAATGTCAGCAAGTAGCAAAGGTCCAAGGGGTCAGCAACGAAAGCTGGATGAGGCCGAAGGCAACTACACATTCTGGACTGTGTGGTTTATTTCAGCTCTCTCGTGAGCACCCCTCATTTACGCATCCTCTCCAGTGTTACAAGAAAGGGAGGACAGGAATGAATGAGCTAAAATGGATACGCTCACGTTGCAGAGCCGCTTCTCGGAGACAAGGCTAGGATTGCGCAGGAACAGACGTAATGAAAATGTATTTCGTTCCAGCGCTGCTAAATTACCACGCTCTTTGTGATGGCACAGACAAACTTGTATATGATTATGAGGACTGGCCTACCTTGCAATTTTATTCTTCCCACTAACCCATATTCAAGCCTCCATGACAATATAAAGGTTTCAACAATGCAAATATGAGCACTTCACAACCAGCATCAAAGTGTTACTCAGCCATAAAAAATGAAATAATGCCACTTGCAGCTACATGGATGGACCTTGAGATTATCAGACTAAGTGAGGTGAGTCAGACAGAGAAAGACAAATATATGATATCACTTATATGTGGAATCTAAAAAAAATGATACAAATGAACTTATTTACAAAACAGAAATAGACCCCCAGACATAGAACACAAACTTATGGTTACCAGAGTGGAAAGGTGGGGGGAGGGATAGATTAGGGATTTGGGATTAGTAATAAACAATGAGGACCTACTGTATAACACAGGGAATTATATTCAATGTCTTGTAATAAACTATAATGGAAAAGAATCTGAAAAAGAATATATATATATATATATATACACCTATAACTGAATCACTGTGCTATACACCTGAAACTAACACAAGATTGTAAATCAACTGTGCTTCGATTAAAAAAAAAATAAAGTAATACTGATAACAGTGCAGACCTGTCAGACAGGACATATTCACACACTCTGGAAACTGCTCTAAACTGAGTGAGCAAGAGATAACATTGAATAAAATAAGTGAAAGGAAGCCTGAGGAAAAGGAAACTAAGTTATATGACCACAATATTTTACACATTTAAAGCATTTCCAACTTTAAAAATTTTGTGTCTCAGGAATTGTCTCATTTGATCTTGTTAAAAAAAAAAAAAAAACACACCCCTCATCGTTATGCAAGGAAATTGCAGCCCTGATGATGGTGAAGATAGTGACATTGAGGTCTATGATACCGACGATAGTGGTGCTGATCTCAGGTGAAAAATATTCCCCGAGTTCCTTCGTGTCCATAATTAGTTTCCTGGGGCCTCAAACTTGAATTCAATAGAGCTGGGTTAAAGTTGGCTCACATTTCCTTTCCCGATTCTCTTACAGGGTTGAGTGTGGTATAAGTGTTGCTGTTGAGAAGACTCAAAGCATTCTGATTCTTTTTCCTTATACATGACTTGGAGTTTCTGACTGAAAAGTGTTTTTCCTTCTTATCTTTAAAGTCAATATAAGTCAGTAAGTCAATGTAAGTCCCAGGCAATCTTTCAATATGCTTTTTTTAAATATAATTTTTTGGGGGGATGGCAGAGTTAGGGCTGGATAGCTGATATTATAGCTTTCAGTGAAGTGTCTGCTTCTTTCCTTCTTTTTTTTTTTTTTTTGATAAGGAGCCCAGCTATATGTACACCATATGTTTGAGGCGTTATTTGCCTATTTAGTACAGGGGTCAGCAAACTGTTGCCTGAGACCCAGATTGAGACCTCAGTGTGGCCTGAAAGTTGAGAGTATTTCATTTTTTACCTTTTTCAAAGTTTGTGAAGACAGAGAAGAAGGTGTAACAGAGACCTGTGTGACCCATAAAATCTAAAGTATTAACTTTATAAAACTTTATTTAAAAAATATAAAAACTGTCTTTAGTCTATAATCTAGTACATCCAACATTTTCCTATATACTATTTTCCTTTTCTGTTTTCTCTCTTTTTTTCCTTACTGGTGTTTATTCATTCCTGTTATTCTTGTAAAGATGAGATTCCATTCTATTTTTCACAAAAATTTCTGAAGTTTGTTAGGTCTTATTTCAGATCCTACTATTTCTAGCCATATTATTGAAATTTTTGCCCCTACTGTTCTTTTTTTAATTAATTAATTTTTTATATTGAAATATAGTTGATTTACAATGATTCAGGTTTACAGCATAATGATTCAGTTGTACATATATATATATATATAAAATATATATTATATATATCTTTTTCAGATTCTTTTCCCTTATAGGTTATTATAAGATATTGAATATTGTTCCCTGTGCTATACAGTAGGTCTTGTTTATCTATTTTATATATAGTAGTGTGTACCTGTTAATCTCAAACTCCTAGTTTATCTCTCTCCCCCTACTGTTCTTTTATGCTAAATAAATTGTCTATTTTAAGGTTTCAACTAAAGTATTAGGTTAAAATTTTCAAATATTTTTGGAAATTTGGTTGTCCTTTAGACTTACTTTATTTTCATGTTTTTATTTCTTATACTAACTGTTTGTTACTTTAGTGAATGCTCACTTGTATCCATTCTTAAAAGGAAGGTTTTTTCTGGATAATTGGAGTAGGTTTATTTTTGTCCAAGTTGAAAGGGCAGTGTTTGTTTTTCTCTGGTCCATGGCTGTATCTTTCCATCTTAGAAAGATGTTCCATTTTGTTCTTAATTCTTTTCTGCATCAGTTTTCGCCACCCATCTTTCCCATCAGGTTCTTTTCTTTTTCTTAACGGCTCAGATACATCTGAATCCACTAGCTGTTCTCCAGAGTAAGCCTCTGTTTGGGGGGAGCGTGTATTTGCTAAAATCTGTTTTTCATCCTCAAGGACTTGAACCATCATGGTGCACTTTAGTCCTTTTGGGTTTCTACTAAACTGTTGCAGTTATAACCAAAGTAGAACCTCAGCAAATTTCTCCACATTTTCCTGATCATATTCAGACTTTCAGTTCACTCATGTTTTCAATAAGGATGGAATCTATCCTTCTCGAAGGGTGTATTTGCTGACAATTTTTGTATCAGATGATGCCTTTATCTCCCACCACTCCACTGAAGGTGATTCTGTGCTTGCTCTGAAGTGATTGATGATTGGCTTTACAAGCCTGCCTTGCAGTGTTTTATTAAAGATAGAGCTTATTGTGTTTGCTATCTGTGGTAAGCTGAATGACTACCACTACCCCAAAAAAGAGATCTTCGCATACAAATCCTGAAACCAGTGCATGTGTTACCTTCTATGGCAAAAAGTACTTTACACATGGGATTAGAGTAAGGAAATTGAGATGTGGAGATGATTGCCATGGATTATCTGGTGGGTCAATATAATCCCAAGAATCCTCATAAGGAGAAGGCGGTGTTCCCACAGGAGTCGTGGCGGGAGTGATGCAGCCGAAAGGAATGAAGCCACCAGAAGATGGAAAAGGCCAGGGATTAATTCTTGCCTAGAGCCTTTGGGAAGAACCAATTTTGCAGACACTTTGACTGTAGCCCAATGAAATTTATTTTGGACCTCTGCCTTCCAGAATTGTGAGAGAATATATTTGTATTATGTACACCACCAAGTCTGAGGTAATTTGTTACAGCAGCAATAGGAAACTAATATACTAACCTTGTGGGTCTACATAATTTGTGAGCAAGAGTGTCCTGGTGGCTTCACTAAGTAGAAATCAATAGGAAATAAAGAGCCAGGAAATCTTCATCTATTTTAGAAATTAAAACAAAACAAAACAAAACTTTGACTATTTCTTCAATTATTTTCTTCTTTGGGTTGTTTTTTCCTCTTCCGGGACTCATTTATATTTTGACACTTTTACTTCTCTTGATATATCCTAATTTTTAAATTATATGTCCTGTATCTTAATATTTTCTTGCAGGATTCTGCTTCTAGTATGATGAAATATCTCTATCCAGGATAATATTTCTGCCAAGAATAACTGGAAAAAGCAGAAAAGTTAGAAAAAGTAAAATCTATTACAAGACATAAAAAAAAACTGTGAATGCGAACAGTACTAGAGGAATCAAGATCCAAGAGGGAAGGGAACTCCTTTGGGCAGAGTTCCATCCTAATATCTTAGGGACAGGAAGGAGTTGGAAGAGACAGTCCAAGTGATGATGCTGAAGACATGGTATTTGGAGGAATTCTATGTGGAATAGTGAACTCCTGAGAGCTCCTGTCTGTCTGCACGGGTTTTCACAAAAACTCACCCCAGCAGTTTGGGCTATTGTTACTGTCTTTTCTTACAGGGAAGGGTAACAAAAGTGGAATGGCAAGTAAAAAGCTTAACCAGGTTTCCTCCTACAGATCTCTAATCACTATTGCACCCAGTTGCAAGCACCCACCTGCTGCAGCTATCAGGGTTCAAGTCAGCCTTCATTCCACAGAGATGATTTTTATTTTTTAACTGGTTTTTGTCATTAATTTTAGAATTCTTTGTACTATGCATTGCTTGTTTGGATAACATTTTTTTCATATATTTTGAGAGGGCACATTATGGAAGTTAAAATGTTATTAACAGGTTGTCACACATTTTGGAGAGTACAGGTGAGAAATCCCTTTAACATTTGAGCTTGTTCAGTAAAAGTGAGAGACAGACATCGGCCACATTGTCTACTTTCCTATTGTTTTCATGTTAAAAGACAAAATTATTCCCTATTTTTTTAAATCTTGGCAGGAGAATGCTACTATAAAGATGAATAATCGTGATAAACAGATAACTCAGGAAATTATTAAAAATAATTGTTTAAGAAATAGAGTCACAGATGCAGAAAACAAACTTATGGTTACCAGGGGGAAAGTGTGGGATAAATTGGAAGACTGAGACTGACATATACACACTACTATATATAAAATAGATAACTATATACAGTTCCCTGTATAGCACAGGGAACTCTACTCAATACTCTGTAATGACCTATATGGGAAAAGAACATAAAAAAGAGTGGAAATATATATATATATATATATATATATATATATATATATATATATATATATGTATGTATAACTAATACACTCTGCTGTACAGCAGAAACTAACACAGTATTGTAAATCAACTATACAATGAAAATTTTTAAAAATAATTTTAAAATTCCTGTCCTAAGAAAAAAATAAGAAAATAAATGATCTGCTCTCTTTAAGTATACACTTATTTTACTCAAATGTAGCATATGGTGTGTTAAAATATTAGATTTTATTTCAGCAGCAGAGCCTCAGCACATTGCTAACATGTGGTGATGCATTTTAATTCTTACGTGCCAATTTACAACTATGTCAGCATCTGCTGTGTGTAAACAGAATGATCAGCACCAGGTAAGTGTGTAGCTGTTTAATGTTCTCTGGGGAAATTGGAGGGCAGTAAGCAGTTGTATAAAGAAGAGTATATGACTATTTTAATTTTGAAAACAATATTATTAGTAATTGCACCCTGCAGAATGTAAATCTAAAACATGCACGCTAGCAAAATTAAAAAAAAAATGCCAAGAGAAAATTAGATTAGCTAATAATCTAGCATTTTCTCATGAAAACAATGTATATAGAAAATATGTATGTTTACAATGCTAATTTTTTGCTGTAGAATCAGCTGCTTGCCACATATTTGATCTCCTAGGGCGGTAAGACCTGAAGGCATTTCCTGAGGTCATCACGTCCACTTTTCTGCAACTACCAAAACAAAAGAATTAATCACACAGCCTGATTCTTATCTCACCAAGGGGAAAGACTAGCCTTGGGAATAACTGCTATGAAGCTTAAAAAGGACAACTCCGTATAGTTGATGTTCAAGTCCCTTATGGGAAATGGTGTAGTATTTGCATATAACCTATGCACACCCCCCATACTTTAAACCATCCATAGATGATTACCTGTAATACCTTATACAATATAAATGCCGTGTAAATAGTTGTAAATACAATGTAAATGCCAGGTATATAGTTGCCAGCACATAGCAAATTCAAGTTCTGCTTTTTGAAACATTCTGGATTTTTGTATGGAATATTTTCCATCTGCGGTCGGCTGAATCCACGGTTGTGGAACCTGCAGATATGAAGTACAGACTGTATATGACAGAACCTCAAAAAGCCAGCGGGGCATGTATTCATAGGTCCTCAGTTGCTGAGCTTGTTCTGACATTACAATATTCTATAGTTGTTTGTGAATATTTCATTTAGAGAGTCCTTCTAAAGCCATAGGTATTTTTTTTTACAGGATCTTTAGCTCTTGAAATAATAATGAGCATGGGAAAACCATTTGGTATGGAAGAAAATTTGAGGACTAGTGTTGTAAATTAACAGGTTATTAGTCCTATTACCTCTGGTCACTGCACAGAGAAGTCAAATGGGGGAGGGGGTAAGCACAGGACTCTGAATTTGGTACACATACCCCTGCCTCAGTCTCTCCCATCTCTCTCCAACATGGAACATTTTTTTAAATAATAAAGGAATATAAAAATCCCAATCTTACACTCTGTTGCAACTGAATCAAATTACATATGGTTTCACATCAAAAGTTAAAGGTTAATGAGTGATGGATTTTTAATAGCATAAAATATTTGGATTTCTTTCCTTTGAAAATGTACAGCATGAACTTGCTGACCCTGTACTTATCCCTTGATCAAAAGAGACTTCAAAGGCATTCTTCGTTTCTGAAATGCAGTCGCTCTACGGTTCAGGTATCGCCATGGTTTAATGTCTAAGAAATATGAAGCAGAAAGAGAAAGGAGAACTGTGGACTTTCTCTTGCCGATTGCCATAACTTTTTCTCTACCTTGTCAGATAGTGCCTGGGGCAAGCCTGCAGATGAAATGGCCCATGTTTCTTCTTCCTCCTACAGATTTGTCTCCATGTCTTATCCCTGTGAGCAGCTGTCTTTTTCCTGGCTTTCTTCAATTTTCCTACATTAATTATTTTTTTTCCTGCTTTAGTTTAAAGGTATTTACATAGTGATTTCTAAAACAATTCTGTAGATGTTTTGACAAAACTGAGTTTGGGAGGTTAAAACCATTCAAAAACTTAAAATTATTTTTTTTCTTTTTTGCTGATAGCACAATTTTAAAGTATGTAATTTGACTTTTACAAAATACAGTGTAAACAAAGTTCAATTATAGGAGTTGGTGAAATCATGTGCAAAGAAAGAGAGTAGGAGACAGTTTTGCACAAGGATCTGTGACTGATAGAAATAGTCGGGAAGACAGGTGACTAACATTGACCCCTGTCTTGAACAATCATATTCTCATTTCTGTTGCCTGCCATAATGATTTCCCTTATGATTTCCTTTCGAGCTTCAAGTAGTGAATAGTTTTTCTAGCTGGAGGAAATCAATGTATAAACAGATGACAGTTAAAAGGAAATCATGTCTGTTGTCTTCTTAGAATTGTGGAAGACAATTATTTCAGTGATACGAAAGTCTGTTTCATATATACCACCTGCACTACTGGGAGAGAAAGTGACTTCAGAGAGCACACCATACTGGAGACACAGCAATGTTTAACATCTTTTCATGAAATTCGATGATTTTTCTCTAGCCCTTTTATTATCTACTATAGTTTACA